>NC_142476.1:34382258-35007258 GCF_049115385.1 Moschus berezovskii | reverse complement strand
TGAGAAGTTGTCAATCCAATCAATTACCCATTCTTTGAAGACAGTTTTTCTCTGCTTTCTTTTAAGAATCTCCCATTGTATTTTTTTCAGCAGTTTTAATAAGATGTGTCCCACCACCAGCAAGGGTCACAGGATCAGACACAGTAAGTTTTAAATCTAGCACTTCATTAGCTTTATAGAAGGATATAAGATAGGATATTCAGTGTGCACAGCATCTTCAAAACCATGCATAGCTTCTTGGATCTCTCCCCAAACCACAGAAAGTGAGCACAGCTGCCAAGGACAGCTGAGATGCAGCTGGTTCACTTCAACACAGAGAGGTACCTTGGTTTCCTGCCAGTCTTATATTGTTCACACTGCACAGATGTAAGGCCAGTATGTCAACTCACAGTTCTCTCAGTTCAGAAGCAATGTGACAGGTGAGGTTTCACAGTAAAATTAAGAGAAAACTAGCTCCTAACACATAGCATTCCCCATTTGTCTCAATACAGTTTATTTCCACAGCAAAGTGCTATGAGAATGTGGACCCAAGGTCAGATTTTCACGCAGGTCTATGTATGCTCAGGGTCCAGATCTGATATTAAATCTCTACTCACAATGTAGGTTTCAAGTCATTTATTCTCTGGGGTATGAAAGTTTACCGAATCTCTGCCTTAATGTCTTTCATCAATGATGTCAAGCTTTATCAACAATAATCCTTTCTAATATCTGCTTTGGGGCTTCCCACATAGCACAGTGGTGAATAATCCACCTGTCAATGTAGGAGATGCAAGAGATGTGGGTTTGAATCCTGGGTGGGGAAGATCCCTTGGAGGAGGAAATGGCAAGCCACTCCAGTATTCTTGTCTGGAAAGTTCCATGGGCAGGAGCCTAGCGGGCTGCAGTCAACGAGGTCACAGAGTCCGACATGACAGTGTCAACTTTCTTACTTCAACTTCTACCTCCTTTTTTTTCCATCATTTTTTGTCTCTCCATGCTTACTTTTGTATATTTTCTTCTAACTATACTACAAGTTCATTACTTCTCTTTTCAACTGTGTCTCATCTTCCACTCAACCCATCCACTAAGTTCCTAATTTTGGTAATTATATTTCCTTAGTTCTAGAATTTTCATTTTAAAAATACTTTTTATTTCCCAATTGAAATTTTCAACCTTGTCTTTCATTTTGTCAGTATGGTTATTTTCAGGCTATGTCTGATAATACCCAAAGTTGCTGTGATTTTGTTTCTATTGTCTAATACTTACACTAAATTTATTCATGTCATGTTGCCTTTCCTATGTCTGTTTACTTTTTTGGTGCCTAGTTATTATATTTGCAATTTTGAAAAAAATATTCTTAGGTGATCTTCTTTTGAAGGCCTTCTTGTAGAGAGGATTTAATTTTACATCCTGTGAACCCCAGCAATCCATGATAACCTCAATTTATTCAGGATTGATGTGACCTGAAACTGAATTTCAAAATCAGTGGGGGGTTATCTTTGACTAGTTTACTGTAGACTAGAGCCCTTTGGGTACCAAGACCAAAGTGAGTTCACCCATATGGTGGTGAGCACTAGACTGCATTCCCTGTGATCCCATGAAGCTACCATAAGTATTCTCAAACATTCCACCAAAACTGGCAAATGCTCCCAGCGGAGAAAGAATATTCAAAACCCAGGCTCACATTCCTAAACTGCTAATTCTTTTCTGTCTTGTCTATTTTCTAATGACTTAAAACAGGTTTTGGCTTTAAAATACATACATTTGGTCTAACTTTTCTAGTTTTACTTAGAAGAAGGGTTGGTCCAAATCATCTTGTCTGCCACTACCAATACTGATAGCTTGAATACATCTATTTAAACTGTACAAGAAGTCAGAAGTCTTAAAGTACCTATCAAGTAGAATTCTTGTGTCAAAAATAAAACTAAGTAAATACCTAAAAAGTTATTAAAAAAAAGAGACATTAACAGATGACTAACATTTACAAAATCAAGACAATAAAAACAATACTTCTTCATATAACTTAGGAGAAAGCTTGTACTTTAAAATGCATAACTGAATGATAGGTTTGAGGAAACTTTTTTGGACAACCTGGAAATTCAACTTTCTTGTTAAGAAATCAAATGTTTAAATATTCTCATATAAATGTATTTTATACAAGAAATTCTGCCCTGAAATAGTACTTAACTAGTATGCATATAGGTCACTCTCCTTTATCTACATCAGACTTTTTCGTCCTAATACAATACCAGGTTCAGCTGAATGTTTATTTAGCCTATACTGCAAGTGATTAAAAAGGGAAATGAGACACAGTATGTTTCCTGGATAAATTTCCAGTCCTGTAGGAGAGATACAGAGATAATCTGATAATGATATAACAGAGGTATGCATATGATGCTATGGGTACACAGGAGATACATCATGTCAGTATGATGTAACATTTCAATTACTGTCCTTTAGTGACAATTCAGTTACTACTTTCTAAAATGTCTGTTTCCTTTGGTGATGTAATACTAAGCAAAAAAGAAAATATATGCAACAATTTATATTTTAAACTTAAAAGGCTCACCTGTGAATATATAAACACGATGCATCATATGAGACACCAAGGTGGAAAAACTGATACAAAAACTCACCCCATCTGGAAGCGCCCTCCAGCACACAGCACTAACAAATTCATTTGTGTCATCTTCTTTTCGGTCTTTGTCCAGAACACTTTTGACTGTGTCAAACTTAAAAGTTAGCAAAGTCTTAGAAAGTCCTTTATAGTACAGGTAAAGAGAGTTGTTCTCGCTTCCTAAAAAAAAAGAGTTAATAATTATTTTAAAATATCTTTTTTTGTTTAGAATGGGAGAACTTAGTATTAGGACTTCACATTCATAAGTTAACTATTACTCAACATTTAAATTCAGAGACTAATAATCTTTTATGGTAAAATATGAAAGACCAGAGCACAGGACTTCTTGGGAATCATGTGAAAAAAGGATTCCTAGGAAAAAACGTATATTTTCCTAACCTAAAGACATTATCATTGTCAAATGATTTAACAATATTGATATAAAAATCATTTTTAGCAGAGGTCTAGAGAAGAACCAGAAATTTGTTATTACAGTATAATCTTAAAGTGCATTTAAAAAGATTTCTGTCTAGAGGGGGGAAAAAAGTTGCAGGACTTATAAAGGGAGATTTTAATAATCTGCAAAACTTATTTCCCATTTCCTAACAAAAGATGAGTGTTCTACAAACCTTTAGTTTGAACAATCTGTCAAAGTAAGAGATTTGTTTTGACAAGGTTCAGGTTCATATACATGTATAGTATTCTTGCCTGGAGAATCCCAGGGACAGAGGAGCCTGGGATCCTCTGCGATCTATGGGGTCGCACAGAGTCGGACACGACTGAAGCGACTTAGCAGCAGCAGTAGCAGAGATAGTTAATTTTACTGAATAAAGGCCAAGTCATTTAAAAGTACTGATGGAAGTTCATATACTCAGGAATCAAATGTATTAAAGCATTTCAACAGTACCAAATTTGATTTTCATATTTCTAATTTAAATTTGTACAAATTATCAACAATGAGAGTCCCAGAATAACAGATCGAGACTACCCAAACAGACTGCTTATTGAAGGGAACATTACATAGGGGGAAATGAACATCAGACTTAAGAACACAACTGTCTCCAAAATTAAGATATCAGCAGAAATGTCTTCTCATAATACAGTTAACAACCTTACGCTGTTTCACATGGTTGGGGCTTGTGCTCAGTGAAGGAGAGAAGGACTAATGCTTTTTCTAATCCAAACAAAATTCAGCATGCTACCTTCTGAATGTACAGGTCATTTCCTGAGTTGGTATGTCGTCTATTCCACTGAATGCAATTTTGGTGACATACCTATTTAAAAGTTCCAGAGAAAGTAGTTTCACTTACCACAAGCTATATAATCTCCATTGGAAGCAAGGCCTACAAAGTTTTTTTCATTGATATGACCCTTGAAGGAGCGTAGGCAGTATGGTTTCCCTACATTCCACAGCTTTAGCTGGCTGTCTGTTGAACTGAGAGAAACACGAAAAGTTAGAACACCTCTAAGATTTCATGACATGAAACTCATCACTACTGCTAATCAGAGGCAATCCAGTTTGGTGGTAGGGAAAGCAGACTCTGGAGCCAGACTGTCTGAGTCAGAATGCTCAGTATGCTATTATTTGCTTTTGACCTTAGGAAAGTTAATATAAACTCTTTGGCCTCAATTTTTTTCATCAGTTAAATATGAAATATAATGATTCCTATTTTACATGATTAGACAAATCCTAGAAGAGACTGAAAAAAAATTAATTTATTTAAATGTTTTCAACAGTCCCTGGGCACATAGCAAGTATAACCATTAGCCATCAATACCACCATACAACCACCATCAAACAATAAGAAAGCTCTGTTGGGAGTTGTGTTCCCAATTTCAGTTGATTAATTTTTTCAACTGTTCTATTATATTAGTATATTAAATATACACTATTTTCACAGGTGAGTTGCGCATACAGGCAAGGAATACTATGAATGTTTGGTCTATACAGTTTACCTTACTAATATGCAAATGCAGCTGTTATTCAAAAAATAATTGAATACAAAAATCAGTGCTAATCCTATCATGCAAAGACAGTCTGAGGATTTGAATAAAATACTCAATACTTCTGACTTTTTATTATAAAAATTGAATCATACAGCACATTATTTTGCCAAGTGCCTCTTCCTTATCCAACAATTTGTTTCACATTTTATGTGAAATAAACATATTTCTCTATTAATGACTATACAGTAAATCATCTTTTCTCTAACAGTTACAGAATAGGGCACCATGCTAAATGTTTGACATACAATATTTTATTCAAAGATTCACAACGTATAAGTAGTATTCTCAGTTCCATTTCAGAGGTGAGGAAACAAATATCGAAGGTTAAGAATATTTTAAGGTACCACTGCTAGTAAATAGTAGAGCCAAGACTGAAACTCTTATTTCACAGGCCACATTCCAAACTTCCAAAACTCTACTGCTTCTCATTATTTTTCAACATAGCATTTATTCTCAGACATTTATGTTGTTTTTTGGTTTTGGGGTTTTTTTGGCCATGCCACGAGGCTTGCGATAATCTTAGTTCCCCGACCAGTGATCGAACCTGGGCCCTGGCAGTGGAAGCGCAGAGCTATAACCACTGGAGCACCAGGGAATTTCTGACATTTATGTTGTTTAAAAATTTTTTTTTTCTGCTCAACAATGTTACATTGATAATTCCTTTATGTGTGTGTGTGTGTGTGTGTGTATGTGTGCATACAGTCAAAGAATTCAGAGGTTGCAGCAACATGTATGCATAGGATTGTTTTAATATTACTTTTGTCATATTTCCAAATATACTTGTGGGTAAACTCGTCTCACATACTTCTAAACACCAAATATGTTCAAGAGGAAAATCATCATGATTTATAAACACCATAAAGGAGAAAAGACTGGTGAATATATATACCACAAGTCTACATTAAAAAAGGTCGACTAAGATTTCGAATTTATACAGTTAAGCATACATACACTTCAACTTCCTGGCTTCCCTGGTGGCTCAGACAGTAAAGAATCTGCCAATCTGCCTGCAATGCGGAGACCTGGGTTCAATCCCAGGGTAGGGAAGATCCCTTGGAGAAGGAAATGGCTACCCACTCCAGTATTCTCTCTTGCCTGGAAAATCCGATGGACAGAGGAGCCTGGTGGGCTATAGTTCATCGGGTCGCAAAGAGTTGCACATGACTGAGCAACTAACACTTCACTTCTTACTTCAACTAGTTGAAAACAAACTAACTGATTCAACACTTATAAGTCTGAAATTTAAGAAAAAATATTTTTGCCATATAATATATCGTCCATATTTGAACCTGAATAAAGTTTTCATTATTTACTGCCCATTATTACTCCTAAAGAAGAGAGACTTTTCGACTGGTCAACACTTTTAATATACATTTGTGAACTAATTTTCTATGTTAACTCCCCTTAGAAATTCAGCTCTCATTTTCTCTTTTCCCTTTTATCTTTTTTTAAAATAGCAATCAAATTACCTTGTTAAATCAACTCAAATTATCAAGTTCTTATCTAGAGCAACCAGTATGGAGACATGTGGTGGGAGATCCCAAGTATAAGGCCCTGGTGTTAATAATCTCCCAGGATATATTAGAAACTATGCGAAAGAAAGAAAACAGTGTATGATTAAGCTTGAGAAGAAATAATATATATGAAAAGAGGAGACCGAGAATTGGCTTTTACTAGGGTAATACAAAGTAAAGAGAACGATAAAATGCTTAATAGAAAGAAGGGACTGTCCCTGTTAGTAAAAAAGCTTAATCAGCGGTATTTTAGCAACTGGGATGTATTTTTCTGGTTGACACCTTTTTTACCTTCAACAAAATAAAAGATAACTAAAATGCTGTGATTCATGGGGTCACAAAGAGTCGGACACGACTGAGCGACTGAACTGAACTGACCTGATGGCTCTCTAGTTCAGAAGGCTTCTTAAAGAATATTTGTCAGGTATAAGCAGTCATATTTACAAAGTTCTCTTCAAAATATATTTAAAACTCACCATGAAATCATAGGGAGATCAAGGAACAGGGAATCATAAAAGTCAATCAAATATTGCTTTAAACCCAAAATTATACTACTGTATCACAATACAGGTAATATATAAAAACATATTAGTGCTCTTCAGTAAATGAAACACTTCTCATTATTATATTGTATCAGCTGTTGTTTCTCTTTAAGGAGCAGCAGCTGAAATTCAGTCTGAAGTTCAACTGTTTAAGGGGGCAACTTTAAAAAATATAGCATCATCTGGATTTTCTTCACAAATAACATATAAAAGAGAGCAATACAGACTAAAATACCACATGTATTTTAAGTAAACAAGTTATAAAATTCTACTATTTTAAGAAAAAGTGCATATACCACAGTGTTGCTCTTCACAAAACCCATGGTGACATTACAACCAGTAAATGATGACATGTTAAACTCAATTTCTGAAAAGAGTAATACTTACGCAGAGACAATTTCCTCACCACTCACAAACTTTGCATAAGAGACGGCTTTTCGGTGTCCTTTGAATACCATGATTGGCTGTTTAGTGTTACGAAGATCATAGTAGTGAACACAGTGATCTACAAGAAAAACAAACAGAAAAGGAAAAAAAATGCAGTAAACGAAGAAATGGAAAGCAAAGCTAATTTTAACTGGTTTGAGGGTTTTTCATCAAATGTTTCAGAAACAATATCCAACCTATAATACTCAGAAAACTAAGGGTAATGACTCATTTTCAAAGATAAGCAAATACAGGAAGTTTTGTTTTGCAGCTAGGAGAATATGGTTAGCACAAAACAGTGTATACACATATGCCAATGTGAGTCTGAAAGGGAGATCCACTGGTATTTCTTGAGATCCTGGCCCCAGAAATAGTATTGAGAGTTACAAAACACTGGAAAAAATTTAATGTATCCTTATATTCTGATGGCTTTAGAAAAGTAATTAAACATTTTGGGCTTCAAGTTAAACAAAATGCAATACAATTTTGCTTCTCACATTTGCTTTTTAAAATATACTTTCTTGAGACACATTTTCCATATGGTAAAAATATACTCACTGCAAGTATATGATTCAATGATTTTTACTAACTTTACCCAGCGGTGCAAGCATCATCATAAATCAGTTTTAGAACATTTTCTTCATTCCAATAAGACCCCTCACGCATATTTACCACCCACTACCCTAGACAACTGCTATATTTTACCTCTATAAATTTGCCTTTTCTGAAAACTTTTATACAAATGGAATCATACTATATGTAACTTTTATGTATGGATGGTTTCTTTACCTAATGTTTCTACAGTCCATCCACATGTTTAAATGTGTTAGCAGTTCATTCTTTTCTGTTGCTAAATAGTATCCACTGTGTGACTATATCTGGAGAAGGAAATGGCAACCCACTCCAGTGTTCTTGCCTGGAGAATCCCAGGGACGGGGGAGCCTGGTGGGCTTCCGTCTATGGGGTCGCACAGAGTCGGACACGACTGAAGTGACTTAGCAGCAGCAGTGTGACTATATCACAGCTTGTCCACCCACTCACCAGTTTATGGATATCTGTTTCAAATTTTTGGTTATTGTGAATAATGTTGCTATTAAATACTCACATTCACATCTTTGTATGGACATTTATTTAGGTCTTAGGCAAATACCTGAAAAGTGCAAATACTGTATCATGTTACAATCTTGTGTTTAACTCTGAGAAACTGACAAACAGTGCGGGATGTCATTTCACACTCTCACCAACAGTACATGATGGTTCCAATCCCATTATCGAGTTCTTTGAAACTTTTGGATACCCATCAGAAATGTGTTTTGCAAATATTTTCAACAATTCTGTTGTTTATCTTTTTAGATAAGTACAGAAGTTTTTGTACTTTGATAAGTTTTTAACTTTATAAGGTCCAGTTTATCTTTTTTTATAGAACACTCAGTATTCTAAATATAAAAACTGACTAATCCAAGTTCTTAAAGATTTTTCTGTTTTTTTTTCTAAGTTTTATTGTTTAGGTTCTTACATTTAAATCTGTGATCAATTTTAAGTTAATTTCTGTGTATGGTGTGAAGTAAAGGCCTTAGTAAATCTTTTTGCATGTGGATGGATATGAATCCAGTTGTCCCAGTATCATTTGAGACAGACTACTTTTCCCCCAATGAATTGCTTGGCACCTTTACTGAAAATGAATGGACTATAAATAAGGATTTATTTCTGGATTCTTAATGCTTAATCAATTGATCCATACATATCTACTCTTCTGCTAGTACAACAATGTCTTAATAACTAGAGATTTATAATTCTGAAATAGGGAAGAAAAATTCCTCAAACCTTATTCCTTCTCAAAATTGTTTTGGTAGTTTCTGGTCTTTTCCATTTTGAGGTTATCTTACTTTGAGTTCATTGAGCTTCCTGGATGTGTAAAGTGATGTTTATTAAGCAATTGGGAAAGATCTAGGCTATTCTTCCCTAAAATTTTTCCTGGCTCTTTCTCTCACCTTATATTCTGTGAGTCTGCACTGTATGTATTGGTATGCTTGATAGTGTCTCACAGGTTTCTGAAGCTTCATTCATTTTTCTCCCTATTTCTTAGACTGAATAATCACTACTGTTCTGCATCTTGAGTTCACTGATTCTTTTGCCAGCTCAAATTTGCTCATGAGTCCCTCCAGTTATTTTTTCTTTTCAGTTACTACACTTTTCAACTACAGAGTTCTGATTTGCTTTTTATTTCTATTTTTAATACTATTTGAAAAGATATATTTGTCATATTTCCCCTTAACTCCTTAATTATGGTTTAATTCATTGAATATTATCTATAAAAGCTGACTAGTCTCTATCTAGTAAGCCCAACATATGGGATAGTTTTTATTGACTGAATATTTCCTGCTTTTTGGTGTATATCATAAACTTTTTGGTTAAAAACTAGACATTTCAGAGAAATGGATAAAGAAGATGTGGTACAAATATACAATGGAATATTACTCAAGCCATTAAAAAGAATGAAATAACGCCAGGTGCAGCAACATGGATGGACCTAGAGACTGTCATACTGCGTGAAGTCCAAGTCAGACGGAGGAGAGAAATTGTATGACATCCTTTAGATGTGGAATCTAAAAAGAAATGATACAAATGAACTTACTTATAAAACAGACCCACAGACTTTGAGACTTATGATTGCTGGGGGGAATAATGGGGAGATGGGATAGTTAGGGAGTTTGGGATGGACATGTATACACTGCTATATTTAAAATGGGCAATAAGGACCTCCTGAATTGCACAGGGAACTCTGCTCAATGTTATGTGGCAGCCTGGATGGGAGGGGACCTGGGGGGACTATGGCTTCACCGTGAATGATGACTGCAGCCATGAAATTAAAAGGCACTTGCTCATTGGAAGGAAAGCTATGACAAAACTAGACAGTATATTAAAAAGTAGAGACATCACTTTGCCGACAGAGGTCCGCATAGTCAAAGCTATGGTTTTTCCAGTAGTCAGATATGGATGTGAGAGTTAGACCATAAAGAAGGTTGAGCACCAAAGAACTGATGTTTTCTAACTGTGGTGCTGGAGAACACTCTTGAGAAAACCTTCGACTGCAAGGAGATCAAATCAATCAATACTAATGGAAACCAGCCCGGAATATTCATTGGAAGGACTGATGCTGAAGCTCCAATACGTTGGCCACCTGATGTGAAGAGCTGACTCACTGGAAAAGAATCTGAAGCTGGGAAGGACTGAAGGCAAAAGGAGAAGGGTGAGGCAGAGGATGAGATGGTTAGGTAGCGTCACTGACTCAATGGATACGAATTTGAGCAAACTCCAGGAGATAGTGAAGGACAGAGAAGCCTGACGTGCTGTAGTCCATGGGGTCACAAAGAGTTGGACATGACTTAGCAATTGAACAACAACAATGTTGTTGGCTGAGTCCCTTCACTGTTCACTTGACACTATCACAACATTGTTAATCAGCTATACCTCAATACAAAATTAAAAACTAAAAAAACAAAAAAACCCTGGACATTTCAGATAGCAAAATGTGACAATTCCAGAATCAGTTCCTGCTGTCCCTCTCCCAGGGTTATTGTGGCTGGGCTTTTGTGGATGGTGTTATTTATCTGTTCAGTGACTTTTCCAGAACTAAATTGTAGAGAGTCTGTAATTCCTGCTGTATAGAACCACTGAAGTCTCTGATCAGTTCTGCTGTCTTTTTTTTAAACCTAGCAGAGTAAAGGCTGCTACTGGGTCACTTAGAGAAGTCACAAGATTTCCTTGAATGGTTTGGGTCAGTGTCTTCTGCCCTTTGCCTAGGGGATCTCTGTGTGTAGTACGACATGCTTTCAAATCTCAGGCAACTTACATATGTGTCTTACCCTTGACTTCTAGCTTATATAGAGCCTTACGGTCAGCCAGAGGTAAGAGACCAGATCTCTCTGCAGTTTTTCTGAGAGAGGACGCTGGCCTGGACATGCAAAATGCATTCTCATCCCAGGAACATGTGAGAGAGTTTTCAGAGAGTTGTGGCCCTTTGCCCAGATCTTCCTTTCAAATCTTTGACAGGGCTCTTGTTTGTCCCACCTGGTGTCACAGCCTGCAGTGGTTGTGGGACAGTATCTGATTGTTTTCAACAACACCCTGGAGTCCAGGCCTTTTCCCATGGAGACTCTGAATCAGGTCACACAGAAACAACATCTTGCCAATGGAGCTTTCTCTAGTGAGTTTACGTCAGGCCAAATAGTGACAATGACCTGGAAATGAGGATTTTTGAGAAGTTCCAAAACTAGTTTTGGCCCCAGTGTTGACAACAATGTTGCTGGTTTTCAAAGCTTTCATAACCATAATGTTCATTTTTAAAAATTTTCCAGTATTTCTGTTGCTTATATGGAAGAGTATCTCCACATACCACTTTATGTTTATCATTGTAATTAAGTGATCACCTCAAATGACAGCATTCAGCTTATACTATGGAAGTACAAATGTATAGCTGTAGTTTGTTTGGCATGTGCTACAGTAAAAATAGAAGAAAAAAAATTCTGGCTTCATTTGCTGTGTTTATGTTATATTTATTGGTAAAAAAGATTAAACTTTTCTTTTGCAGTAAATAATTCAAAACCGAAAAACATTTTAGTAAAATAAGTCTTTAATATCTTGTTATTTTGAAAAAAAGATACTATAAAACAGCATACTACAGTATAGTGAAATAATACTTCATTCTCAAGCTAATAGGCAAAACAGGGTGTAATATGTAAAGGACATTGGGGTGTAAGTAAAGGTTATGTCATTGTGTACTGCAAAAAGATTTTTCAGTAGTGGGAATGAGAAAAGTAGTGTGGTGACTTGAGTATAAAATGGCAGATGTTTCTGTAGACATGGCAGCCTCAAAAGAAACCCTACACAGTGTGGACAAGTCTGAGAATTAAAAATTCCAGAAGGATACAGTCACAGGAGTTCTCCATAATTTTGTCAGAAGCTCCATCAGGTTGTTCCAGGTAGAGCACAAAGGATTTTTAGAGTAGAGAAGATCCTCAGCACGATACTATCATGATGAAAGGCATGCAAGCATGCCAAGTCACTTCAGTAGTGTCCAACTCTCTGTGACCCCATGGATTATAGCCCACCAGGCTCCCTCGTCCACTGGATCTTCTAGGCAAGAATACTGGAGTGAGTGTCATGTCCTCCTCCAGGGGACCTTCCAGACCAACCCAGGGATTGAACCTATGTCTCATTTAATGTCTCCTGTGCTGGCAGGTGGGTTCTTTAGCACTAGGGCCACCCGAGAAGCCCATTATGATGAATGTATTTGTCCAAATCCATAGAATATTAACACCACAAGTGAACTCGTGATTATGATGCGTCGATATATGTTCATCAGTTGTAACAGACACACCATTCTGGAGAGAGATGTTGATACTGGGAGACTCTACATGAGTAGGGACAGAAGGCACAGGGGAATTCTCTTTATCTCCCTCTCAATATTGCTGTGAACCTAAAACTATACACACACCAAAAAAAGTCTAAAAAGACCCAGAAATCTCAGCATCTGTTATGTGTACTTTCCCAAATTAAAAACAAAAATCTCAGTTAAGAAAAGGTAGCAGAAACATTTATCATAAAGTCTTCCCCAAGCTAACTTGCTTAGAACCCCAGAATATAAAACAGATTGAATTAAGAGCTGCTTTGGCTAGAGCCCAAGGAGGAGCAGGGAGCCCTTTTCCCAACCTCTTCTCTCCCTACATTTGGCTTTCTTCCTACCTGCCAACTCTTGAGAAATCTAAAGGATAGAATTTGAAAAATATCAACTGTATTACTGATTACTGTGAATAAAGTCAGTTATTTTTTTCTAAATTTATCTCTTTCTATGCTAGGGAGAGAGTATATTAATGAATTTTATATGTTAATTCCAAAATTTATGGGCAAATAAAAACTTTTACAAATCATTACTATGACTGAGACTTGGGCCTCAAAATCATTGTGGACGGTGACCGTAACCATGAAATTAAAAGATGCTTGCTCCTTGGAAGGAAAGCTATGACAAACCTAGACAGTGTATTAAAAAAAGAGACATCACTTTGCTGACAAAGGTCTGTATAGTCAAAACTTCAGTTTTTCCAGTACTCATGTACAGATGTGAGAGCTGGACCATAAAGAAGGCTGAGAACCAAAGAATTGATGCTTTCAAATTGTGGTGCTGGGGAAGACTCTTGAGAGTCCCTTGACTGCAAAGAGATACAACCAGTTAATCCTAAAGGAAATCAACCCTGAATATTCATTGGAAGGACTGGTACTGAAGCTGAGGCTCCCAATATTTTGGCCACCTGATGTGAAGAGCTAACTCACTGGAAAAGACCCCAATGCTGGGAAACACTGAGGGCAGGAGAAGTGGGTGACTGAGGAAGAGATGGTTGTATGGCATCACTGACTCAATGGATGTGAGTCTGAGCAAACTCCAGGAGATAGTGAAGGGCAGGACCCTGGCACCCTGGAGTCCATGGGGCTGCAAAGAGTCGGACAGGACTGAGCAACTGAACAGCAACATGATTTGTTGGTTTTAACTGCCTCTGGTGGAAGAAAATGTGTTTTCCCTAAATTCTTTCCCCTGAAAGTGTTTCTCAGACCGGCAACAGGGAAAATAGTGTTTAAATCTTCATACTCACTAATAGGACCCAGTACAATGCTCTATGCATAGATATTAGTGGCTAAATAATGGAAAACAAAAATATTTATATCAGATACAGAAAAGTTTTAAAATTCGTTTCTGTTATTTGAATTCATTTGAAAGTATACAAAACAAATTACTTGTGGAATATAGTTTTATTATTATACTACTATAATAGGGCACAGCACACAATCTAGAATATTCAGTGGCTTATAAGATACTAAATAAACACAAAATGCTAGCAAACTTCCTGCTTTCACAGTTTCCCTGCTTTGGAATCAGTTTCTGTGCAATAAACTGTTAAACTTTTATAAAATTATTCAAACATCATAAATCTAAATTCAGAGACAATGCCCTGCAAATCTTAATGGCTTTAGAAACACAAAATCAGCATTGCCACAACAGAAATAAATGGAGTAGTAATCTATTTCCTAGAGTGCTAAGTTTGCACACAGCCAAATAAACACTTGCAAAAATATGTGTTTAATCTTTGAGAATGAATTTGCTTCAGTCTTCACTGATCTGCTTTACTTCAATCTCTTTTCAAACACTTTTGCTTTAAGGAATCAATGTAAACAAAGCTTAAGTAATAACTAATAAACACTGGGAATAATTCAAACTATTTTCATTACTAGAAAGGCAGTAAAGCCAAAGTAAAAATAAACCATGTGGACATGTAAAAATTGTAAATAAATCTACTGATTTATTTCAAATATCTAGAAAATAGTTGTCTAAATTAGTGATAGTAGGAAAGAACAAAAAAAGCCTAGACGGGGTTCTTATACAGCATTTAGCTGATAATTTTTAAATTTTTAATAAAATAACCCAATCAGGGGATTTGGTTTTTCAAATGGTAAATTCAATCTGTTTCAATTTACAGATTAGTGATCAGATTAGTGATCTGATTAGTCAAATTTTTGGATTAACTCACATCATTATTTAGTTTTTTACTTTTTTTATCCTCGCTTTTTCTGTGGTTCATTTCCTGCCTTGTAGAGTTCTTCTTAATACAAACTGAGTTTTCTCTCATTGTAGGTTTGAAAGTAGAGTTTCTACTTGTATTCTTTAATGATTTAAAATTTGAGAATACAGGCATGTCTTTAAGGACAAAGGTAATTAATATTGTTACACAGATTATATAAAAACCTTACATTGTTTCCATTTCATGAATATGCCTCCAAAACCTGGGTTACATTTTTATTGTCCAAATTTTTATTTCCACCTTTTTAAAACCCCCAAACTAGTCTTGTTTTTCTATTATTGTTGCTGTTGTTTTATATACTCAATACTAGCTAAGACTTACCCACATTTATGAATATCTTTGCTCACAAGATTTCATTCCTTACATTTTATTCAATTCTTCATTTAATTCTCTTTTTTTATTACTCTGTGGTGGGGTAGGAAGACACATGCCATACCATGAAGGCAGTGGTTAGAATTCTCGGGGAGTCAATTCCTCTCCACCACTCAGAGCCCAGGCTAAGACAAAGTTTCTAGAACTGTCACCGTGCAAATAGGCACACTCCAGGTACACACTTCCCAGGTCCACACCATCTGTTCCCTCCCCACTAACTCCTCAATATCCAGGCCAGCGACTTCCCATCACCAGCAGGGACAGAACTTCAGCTCTCATGTTTACTTCTCTAGTTTTTATATTCTGCTTTGTTTGTGACCCTTCACTATTTCAATCCTCTGTAAGCTATGTATCTAAAAGAGTATTTTATATATTTTACCTAAAGTAGTGTTTAAAATATAAATGTTCATTGACAGAGGATTTCAGTTTATCTAGTCTATCACACTGTTAGAAATGAAGCAGGTTTCAAAATAAAAGACTGAGTGTGTAAGGGCTCAGCTCTGTCCTACTCTGTGCCACCCTTTGGACTGTAGTTCCTCTGCCATGTGATTTATTAGGCAAGAATACTGTAGCAGAGCCTTTTCCTCTGCCAGGTGATCTTCCTGACCCACGGACTGAATTCCTGTCTCCTGCCCTGCAGGAGGATTCTTTACCACTGAGCCATTAGAAAGCCCCAAAATGTTATGCATGTCAGGTAACTACTTTTATAGTGTATTTCACATTGTCCCTCCACTTCCAGAGGCACTTTCATCCAACCCAGAGTATTTTTATTAATATAAAGTATATTTCTGTATTAAGTGTCTTTATATATTAGTAATATGGTAAATTCCATGCAAGAAAAAGATGGAAAAATGAATCCAAAATTGAGAATTTAACTACAAAAGATAATGTAGATTTGGAGTTCAATCTATTTAATGACCTTTATGGGGTCGCACAGAGTCGGACACGACTGAAGCGACTTAGCAGCAGCATGCTGTTTTTAAAAAGTCATAATGAATCATATTATCTCAATAATAATAGTTCATAAGAAATAATAACAGTTCATAAGAAAAAACAATTTGGTTTTTCTCTTTTACTAGACAGATTTGGTCCTTACGTTTTGCTAAATGCTGTTAAAACAGAGACAATATTTTAATACAGTGAGGTTGATCGCCGAAGAATCGATGCTTTTGAACTGTGGTGTTGGAGGAGACTCTTGAGAGTCCCTTATACTGCAAGGAGATCCAACCAGTCCATTCTAAAGGAGATCAGTCCTGGATGTTCATTGGAGGGAATGATGCTAAAGCTGAAACTGCAATACTTTGGTCACCTCATGCGACGGGTTAACTCACTGGAAAAGACTCTGATGCTGGGAAGGGTTGGGGGCGGGAAGAAAAGGGGACGACCGAGAATGGGATGGCTGGATGGCATCACCGACTCTGTGGACATGGGTTTGAGTGTACTCCGGGAGTTGGTGATGGACAGGGAGGCCTGGCGTGCTGTGGTTCATGGGGTCGCAGAGAGTCGGACACGACTGAGCGACTGAACTGAACTGAACTGAACTGAGGTTCATCCAACAAAGCTTTCTTACTATGACATATAAAAGGTCTTCATTATTTAGCCTTTATCTGCATTTCCATATTCTTGCTTCACCAGTTCAGGAACCGGTAAATATTTTTAGCAAGAATAGTTATTCCTGTCCCAGGAGAAGTCAGAGGGGTACACATGAAAATGATCTGAGGAGCAGTTTTGAAATGCAAATGCTTGCTCTCCTCTCTTCAGAGTCTAATTCAGGAGGTCTATAATAGGGCCCAGACATGAATAATGCTTCAGCTTCTTAAAAAAGACTGATACATTTCAGATCTTAAAAACACTATTTTAATACTATTTTTTACAACATATTATATGACTTATTTGCTTGTCTACCTGTGATTTCCTGAATTTTAGGATTATTTTTTACTTTAATTTTTTATTTTATAGATGATAACAAAGTTATTTTAAAAAATAAGTGTTCCCCTGCCTTGTGACCTCAGCTCTTTGAGGGGATCAGGAAAAGTTACAATTTTGTTTCCCATACAGTGTTATTTGCTTTTAAGATGAAGGTAACATTTTCCGGTAGCTTTCTATACTCTAAGCCAGAGTGCTATGTTTTGACAATATTTCCTCATCACATCTATAGAGCACACATTCTTGCATACTTGTAAGAAAACTACACTGACTTGGCCTGGTGTAGTGTTCCTTCTCATTCACACCAACCTACCAGAGTAATAGCTCAGTCTTTCCTTATTCACTTTGCAGTAGCATCTATTAAGTATCTTGGCTAGAAAATTTTAATATGTAGAAAAATCTAATATATTGGCAATCTTGGTCTCACAATCGGTTGTCTCTGTGATGTCAATATCACTATATACCCAGTTAGGAATAAAGTCTGATAAAATGACTCATAAAAAGAATAAATATAGGGAAGTCAATTCTAAGCTGATAGAAGACAAATAATTTATTATTATGGCAGAAGAACTGATAACAAGAATTGAAGAATGAACTGGTGGTGATAAAAAGAAATCAGGAAAAGTATATGTAGAACTGTGGGGAAGAGACTCAAGCATGGGCTTGAGAGCCACGGGTAAAGGCAGCCTAACACACAGGGCTAGAGGAAAACAGGAGAAGGAGGAGGAACAGGACGCAGGGAGAAGGAGAAGCGCACTGACGAAGAAAGGAAGTAGGCTGGGAAGGGAGGAGAGAGGAAAGGAGAAACACAAGAGTGAAAGATCAGGGAGGAAGGGCAGGGCAGAAAAGGGAAAGATGGAGGGGCAGAAGAAAGAGGAAGGAGGAAGGAGATAAAAGAGAGGGAGAGAAAAGGAAGGAAAAGAAGGAAGGGGAGCTGAGCGGGAGCACTAGAGAACATGAACACGCAAGAGGCAACACGTTCACAGGCAAGGAAAAATTTTCTCCGATTCTGAACTACAACCACAGACAGTTCTGTAATGGCAGAGTGTTCTTTTCACACTCGTGTGAACTTATGAAGAAATTCACACCTTACTAAAACTCCTTCATTTATATCATAAAAATACATATTTCTTAACAACTACAAATGCTTTTTTTATTTAACGTTGTGTGATAACTCATTTAAAGACTAACTGAACAATTAGCTTCCCTGGTGGCTCAGAGAGGAAAGAATCTGCCTGCAATGCAGGAGACCTGGGTTTGATCCCTGGGTTGGGAAGATCCTTGCCAGGAGAATTCCATGGAGTGAGGAGCCTGGTGGATTACAGTGCACGGGGTTGCAAAGAGTTGGACACAACTGAGTGACTTTCATGTCACTTTTCAATCTAACAATTCTAAAGCATTTAGCACTTGTTTTTAGACAGGTAATAGACTGAAGCGACTTAGCAGCAGCAGCAGCAATGAGTTAATAGCTACTCATAGCTGACTACAACTATCTACGTACATCTGTCCTAAAATTAACTAACCAAGTAGACTTCTGTTTCCTAAATGAATACTGAAAAACTATAGCCTCATAAATTTTAAAATCAATGTCTAAAATTTTTCATCATAAATTTTCAAGAGCTGCCATTTACAACATATTCAAATAACATTTTAAAATATGAATTAAGTATATATAATGAAATCTAAACATCACAATAGCTTGATGTTGGACATCATCCATTAAAAATATACATAAACAAATTATTAATAATGGAAAACTTTATGTAACCTTTTCCTTGAATTTTGTTTCATTTCCCTTGCAAAATAAAATGTATCCAATTGATTTTATACTGTCTTTTTAGACTGTCTTAGCATTCTCTCCTTTGACAAAGAAAAATGTACACAGTACAATACAAACATTAATTTTCTGTGACCAAAATGCTCTAATTGTAAGACATTTTTTCCACTTGAGTTACTATTAAAGTTATCAGTAAACAATTGATAAAAAACAATAAATTTTGATAATTACTAAACAAAAGCAGTATTTTACTAGGGCTTCCCAGGTGGCACAGTGGTAAGAAACCACCTGCTAATGCAGGGAATGCAAGACATGTGGGTTTGATCCCTGGTTTGGAAAGATCCCCAGGAGTAGGAAATGGCAACCTGCTCCTGCTTTCTTTCCTGGAAAATTCCATGGACAGAGAAGCCTCGTGGGCTACAGGCCACGGGTTCACCAAAGAGCTGCACACGACTGAGTGAGTGAGCACACAGCATACAACACTTTATTAGAAACGCATGTCTTCTGTAGCACAGCCTCTCCCTCTTTTTTGTCCTGATAACTACAAATGAGTTTACTTACTCTTAGAATTCCATTCTTATTGTTGGTATTAATTTTATTCCTATAGTTTCATTTATATATTTATACAGATACAGTCATAAAAAATGGAAAATGTCATACATAGTAATGTCATTCAGTTTTTTAAATCCCACGTCTGTGCCCCAAGTCACACAGTCATCTATTATTAAAAATATTTTGAATGATTTGACATCTTGATTGGACTGTGCCTTAAATTTTTATTTAACACAAGGAACTAGAATCCTCTATCATGTTACCTAGTAATTGAGAGTATTTTACAAATCACAGTTTTTGCAAAGTAATAAAATGGTTTTAACAACATCAAACCAATGTACAGAAACACAATACCTTATCCCAAGCACTTGGGACAGATAAGCTTCATAATTCTAAACTTTTCACTTTTTGAAAGGAAATATGAAACACTCCAAATAAGGGTTTTGTCTGCACTCTAATCAAATACATTCATATTTCTACTGGAAAACTTGTGAACAATTACATGTAAAAGATAAGCAGATATCTAATCAAGCCATCAAATGAAATGAGTTTTTGGTATTCAGAACTTTCAAGACTTTCAAATTGCAGATAATGGACCATTGACCAGTATTAATTATATCTGTTTATTATCCAACTGAAGTTAGAAGATCTACATCAATATTTGGTGCTCATGGCTTCTTTGATTTGCTCCCAGAACTTGAAAATAAGGAACAATGTATACACTTTTTGACAAAATTCAAGAAAGAAGTCCTTTAAAGAAAAAATAAAAAAAAACTTCACACACTTTCACTCACACACTTCACACACTCAAGAAATATCTAAATTAAAAGAATTAAAACAAAATACAAAATTACTTTTTCTAACACAATGTTTCACTCTTAACAAATATTTTTAAGACAAAGGATGACAGCAAGTTACTCACTAACAACATTTAGAAGAAAGAGTCCTTTGTTAGATAATCCTGAGGTTTTTACAACCTGGCAAAATGTATCAGCTTAAGACTCATAATAATGAGTATGCCTTTCTTTTGTAAAACAGAAAAAAGCTATTATAAAAGTTGGAGAAGATAAGGAGGCCCTGGCACAGTATATCAGGCTTCACTGCCAGGCATATCAGCTTATATATGAACTTTGAGGATCTACATACATCCTGAATACCTTCTACATAAACCCTGAATACTTCCAGTGTCCCATCGGGGTTTTCTTACTTCAGTTTGCAGACCTTTGCTTCAGATTGCATGTCACATACTTAAGTATGCATTTTTACATGTGAAGATTATAAAGCATACGCACAAAGCTAGTAGAGTATTTTTATGTAAAATTTTCCCTGTGATTTCACACAAGGGGAAGCCAGTGAAGGTATTATAATTAGCTAACGTACATTGACACTCAATAAATAACAATTCTTTCATAAACAGAAGATGATTAGAGTCTTGATAATTATGTAGCCTTTATTCACTCAGTATCATAAAATTTCTGAGAACAGGGCATTAATTAGTCATTACCACAAAACTGCGGTGTAACAAAGTATTCTAAAATTTAGTAGCTTAGAGCCATCATTTATTTTCACAGATCTGAGAGACAGCTTAGTGTTGGCTGATAATTTCAGTAGCACTTCCTTATGCGGCTGCAGGTTAAATGATTTGGCTGGGGCAAATCAGTGCCACTCCAAGTGGCTTTCCTCCTCTCACTGGGACCAGCAGCTGGCTTGATCATGTTCTCTTCCTGGTGATGGCAAAGGGGCAAAAGTAAGCAAGCCCACCTGGGAAAGTGCATTTCAAACTCTTGGTCAATTTTATATCTAACGTAACTGGAGCCAAAGCAAGTCTCATGGCCGAGTTCAAGGTCAGGGTGGGGTTGTTTCTGACAGTGGGAAAAACTGTTTCATATCAAAGCACATAAGTACACAGAGGAGTAAAGAACTAAAACCAATAATGCAATTTAATATAAATATTAAAATCTGAAACAAATCTTCCAGCATTAACAATAGCTTAATATTTAAAGAGGCCAATTAAACTGGCTCTGTTGTTACAGTAAAATTTGTAGAATTTAAAACACAGTTTATACAGCTTAAGAGTAATTCAGAACCACTAGAGGAAGAAATAACACTTGAAATGTTAAGAGGTACAAGCACTACACATTCATATGTTGAATGGTCACAGAAAGATGAAATAATAATCACTAAACAGAAAGCTAGCTTAGTGAAACTTTTGAGCTCATGGCTTGTAATACTGACATGGCAATCTATATATTCTGTTTTAAACTAACATCCCTAGGGGAGAAAAAAAAAATCACATTTTATGTAATTCAATTATGCCCTTTAAGATAATATGTTAACCATGGTCTCTGTCTAATGATACCTGTAACTCAGATACTAGTAACTAAATTTTAGATTTTCTAGAGCAGTCTTTTATAATACAGCCTCTTCTCCAATACTCATCCAAATTTTCCCACTAAAGAAATAATATGTAAATTACACGATTCATCACTCTTGTATTTAGTATATCTAAAAAAACTAACCTTACAAACAAAATGCAAAAACACCAAATGTTCAAATTCAGAAAAATGATTTCAATTTTTAACATAAATATTTCAAAAATATTTAAAGTATTTCATTTGACAGATTTACAATAATCTGCAACAGTAAGCCCTATTCAGAAATAACTTAAAAAAAAAAAAAAGCTTCAGGAAAACACACTTTCTGGAACCCATTAAGTAAATCACAAATAACAGGATGTAAAAATCTTTTCTAATTGAATATTTGAATAAACAATGATACTCATATTTAATCTGGAATTGTTGCTGTTTAGTCACTAAGTTGTGTCTGACCCTTTACAACCCCATGAACTGTAGCCCACCAGGCTCCTTTGTGCATGGGATTTCCCAGGCAAGATTGCTGAAGTGAGTTGCTACTTCCTTCTCCAGGGGATCTGCCCAACCCAGGGATGAAACCTGTGTCTCCTTCTTGGCAGACAGATTGTTTACCATTGAGCCACCTGGGAAGCCCCATTCTTGCATTAAGCTTATTCTAACAATTCCCTTAAACATAAATGATCATGTCTTTGATGGCGGTTTATTCACTAAGTCATGTCTGACTCTTGTGACTCCATGGTTCCTCTATCCATGGGATTCTCCAGGTAAGAATACTGGAGTGGGCTGTCATTCCCTTCTCCAGGGGATTTTTCTGACCCAAGGATTGAACCAGGTCTTTCTAGTCAAGAGATACCTGAAGTAACAGGTAAATTTGGCCTTGAAGTACAAAATGAAGCAGGTCAAAGGCTAACAGAGTTTTACTAAGAGAACGCACTGGTCATAGCAAACATCCTCTTCCAACAACACAAGAGAAGACTCTACACATGGACATCACCAGATGGTCAATACTGAGATCAGTGGAGAAGCTCTATACAGTTAGCAAAAACAAGACCGGGAGCTGACTGTGGCTCAGATCATGAACTCCTTATTGCCAAATTCAGACTTAAATTGAAGAAAGTAGGGAAAATCACTAGACCATTCAGGTATGACCTAAATCCCTTACAATTATAAAGTGGAAGTGACAAATATATTCAAGGCATTAGATCTAATAGAGCGCCTGAAGAACTATAGATGGAGGTTTGTGACACTGTACAGGAGGCAGAGATAAAGACAATTCCCAAGAAAAAGAAATGCAAAAAGGCAAAATGATTATCTCACAAGGCCTTACAAATAGCTGAGAAAAGAGAAGCTAAAGGCAAAGGAGAGAAGGAAAGATACACCTATTTGAATGCAGAGTTCCAAAGAATAGCAAGGAGAGATAAGAACGCCTTCCTACACGATCAATGCAAAGAAATAGATGAAAACAATAGAACACAAAAGACTAGAGAAGAAAATCAGAGATACTAAGGGAACGTTTCATGCAAAGATGGGCACAATTAAGGATAGAAATGGTATGGACCTAACAGAAGCAGAAGATATTAAGAGGTGGCAAGAATACACAGGAGAACCATACAAAAAAGATCTTCATGACCAGGATAATCACAATGGTGTGTGATCACTCACCTAGAGCCAGATATCTCGGAATGTGAAGTCAAGTGGGCCTTACGGAAGCATCACTACCAACAAAGCTAGTGGAGGTGATGTAATTCCAGTTGAGCTATTTCAAATCCTGAAAGATGATGCTGTGAAAGTGCTGCACTCAATATGCCAGCAAATTTGGAAAACTCAACAGTGGCCACAGGACTGGAAAAGGTCAGTTTTCATTCCAATCCCAAAGAATGGCAATGCCAAAGAATGTTTAAGCTAGTGCACTCATCTCACAGGCTAGCAAAGTAATGCTCAAAATTCTCCAAGCCAGGTTTCAACAGTACCTGAACCGTGAACTTCCAGATGTTCAAGCTGGGTTTAGAAAAGGCAGAGGAACCAGAGATCAAATTGCCAACATATCTGGATTTTGGAAAAAGCAAGAGAGTTCCAGAAAAACATCTATTTCTGCTTCATTGACTACGCCAAAGCCTTTGACTGTGTGGATCACAACAAACTATGGAAAATTCTTCAAGAGATGGGAATACCAGACCACCTTACCTGCCTCCTGAGAAATGTGTATGCCAGTCAAGAAGCAACAGTTAGAACCAGACATGGAACAATAAACTGGTTCCAAATCGGGAAAGGAGTATGTCAAGGCTGTATACTGTCACCCTGTTTTATTTAACTTCTATGCAGAGTACTTCCATGGGAAATGCCAGGCTGGATGAAGCACAAGCTGGAATCAAGATTGCTGGGAGAAATATCAATAACCTCAGATATGCAGATGATACCACCCTTATGGCAGAATTAAAGAACCTCTTAATGAAAGTGAAAGAGAAGAGTGAAGAAGTTAGCTTAAAACTCAACATTCAGAAAACTTAAGATCATGACATCTGGTCCCATCACTTCATAGATGGAGAAATAATGGAAACAGAAACTATTTCGGGGGGCTCCAAAATCACTGCAGATGGTGTCTGCAGCCATGAAATTAAAGAGACCCTTGCTCCTTGGAAGAAAAGCTATGACAAACTTAGACAGCATATTAAAAAGCAGAACCATTACTTTGCCAAAAAAAGTCCGTCTAGTCAAAGCTATGGTTTTTCCAGTAGTCATGGATGGATGTGAGAGTTGAATTGTAAAGAAAGCTGAGCGCTGAAGAACTGATGCTTTTCAACTGTGTTGTTGGAGAAGACTCTTGAGAGTCCCTTGGACAGCAAAGAGATCCAACCAATCCATCCTAAAGGAAGTCAGTCCTGAATATTCATTGGAAGGACTGATGCTGAAACTCCAATACTTTGGCCACCTGATGTGAAGAACAGACTCATTTGAAAAGACCCTGATGCTGGGAAAATTTGAAGGCAGGAGGAAAACGGGATAACAGAGGATTTGATGGTTGGAATGGCATCACCGATTCAATGCACGTGAGTTTGAGTAAGCTCTGGGAGTTGATGATGAGCAGGGAAGCCTGGAGTACTGCAGTCCATGGGGTTGCAAAGAGTTGGACACGACTGAGCGACTGAACTGAATCCCCTTTTTTAATGGTCTGCTCACATATTCCTATGGTCAGTGTACATGTTCCTAAACAGTGTAGTCTGTTTTGCATGCTCATAAATAGAATTGCACTGTGTTTTTCTGACACTCTTTCATTCAGCATTTATGCTTGTTATTCATCCACATCATTTCATGGAGATGCAGTTCCTTCATTCTCATGCTGAAAATGTTCGACAGTGTGAATATGCAAACAATACAACTATGTACATTACTTAAATACATGTTTCCCTAGGGTGAGGTTTCTCAAACTTCAGAGTGCGTAGCAATTATATGGGGAGCCTGTTAAAAAAACTGGTTCCTGGGGTCCACCTCCGGAAACTCTGATTCAGTAGGCATTGGTCAGGGTGTTAGAATCTGCATTTCTTTCAAGCTCCTACGTGATGCTAATGTTTATGCTTTGAGGAGCAAAGCTGTTACTATTTCCTTATTTATTTGAAAGAGTTTTTCATGTAATATAGACATGAAGATTTTATCACTTATATGTGTTCTAAATATCTTCTCCCAATTAATAACTTTTTAAGAAATTATGTTTTACGTATTATTTGGTAAACAGAAGTTTTTAATTTTGCTGCAGCCAAATTTATCCACCAAGCATTTCATACTTCTCAGTGTTTGCAGTGATTGCTCAGTTTCAAAAAATGAATGATCATGTGTATTATTAGTAACAGCTGAATAATAATACCTGACTTTTAAATATTTCTGCATTTAATGTGAATATAAAATTTCTTGTGAAGTCTATTTTAAATAAAACCTAGCTAAATGCCACTTACAGGCTGGAAGGCAAGACAAATATAAATAGGTGAAAGGTTTACTAGGTGCCTCAAAGTTGCTCTTAAATTCTAGACTATCAAAGGTAGATTTTATGACAAAATAACAGTTTGTTTCTTGAATATTGGTGTTAATGCATGCCACTTCCATTTGCATTCACAGAAATTACTTAGAAATTTGAAAACAAAATGTCCTTGACATAGTATAAATAACTGAAACACATGTTTACAAATGCTGTGATGCTAATTAAGATTCCTTAAGTAAACATTCAGACAATTTATTTAAATGTGAAGGAAAAGACATTCCCCCTGGCAACTACTGTATAAAATAAAACACAAACTCTTAGTCTTCAAAAGCAAAAAATAATCTTTTTGTTATTTTGTCCAAATCACAAAAATTAGAAAATACTGAAAATGGGGAAACAAACGGTTCATGTTTATATGTATGAAGTGTTTAGTTTGCCGACAGTAACAAATTGTTTATAGCAACCAAAACTGAAAAGTCCGTTGAAAACAGTTTAACTAGAATATTTCAGAATTCCTCCTGTTTGTTCGAGAAACATTACTCCTTCCCAGTGAATATGAGTATAAATATCACTCTTGAATCAGAATAATATGAATTTTACCTCTGACTTACATTAATACCAGTAATTTCTTGGGGTGGGGGACAATACAACTTTAAAGAGTATTACTCAGAAGTACCCAAATTTCCTACCTGTTACCATAATTACAGCTTTAAAATTTGCAAAAAGCTTCAAGTTAGTAGTAAGCAAGCAAGTCTACCACTCTGTTAAAACCAGACTGTTAGGAGTTCTATTTACTTTAGTGTAACAGTGCTCTCTCAAACTGGCTTTAGAGAGAATGAATTGGAGAAAAAATAGTTTTCCTTTTTCTACTCAATAAGAAAACACCATGTAGTAATCTAGTAAAAAGACAACTAATAAATGCCTTTACCCTTATGTCAAAAATTTTTTTCTCTCCTCTGGCAAATGCTTCAGAAAATCTCAGGGCTTAAGAACAGATTTTAAATGGTTTAAAATAAAATCTAAAGCCTTTTTCTCAATATTTAATACAAAAAATATAGTTTAAAACTCTGTAGTCTACTTTTTTCAAGGGGACCATGACCTAGGATTTGATATTTTAAAACAAGTACTTGCAAACATTTAGTCCACCTTGAGAAATTTTTCATGCTTTAAGTTCCAGTTAAAAAAAAAAAAAAGAAAGAAAAAAAATCTAATCAACCAATCAATGCCCCCCCAAACCCATCTTTTTATATTATGTTAAAAGGTGAAAGAGCAAAATAATGAGCACAAAGAGAGAGATGAACTCATTATATCAAATGGAAATATAAGATCTAAAAAGCTTAGAATCAGCATTAGGCATCATTACCCAAGTAGGATCCACAGTGCCCTTTCAACCAAGAGTCAATCCAAAATTGGTGGGGAGTTCACATACTAATTATGTATTATCATAACTCCAAAAGCAATGTTTAAAAATGTACAGCCCATTCCCAACGTCGAATTCATCATCACAAATGATGTTTAATAAGCAACCTCATGGTTATGATTCTGTAACTCTCTCAGTGGCAAAATAAACGGTACAGCTAAAGAGAGACTGATGTTTTATAGTTTAAGGAGCAACATCTAGATAATAGCCTACATTCTAAGAAATATTTCAATTCTAAATGAAGATGATTCAATACCAGTCACTGTCTTCCAGTAATAAAGTTTTTTTTTTTTTTACTATGATTAAAGGCATTGATTCTAACCCCTATTTCAAAGCCAGGAAAAATAAGTGCTTAATTCACATCAACTATTCAGCATTGTGAAGAATAGGGCAGATGACGTTTTGTATCCGTTCCCAGCACCTTATAGAATTTACAGCCAATGGAAGATGTAAAACTATATTGTCCAGGTTTTCATGTGGCTATGCTCTAGATGTGAATCAGATTTCACAATGGGATGCACTTATGTATGATTTGAAAGGTTGGAATTTTGTGGTCATTCTGCGTTGGAAATATCTGTTGCGAGCATCACGTAAAGACGTGGACGGTCTCTGGAACAGATGCAGTACTGTTCCATTGTCCAGTCTGCAGCTCTGTGGCAATTACAGCGAACCTCTGATCCTTTGATTACAGCCATAGCATCACATTCTTGATCTCAACAAATATTGATCACAAAGTTCCAAAGGCCGAGAAAGAAATAACAGCTCTCCTGGCTTACCTATACTGAGAGTGAGTTAAGAGTCATTCCAGAAGGTTCAGTTTACATATCTCCAACTCTTCTAATAATCAAATTTGCATAAGAACAGCGGGAATGTGTGATGTTCTGGCCACAGAAGCACCACCCACCACACACACCCCAACATAAATACACACACATACATGCACTTTGAAGAAGGTGACAAACATTTAGCTAGAACAATGAAGGAAAAAGACAGAAGACAAATGACCAATCAAGAATGAAAGAAGGAATATTACAACTGAAACTACAGAACACTAGGGGAAGAGGAAATTAAAGGAATTAAATCACAAGAGAATGTTATGAAAACTTTATGCCCACTAATTAGAAAAATTAAATTTACAAATTCCTAGAAAGACAATGACTACCAAAAAAGAACTTCAAGAAGAAAATAGGAAATCTGAATAGACTTATAAAAAGTAAAGAAACTGAATTAGGTAATATAAAATTTTTCCACAAAGAAAAGTCCAAGTCCAGATGGTTTCACTGATACACTCTGCCAAATATTTAAAGAAGAAATAATAATAATCCTTTACAAACTCATTCAGTAAGCAAATGAGGAAACAATTCCCAAGCCATTCTATGAGGCCAAAAGTACTTGAGCAAACTAAATCCAGCAACAAGTAAAAAGAATTTCACAACGTGGTCAAGACGGATTTTTCCCAAGAATGGAAAGTTGCTTTAACATTAGAACAATCCCGCCCCCCATGAAACACCTCATATTATTATAATAAATAACATAAATCACAAGATAATATAGGTAGAAAAACTTTAGACAAAATCTAATAATATAATAATACATAGAAAGAAATTTAACCTGATAAAGAGTATCTACAAAACCTCACTGCTAACATCACACTTCATTGTGAATGAATGAATGCTTTCCCCCTAAGATAAGGAAATCCCTTCTGCCAATTTCATTATTATATAAAGCTTTTAATTCATGCAATAAAGCAAAAAAGCATTAACACAGTAAAAGAAATTCACCTTAAAACTATGAGAAAAAAACATGAGTACCAAGATTACAGGATGCAAAATCAATATGCAAAAAATTGATTGTATTTCTGAAGCCTAGCAACAAACAATCCAAAAATAAAATTAAGACAATTCCATTCAGTAATAAAACACTTAGGAATCAATTTAACAAAAGAAGTTCAAGACTTGCATACTGAAAGTTATACAATACAGATGTTAAAAATGGTTAAAAAGGAGACAGAGGATTATAGACCAATTTATGTTTACAGATATTAAAAATATAAGCCAAAAAGTCTAGCAATTTATCAAAAGAATTCCACATTAATGCTAAACCTAAATTCTAGGTTTACTCTAGAAACACAAGTATAGTATCAGAAAATGTATAAGCATATCTCAACAAATTAAACCATATGATTATATAAACTGATGCTGAAAAGGCACCTGATAAAATACTGAATTTGCTCTTAACTAAGAAACAATTAAATAAATGATTTGAATTTAATGAATGCTATTCTTCAGGGAATTCCCTGGCAGTCCAGTGGTTAGGACTCTGCACTTCTACTGTCAAAGGCCTGGGTTCAATTCCTGCTCAGGGAGGTAAGATCCTCCAACGCATGTAGCAAGGCCAAAAAGTTTTTTAAAACCCACAAAACTATTTTTCAAAAGGGGATATCATGAACAGCAAACCACTAAAGCTGATTCAACTAAAGGGAATACATGGGAAAAGTAACTATAATTAGTGTCATAGAACATGCCTTTTAACAAAAGAGAATGTAAAAAATCATTAGAAAAGAAAAAAATACAACCATCACTTCTGGCTACTATCAAATATAAACAGATAGCCCAAAGGACGCTAATAAAAAGTTACCAGATTTAATAAGAATAATGCCTAGATATAATACAAATATTCAAATATCAACAGTTTTTTTTTTTACTCAGCAAACAGTAGTTAAAGAAATGGAAAAAAATAATAACAAAATTATAGCAAACATAGAAATTAACCAGAAAGACCTAAAACCTAAGTGAAAAAAACTAAAACTAAAAATCTCTTTGAAAGATAGAAAATAATCCAAACAAACAAAAAGATACCCCATGTAACTGTAGTAAGATACCCCATGTAACTGTAGTAAGATGAACTATCTCAATATCACTGGTTCCAAAATTAACTAATAAATATACGGTAATTCAGATGAGAATCCCAAAAGAATTTTTCTAGAACTGGAAAAATATAAATCTTAAAGCTTACATGGAAACACAAAAATTAACTAAGAAATCCATGAAAATTTAACACAGTGAGGATAAAACTGCCTGCCAGATAGTTTAGGCATTTTTAAAGTAGTTTTCGCCTTTCTAGGAAGGAGAAATTTTAAAGATGCTCACGTCTGGCATTTGTACCTATTTCATATTGATTATAAATATGATCATCATTTTTCTGTTAAAAATGATGACTAATAGTAAGTGTATTTATAACAAAAAACTCAAACTACTTTATCTAAATGACTGATAACAATTAATGAAAATACCTTAGCAATTAAGTATTAATTAATGAAAATAACTTAGCAATTATTAAGCATCATATTCTAAGAGTTTTATACATAGCATCTTCCTTTCATAATCCTCATAAGAGCCCCAAAAGATGTATCTCTATTTTAAGGATAAGGAACTTGGGGAGAGAATTTAATCAACTTGCCCAAAGTAATATTTCTAGTCAGTGACAAAAAAGGATTTAAATAAGAGAATACTAGCTCCCAATGGAAAAGAGCAGCATACGGGGGGGAAAATGTATCTGCTAATGAAAAGGAATTCTACCCACATATACATGTTCTCTTGGAATTTAACTACGAAAGTATGTTAGAAAATTAAGATTTATCTTTTAAAAAAAGCAATTATTGTGTTCATGATAATGTGCTAGATTATCTTTATTTTTTTAACCGAGATTATCAATAAAAAAAAATGAATCAAGAATCAAGGAGATTTAGCAATGCAAAAGTTAAAATACAAGTGTTTACTGAAGCAGTAAACACTCACGGTAGGAAATCAGATATAGAAGATAAAGGAATTAAGAGTAGAGTGATCACATAATTAACCTTTCAACCCAGAACACTTTTGAGAATGAAAGAAGGGCCTAACAGTTATTATAATGGTAAGACAAATATAAACTAGGACTGCCCTAGGCAAACGCAGACATTCAGTCACCCTAGTTCAGAAAAATAACAAAAAATTCTTTGGTATGACTTTTTTTTAAGTACTTACTATGTTAGCATGTACTCCACAATATAAGATTTAATCTATCTTATTCACTGTCCCTAGATGGTTGCTTTGTACACAGTAGGCACTTGATAACTGTTTACTGCTGCTGCTAAGTCACTTCAGTCGTGTCCGACTCTGTGTGACCCCATAGACGGAAGCCCACCAGGCTCCCCTGTCCCTGGGATTCTCCAGGCAAGAACACTGGAGTGGGTTGCCATTTCCTTCTCCAATGTGTGAAAGTGAAAGTGAAGTTGCTCAGTCGTGTCCGACCCTTAGCGACCCCGCGGACTGCAGCCTACCAGGCTCCTCCATCCATGGGATTTTCTAGGCAATAGTACTGGCGTGGCTTGCCACTGCCTTCTCCGCAATGGTTTAGGTTTCCTTTAATTTAAAAACAAAAGGTTTCCTGTGTCTATACGATACTTAAGCATCATTATGACCTAAATTTGTAAACAAGCATAAATCTATGTATGCAAAGACTTAGAGGAAAAAAAACAAATATAATCAACAAACACATCTTTATGTTTTAAACCTGGAAGATGGAATGCTAAAATTAAAGCACAGCAATTAATGAGTAAAAATGGCAAACTGCATACTCTAATTTAGAGTGCAATAATGAAAACAAAGTTTAAACCAACAAAGAAAGTTATTCTTTTTAAAATGTTTTTTTTACCTTAGTCATGAAAACTGACATCAAAAGAAGACAAATCTTTCATTTCTTACCTGCACAGCCGAAAGCCAAATGGTATCTAGAAGAGGGGCTGAATTTAACACAGCACACATTAGCCTTCGCCTCAATGCTTGCCACTGAATTGTCCAGGTTGGTAGACCATAGCTTGACTAAGAATAAGTAACAATAAAAACGAAAATAATACATTAGCCAATACTTCTACAAACTAGGAAGTCTGCTTCTTGCTACAGCTGTCTTTTCCTGCTAATCTAAGTATTTTGATTTAGTAGGATCAAAAATATTTAAACTGAATGAATGAATAATGTTCAACAGAACAGTATATTTAAATCAACAGAGCTTAGTTTCAAAGTCAAAAACAACATAATCAATATATAATGAGAGAAAATATGATCTCTTAACTAAGGCATACAAGACAGGTTAAAAAAAAAAGCAGTCAGGAAACACATGTGTATTTGTTTTCAGTTCAGTTCAGTTCAGTCGCTCAGTTGTGTCTGACTCTCCGCGACCCCATGAATCACAGCACACCAGACCTCCCTGTCCATCACCAACTCCCGGAGTTCACTCAAACTCATGTCCACAGAGTTGGTGATGCCATCCAGCCATCTCACTCTCTGTTGTCCCCTTCTCCTCCTGCCCCCAACCTTTCCCAGCATCAGAGTCTTTTCCAGTGAGTCAACTCGTCACATGAGGTGGCCAAAGTATTGCAGTTTCAGCTTTAGCATCAGTCCTTCCAATGAACACCCAGGATTCTTTAAATTGTGTTATGTGTATGAGCAGAGAAACTACATGGTTTATCTTCCAACCTATTAAACTTTTGAGAACTTCACATACACACACATTTTCACATGTATGATTTATATATATATATACACACACACAAACGTCACTTAAAGTACCTGGAAGCAGTTCTTATTTTATCTTTCACTTAAGAATTCCGTGATTTTAAAATTTTATGTGGGAAACAGAAAGAGACTCACATACTTACAGAATGAACTTATGGTTGCTCAGAGGAAGGGAAACTTAAGGCGTTTGGGATGGACAAGTACATACTGCTGTATTTGAAATGGATAACCAATAAGGGCCTACAGTATAGCATATGGAACTCTGCTCAATGTTATGTGACAGCCTGAATAGAGAGGAGTTTGGGGAAGAATGGATACATGTACATATGACTGAGTCCCTTTGCTGTCCACCTGAAACTATCACAACATTGTTAACTGGTTATGTATGTGTGCTCAGTTGCTCAGTCATGTCTGACTCTCTACAATCTCATGGACTGTAGCCTGTCAGTCTCCTCTGTCCATGGGATTTTCCAGGCAAGAATACTGGAGTGGGTTGCCATTTCCTCTTCCAGGGAATCTTCCCAACCCAGGGATGGAACCTGTGTCTCCTGCACTGTCTGGTGGATTCTTTACCACTGAGCCATCTGAGAAGCTTTTAAAGTCAATACTATCTCAATCAAAATCCCAGCAGAGTTTTCGATACTAGTAACTTGATCCTAAAATGTTTGTGGAAAAACAGAGAAACTGAGAGCTAAAATAATTCTCAAGAATAAAGATGAAGGGCTCACACTAAATGATTCCAAGACTTAAGCTACAAAGCAAGACAATGTGGTACAGTAAAAGAAGAAATACATAGATCAATGTAGAATCAAAAAAGTGTCACCCCCCGTATCAGAAATGGACAGATCCAGCAAGCAGAAAATCAGTAAGAATGTAGTTGAACTCAATAATAAATCAAACTGGATATAACTGATATCTGCATATTACTTTATCTAACAACAGTAGGATACACATTTTCCCCAAACACACATGGATCATTCATTAAGACAGATCACACTCTCGTTCATAAAAGACCTTAACAAATTTAAAAAAAAAAAGAAAGAAACCATACAATGTATTGCTCAGACTACAACGGATTATATTTGGGGATCAAACAACATACTTCTAAGCAATACATAAGTCAAATAAGAAACCTAAAGCAAAAATTAACAATATTTTGCGCTAAATGAGAATGAAAATATAATTTAAAAAAGGAATCTGTGGGATGCATCACTCAAGAGGAAAATTTATGGCACAGAATGCATATATTAGAAAGAAAGAAGATATAAAATCAATAATCCAAGCTTCCAATTTAGGAAACTAGAAAGAGAAGAGCAAATTAAATCCAAAGTAAGCAGAAGAGAAGTAATAAAAATCTGAAGAAAAATCAGTAAGTTAAAATCAGGAAGTCAGTAGAGAAAATCAATGAAACCAAAAGCTCAAAAGACCAAAAGCTTTAAAAAGACTAAATTGACAAGCCTCAAGGCAATCCTTAACAAAATCTCAATGAAGTTTTTTGCAGAAATAGAATAAAACACATTTTAAAATTTATAAGGAATCTCAGTAGGCCTAAAATAGCCAAAACAATCTTGAAAAAGAAGAAAAAATAATGGAAGACTCACTTCCCAACTTCAACACAAAGCTACAGTAATCAAAACAGTGTGGCAGTGGCATAAAGACAACAATCGAAAAGAAGAGACCAATGAAAAAGGTGCTAAGATCTTTCAGTGGGGAAAGGATAATCTTTTCAACAAGTGGTGTTGGGAAGACTGGATATTCACATGTAAAAAATGAAGTCAGACCATTACTTTACACCTTATACAAAAGTTAACCCAAAATGGATCAAAGCCACAAATGTCAGCGCTAAAACTATAAAACCGTTAGAAGAAAAAGCTTTATTACATTGGATTCAGCAGTGCCTTTTTGAACATGATGTGAAAAGCATAGGCAATAAAAGAAAAAATGGGCAATCTGCATTTCATCAATATGAAAAAGCCGTGTGCATCAAAGCACACTATCAATAATATATCTGATAAGGAATTAATATCTAGGATACAGAGAGTATGCCTGAAACTCAATAGCAGCAAGAAAAAAAATACAATAAAAATGGGCACAGGGCTTCAATAAACTTTTCTCCTCAGAAGATCTACAAATAGCCAATAAGCACATGAAAAAATGTTTGCCATCACTATCATTGAAGAAATGAAAACAAAGCAAAACCACAATAAAATACCACTTCATACCCATTAAAATCATTATTTTAAATAAAAGGGGGGAAGAACAGGTATTGGCAAGGAAAGGAGAAGCATCCAGAAATAGTTGGATGCTATTGGTGGGAATATAAAAGGGTGTAGCCATTTTGGGAAATAGAATGGCAGTTTCTAAAAAAATTAAGTATATATCATATGACCCAGTAATTTCATTTCTGAATATATGCCCAGAAGAACTTAATACAGGGATATGAAGAGATGTTTTGCCATTCATGTTCAGACCGACGTTATTTATAATACCCCCAAAATGGAAGCAACCCAAGATCCATCCACCAATCAACAAATGAAACAAAATATGATATATCTATACAGTAGGTTTATTTTTCAGTCTTATTAAACACGGAAATTCTAACATAAGTTACAACATGGAAAAATCTAGGAGACATTATGCTGAGTGAAATACAGCAGTCACAAAGGACGAATACTCATCTGTGACACTGAGGAGTGCGAGCAAATTTCAGAGGCAGAAAGGAGAAGGGAGGCTGCCAGGGTCTGGTGAAGGGGGACTGAGGAGTTACTGTTTCAATAAAATGTAAAGAGTTTCAGGTTTGCAATATGAAAAAAGTTCTATAGATTGACAATGATGAAGACAAACTGAAGGTAATTAATGCCACTGAATAGTACACTTAAAATGGTTAATTATATGTGTATTTTAAAACAATTTAAAATCAATAAGTAATTTTAAAAAATCTCTTACTAATTAAAATTGTTCTACTTAAATTACCTATATTTTCCTGAGGAAACTAGCCAGTCACCACCTTTGAACAAATGTTAATCTTCAGTACAAAAACACAAGTACTCTCAATAAAGGCTACCCCACTACATTATTTTTAAAAAGTATTTAACATTGATTAGTGAAGCTCTGTATTACAATATTTTTAAAAACCAATTATAACACAATGCTCTATTTTAGAAATTCAAAGATAATTTCTTACAGCAATCATGAAGGAAAATATTACAATCCATATATACTGTGGATAAACAACTTGCTACTTATCTTTGATCCAAAAGTTTTTGCAGAGCAATCCAGTCACGTCATTTCTCTTTTACAGAACAGGACAGCTCTATCATTCAAACTACTGCACAATTGCACTCATTTCACATGCTAGCAAAAGTAATGCTCAAAATTCTCCATGCTAGGCTTCAATAGTACCTGAACTGAGAACTCCTCAATGTTCAAGGTGGATTTAAAAAAGCCAGAGGAACCAGATATCAAATTGCCAGCACCCGTTGGATCATAGAAAAAGCAAGAGAATTGCAGAAAAACATCTACTTCTGCTTCACTGACTATGCTAAAGCCTTTGACTGTAGATCAGAACAAACTGTGGAAAATTCTTAAAGAGATGGGAATACCAGACCGTCTCATCTGCCTTCTGAGAAACCTGTATGCAGGTCAAGAAGCAACAGTTAAAACCGGACATAGAACAAAGGACTGGTTTCAAACTGGGAAAGGAGTACGTCAAGGCTGTATACTGTGACCCTGCTTATTTAACTTACGTGCAGAGTACATCATGAAATGCTGGGTTTGATGAAGCACAAGCTGGAATCAAGATTGCGGGGAGAAATACCAATAACCTCAGATATGCAGATGACACCATCCTTATGGCAGAAAGTGAAGCGGAACTAAAGAGTCTCTTAATGAAGGTGAAACAAAACAGTGAAAAAGCTGACTTAAAACTCAACATTCCTAAAACAAACATCATGGCATCCAGTCAAAGATGGGTAAACAATGGAAACAGTGACAGACTTTTATTTTCTTGGGCCCCAAAATCACTGCAGATGGTGACTGCAGCCATGAAATTAAAAGACCCTTGCTCCCTAGGAGAAAAGCTATGACAAAACTAGACAGCATATTAAAAAGCAGAGATATTACTTTGCCAATAAAGGTCCGTCTAGTCAAAGCTATGGTTTTTCCAGTAGTCATGGATGGATGTGAGAGTTGAACCATAAAGAAAGCAGAGCCAAAGAATTGATGCTTTTGAACTGTGGTGTTGGAGAAGACTCCTGAGAGTCTCTTGGGCTTCAAGAAGATCAAACCAGTCAATCCTAAAGGAAATCAGTCCTGAATAGTCAATGAAGGACTCATGCTGAAGCTCCAATACTTGGGCCACATGATGTGAAGAGCCGATTCATGATATAAGATTCTGATACTGGGAAAGATTGAAGGCAGGAGGAGAAGGGGACAACAGAAAATGAGATGGTTGGATGGCATCACCGAGCCAATGGACATGAGTTTGGGCAAGCTCCAGGAGATGGTGAAGGACAGGGAGGCCTGGCGTGCTGCAGTCCAAGAGGTCACAAAGAGTCGGACACGACTGAGAGACTGAACAACAACAACAATCATTGTGAAATAAAGTTTTCAACGCTAGAGCTACCCTTGCCTGTCTATTCACTAGTCTTCAAGTTACATATTGAAAAGAAGGAAAGGGCCAAGACAAAAGAAATCTGTTAACAGGGCTTTATAAATCTAATCTTGAGAAGAAACAGGCCAAAACAAGACAATAACAGAAAAGAATGAATAGTAAAGACAGATACACACACACATACATACACAAAAATAGATCAATTAAATTGGCAGAAAGAAATATAGAATTTCTGCCTTGAAACATAATAGACTTCATTAAAAGATTTTGGTATACACTCAGAATTTAATACAATTCAGAATATGGCGATGTCTAAACATTTCAACAAAAAAAGTTCATTTCACAGTATATATAAAGGAACTGATTATAAATGCATCACAGTGTGGCATGAATTCAGAAAATAATTATCATAATGAAGATGCAGAATATTCATTTTTTTATCACCCCAAGAAATACAGATTTTTGTGCTTATTAGACTATTTTTAAGAATAATTAGTAATCGCAAAGGATCGCTATGGGTTTCAACAAATATCTGTATTTCTGTTAGGTTTTAAAAGGAATTAAATCAGGGGAGGAGACCCAAATAGTACCTTTTGCATCATCAGAACCTGAAGCCAAGAGTTTAGGATCCATCAAATTAAAGTCAACACTCCAACATCTCTTCTCATGCTCCTAGATGTAGAAGGAAGACAAAGTAGTCTTAGAATATAGATCTTAAATAAAGCAAAACAAATAAAGTTGATACCAATTTATCACTATGGTAGGAGGGAGAAAGAACTGGCTATGAAAATAAATGAGATGCAAAGTAGCTCATAAACTTTTTAAATATACATTTATAAAATTACCACTTTTGGAAATTCATTTGATATAGCCTACAAATGCAAAGAGTCTGAAGAGATGCGTCAGAAAAGCATTACTGGAATTACATAGGTAGATGGCTGGATGGCATCCCTGACTCAATGGACATGAGTTTGAGTAAGCTCTGGGAGTTGGTGATGGACAAGGAAGCCTGGCGTGCTGCAGTCCATGGGGTCGCATAGCATCAGATACGACTGAGCAACTGGACTGAGAAAATGCCAAATAATGATTTTAAATTTGTAATTATAAAACGCATGAAGCTCTATAATTATTAAAAAGTACGAATGTGATTCTTGCAACAAGCGTCAATATTTTGGCCACCTGATGCAAAGAGCCGACTCACTGGAAAAGACCCTGATGCTGGGAAAGATTGAGGGCAAAAGGAGAATGGGATGTCAAAGGATGAGATTGTTGCACGGCATCATCGACTCAATGGACATGAGTTTGAACAAACTCTGGAGATAGTGATGGACAGGGAACCTGGTGTGCTGCAGTCCATGGGATCACAAAGAACTGGACACAACTGAGTGAACAGTAACAACAGGTAACTAGTATTCTTATTCACCTGATAGACCTTTGACCTCTGTCCTGTGAATCCATCCCATAGGATGACGGTGCCTTCATAATCACTGCTGGCTAATAGGTTCTTATGATAACTACTCCAACTGATACAGCTGAAAGAAAGGGATATTAAGTTAAGCCTTATTTTACATAAAAAGAAACAGCAATGGATACAAAGAATTTGGATGTTTCAGAAAGATTAGAACCCTTTCAAAATAGTTTACATGAGTTCACAATAATTATTCTGCCCACAATCCATCAAGGAAGAAGGCATCAAATAATTCCCAGATTTTTCAATTGAAACTACCAAGTTACAAATCGTAACCACTCTTCACTCTCATCACCAGCTAGAAGACAGATATGGTGTGCCTAAAGTTGCTACTGGCCATCCTTGACACATGAGGAAAACATGTCTGTAGGTGGAGATAACAGAGGCCAGGGGGGCACACATATGTCATGGCAGAGTGGCAAAGACCAAATCAGACCCTTCAGGCCCCTCTATCCACTTGTGTCAGATCATATAAACCAGTAAACTAGTCTGAATTGAGTCTCTGTGTTTACAGGCAAATGTTGACTAACATAAGTGTATGACTCAAATTTCAATAAAATGCATTTAACAGAATTAAACTTCTAACGTTTACAGTTTTGGCTATTCTCAAATGTTCCAATATTTAGAATGCAACATCTAAAAATATATGCCTTTGGTTAAACATATATGTGCATCACACATACAGTAAAGCTAATGTATATTAAAGAAAAAAGTCACTTAGAAAGCAAAGCGGTTGACCTAGGTGATTTCCAAGCATTTGAATACAAAGCCTTTATGCTGTCTTCTGGCTGTACTCGTGCTACATTTTAGGGGTTGAAGAGTTTATTTGCAACTTTAGATGTACTTATTAGAATTTCTGGGAGAAATTACATGGAACAGTCAAGAACTTTGGATTCAGTCAGACCTGAGCTTAAATTCCAGATCTGCAACTTACTAGCTGTGGCTCTGGGTAATTCAGTTCACTTTCACAACTGGTGAGCTCCAAATGGGTTTCAGGGAAGCTTACATATTGACCCTTTCAGCCCCAAGTCCATTGTTTCCAGATTTGAACAGTTTCCTTCTCTTTAATCCAAGGTGCATAAAATACTACCATATTGCTTTATATCTGTCAAGACAGACAAGGTAAACCCTCTAATCCATATTTTCATTATGGTAACATTTACTATGAATTCTTGATATGGGTCAAGTATTGTGCTGAGTGAATCATGTGGATTTATTTAAAGTATAATCCTATGAAATAGTTATTACTTTTAGAGCCTCTATTTTACAAATTAGTAGCATGAAATGGTTAAGAGCAAGATTCTGTCTGAATCTTGGCTACTCCAGAGACTAGCTGTACAACCATCAACAAGTTAATGAACCCTTTCTGTGCTTCAGTTTCCTTGTGTATAAAACAGGGTAATGATGGTCTGCTTAAGACACAGAACTTATGATAATGCCTGCCACTGAAGAATTCAATAAAATTATGTCTCACTCATGCTGCATTCTTTTCACTTAGGAATAAAGTATATAAACTAAGTAGATAACCATTACACATTCTCAATGATGAGCACCAGTTAGATCAGTCTACCATTTTTATATGAATTAGGAAACAGAAAAGAAAGTTATACAAATAAAGACTACAGTACTTGCTATATTATTAACATTATTAAAGTGACCACATATATGTGTCATTCATCCAAATAAAAAAGGGATAAGAATGACTGGAAAATGTTCAAAATTTTAAACAAATTTACTATTAGTTTCTTGCTATCACGCCCTTTGAAGCCAGTGCCTATGAAAATAGCTTAGGAAGCTTGTTTTAAACATGAAGATTCTAGCAGTCCTTTTAGATTTTGTGGGGGCAGATCCGAAGCTGGGTCTAGTTTCTGCAGTTTTAACAGTATTCCAGGTTTAAAAAGCACTCATTATAAACTCTAACCCTTAATACATGAAACTTAAACACTATGCCCTCACAAAAAGACACATACCATTCTTGTGAATTCTTAAAATTATAAACAATTTTAATAGAGATATGTGCACGCTAGAGGAAAAATTCCAGACTCTGAGATACTATTCACTGGGCTACAGTAATCCTTAATTTTATACCCCATGAAAGGTCATCTACAATAAAGACATTTATTTGATTAAATGAAAGAAGATTTTCATTTGGCAAATAGAAAAACACTGTTAACCCCTACAGGGAAAAAGCAATCAATATCTATAAAAAAAGATATTCTGATATATCTTCTATGTATAATTAATAACGTTCATCAGGAACAAGTAAGGTGTCACATGACAAGGTAAAACTAACAAACATAATAATCACAGATACTGTTACACACACACTACATTATGCCCAGTAAATAATGTAAATACCTGATTTTGGAATTGCAGGTCATTTCATTTTCAGGGTAATGAATATCCACTGCATCCTGAATGACTGTGCCATATTCATAGACTTTAATCTTCTTTGTAACCCCAGCAATTGCAAAGTAGTCACAATCCCGGTCAAATTCAATACTGAGGAACGAAGTACGTACTTGGGTCAGTAAGACTATTACCTATCCGTGTGATGTTATGACGACAACATTTCAGAATTTGGTTTTTTTCCTCCCCTATTTCTAAAGTGATTCTGTCTACAATGATAATAGATCTACTTGAAATGCCTTCAAATTGTATTAGGCCTTATGGAGACTGTCATTATCAAGACATGTACAATTAAGAGTGGTGGAGAACTGCATAGCTATACAATTCTGAACCACAGATGGTTTTTTGGTTCCTAGAAACTTGACATGATTTTCAATTCATCTTTAGTAACCATATTACAACATACCAAACTGTCAAGGCTAACAAGTTACACTGTAAAAGTTGTGAGGGAAAATTTAATGGTTTGATATATTAAAAATACATCAAAAGAGAATAGTCAGTAAGCCTTTTCCTTAATTTTAGCTTTTTCTCTACCTACCATTCTGTGTAGATGATAGAATTTCACAATATTTAACGTTATTTTAATAAATTAATGAGTACACAAGCTGAATTATGACACAACTAAGGAAGGTATTACAATAAAAGGATAAAATATACATATGAATGGAATCATTAAATTCATTACATTTCCTCCAATTATTTCTCACCTCCCAATCTAATATGATCTCTCTGATTTATGAACCACAAACAAACAGAGGAAAAACTAAGTAAAAATTTTTCCTTCTTTTCAGGTTACTTAAGAGAATTCACCTCTCTCTTACTGATTTTTTATACAAGTTTCAAAATAAGTAACTCCAAAGCACAACACAAGGTTTTATTCACCTTTAAGGACCATAACTTGGAGTCCTAAAAAAGTTGTTACATAATCAACAAGAATGTTAAGTAACCTAATGGAATTAAGAGTAAAATGAATTATCACACACATTATTTCTCCATGAGTTAAATATCCTTTCTAGAAGCTCAGTCATAAAGTTAGAGAATACATAAGAGTTATTGATCTTTAACTAATTACATAATAATACCAATAATAGATAATATTCATTGATCACTCACTCATAACACAAACTAACTCATTAAATTCTTATAATAACCCTATGAGATAGGTATTAATCTATCCACTTTTTATATATGAGAAAACTAAGGACTGGAGTTGAGTAACTTGCCCAAAGCATCTTATAAGTGGTTAAAATGATATGGTAGTGCTCTGCATATTTTAAGCATTCACCAAGTGCATACAAATAACTACATGACATATTTTTCTTAATAGATTAACTGTGACATCTTTTTACCAAAAAGTATATGGTTAATTAATAATACAGTAAGAAGCTTTGCTAAGCTGACAATAAGGAAAATAAGTACACATCAAGAATATTTCCCATAAAAATACATGTTGAGATGCTCACTTTTCATTATAACTTTAAATCCTTCCTCAATTTTATGCAATTTTTAAAGAAATTTCATGAAATGTCATTGACTATTGCAAAATTCAGCAAATGTTCCCTTCAATACTGTATGACTATGTAGCAATGCAATAGACTTACTTGTACAACAATTTCAGCCTAACTGCAATATAACTGTATCAATGGCAACTATTCATCTATCCCAACTTAATTTATACTCACAACCTCATACCACTGGAGAAATATTACTGTGTCTGGTAAAGGACAGAGTTATCAGAACTGAAATTCTATCCTTAACTTAGGAAATTTTGTTATGGCTAAGATGTTAAGGGAAAACCAGTTATATTATCTCTAAATATTTTTTCTTCTCTACAAACACACATGGCTAATAAATCAAAAATATTCCAAAGGTTTTACTAGTAAAAGTTAACACGCTACTTCCAAGCTATTTGTTCTTAATATAAAAAAGTTTAAACACTAACTTATTAAAGACACTACAGGAAGAAAACTGGCATATAAATTAAAATACTGTCAAAAGAATGGATTTGATGATATGAACAAGTAATTAAATCTATTTCTTCTGTTGCTACTCTGTTATTCAACACAGCTCTCTTTTTTCAACAAAGGTTATTATTTAGCTATATCTATCAGATCATTATTAACTCTTATACATTTTGTTTTATATAAAAGTTGTTAACTTTTTGTTAATAAAAGTTTCATCTCATTATTAACTTCTTGTTTTGACTTTACTGCTACTGTTTTCTTACATTCTGGTTATGTTTTCTTCTTAATACATTAGTGTAACAAGGACCTAGACAGTATCCTTATTTTAATATTATAAGATATAGAGGCTCTAGTTTAAACAAGATTTTAATAGGAACACTGATCAAAAAGTATAAAGAATAGCATTATTTCTGATTAAAAGGGAAAGGAAGAAAATCAGCTACCTTAAAAAATGCAAGTACTTCCACATAATTAAGACTCAGAATTTAAGTAGTTCCAAACATGAGTCATTTATTCCCAATTACAAACAAATTTAATCATATCTGTTCCCAAAGACAAACAAAGTCAGACTCTAGAAACCAATCATGGAATAACTCAAAAGAATAATGTAGTTTTCAGACAGAGAGCTTTTCAGAGCTAAATCAAAATAGATGGTCTCTCATTTCACAATACAGTATTTCAGCTGCTTTAATTTCTGCAATCTGATAAACAAAAGTAATAAACAATGACTAGTTAGGCTGACATAAAAACAAAATAAAAGGTAAACAAAACACACTTGATGGTGTGATTCAAAAAAGAACTGTAAGAAGTCTTGTGATACAAAATTCATTTCTGCTATCCACTATCACCAGTAATAAAACAAGTAGTTTATGAAAGTTAATTGCAATAAAACAAATTCAGTTTCACAGAATTTTTTAAATTTAAAAAATAAACGTTGAAAAATTATCTGAATGGGGACTTACATGAAAGTAAACTGCATTTTTCTTTCACACTTCGAATGTTTCAACTGTTTTTAGAAGTGATTTATTTAAGCAGCTGTAAAATGAAACTCAGCTGTTTGAAATTGGCTATATTCTTTGTCAAAAGGGCCATCAGTCAAGTGATTAAGCATTGAGGTGATAGACCACACAGGACACCTGATTAATGCATACATCTAGTACAGAACAGCACAAAGCAATGCAAACATATCAGTATCTCAAGAGGGGAACTTTGTCAGGGTTCCCACTGTCTGTCATATTTTTCTTGTAATTATAAAATGTATTAGTGAACAAGGTGGATTAACATCCCTGAACAACAGAATCCAATTTATCAAAAGAAAATGTAAAGTAAACAAAATTGTTAAAGGTCCAATTCATTACCATGTTAGTGTGCCCCAGGAGACACGGGCTGCTATAATCTCAAGGAAACAAAGAAAGGCTCAGAAATAACCTTTTTTTAAAATGAAAACAAAAGAGTAGAGCTTTACATAATACAAAAAGGATAAGTAAATAATAACTGAGGATACTCAACTGTGACTTTCTTTCAACTCGATCAATAGTATTGGCAAAAACTTCCATAACATATTAAACACTCACTATATGTCAAGCATTGATTTTAAGCACTTTACATTAAATATATTTAATCTTCAAATCTCCACTGCATAAAGAAACTGAGGTATACTAATGTTAAGTAATTTGCTCAAGGTTTACTAGAAAATTCCAAGTCATCAAGTTTCAGAGTCTATGCTCTCAATCACTATGCAAAACTCTTTATTTTAATGAGAACAGAAGGGTTAGTCTATAAGAAACACATATAAAGGCAAAATAATAACATAAAAATGGTATCTACTCATGGCATACATATGATAGTAGTAGTAACAACATCATAATTCATCCTGTACAGCAATTTAAACAGAGAAAAAAGAGAGTACAGTAGCCTGGTAGGGTTTATAATTAGTGGGCAAGGTCATTTATTAATAAAATAAGCAAATGCCAAACAACAGAACAAAACATGACACAGGAATTCAAGAGTCAATGATTACTAAGACTCACTGGAAGAAAATGTATGATGCTTGGATATTCTCATTCATATGAGAATATTCGTATGGGTGTGCCTGCTATCTGCCGAACATTGACCGAACTGATGGAAAACCAGGATGCTGAACCAAAATACATTTGAGAAATGTGCAGAAATATGCATTATTACAAACTTGGGCTAATGCAACAGCCTCCTTACAAGTCTGCCGGTCCTGACTTTCATCTTTTCTAATCCATTTGAAGGATGGATATTAGGGGAAAACTTCCAAAAACACAGCTCTGTCCACGTGATTATCATCACTTTGTTGTTGATGTTGTTGTTCAGTGGCTAAGTCATTTCTGACTCTTTGTGCTGCCGTGATCTGTAGCACGCCAACACTTACTACCATGTAAAATCCAAACTTCAACCATTAAGAAAGGTTTGTCACAACCTGGCTTGAAGCTTTTCTTAAAACTTATTTTCTTTTTTAAAACTACATATATAGGCGATGGTTCAAAAGTGTACAGACAAAAAAAAGCAAGTCTCCGTCCCAATTTTACCAAATAAGCACCTGACCGGCCTCCCTAGAGACAATCAATAGTTACAGTTCGTGCATCCTATTAGACATGAACAAACATATGGGATTCACAGTCTTTTTTTTTTTAAACACATGGGATGATATAATAGTATCTTGACAATTATGCTGTATCAGTACATATTAGGGATACCTCATTTTTTTCCTCAGTGGTTGCACAGAATTCCAAAATATGGGTATATCATAAGTTATTTAATAAGTCTAATAGGAACATTTACTTTCTAGTTTTTTTTACTGTTAACAATAATACTACAATGAAATAAATACCTTTATATGCATGTCATTTTTCACATATGCCAGAATATCCCTAAATATACCTGGATTATGAAGTGCTGTGTCAAAAATCATACCTTGTTAATATAGTTAAATAAAGCTAAACCTCCATCCAGTACTCTTGCCTAGAAAATCCCATGGACGGAGGAGCCTGGTGGGCTGCAGTCCATGGGGTCGCGAAGAGTCGGACACAACTGAGCGACTTCACTTTCACTTTTCACTTTCACACATTGGAGAAGGAAATGGCAGCAGCAGCAGCAGCAAACCTCCATGCAGATCAACACCACTAATAATTTCAATTTTGTCTCCAAATGTGTCATTATCTTCCAAATCTAACTAAAACCCGGCTCTTCCCTGACAGTGCTGACTCCTCTGAGGGCCTCTCGCGCTCCGCATTAAAACACACTGGGGTATAAAAAGTCAGAGTCCTCCTCGCTATGCACAATGTCCCCGTGTACTCTTCCTCCTCCCTAAAACCTCCCAGGTCAGAACATCCTGTTACCTTGCATCACACAATACTGCTTCTTATTACTCCTTCTACCAATCCATGAGTTCTTGGAAATTTTAACTTTTAGCTCAATATCACTCTCTCCAAATCTACCCTTGTCATCAGTTCAGTTCAGTCGCTCAGTCGTGTCCGACTCTGCGACCCCATAAATCACAGCACGCCAGGCCTCCCTGTCCATCACCAACTCCCGGAGTTCACTCAAACTCATGTCCACAGTTTTGGTGATGCCATCCAGCCATCTCATCCTCTGTCGTCCCCTTCTCCTCCCACCCCCATAATTCTTAATAATTTCAACAATCCCACAGATTCTAATATCCTGGTCTAACAGTTGGACTTTCCTTTCTCAAAAGATCTTTTATTCTGCTCACCTCCACCTCACACAACCATGATTAGGCTTTTTCATTACCAATAATGTCATTTCTCCATAATTGCAATTTCACTTTCTGATACTGCTTTCTGACAACCACTTCCATTCGCTCCAGCTAACTCACTATTAGCAACAATCTTTCAGGCCTTCAGGCCCATGAGGAATCTAAAAATTCACTGATCTTATCACTACTGTCCCTCCCCTGCCTTGTATATTCACTTTTCCTTTACCCATCATAGGTTACATAGTGAATAATTAAGATGCCCTCACATATAACTATACTCCTTTAACATTTTTACGTCTCTTTTTCCTTATACCTAACTTTCTTGGCAAAACTAGTTAATCTAACTCTCTACTCACTCTACACTTGAAATGGCATGGCTGAACATGGCTAGAGAAAAAAAAACAAAACATGTTCTAATCATGACCACTATCCTCAAGTGGAGCTCTCACACTGCTCAGGTTTATGATAAATATCCCCGGTCCCATAAAATTTGCTAAAAATTTGTCCCACACTATTTGCTTTTAAAAAAAGGTATATAATTTCTCTATGCTTCTCCAATTTCCCATATCTCTCTCCTCTTAATCACTCTCAGCAGATTATTTTGCTCACTATAGTTTATCACACACACATAGAATAAGCAGGTAACTTACAATGGCTACCACCATCACATCCTCTACTTACCAGCATATACCCACATACTCTGATATACTCTGCCACCTCTCTGGTCACTGAGTGAAGGATCCACACCCCTATGGATCCAGCACGTCTACTTGTGCACTAGATCCCAGCTTTGCTTGCCTATTCTAGGACTGCTTCCTAGATTGACCTCCACTGCTCTCCTGTATCATTCATTTCTTCCATTCTCCTGGATCTTTTCCATGAGCCTTTCAATTTCAATGTTTTCTTCCTTTAGGTGAAACACAAACAAAACAAAACACCTCTTAGAACCGTAATTCTGCTTCAGCTATCATGATATTCCTTTCCATTCTGATCATAGAACTTCACCAAAAAGTGGTCCAAACACATCAATTCCTAATTCTTCTCTTCCCTTTCTCTTTAACCCAGTGGAATCAAGCTTTCACCTTCACCACTGAAAACGCTTTACTACGGTGAACAATGACCTGCTCTCTGCTAAATCTGAGAGTCAAATCTGAAATCTTATCTTTCCCGAATATCAACAAGAGCTGGCTTAAGCTCATATAGCTCAATATCAGCGAAACAAACAACCCAATCAATAAATGGGTGGAAGACCTAAACAAATACTTTTTTCCCAAAGAAGACATATAGATGGCCAACAAACACATGAAAAGATGCTCAACACTGCTTATTATTCAGTTCAGTCGCTCAGTCGTGTCTGACTCTCCGCGACCCCATGAATCACAGCACGCCAGGCCTCTCTGTCCATCACCAACTCCCGGAGTTCACTCAAACTCATGTCCATCGAGTCGGTGATGCCATCCAGCCATCTCACTCTCTGTCATCCCCTTCTCCTCCTACCCCCAATCCCTCCCAGCATCAGTCTTTTCCAGTGAGTCAACTCATCGCATGAGGTGGCCAAAGTATTGGAGTTTCAGCTTTATCATCAGTCCTGAGGTATCACCGTTACACCAGTCAGAATGGACATCATCAAAAAATCTATACAATAAATGCTGGAGAGGACGTGGAGAAAAGGGAACTCTCCTGCGCTGTTGGTGGGACTGTAAACTGATACAGCCTCTATGGAGAACAGTATGGAGATTCCTTAAAAAACTAGGAATAAAAACTACCATATCATGCAGCAATCGCACTACTGGGCATATACTCCAAGAGAACCATAATGCAAAAAGACACATGGACCCCAATGTTCACTGCAGCACCACTGACAATAGTCAGGACATGGAAGTAACCTGGATGTCTATTTATAGATGAATGGATAAAGAAGTTGTGGTACATATATACAATGGAATATTACTCAGACATAAGAAGGAACAAATTAGAGTTGGTTGAACTGAGATAGATAAACCTAGAGCCCACAGTGAACCAAGTCAGAAAGAGAAAAACAAATAGCATATATTAACATGCATATATGGAATCTGGGTTTCCCAGGTCCACTATGCAGCACACTCAAGAGACTTGGGTTTGATCCCTGGGTTCGCAAGATCCCCTGGAGAAGAGAACTGCAACCCAATCCAGTATTCTTGCTGGAAAATTCCATGGACAGAGCAGCATGGTGGGCCACAGTCCATGGGGGTTGCAAAGAATCGGACACAACTGAGTACTTACGTGCATGTGCGTGTACACACACACACACACACACACACACACACCCGGAATCTAGAAAAATGGTACTGATGAACCTATTTCCAGGGAAGGAATAGAGACGCAGACATAGAGAACGGACTTGACACAGTGAGGCAAGGGGCGAGGGTACAAACTGGGAGAACAGCATTGACATATGTATACACTACCATGTGTAAAACAGATAGCTAGCAGGAAACAACTGCATAGCACAGGGAACACAGCTCAGTGCTCTGTGATGCCCTACAGATGTGGGATGGTGGGGTGGGAGGAAGGCTCATGAGGGAAGCTCACAAGGAAGTGGACATATGTATACTTTCAGCTGATTCATGCTGCTGTACAGCAGAAACCAACACAGCATTGTAAAGCAATTATCTTCTGATTTAAAAATAAATTAAAAAAAAAAACAAGAGCTGACTTAAATGATCACTCCCTCCTCCTCAACAGTTTATTTTTCTCCCACCTCACTAGCAGCTCCATCATAGCATGCATTGATGCAATGCATCCCTCCTCCTGTGTCCATTTTCATACTCAAGTATCCCCTAGTTCAGTTCTTGCCCCTCATCTCCTTTGAATCTCCATGGACTTCTTTGGGAATTTCATCTAATCTTTAGGTTTTAATCTGCTGCTGCTGCTGCTAAGTCACTTCAGTCGTGTCCGACTCTGTGCGACCCCATAGATGGTACGGCTCTGCCGTCTCTGGGATTCTCCAGGCAAGAACACTGGAGTGGGCTGCCATTTCCTTCTCCAATGTGTAAAAGTGAAAAGTGAAAGTGAAGTCGCTCAGTCGTATCCGACTCTTTGTGACCCCATGGACTACAGCCTACCAGGCTCCTCCACCCATGGGATTTTCCAGGCAAGAGTACTGGAGTGGGTTACCACTGCCTTCTCCCAATCTATACACTAATGACTACCAAATGTTATCTCACATATCAGACCTCTCTCTGTACTACTGGTTCATGCCTATTTGACAGCTCAATTTTAATCTAACAGGCATCTTAATTCATACTAAACTGAGTTTCCGAATCCCCATCAAACACTTCCCTCATCTTATTCACTAACCTCATTTCTCTTCTAATTAACTTTAACATCAACTCTTTCAGCTCAACCTTCAAAATATATACAGACTGTAACCACTTTTCACTAGCTCACTGCCACCACTCTCATCCAAGCTACCATTATCCCATGTCTGTATTATCAAATAGGCTCCTTACTGACTCCCTGCTTCCATACTTGACCCTTACAGTCTGTTTGCAAACAGGTCAAATCACCATTTCTTTGGTTCAAAATTCTTTAATGGCTTCTGACTTGGTCTCATGAAAAAGGCAAAGTGATTATAAAACAGTGTAAGTGATTTGCCTCTCCCTCGTTTTGGTTACACTGGCCGCATGGTAAAATTAGGTTAAGTCCAAACCTAATCCACTTCAGAGGCAGTGCACCTGATAGCCTCTGATCCTGAAGTAGTCTAATCTTTTTCAAACTGAAGCTTTTTACTCTCTGTCCCCTACTTCCCTGAATTATCTCCCTCTGCTCTTTCTTTCATAGGATTTAAAGAACGTATAGCCTATACTTTCTTCTAATATGTTGCCAGTTTCTTTTCTTTTTTTTATTTAAATATTCATCCCACCTGGAATTTATTTAAAACTATGAGAAGAAATGTAAATTTGTATTTTTCTACATCATTACTGAGGAAACTCGTTTATTTAATAATCTCTTTCCCACATTTATTAGAAGTGCAGAAAATGAAGAGGAACTAAAGAGCCTCTTGATGAAGTCTGTCATGAACTGAGATCTGATCTGATTTAAAGTCTCATACAACTTGTGTTTTTATTTTGTCTTACAGCTAACAAAGGAATTTTCCAATGTATGATGATATTTATAACTACTGAAACTTCTTCATGGACTGAACCCTAATCATTATGAAGTGCCAGGGCAGGAGGAAATATGAAGAGAAAATGAAATTTAATGCTTTCTAGCCTGAATTAAACCTTATTTCAACATTTACAGCTCCAAGTTTTAAGAACTCTTATATACTATACTTCATATTGTGATCTAATGTGAAAATATCTCCCTTTTGATGGGAGTTTTAGCCTATTTACAGTTATTTATCAAGGACACATTTGCTTTCAATTCTCTTTTATGTTGTGATATGTATTTTTAACTGCATTTTTAATTAAAAAAATATTTTTCACTATTTGATTTCTTTCTGCTTTCTATGTGCTAGTTTCATAAATGGGAACTGTAGTATTTCTGTCTAATGGCTATTTTTATGACTTTAAGTTACCATAGAAAGAAAGAAAGGATTAAATGTATCTATTAAGTCTCTAATCTGAGCAAAGAACAAAATTATTTTTGCCTTTCTTCTTCCTAGCCTACTGATTACATTGATTATCTTAAAATTTATACATTGAAAAACCTATAAATAATTACCTGGGCACAGAAATGAATCTCATTATACATATAAAGACAAACTAGCCATGGCATATCTGACTGCTCTACTTATTCATTATAAATAGGTTCAAGTATCTGACTACTCCATTATATTGTCTAATGCAGCCATATCAACTAATTTAAATACTAAAATATACATTACATTTTAAATTATTTTCCTTTTATTTCTCTCATATTACAGCTAGGGCACTATAATTTTTTAAATTTGTATATAGGTTGTAATATGTATTACTTTTACTTCAGAATAGCATCCATGTTCAGTTGAAGTTAATTTGTGGATGTTGAACTTTGAATTTCATATAATTTTCATGTCACAAAATGTTACTCTTTATATTTTTTCAATATTATTTATTTATATTTTTTTTATTTTCATTTTAAAAATATAAAGACTATTCTTAGTTTTTTGCTGTACAAAATTAGACAATGAGTCAGAACTAGCTTGCAGGTCTTAATTTACTGACCTCTGTCTTGAATGAATGGATAAACTTGATTTTATTCCATAGGCACTAAAGTGAAGCCACATTTAAATTCTGTGTGTATATTTGTAAGACTATTTATATTAACTGGCTTTTTTGGGTTTTAATTCCACAAAGCTGTTGCTTTAAAACAACTACTTTAAAAAATATTTTTTTCTGTTCCCTCTGGCTATCACTGAATAGCTAGAACAAACATGTATGCTATCTGACATATATTCTGTAACACTTGTGTGAATGCCAAGTGTTACACACTGTGATAAAATTTCTTTCTGGGCTTCCCAGGTGGCACAGTTTTAGAGAATCTGCCTGCTAATGCAGGAGATGCAAGTTTGATTCCTGGGTCAGGAAGATTCCCTTGAGTAGGAAATGGCAACTCATTCCAGTATTCCTACCTAGAAAATTCCATGGACAGAGGAGATTGGCAGGTTATATTCCATGGGGTCACAAAGAGTCTGACATGAATGAACACAAAAACACCTTTCTATTCAAAGGATTTAAAATTAAAGATATAACCAGAGGCCCTTTAAGATCAATGTACTGATTATCAAATTTTTCTCATTTAAGTCTATAGCAAGTTATAATTTATAGTCACTTAAATTAACTTAGTTGTAGATTCTTCATCTATCTTAAAGCACCTCTCTATGTACCAATATAACAATATCTTATAGATGGTGTTTATAGGAGAACTTTGGAAAACTAAAAATAACTTCTAAAGCAAAAATTAACAGAAAGATAGTATAAAAATATCTACTAGAGGAAAAAAACAAGAGTTAAAAAGAGAAATATTTTTTGTTCCGAAAGTTACTATGACAGTGTCCTCTTTGGAATGCGTCGGTATTGAGGAAAGTGGAGGGAACCATAGGCAAAGAAAAAGTTTCAATTCTTTACTTTTGAAATTGAAGTAGAAGATACATCTATCTAACTGTTTAGTATCCTCAGGTAGCATTTACAAGCAACCAATAAGAATACAATATTAAATCATTAATGTTATTAATGCTGTGATGCTTCATCAGAAAATAACACAAGTATGATACAAAGAAACGATTCAACACTACAGAGGGGTAATCTAAAGTGAAAATGTATAATCTAGGAAAATCTTCATATATAAAATATATGAAAGTATGTTCCCAAAATAAGTTAGCCAGATAGACTTTAATAAATCAGAAATCCACCTCATATTTCTTACAGAAACAAGTGGACAAAAGTACTGAGAAAAATCTAAAAGAGAAAATGTGACTTTTATTAGATTAATCCTTTCAATTAAAGGGGGGGAGTCAGCCTGCCTTTGGACAGATGTTCACCACCCTCCCCCTCAGTTGCCAGCATCTGAAATAAAGCAAACTTTCCTTTCCCCCAAACTGGCCTGCTTATTGGCTTCTGAGCGGCGAGCAGCCAGACCTCCCAAGCGTACCTTTTGGTAACAGATTTAGCACCCAACATGGGGCTGGCTACTGCTGGCTCTCCTGTGTCTTCCAGGGAAGAGCTGTGGCTATGACAGTGTATTAGCCTGCTGCTTATGGCTAGCCAGCCGCAGGCAGGGGATATGGGGGACGTTCCTAGCAGCTGCCAAAACCATTTGTTTTGAGGATGCTTCCTGTTTCTCCCCTGCTCAGCACTGACTGTCAACTTACGCTTTTTCTCGGCGGGATGGAAACTTGCATTTGGGACAAACCGATGAGCTCCAGGACTGGGTAAGTCCACCAGTGTGCATACAGACAACTTTCCCATTTGTGAGTGCCTAGTGCTATTTGGGCATTTTGCCAATTGGTTCTGACTGCCATTGAGGATTGTTTGTGACTGCTCATGCTATTTGGGTGTTCTTGCCAGTTGGTTCTGATGTGTGTCTGATGTTGAGAACTGTTTGGGAAATGGGGTGCTTCCCTTGTGGCTCAGATGGTAAAGAATCTGCCTGCAGTATGGGAGACCTAGGTTCAATCCTTGGGTTGGGACGATCCCCTGGAGAAAGGAATGGCTGCCCACTCCAGTATTCCTGCCTGGAAAATCCCATGGACAGAGGAGTCACAGAATGTTAGTGGGATGGGTGGGGGGGGGGGAGAAAAGAGAAAGAGAGTTCTTGTTCTAAAATTTGTACAGAAATGCAAAGAATTTAGAATAACAAACAACTATGAAAAAGCATATCAAAGTTGTAGGATTTACATTACCTGATTTGAAGGCTTATTATGAAACTACAAAAAAGAGAGTGTAGAACCAGTCAAAGAGCAGACACACAGATTAATGCAACAGAACAGAGTGTCAAGAAGCACACTTGTACGTACTTGCTCAATTGGTTCTAAAGAACCAATGGGAAAAAAAAAAAACAACCAATGAGAAAGGTTCACCTTTTAAACAAATAATGCTTGGAATAAGTGGATATCCATACTGGGGGAAAAACTGATTTTCAACTTTTATTTCAAAATCTAAACAAAAATTAACTTGAAATGGATTATAGGTTTATACATAAAAGCTAAAACTATTAAAATTATAGAAGAAAACGGGGGATAAAAATCTTTATACTTTGGGACAGGCAAACATTTCTAAAGGAAAGAGCATAAATAATTTTTAAAAAACTAGCTGTAATTCATAAAAATTAAATACTTATGTTATTTGAAAGACACCGTTAATTAAAAGGCAAATCACAGACTGGGAGAAAATACTACCAATACATGTTTCTAGTACATAAAAAATTCTCACTACTCAATGATAGTAAAGGCTGATTTTTAAATAACGGGCAAAAAATTTGAATAGGTGCTTCATAAAAGATACACAAAATGGCCAATATGCATATTAAAAAGCATCAGTCACAAGGGAAACACATAATAAAACAAGCAAATATCTATATATCCACAAATAGACTGACAATGCCAAGAGTTATTGAGGGTTTGGAACAAATGGAACTCTCTTACACTGCTGACTGTAATGTTAAAATAACTCAATTACTTTGGAAAACAGTTTGGCAGTTTCTTGAAATGTTAAGGACAAACTAATCATACAACCCAGCAATTTCAATCCCAGGTATTTACCCAAAAGAAATAAATATGAAAATGACAGCCAAATAACTAATATGTGAATATTCATAGGAGCTTTATTCATAATAGTCAAAAATTACAAAGAACTCAAATGTCCATCAACACATGAAGGGTAAACCAACTGTGGAATATTCATTAAATGCAATACTGCTAAACAATTAACTAACTAACTATTGATGCAGAACACATGTATGAATCTCAAAACATGCTGAGCTAAACAAGCTAGACACAAAGGAGTACATTCTGTATGGTTCTATTTATAATAAACTCCAGAATGACTAAACTACTCTATGATGACAGAAAGCAGATAGCCAGAGGCCTGGGACAGAAGTCTGGAGAATTAAAAGCAAAGTGACAGTAAATAAAATTTTTGGAAATGTTCTCTATTTAGACTGTGGTTTATACAATTGCCAGAATTAAACACATTATTGTAAATTGTACTTCAACAAGGGTGATTTTTAAAACTACCCAGTTTGTGATCTTATATTAAACTTAAATTATGGAAATAATAGAACAACAAATTTAGTCCTCTCAAGGATGGATCAAAGAACAATGTTTTATAACTTTAAGTGCTATCAACAAAAATTACCTATGAATGTGGGAGAGGAAAAGGGAAGAGAAAGACAACAACTACCAGCAGTAGGAAAGCAGCCATGTGTAAAGATGAGCATGATATAGCTAGTCAGATAAGCTGTAGTCTAATATTTCAAGGCATGTTCCAGCTCCACTCAATAGATAATTTTTAAAATACACAAACAGGAAACCTTCTGCTGAACAAATCAGAATTGGTTATTACAAGAGTACTAAAAACTGGTCAGGAAGCAACAGTTAGAACTGGACATGGAACAACACACTGGTTCCAAATAGGAAAAGGAGTACATCAAGGCTGTATACTGTCACCCTGCTTATTTAACTTATATGCAGAGTACATCATGAGGAACGCTGGGCTGGAGGAAGCACAAACTGGCATCAAGATTGCCGGGAGAAACATCAGTAACCTCAGATATGCAGATGACACCACCCTTATGGCAGAAAGTGAAGAGGAACTAAAAAGCCTCTTGATGAAAGTGAAAGAGGAGAGTGAAAAGATTGGCTTGAAGCTCAACATTCAGAAAACGAAGATCATGGCATCTGGTCCCATCACTTCATAGGAAATAGATGGGCGAACAGTGGAAACAGTGTCAGACTTTATTTTTTTGGACTCCAAAATCACTGTGGATGCTGACTGCAGCCATGAAATTAAAAGACACTTACTCCTTGGAAGGAAAGTTATGACCAACCTAGACAGCATATTAAAAAGCAGAGACATTACTTTGCCAGCCAAGGTCTGTCTAGTCAAGGCTATGGTTTTTCCAGTGGTCATGTATGGATGTGAGAGTTGGACTGTGAAGAAAGCTGAGCGCCAAAGAATTGACGCTTTTGAACTGTGGTGTTGGAGAAGACTCCTGAGAGTCCCTTGGACTGCAGGGATATCCAACCAATCCATCCTAAAGGAGATCAGTCCTAGGTGTTCATTGGAAGGACTGATGTTGAAGCTGAAGCTCCAATACTTTGGCCATCTGATGTGAAGAGCTGACTCATTTGAAAAGACCCTGATGCTGCGAAAGATTGAGGGCAGGTGGAGAAGGGGAGATGAGATGGTTGGATGGCATCACCGACTTGATGGACGTGAGTTTGGGTAGACTCCGGGAGTTGGGGATGGACAGGGAGGCCTGGCATGCTGCAGTTCATGGGGTCACAAAGAGTCGGACACGACTTAGCGACTGAATTGAACTGAACTGAAAAACTATAGTTATCACTCAACCAGTGAGGGAGTGCTTACAGGCTAAGTGATAGGTCACTTAGGTTGTCATTTAGGTTAAGTAAAGATGAAGCATATAAAATAGTCATCCAGTCACCACTAGATCAGAAAATCTGACACAAACCCCCTTTTCTTTCATAGACACTAAGGCCTCCAAAATATGACGGAGCTTTAATCAAGTGGAGTAGTACATCTTTAGAGCCCTAAGCAAACCCACTAGTTCAAGAGTCAGCAAAACTGTTCTGTAAAAGGGTCAGAGAAGTTGTGTGGGTCTCTCTTCAAACTACTCAACTCTGCCTCTGCAGTTCAAAATCAGCCAGAGACAATACGGAAAGGAATGAGCAAGACTGTGTTCCATAAAACCTACTTATGGACACTGAAATTTAAATGTCATATAATTTTCACATCATTATTCTAAGTCTTGTTACTGTATATCATAACATTATTTTCCTTTTGTTTTTTTCAGCCAATTAAAAATATAAACGCCATGCTTAGTTCCTGGGTCATTCAAAAATAGTTGATGGCCACTGCTATATCTAAAACGGATAACCAACAAGGACCTACCTACAGGACCTTTGCCTTGCTATGGGAAGGAAACTTCCCACTGGAAGTTTCTACAGAAACTCTGAAAGGAAACTCTGCCCAACGTTATGAGGCAGAATGGATGGAAGGGGAGTTTGCGGGAGAATGGATACATATATATATATGGCTGAGTCCCTTTGATGGTCACCTAACACTATCACAGTATTGTTAATCGGCCATTCCCCAATACAAAATAAAAAGTTAAAAATGAAAATAGGTGATGGACCAAATCTGAGTCGCATGGGTCATAGTTTGTTGATTCCTGTACTCAGCATAAAAGTCAGTATTTTTCTTATTCATAACATCTTTTATATAAATAAAATCAACGCAAAGCTTGAAACTAAAATTTTTAAAGCAACTACAAAGAAATATGAAATTTCATATTACACTTATGCCAATGGCAGTATGTATATTTAAAATTATTTTTAAAGGATAACATAATAGTATTATCTGGACATATCAATCTATTGCTCTAAGTCAGAGTATGTGCCCAATAAACATTAAATAAATTTTAGAACCAACTTTTGATCCTTTATGAATACAATCTATCAAATGTAATATATCCTTTACTATCTTTATACGCACACACTGAGCACAGTAAGGTGAACAGCCCTGCTGACATTAGCTACCACATTCTATTACACCTCAATGATCTCTCATGATCTCAATGAATCTATTAAAATATGGCAAACCACTTAACCTCATATTTAATAGAAAACAACCTGCTTTACTTTTTAGCTCCTATTTGCAGTTTCATCGTTTCTTTCCTTTGTCAAGCTAGGTAGCTATCACTTCTTGCTATCACTGAACCTATCTGGAGAAGTTGCAAACCAAGCTTTATTTTCCCCCTAAACTTAAGCAAGAACAATGACAGTCAGACATCAACAACAATTACCACTTCCACCGCAAACTTTTACAAAAGAGAGGATTTTGAACACAGTGAAGAAAATAGAAGTATATTAATGTCACTTCCTACCTTAAAGACTAAGTAGAGAAAGAATAATCTATAGAAATTCAGAAGAAAAAAATTGAAAGAACCACCTCCAATACCTTCAGAAACTTGAAAGCTACAGCCTAAAGTGAACTTCATCTTTAGCATTTTATCAGATTCCTACAAGCATTTATTATTTACTTTTTACTTTGCATTTTAGTTTATTCTACAATTGGGTCAACAAACAGGACAGCCCATTAGATATCAGGCAAACTACCCAGTGTTACGAGCACAGAGATGAAAAATAATTTCCTGCCAAAAATGCAAATAACTCTCACCACAGTCTCCATACCAACACTCCCTTACTTGCTGTCTATCCTCACAGTCCTTTATTCTCAGTCTCCATACAGCTGATTCCACCACTTTTGCCTCTTTCTCAACACCTTGCCCTCAGTGTGCCTTTTAAGTTCCATGGTCCATAAATTTAATCATTTTAATCATCTAATATCTTTTTCTTTTACAGCCAAACATATACGCTAACCACCCTTTCTATGAGTCACTCTGAGATGACATATGGAAAAAACAAACTCTTAAGAACTATTTTTCTCTCCTTGTCACTGAATATACAAGCACGCCTGTCTTTGAACCCGTTCTCTTCTCTCTGCCTACTATTATGGAGGAAGTGTCCCCCTTCCAAAGAAGGCAAAGTCTCTCTGTTTGGATGCGGTCCTGCACGTGACCTAATCCTTCAGATTATCTCACCTTGCTTCATTCAGTGGTTTGCACGGCAGTAAACTCTCCTAGCTTTCGTTTTCACCTAAAAACCTCCTTGATCTGCTTTACTGGTTCCTCTTCGTCTACCTGACCTTTGAATATTGGAGCTCTATGAGTTTACAACCACAAAGTCAATTACCAACCGTACAAATCCCCATATTCACAGATCTCATCTCTGTATAACCGTAGAGCCTAAGCATAAGATCCCATGTGCCCCATTACCTTTAAACCTACCCGTCTTCCAGGATCCCTGTCTCTGCAATGACACCCAAATTTTTCTGCCCAGCTTCTGAAGCCTAAAACTTGGAAGTTATCATCCTCTACTTCAAAGGCAACATCATCCATCAATCCTCAAGTTTTGTCTACCCTAGTGCCCACATATTTTTAAAACACTTCTTCACCCAAGCCTCATTGACCTCACTCACATAACCAAGCATCATGTACTATGCCTGGCCAATTTCAACAACCATCTACATATTAGATCTCCCTACTTCCTACTCTTGCTTCTTTCAAATCCAGTCTCCATACTGTACCCAGTAAAGCTTTCCTAGCATTTACACTTCATTCTATATATTCACTTATAAGTTTGCCACTATGTTGTGTATCACTCTTATCTGTACTCTCAACATTACAGTATTTGTTATAAATATGTACAATTAAAATTAAAACAACAACACCGTAAAAAATACAGATAAATATGTATAACTGATCTAAGGACTGTGGAAAATTTTTCTAGATTAAAAAAACCTAGAGCTTAGTTTTAAAAAAATTAAGAAGAGCAAATCTTCCCTGTATTAATATTAAAATGTGGCTTCCAGTGGGTTACAGCGCACTGGTCGCAAAGAGTCAGACAGGACTGAATGACTAACACTTTTCACTTTTACTTTCTGGCCATTCCTACTTTTGTCCCTTGGTACCAAACAGAATCATTCTAATTCATTATCTACTTTGATTATTTGAAAAGAGTCATTAGTTTAACAAACTGTAGTATTTTCCAGGTAAGTAATTTTATCATAAATAGAAGGTAGCATTCTAAGCCTTTGTTGTTGGCTTTTTGTTCTGATTAGTGACAAAGTTTCACTAGCCTATTAAAATCTCAAATACTAGCCTAATCAATACTTTGTTTAATAAGCATAAAAGGTTTTGAGTTTATTGTTTCACTGTACTACTGACAAGCCTCAGCCTAAGCAAGGGCAAAAGAAAATAAACAGGAAAACCAACAGGAATTGAGAAGAAGAAAAAGTTAGGACAGAGGCTTAAGGGGCTAGGGAGGGTATGTAGCAATTTGTCAAGCTTAAATGTAGACTGTGCCTTATTTCGTCTTTAGATTGTGTCTTGAATTGTCACAGAAGTAGGAAACTCATTAACACTTGCTGACAAGCTTGGATGTCTCTATTTTAAGTTGTTAACATTAACTTATTTTTCTGTCATGTGTCACTGGTGATCTACAGACTTCTTTTTTAGCCTAGGGATACTTTATTCAAAGGAATACTTATCAGCAAGCAAATATGTAAAAGCAGGTGAAGGTTGACAACTGCTAGATCCTTGCCTGCGCTGGGCCCTTCCAGGGCCTGCAGAGTTTTCCATTCATGCATGCATTCATTCAACAACTATTTACTAATGAGCACCTACCATGTGCCAGATACGGAGATGCAGCAGGGAATAAGGCAGATAAGATTCCCTCCCTGATGAAGCTTCTAGCCTAGAACACAATGTTTTAAATTACTGCTTCAAAAAACTGGCCCCAGGCCAAATTCTGAAGGAAAAAAAAAAAAATCCTTTGCTCTGCATTTCCAGTCCTCTCATTTCTCACCAACCCCAGATGGCCCACGAACTCTTAAGACAGTAACAGAAATATGGTCTGAAAAACAGGAATGCATAAGCAGCCCTAAAAATCATACTTCTTCCGCAGAAAACAAGTCACTAATTACCTGAAGACAACCTATTTTTAAGGACAAATTTAAAACTCACAGTATTCTGCAATAAAGAATATATTAAAAGGTAACCTAAATCTGGATCAGCGCTGTCATTAAAAACGGAAGTTAAAGCAATCCTTATAACTGGCTACTACAAAAAAAAAATAAGTATTTACTTTGAATATTTTCAAACTATGGCAAAAGTGACATTGGAGCGTCACATCTACATTAAATTAAAAATAAATTTTCATTATTAAAGCCAAGTTAGACGTAATTGGGATACAAAGTATTAGAAGCTCACAAGAACTACTTCTTTTGGCTGTCTCAAAAATAAAGCACTTTCAGAAACTTTCCCCAAAGTTTCAACAGATCTTGAAGGGACACTACAATAGCAGAACCCAGGGCCCAGAACGTCTTAGTTCAAATCTTAGTTCTATCATTTCGTAGAACTGTGTTGACCTTGGACAAGTTAGAAAATTTCTATCTCAATTCCTCCAGTATAGAATGAGATTAATGACAATGTCTTACTCCAGAGGGCTGATATAAAAAGAATTAGTCAAACACTTACAATGTCATGTAAAATACTTATAATGGTGTCTGAAGAAAAGTAATCAAACACTGCATCACTACACTGCCAGCAGCAAAAAAAATGCCACAATATATAACCATTTTCTTATGAATTTACTAATGCCTGATGTAATTCTATTTCAAGAATTTGAGAAAACTTCACTTCAGTTCAGTTCAGTTCAGTTCAGTCGCTCAGTCGTGTCCGACTCTCCGCGACCCCATGAATCACAGCACACCAGGCCTCCCTGTCCATCACCAACTCCCGGAGTACACTCAAACTCATGTCCACAGAGTCGGTGATGCCATCCAGCCATCTCATTCTCTGTCGTCCCCTTCTCCTCCCGCCCCCAACCTTTCCCAGCATCAGAGTCTTTTCCAGTGAGTCAACTTGTCACATGAGGTGGCCAAACTTATAAGTCACTAATTTCCATACCTTGTCTATTGTCTAATAGTTGAGATATTGTCAAAGTAAACAAATGCTGCCACCTTGTGGATTTATGAACATGGTGTTACTTTAAATAACCCAATGTAATCCATAAGCAAAGGACAACAAATTTGAAAAGCAAAAGTTTCTGGTTCAGCTTTTATTCTCAGTGAGATTCTCACTGCAATAAATGACCAAACACTGGACGCATTTCATGTAATTTTACAGAAAGAATAATTTCATCTATAATGCAATGAATTAATGTATCAAATTAACATGTCTCATCTCTCTTTCCCAAAGAAATTCATTAAATGTCCTAATTAGCAAGGAATTGAAAGCTTTTAAAATGAATCTGTTATCAAAATGAATCTGTTAGCAATGACGTGTTCGAATATGAGAAACTGGAAAAAAACAAAAACCACCAGTGTTGTGAAAGTTTCAAAATCCCTTGAATACTATGGATTGTATGTTTCTTTGTATGGACTGTATGTTTCTTGTATGGATTTTATGTATTGTCTTCATCAGTTCTGCCTTATGCACTTTTAAAATTAGAAATTTTTCCTTCAGAAACATTAATTCAATGTAAATAAGAGAAAAAAATGGACATTTACATGCAAGATGAAACAATTAAAGGTACCTTTAAGCTTTCTGCTTGAAATATTTTGATTGAAATATTCTGATACAACTAATCTCACTTTCAGTAAGTGAGATATTTCCAAACTGAAATCTTAAATTTTCCTATGATGGCAAATGTCTGCCTCAGAAAACACAGCATTCTGATATGTGCCTTTCTATGATCCAGGTTTACTTATTTTTTAAAAAACAGAATTACATTAAATCAAGCTAAACTGGCTTTCAGGAATGATGAAAAAAGAATAGCTCTTATTCTTTTTTGAATACATATGCAGGTTAGATCCCTAGGTCGGGAAGATGCCCAAGATGCCCTGGAGGAAGGCATGGCAACACATTCCAGCATTCTTGCCTGGAGAATCCTGTGGATAGAGAAGCCTGCCGGGCTATATAATCCATAAGGTCACAAAGAGTTGGACACAACCGAAGTGATTTAGCATGCATGCACACAGAAGTGTATAACCAATCCTACATTTTCTAACTAGAAATGCTGCTTTTGTAATATGAAGAAGGAAATTTTTATTTTGCTTTTGGTTTTTTGTTCATTTTTAAATGGAGAATAAAATATAATTCAGGATGAATACATGATGGTCTGGGACACTAATCAATATTACAACAAATTTCTAACCTGAATTACATTTCAGTTGGGTAGAGCCATATAATTATAGGTTAATGTATACACAGCAGGTCAGTGTGATTTACTGTATAAAAGCACTGAGATAAAGCTGAGAGTTCTCCTGAATCCAAGCATCAAAGCTGACCTGTTCATGGCTATATGCCTAGCCTCGCCTACACTAGGTGGTCAATGAATTTTTGTTAAAATAGGTTAATTACTACTTTAATTAGTTAAGCAAAACCCACAAATTTATGCATTTTTAAACTTTAATCATTCCAGGCCATGATTAGGAATGCTTCTATTTTCAACCTATAGAAAAATAAATAAATGCATGATTTTTGTCTTATTTGTTACCAAGTTAAATAAGCTTGAATACAGTAAGATTTAACGTAATGGTCTTTTTAGCTAATGGCCTGAATTTCAAGACGAATATTCATTACATAAATAAAAATCTTAGTCATGTAAATGAAAAAGTACGTGTAGTTTTACTAGTTTCTAAAAAGTTAAAACTTGTCAAATTCCTGAACTGAATCAAAAATATCTTTTTTAAGGCTTCTCTAGTCTATCAAGAAAATTTGAACATACACTAGCAATTTGATGCTTCCAAGTGAATATTGCTAATTGTGTTATATGAGATACAGCCCTGTAGTTATATAATGTCCATATTTTAAGACATAGATATTCTTAGGAATGTATGGTTGAAATGACAAGATACCTGGCATTTGCTTCAAAATACTTAAGCCAAGAGAGTAAGAATAAAGAGTATAAACAAAGCTGCTGCTGCTGCTACTGCTAAGTCACTTCAGTCGTGTCCGACTCTGTGTGACCCCACAGACGGAAGCCCACCAGGCTCCCCCATCCCTGGGATTCTCCAGGCAACAACACTGGAGTGGGTTGCCATTTCCTTCTCCAATGTGTGAAAGTGAAAAGTGAAAGTGAAGTCGCTTAGTCGTGTCCGACCCTTAGCAACCCCACGGACTGCAGCCTACCAGGCTGCTCCATCCATGGGATTTTCTAGGCATGAGTACTGGAGTGGCTTGCCATTGCCTTCTCCGACATAAACAAAGCAAGTATAGCAAAATTTGGATCACTGATGAGTCTGGGAGATGACTGTTATAAAGCATTGCATTCTCTCCCATCTTATGTCTATTAGAAACTTTTGCTAAAAAAAAAAAATTAAAGAATAGTCATCAAGATGATGAAGACATAAATAATATAAATTAATAACAAAAAGATAACTAGAAAAACCCAATATTTGAAAATGAGTAAGTCTCAATAATCCATGAGTCAAAATAAAATCAAGTTTGAAATTTAAATGCCTTTTGAACTGAGTAAAAATAAAAAATATCATATCTTTGATACAATTACAGTGAACAATCTAATAAAAACACCAGCATCAAAAAAAATTTAGCAATTAACAAAGGTGATGACTTGTACAACAGAACTCTGAAAGAAACGAAAAAAGACATAAATGAAAACACATCCCAAGTTCATGGATAGGAAGGTGGAATATCGTTATGATGTCAGTACTACCCAAAGTGATGAACAGATTTAACGCAATTCCTATCAAAATCCCAATAACTTTTTTTACAGATATATAAAAAGCCATCCGAAAATTCACATGGATTTCCAAAGGACCTGAAGTAGCTAGAGAACTCACACTTCCTGATTTCAAAACTTACTGCACGTCTGTAGGAGTCAAAACACACAGATAAGAACAGACATATACACTAGTGGAATAGGAGAGAGAATATAGAAATAAACCTTTGCATATATGATCAAAGGGTTTTTTGACAAGAGTGCCAAGCCCATTCAATAGAGAAAGGACAATTTTTTCAACCTATGATCCTGAGAAAACTAGATATTCACGTGCAAAAGAATGAATTTAGATCCTTCCTTAAAACTATATTAAAAAATTAACTCAAAATGGATCAAAAACTGAAATCTAAAACCATAAAACTCTTTTTACAACTTTAGATTGGCAATGATTTCTTGTATGCCACCAGAGGCACAAGCAACACGAGAGAAAATGTATGACAAATAAGATGGTAAAATTTTTTAAATTATGTGCATCAACAGACAATATCAACAGAGTAAAAAGACAACTCACAGAATGAGAAAAAATATTTACAAATCTGGTAAAGGATTAACATTCAGATTAGACTGATTTGTGCTGCTGTAAGTAGAAACCAATACAACACTGGAAGGCAATTATCCTCTAATTAAATATCATAAATTCCTGAAACTCAACAACAAAAAAACAAATTCAATTCAAAAATGGAAGGACTTGAACAGACATTTCCTGGAAAAAGATATACAAATGACTAGTGAAAGTGAAAAGTGAAGTCGCTCAGTCATGTCCGACTCTTTGCGGCCCCATGGACTGTAGCCTACTAGGCTCCTCTGTCCATGGGATTCTCCAGGCAAGAATACTGGAGTGGGTTGCCATTTCCTTCTCCAGAGGATCATCCCAACCCAAGAATTGAACCAGGGTCTCCAGCATTACAGGCAGATTCTTTACCAACTGAGCTATGAGGGAAGCCCTAAAAAGAAACATATTGCACCATCCCACTTATATGATATACCTGAAGTAATCAAAATCATAGACAAAGAAAACAGAATGGTACTTGCCAGGACTGAGGGCGGGGGCAAGAAAAAACAATGAGTTGTTGTTTAATGGGTACTGAGTTTCAGTTTTACAAGAAGTCCAGTGTTAAGCAGATAGACAGTGATGTAGGTGCACAGTATTATGAATGTATTTAATACCAGTGAACAGTTCACTTGTTAAGATGGTAAATCTTATGTCCTGTGTATTTTCCAAGAATAAAAGAATTTGGGGAAAAAAGAAAAGATACCACATAAAATATTGTGGGATGTACTTAATACAATGCTTGGAGGGAAATTTACAACACAAATATTAGAAAAGAAGAAATGTTTCAACTCAGTCACTTCAGTTTCTACCTTAAGAGACTAGAAAGATAAGAGCAATGTACACATAAAGAAAGAAGAAAATGGGAAATAATAAAGTTAAGAGTAGAAAATCAATGAAACAGAGAACAGAAAAATAGACAGTATCAATAAACCGGGAGCTGGCTCTTTTGAGAAGATAAAAATTGCTAAGCCAGACTATTAAGTTGGGAAAAAAAAAAACAAATTTCTAAAACCAAGGATGAAAAAGGGAAAATCATTACAGAATATAAAGATATTAAAAGGATAACAAAAGAATACTATGAATACCAGTATGCCAATAAATTAAACAACCTAATTTCTTGAAAGGCACAAACTAATGTTCAATCAAAAAGAAATGGATAACTTGATTAGCCTTAAATCTCTTTTAAAAATTAGATTTGTATTTAAAAATCTCCTCTCATAAAAAACTCAAGACCAAGACAGCTTCAATGGAAAACTGCAACAAATATGTAAAGAAGAAATAATGCTAATTCTTTACAAATTTTTCTAAAAAACTGAAAAGGAGAAATATATATATATACATATGTATATCCTTATAAGGATATAAGCTTATATAAGAATTATAAGATAAATTATAATATTATAAGACTATAAGAACTATAAGAATTTAAGAATTCTTATAGTTCTTATAGTCTTATTATAATTTAAGAATTCTTATATTCTTAATTCTTATATCTTAAGAATGTAAGAATTCTTACATAATAATTATAAGCTTATAATATATAAGAATATACCTTGTTATTAAAACCAGACAAAAGAATTATAAGAAAACAAACTGCTGGCCTATGAGGTAGATACTAACAAACATTCCATTTTACAGATAAATCAAGGACTAAAGAGGTTCAGAAACTTGCCGAAGACCACAGAGATAAAAACTGGTAGGCAACCTGGATTTCAGAACACAGGCTCTTAACCATAACACTCAGTTCAGTTCAGTCGCTCAGTCGTGTCCGACTCTCTGCGACCCCATGAATCACACAGCACGCCAGGCCTCCCTGTCTATCACCAACTCCCTTGCTTCTCAAATTCAATTAAATTCTAGATACTTCTGCAAAAGAAAATAGTAAGGAGTGCTGCCCAGTACTTACCTAGAAACTATGCTGGAACCATTATAGAGATCACTAGCATATGACAATGTAGCCAAAGGTCGTACTGAATTATATCGAGTAAACTTGGACAAGCATTCCTGAAATTCATCCAACTGGCTTGCAGTTCGACTGTCATCTATATGAAGAAAACAAAATAAAGTAAACAAATTGAATGGCAACGTAAGTCAGAGAGCAATAACCACAGATTAACAATTATATTCTAAATATAAACAACAACTCTTATTTAGAGAGGACTAATGTACACAAATTAATTAGCTGATCTTTCAGCTTTCATAAAAATTTCTTCAGTTCAGTCGCTCAGTCGTGTCCGACTCTTTGCGACCCCATGAATCACAGCACGCCAGGCCTCCCTGTCCATCACCAACTCCCGGAGTTCACTCAAACTCATGTCCATTGAGTCGGTGATGCCATCCAGCCATCTCATTCTCTGTCGTCCCCTTCTCCTCCTGCCCCCAATCCCTCCCAGCATCAGAGTCTTTTCCAGTGAGTCAGCTCTTCGCATGAGGTGGGCAAGGTATTGGAGTTTCAGCTTTAGCATCAGTCCTTCCAATGAACACCCAGGATTGATCTCCTTTAGAATGGACTGGATGGATCTCCTTGCAGTCCAAGGGACTCTCAAGAGTCTTCTCCAGCAACAAAGTTCAAAAGCATCAATTCTTTGGCGATCAGCTTTCTTCACAGTCCAAGACACTATCTCTTTGAACACCAATAAGACCATACTACCAATTCTCTTTCTTTTTTAAGCAATCATTTCTTGCAAAACAAAGGAAAGAAAGTACCTATGATCAAGAAAAGTTAAAGTGAAAGTGAAGTTGCTCAGTCGTGTCCAACTCTTTGCGACCCCGTGGACTGTAGCCTACCAGGCTTCTCCATCCAGGGCATTCTCCAGGCAAGAATACTGGAGTGGGTTGCCACTGCCTTCTCCAGGGGATCTTCCCGACCCAGGGATCGAACCCGGGTCTCCCACATTGGAGGCAGACCTCTGAGCAACCGGGGGAAGAAAAGTTAGATCATTTATTAAAATAAAATCCCTTATCAATGGAGAAAGTGAGTTTTGTTAAGTTTGAAGGAATATATTTACAGGGATACATTATCATGCTCCTGTTTACTTGTCAAAATACAATTTAGATTAAAAAATGAATTTTTAAATAAAAAACAAATGAAATCATTTGTTGCAAAAATCAACAAAGCCAAAAGCTGGTTCTTTGAGAAGGTGAATAAAATTGACAAACCACTAGCCAGACACATCAAGAAACAAAGGGAGAAGAACCAAATCAATAAAATTAGAAATGAAAATGGAGAGATCACAACTGACAACACAGAAATACAAAGGATTATTAGAGAATACTATCAGCAATTATATGGCAATAAAATGAATAACCTGGAAGAAATGGACAAATTCCTAGAAAAGTACAACTTTCCAAAACTGAACCAGGAAGAAATAGAAAATCTGAACAGACCCATCACAAGCACGGAAATTGAAACTGTAATCAAAAATCTCCCAGCAAACAAAAGCCCAGGTCCAGACGGCTTCACAGCTGAATTCTACCAAAAATTTAGAGAAGAGCTAACACCTATTCTACTCAAACTCTTCCAGAAAATAGCTGAGGAAGGGAAACTTCCAAACTCATTCTATGAGGCCACCATCACCCTAATCCCAAAACCTGGTAAAGACCCCACAAAAAAAGAAAACTATAGGCCAATATCACTGATGAACATAGATGCAAAAATCCTTAACAAAATTCTAGCAATCAGAATCCAACAACACATTAAGAAGATCATACATCATGACCAAGTGGGCTTTATCCCAGGAATGCAAGGATTCTTCAATATCCGCAAATCAATCAACGTAATACACCACATTAACAAACTGAAAAATAAAAATCATATGATTATCTCAATAGATGCAGAGAAAGCCTTCGACAAAATTCAACATCCATTTTTGATAAAAACTCTCCAGAAAGTGGGAATTGAAGGGACATACCTCAACATAATAAAAGCTATATATGACAAACCCACAGCAAACATTATCCTCAATGGTGAAAAACTGAAAGCATTTCCCCTAAAGTCAGGAACAAGACAAGGGTGCCCACTCTCACCACTACTATTCAACATAGTTCTGGAAGTTTTGGCCACAGCAATCAGAGCAGAAAAAGACATAAAAGGAATACAAATTGGAAAAGAAGAAGTAAAGCTTTCACTGTTCGCTGATGACATGATCCTCTACACAGAAAACCCTAAAGACTCTACCAGAAAACTACTAGAGCTAATCAATGATTACAGCAAAGTTGCAGGATATAAAATCAACACACAGAAATCCCTTGCATTCCTATACACTAATAATGAGAAAATAGAAAGAGAAATTAAGGAAACTATTCCATTCACTGTTGCAATGAAAACAATTAAATACTTAGGAATATATCTACCTAAGGAAACAAAAGACTTGTACATAGAAAACTATAAAACACTAGTGAAAGTAATCAAAGAGGACATGAATAGATGGAGAAATATACCGTGTTCGTGGATTGGAAGAATAAATATTGTAAAAATGAGTATACTACCCAAAGTAATTTATGCATTCAATGCAATCCCTATCAAGCTACCAACAATATTTTTCACAGAACTAGAACAAATAATCTCACAATTTGTATGGAAATACAAAAAACCTCGAATAGCCAAAGCAATCTTGAGGAAGAAGAATGGAACTGGGGGAATGAACCTGCCGGACTTCAGGCTCTATTACAAAGCCACAGTCATCAAGACAGTATGGTACTGGCATAAAGACAGAAATATAGATCAATGGAACAAAATAGAAAGCCCAGAGATAAACCCACGCTCCTATGGACACCTTATCTTCGACAAAGGAGGCAAGAATATAAAATGGAGAAAAGACAGTCTCTTTAACAAGTGGTGCTGGGAAAACTGGTCAGCCACTTGTAAAAGAATGAAACTAGAACACTTCCTAACACCATACACCAAAATAAACTCAAAATGGATTAAAGATCTAAATGTAAGACCAGAAACTATAAAACTCCTAGAGGAGAACGTAGGCAAAACACTCTCCGACATAAATCACAGCAGGATCCTCCAAGACCCACCTCCCAGAATATTGGAAATAAAAGCAAAAATAAACAAATGGGACCTAATTAAAATCAAAAGCTTCTGCACAGCAAAGGAAACTCTAAGCAAGGTGAGAAGACAACCTTCAGAATGGGAGACAATAATAGCAAATGAAGCAACTGATAAAGGATTAATCTCCAAATTATACAAGCAGCTCCTGCAGCTTAATTCCAGAAAACTAAGTGACCCAATCAAAAAATGGGCCAAAGAACTAAACAGACATTTCTCCAAAGAAGACATAAAGATGGCTAATAAACACATGAAAAAATGCTCAACATCCCTCATCATCAGAGAAATGCAAATCAAAACCACAATGAGATACCATTTCACACCAGTCAGAATGGCTGCTATCCAAAAGTCTACATGCAGTAAGTGCTGGAGAGGGTGTGGAGAGAAGGGAACCCTCTTACACTGTTGGTGGGAATGCAAACTAGTACAGCCACTATGGAGAACAGTGTGGAGATTCCTCAGAAAACTGGAAATAGAACTGCCATATGATCCAGCGATTGCACTCCTGGGCATACACACCGAGGAAACCAGAATTGAAAGAGACACATGTACTCCAATGTTCATTGCAGCACTGTTTATAATAGCCAGGATATGGAAGCAACCTAGATGTCCATCTGCAGATGAATGGATAAGAAAGCTTTGGTACATATACACAATGGAGTATTTCTCAGCCATCAAAAAGAATGCATTTGAATCAGTTTTAATGAGGTGGATGAAATTGGAGCCAATTATACAGAGTGAAGTAAGCCAGAAAGAAGAACATCAATACCGTATATTAACGCATATATATGGAATTTAGAAAAATGGTAACCTGAACCCTGTATAAGAGACTGCAAAAGAGACATAGGCATTTAGAACAGTCTTTGGGACTCTGTGGGAGAGGGTGAAGGTGGAATGATTGGAGAGAATGGAATTGTAGCATGTATATTATCATAAGTGACCAGTCCAGGTTCGACGCATAAATTTTCCTCTGTTCAAAAAAAAAAAAAGAAATCATTTGTTCACATAATACTTTGAAGTGTTTCAAAACCAATTATGGGATGGGAGTAAAAAACTGCAATGTATTAATCATTAATTTTCAAAGTCAAATTTAAAATAGGTTCATGCAAATATCTCAGTGGAACATGGAAAACAGTAATTCCATTCAACAGAACTCTTTACAAATACTTTGAGTAAAATCCATTTCAGTAAACTATTCGTAATTAAATGATGTAGAATTTAAATCACAAAGTCAGGTTATGAAAGATCTAATCTACTCTTCTAATGAAGAGAGCTAACTTACTCTCCAATGTAGAAACAGGCCTACAAAGAAAAAGCATAAATAAAAAACATTGCTTTCTAAAATGGCTTAAAGTTTGAACTTGCATTTTCCTTCCCAAAGAAAGAAAAGTAAAGCACACAATTACGTTAGTTAGCCTCCTATATTGAAACTTGAAATAAACCTGTTACAACAATGTTTTGTTTCATAACTTCCTCTTTATTCTTAGCTCATATACATACATAAACACACACACAACTTTTTAAAGTTTGTGATTTTCCTTCTCAAATGTTCTCTGAAAATAACAGTAGGCTAAAAGAAATTACACTATAAGAATCATTAAGTCAAAAGAATTATTTTACTTTTATTATACTATGTGATATATAATTAAGAATTTATTTATCTGGAGATTTCCAGTTATCTTAAATTGCTGACATGAAGAAATTTATCTAACAACTATTATAAAGGAAAACAACTGAGGAAACTAAGTAAGTTTCTGTCTGCAATATTTTAAATTTTTTAAAGATTTAAAAGCTAACTTAACACAGTCATCTAATGACCTACATTAAAAGGGTTCAGTTTTGTAGTGTTTCCATTCTGGGAAAAGCAAAAGGAACAAACCTACTCAGCATGCAATATCAAAACGTTATCGGGCTAAAGCTCTTAGTTGACAAAAATTATTCTCAGGAAGTTCAACAAATTATAAATAAAACATAGGTTATTACAGGGAAAAAAAGGCAGGGGGGGAAGTATCAATTGTACTACAAAGTAGTTTGGATACAATAGCTAACTGGTTCTTTTTATAAGTTAAGACAACCCTATTACTGTGAGCTACTTAACAAATACTGAAAAGACAGTTACTTTAGATATCCATTTAAAATTCGGTTTATCCCATGGATGGAGGAGCCTGGTAGGCTGCAGTCCGTGGGGTTGATAAGGGTCGGACACGACTGAGCGACTTCACTTTCACTTTTCACTTTCAGACATTGGAGAAGGAAATGGCAACCCACTCCAGTGTTCTTGCCTGGAGAATCCCAGGGACAGGGGAGCCTGGTGGGCTTCTGTCTATGGGGTCACACAGAGTTGGACACGACTGAAGTGACTTAGCAGCAGCATTCTTTCAATAATTTGACATCAAACTCTAAATACATAAAATTCACAAGCATTCAAAAATGTATACTCTGTAGAAGATTATAATCTTTTTCTAAGGTAGCTGTACTTCTGGCCATCATACCCAATAGTTTAACACCAACTTTCAACAGAAGTTATAAAAAAAAAAAAAAATTTTAAAACAATTATTTCAGTATCTGAAAGCAGAGGCATTAGATTTCACTTATCTGGTTGTGAAAAGGTAGGATTCTTTGCTTGGTTGGTTTTTGATCAACATCCATCCATACCTTCTGGCAAATCACCTCTCCTATTCTAATTACAGATTATTCTGTAAAAGTGTATTTGGTGTCTCTTTTCTGTCTTCTAATGCTTTATAATTTAGCTTCTTTTTCAATCACAATTAAGAATTCAAGACATTAATTTCTTAGTTATCTCTCATTTTCATAGATGAAAACAGAAGCGGGGATGGGGAGTGGGTTCTCAATTGAAAATAGACAAAAGGACAATCAAACTCTTGGGTACCCATTACAAAGAAGTTTCAAGCTCTTCTTTACAGCCAAGAAAACTAGGAGGAACTTCATATTCAGCAAAATGTGTAGGCAGTGTACAAATATGATAAGTTAAATTCGAGATTCCTAAAAACTAAGACAACCATGTGCTGAGTATAATACAACCATATCTGCTAAGTATAAAAATAAATTATTCTTCCTCCTGGTTTTAACTTACTAGCCTATCTTCCTATAAAGCTATATCGCCAAAATAAATTGGTTTGTGATTACCTTTACTATCCCATAGCATGCCTATCGGAAGAGGCAACGGCACCCCACTCCAGTATTCTTGCCTGGAAAATCCCATGGACAGAGGAGCCTGGTAGGCTGCAGTCCATGAGGTCGCGAAGAGTCAGACAGGACTGAGCGACTTCACTTTCACTTTTCACTTTCACACATTGGAGAAGGAAATGGCAACCCACTCCAGTGTTCTTGCCTGGAGAATCCCAGTGACGGTGGAGCCTGGTGGGCTGCCGTCTGTGGGGTCGCACAGAGTTGGACACGACTGAAGTGACTTAGCAGCAGCAGCAGCATGCCCAGGTTATAGTTACTTAAAAATTATGAATCGCTAGCCTTTTCCAATCGCTCTTTACTATCTCTCTCTCTCTTTTTAATGTCTGCCATTTACCTGCGGTTGTATTTCAATATCATACCAACAAACAAAATCTGAAAGGCTTAACATGCACCCTATGCCAGTCAGAATGTACAGAATTTCAAAGCTACAGCTTCATACTATAGTTTATAGATCATTACAGAGGTTTAATAAGGGGCTTAATTCTCAGAAAATACAAAGAAAACTTTCCATCTGAATGAAAACCACTGACTATTAATTTCAAAAACATTTATAAACAAAGCTTGGCTTTCTTCTAGTCTTCACAGGAAAAATGCCATGTGAATCTATATATTTTGCTTTTCTCCACCTCTAAACCTGAGGGAAATGTGTCCATAGGTTCTCTCTCTATAATGTGTAGATTATAATACAACCATGCTTATTCAAGAGAAATTCAAAGCCAAATTTTTAACAACTTAAAAATATCATACATTTCTTTCCTTGGTAATGCACATTTTGAGCAGGTGTATTAAAAATATAATCAACTAATTGAGAATCTTATACAAAGCACTATATTTTATATACATCATCTATAAACCATAAAAAAAAAAAAGACTAAAACCGTGCAGGGTTGGTATAAATGTCCCTTCCTCAAAGGTGAGCAGAGACACCAAGAAAGGCTACAAATCAGAGAACTAACAAAAAGGGCACAGAACTATCCTATAGCAATAAAACTGTTCTATCCTATTGTATACAAATCTTCGCATAAGTTAATTCCTCTACTTTGAATATGTTTTTGTTATCCTTTTTTAGTTAATTAATACGAGCTTTGACTAAATACAACTTCTCTGAAATCCCTACAGGAATCTTTCTCTTACATTTCCCCATTTTCAACTTGGCATGGCTTTTTCACCCCCAGTTATATTAGTCAATATTCTTCTCTATTCCCTTAATGCCCTTGGCATATTTATGTAACATGTAATACCATGCAGCATTATTTACCTCTTGCTTCCCTTCACTAAATTTATAATTCTCCTTGACAGTAAAACAAGTTCTTTCATCTTTTTATTCTTAGCACAGATGATAGTGCTTAGAGCTTAACAAACACTGAAAAATAGAACGCAACTGAGTGGAATTTATTTTTGCTAGCTATATATTCATGGCTGACTTGTTTTTAACTTTATACAGCTCAGTATATACAGATTAAAAATTCCCAAATAGAGGAAGAGAACAAAAATAGTTATAGAAAAGCAAAGTAATCCAAGATGTCTAAGAACCTCCAAAATGCTGTGCTAGACTATGCTGAAAATACACAATTTTACTTTATGAATAGGACTGTTCATAAATCCAGCATAAGAAGCTAGACATGGACATGAAACATGAATTTGAGATATTTTAAGAATTCTTGAATATGTACCTGAGATACGAGACATCCTTGTAGAAAAGTAACATTGCTCTAAGTCTTCAAAATGAGCAGTGAGTCGTTTTCGTCTTGATGCTAATGTGCTGTTATACCAGGGCTGTTTCTTTGTCTAAGGTGATAACAAGAAAAAGACATTTGTAATTCTGAACAAAGCATACTATTTTTTCCACAGAGAATATCCAGATGCTTGAATATTTAATTTCAAAAGTTCACATTAAAATAATTACAAATGGCAAAATCCTGTAGTTCTTAAGACCATATTTTCCAATTCTTATTTTAAAGGGAAAATAGGCCAATTTTATAAGAATAAAATCTTTCAACTCTCCAAATCAAGTGAAGATAGAATCCATTATAAATGCCAAGCTTAGAATTTTAAGAATTTGAATATGCACCAATTGTTAGGAAACAATTACCAAAAGGAAACATTACTTTTCAGCATTATAGTGCAGCCCTATACATCTTGAGTAATAGGAACAGTGCTTAATTGTATAGAATAGGTATTTAAATTAGTACTTATTATTAGATTAAGGGATAGTCAACATGTTTATACTAACTAGTTTGATATATACATTAGAAACCAAAATAAATAAATCATGTATATATATTTAGACAACAAAAGCAAATCTGAAATATACTAGCATATGAACTCTATTTAAGTCTATAATCCTAAATATATATCACCAACACTATGTTAACTAAAAGGGTGTGAAAACTCTTCCACAAATGGTCTCTATCTATTATGCTTGAGGTGTATTAACAGACACAGGAATAAGCTACATAATGAGATCTTTAGATGACACAAGTTAACCAATAAGAATGCAACAACTGCTATGTATTAAGCAATACTAAGCTACTACCATGAACAAAATACTTATCCAGAGTGAACTCCTGCTACAAGTAGATGGTTACTGTCCTCCAACTAAAAATAAATAATTTTTTTAAAGAAGTATATTTTAAAGCAGTGTTTGGATCACAAGAAAAAAAAGACTGTTTACTAAAAGATTAGCAACCAAACAGGAAGCTGAACTCAGAGAAGTAAATGAACAATGTAGAAAAGGGGAAGGAAGAGGACAATCTGAGGACAAATATGAACAAAAGGGCAAGTACTAGATCTGAAAATAAAAAGAGAATTAGAAAACTGGAAGACAAATCTAAAATAATTACCCAAAATGAAGGATGAAAGTCAGGAAGACAGAAAAACATGAAAGAAAAGAAACATGAAAGACAGAAATAATAAGGTTTAAATATGGGCACCCAGAGACCCAGAAAAGAGTAACAGATGGAAGACTACATATTTGAAGAGCTAATGTTGACAATTTTCCAAAACTGAAAACATACATGAATACAGATAAATTATTCCTATCAAGGAAGAATAAAAAGAAATCCACAATTACATATACTAAAGCAAAACTGTTTGTCCAAGAGAGAAAGATTTTAAAATCACACAAACAGAAAAGATAATTCACTTAATGAACAATTAAAGAAGCAAAACTTCTCAAAAGCAATAACAGCAGCTAGAACATCCTAAGCTTTGCTTATACTTAAAAAGTTGAAAGAAAATAACCTCAACCTAAAATTCAGATCCGACAAAACTATCCTACAACTACAGAATGCTGAGCAAAATGCTTTTTCATGTGAATGAAAGAAAGGATTATCACCAACAAGCCATTTCTTTAAAAATTTCTGAAATTTTATAATTGAGAAGTTCAATAAAACAAACTAGAAGACTGGAGACACAGAATGAAAGAGAAGCAAGGATACAGTAACCAAGCAAGTGACTTCAAATGCGGTTTGTACACAGTGGCCATAGTGTCTCTCACTCATGGGGTTTAAGAATAAGACAGAAGAAGTACAGCAAAGCCCAGCATACAACTCTAAAGACAGGGCCTGGATACTTTTATCTGAAAATCCTACCAAATATTCATGGAAGATGTAACATCAATCTTGCACAAACCTTTCAGAAAACACCTCCCCCTTTGTTTCATGAGGCCAGCGTAACTGTGATACCCACACCCAATGAAGATACTGGAGGAAGGGAAGGAAAAAAGAAGGGGAATAAGAACCTTCATGAAAACAAGCATCCACAGAAAAATAACAGCAAATCGATTCCAAAAACATGTAAAAAGAATAACTCATCATGACTACATGGAGTTTAGTCCAAGAATGCAGGATTGTTTCCATATTTGAAAATCAACCAATGCAATTCACCAAATGGGCAAAATAAAGGAAAATAACCATATAATAATTCCAAGAGATGCAGAAAAGACAAAATTCCATACCTATACATGTTACAATTTCTCAAAAAATTAGGAACAGAAGGATACTTCCTCAACTTTATCAAGGGCATCTACCAAAATGTAGAGCTAACATACAAGCTGAAGTACTGGGACACGGAGGGTAAAAAAACAGGAGAGATGGGAAGGAAAGGATAAGAAGGGAGGCGAGGAGGGGAGACGAAGTGAGGGTGGAAAAGAGAAGCGAACACGAAAAGATGAGAAAAGGCAAAAACACTTTTGCTGATCACATGATTTTACTCAGAGTTTCATGAGAATCTACAAAACGACTGGAATTAATAAGTTTAGCAAGGACGCCCCTGGTGGTCCAGTGTTTAAGAATCTACCTGTCAATGCAGGGGACATGAATTTGATCCCTGATCCAGAAGATTCCACATGCCATGAAGCAACTAAGCCTGTGCGCCCTAGAGCGCAAGCATTGCAACAAGAGAAGCCATCACAATAAGAAGCCCGTGCGCCGCAACTAGAGTGGCCCCCACTGCCTCAATGAGAGAAAGCCCAGTGGGAAAGCCCAGAAGACCCAGTGCAGCCAAAAATAAACTAGTGAAAATGTTTCAATAATTTAGCAAGATAATAAGAAATAAGGTTAACATACAAAAATCAATCGTATGTTTATATATTCACAACAAAGTAGAAAATTTTAAAACTGGATCAATAATAGCATCAAAAAAGAATTAGAAATTAATTTAACAGAGGCATGGAAGACCTCTATATTACAAATACAAACACTGCCAAGAGAAATTTTTAAAAGACCAAAATAAATGGAAAGATATTCATGGACTAGAAAGTTCAATATTATTAATGTGTTATCATTAGGGTAACTGGGCAAATGATGCATAGGCTCTCTCTTTGTTTTTGTTTGTTTATGGTTGTTTTGTTCTGACTTTCAGTTCAGTTCAGTCGCTCAGTCGTTTCCGACTCTTTGCGACCCCATGAATCACAGCACGCCAGGCCTCCCTGTCCATCACCAACTCCCAGAGTTCACTCAAACTCATGTCCATCGAGTCGGTGATGCCATCCAGCCATCTCATTCTCTGTCGTCCCCGTCTCCTCCCGCCCCCAATCTCTCCCAGCATCAGAGTCTTTTCCAGTGAGTCAACTCTTAGCATAAGGTGGCCAAAGTATTGGAGTTTCAGCTTCAGCATCAGTCCTTCCAATGAACACCCAGGACTGATCTCCTTTAGAATGGACTGGTTGGATCTCCTTGTAGCTTTTGGGATCTTAGACCAGGAACTGAACCCAAGCCCCCATCAATGCAAGCAGAGTCCTAACCACTGAACCACCAGGGTATTCTCATGGGCTATCTCTGAACTATTTTTTAAAACTGCATGTGAATCTACAATTATCTCGAAATTTAAAAATCTTTACAACTGTAAAAAAAACTTAGGAATAAACTTATACAGAAATAAATAAAACCTAGACTCAACTCAATATCATAAATATCAGTTCTCCATAATGGAATTTATGAGTTAAAGGCAGTTTGAATAGAGATAACAAGAAGCTTTTTTATGCAGCTAGAAAAACTGATACTAAAAGTTCATGTGAAGAAACAAAACAGGAAAGAATTTCTGTAAAACACTGAAAAATGAAAAGCTAGGGGGTTGGGGGAATTAATTTCTATCAGACATTAAAACATAAAGAGGTGACAGATGAAGAGAGAAATATGTCAGTAGACAGAAGAGAAAGACCAGAAATAAATCTATATACACACCAAATTTTTTTATTTTATTTTATTGGAGGCAAATTACCTTACATTAATATATTGGTTGGTTTTGTCATACACTGACACGAATCCGCCCCGGGTGTACATGCACACCGAATTTTTGATACAAGAAAGGCTGCATCTCAAAACACTTGATGAAAGAAAGACTTTTTAAAAGAGGACAGGGGACTTCCGTTGTGGTACAGTGAATAAGAATCTACCTGCCAATGCTGGGGACACAGGTTCAATCTCTTGTCCAGGAAGATTCCACATGCCTGGAGCAACTAACCCTGTGTACCACAACTGTTGAGCCCATGCTCCAGAGCCCGAAAGCCGTAACTACTGAGCCCACATGCCGCAACAAAGTAGCCCCTGGTTGCAAAAACTAGAGAAAGCCCATGAGCAGCAACAGAGACCCAATGCAGCCGAAAATAAAAATAAATAAATAAATAAAAAGTGAGCTGGGACAACGAATTAGACATTTGGATAAAGATAAAATCAGATCCACACCTCAAAACAAATACCAGAATAAACTCCAAAGAGAAGAGGAGTCCAAATGTAATCAATGAAATGAGACAAGAAAACGTGGATAAATTTCTCTACATCCTGGTTAGAGGTAGACATTTAGAACTATGACTCAAAACCCAGAGGGAACAAAAGATTGCGAACTTTAAATGATGATTTAGAAATTTTGAACAGTTTAAAAAAAAAACAACAATATACGCAACATTTATCACAGATAAAGCACTAATTTTCCTATATACCGACTGCCAAGTCTTAAAAATTGAACAAATAAACTTTTCAGAAAAAAATAGGCCAGAAATATGAATACATAATCCACTAATAAGTATATTAATATACGAGCAGTCATATGATATTTGTTCAATCTAACTCATAATTACAGAAACACAAAACTATTCTGATATATATTTCTCTCTTGACAGATAAGCAAAAATTTTAAAGTAAAACTCATTCTATTAGAGAAACTCTGAGAAAGATTCTAGGAGAGCAGACACATTCATATACTGCTGAGTAAAGTGCAAACTGGTACAATCCTTTGGGGGAGGAAGATATTTGGCAATATCAATCTCTGTATCTGTCCATCTATCTATCCATCCACCCATCCATTCATCCACCTTTGACCCAGAAATCCCACATCTAGGAATTTACACTGAAGATACACCATCCAATGATATGAAAATATATATGTACAAATTAATCACTGCAGCACTAGTTTGTAATTACAAAATAATGTAAACTACCTCTCTTTAAGTAATAAATTGATTAAATAATCCTATGTAGCTATAAAAACAATAAGGAAGAATTCTATGCACTTCTATAGATTTGTTTTCATGATAAACTGTTAAATAAAAAAGCAAAGCACAGAAGAGAATCACTAGGAAACCCACCCTTTGTGTAAAAAAGAAGAAATAAGAATATGCAGATGCATCATGAAAACTTGACTAATACAACTGGTTACCAACAAAGGGTAAGAAACAATGTAGTGGGAAAAGATAAAGGATATGGAAATTGCTAGAAAGGCTGGAGGGGTGGTATTTATTGAGTATGACTTTCTGTATAGCTCTGACCTTCAAAATCAGGTTAATATTTCATATTTTCAGAAAAAGTTTGTATGTAATAAAGGTAAGGGTTGGTGATGGAACACAAACAGAAGCAAATGAACTCAACTGTATTTCAAAGAAATACTGTAGCTAATACTGATGAAAAATTAACAATCAAATTCAAGTAATTTTTGAACACACTATATTTTTGTAACTATATTCTCAGACTAAAGATATAAAGGAATTTAAATAAATATTCACCACTAGTTAGTAGATTTGCTTTCTTAGTAATTTCCATACTAGTTTATGTGTGTGTATATATATATACATACACACACTAATAAGACTGTAACAATAAGTAAAATGTGTATTTTGATAATGAGAACTAGGTTTCTGTCAGAATAGGGAATTAAAGATAAGGAAAGGTTCACTAAAGCTACAGTGAACCCTGTGACAGTGAACTGTGATGGAAGGTCATCAGCATGAATCCATAGATTTTATGACAGATACAGAAACACAGATATGTTACATACATAGATGATTATATAAATGATGTTCATCAATTGAATAGTAGAGAGTAACCTCAGCTGGTCTGGGTTGCCCACATGGTTATTTACAGAGCTACTGACTCTTAACCTATACTGCAAAATGTATTAAATAAAGATAAATGATATTCCATAACCATAGGCCTGAGAGTTGTTTGAGAACAGATTGCATTACTCTGTCAATACTGTTTAGTAATAGTTGAATTTATGATTCATCTATTTCAGTGAAGTCTGTAAGTTAATAACTGGTCACATAACTAGAATGCACTGCCTGTGAGACTAGCTTAAAATAAGAGATCTGACTACAAGCCAAATTTGCACTTCCCATTACTAAGGTGCTTGAGAATGTAAGCACGTAGTCATTCTGAACCTGAAGGCAAAGCAGTTCCTCTGTGACTCAGTGGTACAGAACAAAGAAGACTACTTGAAATCTCTACATCCTTTTCAATGAGTACCCTTCTTCTGCTTGGTTGTACTGTATCCATTGCCTATAATCAAGTTCCACAAGTATACACTCCTTGATTCCTGAGTCCTTTCATCAAACACTTAAGGTGATTAACATGCAATTAATAAATATATAATGTTATATATACAGATATGCATGTTTCCTAGCTCTGTCAACCGAGAAGGCCTACAAGCAATGACACTCTATGAGCAATGAGCATACTTAAAACCCAGATCTTTGTTTTGAAGTATCGTTCTCCATTAAAAGAAAACAGGACTTCTTGGATACATGGCTGATTACTGAACTGGGGCAAGGTAAGTACAAGATGATACTGGTACATCTTATTATCTAAGAATGTAAGAAGGTACTTAAAAAAATGACAAGAACTTGAAGATCAGCTTGAAGGAATTCCAACTAGCCAAACAGGGAACAGACTGAGCTTCAAAATGATTAACAGAAAAACTTTTAAATCCATGATTCCATAACCATATAAACAAAGAGATAGAAGGAAAGATCCCCCTTAGAATGGAAATCCTAACTAATAAATGAGGAATTATTACTCAGGCATTAAAAAAAAATGAAATAATGAAATTTGAAGCAACATAGATGGGTCAAGAGATTATATTAAGTGAAGTAAATTAGAGAAAGAAAAATATATGATATCACTTACATATGGAATTTAAAAAACGGTACAAATGAACATATTTACAAAACAGAAACAGACTCCCAGACTAGAAAGCAAACTTATAGTTACCAAAGAGGACAGCATAGATGTGGGGGTGTGGATATATTAGAAGTTCAGGATTAACATATACACATTCAGTTGTATGTAAAGAAGGTAAACAACAAGGACATACCGTATAGCACAAGGAACTGTGCTCAAAATATTCAAAGTAACCTATAAAACATATATATACATTTATATGAATCATTTTGCTATAGACTTGAAACAAAAACATTGTAAATTAACTATACTTTGCCGGGAGCCAGCGAGGGAAATCCTACCCATGGCAAAGGTCAATTGGGGAAGAGGCCTGACGGGCAAAGGCTAATCAGGGCTCGAGGAACCCCCTGGACTTACCTGAGCATCTACCCCAAAGAAAACTGGAGTCTGACTGCTTTACTATCTTACGCCTCTTACCAAGTCCTCTAATACTTACAGGGGCTTCCCCCCAACCACCTTTCTCTGAAAACATTAATTCAGAGCTGTAGTTTAAAAGTACTCCTCGGCTTAATAGGAGTGTTCCAATCCAAGCCCCTCTGATAGCTTTCTAACTTGCATGACAAGTTTGTCCGGGCTCTTACAACTATGAGTGTGACTGTTTATAGCCTCCCAGCCATGCAAGGACAGAAAGCCTAATATTCTAAAATACAGGAATCTGTTGAAGAAGTTAAAATCATTAGAATAGTACTAGAAAAGATTTCATTGTTGAATCAATGCTTGCTGCAGTTTCCTCTATCTATTGTATTCTTGGAAATATATTAATCCTTTGATTTAACCACATCAGATCTTAAGCTAATAAATTCCTTTCTTGCAGCTCACTACACCGGTGCCTTATAGGAATGTAACTTTGTTATGTGTCTACCACCTAACTTTAGGAAAGTCACCTTAAAAGAAAAGTCTTTTACTTGCTAACTAACCTATTGTCAGGAGAGAGGGCCATAAAACTGTTAGCAGGCCCCCTGGCCAGAAGATGATGTAAATCACCTAAAACTTTTATCACACAAAAATAAGCCCTGATCCTGATAAGGGTCAAGACTGCTGACCCCTCGTGATTTTGGTGTGAATCTATACCTCCCTTTCTCTGTTTCTTATGCGCATAACTTAGGGTATAAAAGCAGCACTGGAAAATAAAGTTTTGGGCCTTGCTCACTGAAGCTTGGTCTCCCCGTGTCGTTCTTTCTCTTTTTCCATCCTTTTCTCTATTCTCCTTTTTCTGGTTGAGATCCTTGGAGCACTGGGCCCTCTGAGTTTACTTATCTGCCTGGGCTTCTAAGACCCACTCGAGGGGGTGCCCTGGTGGGGTGCCTCCAGTGATTCGAGAGGGCGCCTGCGGCCTACGTAAACAGAGCAAGCCCCGTGCTGGGGTTTTATTGGTTTCCAGCGTAAACCAAGGAATCATCAGCCCCTGTCTCTCTCTCTCTTTCTCTCTCTCTCTCTGACGCCGATGCCGTTCATCCCGAGGATACCCTGGGTCATATCGGGGCTGGACCCCGATAATACTTCAATAAAAAATTTTAAAATTAATGTAGAAAAGAAATTAAAAATTATTGCTTGGGCAAAAAAAATTATTACTATTTCAAGTAAGATTCATTAATAAATGCTCAAATGGGAGAAAAATGGTAAATTTATAGCAAACAAATCTGGCAGGCACCACCTTAATCAAATGATCAGAGGTAATATCACCAAAATTGAGCAGATAGATACATCATATCCAGATGTGACAAACTAACAAAGGATACCACATTGGTGGCTATAGCATTTGTGATAAAAATGGGTAATCAGAATCCAGTTATAAGGAAATATCAGACAAAATCATTGAGGAATAGTCTACAAAATTAGTTAACTTACACTTCAAAAATGTCAACCTCAGGTACAACTAGGGTAACTCCAATACTTTGGCCACCCCATGCAAAGAGTTGACTCACTGGTAAAGACTGATGCTGGGAGGGATTGGGGGCAGGAGGAGACGGGGACGACAGAGAATGAGATGGCTGGATGGCATCACCGACTCTATAGACATGAGTTTGAGTGAACTCCGGGAGTTGGTGATGGACAGGGAGGCCTGGCGTCCTGACATTCATGGGGTTGCAGAGAGTCAGACACAACTGAGCGACTGAACTGAAAGAAACATGACAACTAAATATAACCAGTGATTCTGGATTCATTCTGGACAAAGAAAATTTTCCTTTTGTTATAAAAGAATATTAGTGGCAAAACCGCTGAAATTTAAATACATTATCTCAGATAATGATATTATATTAACATTAACTTCCTGATTTTACTAATTGTACTAAAGTTATATAAAAACTCTAAGGCAAAAACAGGCAATTATAAAAATTCAGAGGTATAAAATAATTACTTCTGGCTTCATCTACATTATATTAACTTTTTATTAATTCCATTTCAACTATAAACATTATTTTTAAAAGTAGCAAAATAGTATACTCAACAGCTGTACCAGTCTCTGAAGCTATTCTACTATGACTGAGCGTATTTATTTTTCCAGAATTTTTGCTTGTATAAAAAATATTGGTATATAACTTTTAAATCATTTCTTATAAGAAATTTCTATGTTTATCACTACCAAATCACACAGTTGAGTACTATTTTACATGTGAGTGGGCCATTTGGATTATCTTTTTTCCCTATGTTCTTCATCTACTTTTTGCCTATTGGTGCTTTCAACAAAAACATGGAATCGACATAAGAAACTTTTTTTATTTTGAAGCAATTAAACCATTTGCCTATCATATTGATAATACCTTTCCCAGTTTGAGTATAAAATTTTGTTTGTGGTACTTTCTTATACACTGTCCTGTTTCTTAATTTCTACAGTTCTATTATGATCTAAGTCATTATTTAGCTGATCTGAACTCTTACAGTAAGAGATAAAATAGAAAGCCAATTTCCAGCAAATGGTTTCCTGGGTATCGCAACATAATTTACTTAATCTTCCCTTTTACCACTGATCTGCATAACCACCTTCACCATAGGGTAAACTCTTAATTACCTTTCAGTTAGATTTAAAATTTTTACTGTGCCCCATTTGTTAGAGCAGTCTTAAATACAGTAAATTAACCTATTGGGTAAATGCCCTTGTAATATACTTCTGAAGCATTCATTCTACAAATAACCATTTAAAGTCAGTTGGTCACACTCTCTACAAACCCTTAAAAAATATTCTTGAGGTTTTGTTTTTTTTTTAATTGGAATCACATCCAATTATGGTTACTGGTCAATTCAAATTGTTCAATTTACTAAGAGTTCTATTTTTATTAGTATGCACCTGCACAAGTTTTTTAATCTACTCAATACTATAATAGTCAATTTCAATTATATATTGAAACATCTTATATATAATCTTTTTTTAATCTCTCTACATTTACCATCTTAAGTTTTTCCCATTTTCTTGAGTTCAATGCCTGGTTCATTTATTTTTATTCTCATCTAAAAATGAAATCATTTAATGATATAATTTTTAGGATAATTCTAACCAAAATTTCATGAATTTTGATATATAACATTTTCAACACAGGATTTTTTTAAGTTGTTTGTAGTAACACTTGTATACTCTTTCACACAAAGGTATTAAGAGGAGTCTTTGGTTTACTCTCTTCCAGACTGTCAAAGTAGCTGTTTACTCAAGGTTCTGATTCTGAGAATGTAGATGGTACAGTTTATCTTGTTTTAGAATCAATCCAGTTTTTCTCAATGCTCCAAGATTACTAACAATATGTATATCCCTTGATACAAAGTATAAAGTGAGGAAAGTACCCATTAAGCTAAGTTTGACTCATTCAACCAAAGAAAAAAATCCAGAGTCTTTATAATGACTAAGAAAGTGACACACTAAGTGGCCTCTGTTATTTAAGCTTCTTACCTCATTTCTATTTTTCTCCCCCTTGCTCATTCCTCTCCAGTTACAGGAGACACCTGGGCTATGTCAGGCAGGCTTCTAGCACAGGGCTCATGTACTTCCTTTCCTTCACTCAGCTTAGATCTGCCCAGAGATATTCACATAGCTTGCTTCCTTACCTCCTCTTTGTCAAAGATAATCTATCTTTACTACTATTAGTATATCTCCAACCAGATTGAAAGCTGGAGAAGGCGATGGCACCCACTCCAGTACTCTTGCCTGGAAAATCCCGTGGACAGAGGAGCCTGGTAGGCTGCAGTCCGTGGGGTCACTAAGGGTCGGACACAACTGAGTGACTTCACTTTCACTTTTCACTTTCATGCATTGGAGAAGGAAATGGCAACCCACTCCAGTGTTCTTGCCTGGAGAATCCCAGGGACGGGGAGCCTAGTGGGCTGCCGTCTATGGGGTCGTACAGAGTCAGACACGACTGAAGCGACTTAGCAGCAGCAGCAGCAGACTGAAAGCTGGGTTACAGCAGGAATTTCTGTCTGCCTTGTTTTTGTTCAATAACCCGAACCCATCATAGTGTCTGGTAAATAGAAAGTACTGGGGAAAAAAAAAAAACAACCTGTTGGCTTTTTAAGTTAATATTTAAAAGCACAGGTCCTGAAGCCATAATGCCTGGGTTACAATATCTTAACTTCTCCTTAAATTCTTTGCCCTAGTTTCCTCCTTAGTAAAATAGAAAATAATAATAATAATAGTATGTATCTCAGTTCTAAGAATTAAAGTAGTTAATGCTTGTAAAGCACACTGAGCAATGTACATACAATGCATAGTAGGTGGAAAATAAATGTTACCTAAATACTAATATTACTACTTTAATTATTTCTTGAGCTATACAGTAGGCCTTCCATAGCCACAGGTTCTATAAATACAAATTCAATCAAACACAAACAGACAATATCCACCCCCACCAAAGGAAGAAATTCTGGAAAATTCCAAAACGCAAAATAAATTTGCAGCTGCACTGGCAACTATTTACGTAGTATTCACTTTGTATTTAAATTTTTTTACATAGCATTTATGTTATACTAGTTATTATAAGTAATCATAGAGATGACAAAGTATACAGGAGGATGTGCTGCAGAGGCTGTATGCAAATATACCACAATTCATATAAGGAACCTGAGCATCTTTGGACCTTGGCATCTGCCACAGCTCCTGGAACCAATCCCTCATAGACAATGACGGATGAGTATACTTTAAAATCTCCTACCATGTTTAAGTTTTAATCAATTTTTAAAAATTTCTAATAAAATTTTGCTTTATATAAATACCAGTCCTTTATATTATGTCACACAAATTACTACTAGCTTGTGGGATTATACCTTTTATTATGTGAAAACATGTATCTGTCTTCTAATGATTTTTTTCCTTGAGTTCTATTTTGATCTGTACTTTATTTTGCCATTTATCATCTTCCTTACCATTCTTACATTTGCCAGGCTTATCCTCATATAATCCTTTGTTTTCAATTCTTTTTATGTCAATTTAAGTCTGTGTTTTATAGAGTATTCCTAGAAATGAAGGGTAAGGACTTTGGGACAATATGTCATATTAGTTCTGTCCCAGAAGCCCTAGCAGGTTTTCCTCCTCAACAACTTCCCTGTCCTCCAGCAGATGCTAAGGTTGGAGTCTCCTGGAAGACCCAGACGACTTCACCAAAAGTGCTCTTTTACTTTGCACATGGTGACTCACGTTAGGCAGCCTTCTTAAGTATTCTTTTTATCGTCTATAAATTCTTTTTAAGTTTTCCGTATGAGGACAGCTATATGTCAGTGGGATTTCTCGTGGGTAGAGGTTGGAGAGACCACAGGCTTACTGTACTGTCTCAAAATAAGTCTCCTCTACTACATGCAAAGAGTAAAAATAAAAAAAAAAAAAAAAACACAGAAAAATACTATTCTGAACGTTTTTTTTTCCCCACCTAGATTCAGTTTCTATAAATTCTAACTCACGGAATTTGCTAGAAATTCCAAATTAACATCCTATAAATGGCAATAGGAAAAAGGCTTCCCTTGTTCCTCTATGTAGAATTTGTCAAAGCCCTGCAACCAAAAACCAACAGGAATACACCTGTAGCTGAACAAGTTCTATTACTGCTCACTGCAATGAAGAATACAGCATACTACGGGTTAAGGTAGGAAGATGTTACATACGACTTATAGGATACAGGCTCATGTTAAGTGATTTGGGGGAGGGTTCAAGGAAGTAAGGCTTCGCTCTGGATTGGCTACTGTCAAGAAGGGGGATAATCCTGTGACCAGGTATCTTAATGAATCGTACAACTATAGTGAGATTAAAGCCGTAATTAGTAGAGATGCAGCAACTGCTTGTATTAGTCAGGATACAGATGTGTTTGGTATTTTACATATTTTGCACAGTGATTTTTTTAAATGTGCTCAGGTAAGTTTATGAACTGATCTTGATTTTTGTTACATTTCTTCTTAGTCCCAGAGTGACTGTGTCCAATGGGGATGATGAGATTATGTTTGAGAGAACATCAAGGCCCAGCTATGAATGCCAAGCCTGCTTCCAGATTCCGCTTTCCCTCTTTAAGTTCTTAAAGATGTTTCCATTCAATTCTTAAAAATTTCTCCTGAGGGACTTCCCTGGTGGTCCAGTGGTTAAGAATTCTCCTTGCAATGCAGGCGACATGGGTTCAATCCTTGGTTGGGGAACTAAAAGTCCACTGGCCACAGGGCAACTAAGTCTGCGCGCTGCAACTAGAGAAACTTGTGCACCACAGGAGACATGAGTTCCTCCCTGGTCAGGGAACTAAGAACCCACAGGCCAGCTGGCAACTCAGTCTATGTACTGCAGCTAGAAAATCCATGCACCACAACAGAAGACTCCACATAGAAGACCCACCACAGCCAAATAAACAAATATTAAAATAAGAGAGAGAATGAGAAGCCCACAGCCCTGCTCACCACAACGAGAGAAAGCCTGTGTGCAGCAACAAAGACCCACCACAGTCAAAAAGTAAAATAAACTTAAAATTTCTCCTGATATTTCTCATTATGTCCTACAAAAACACCTAGATCTAGTGCGTTTGTGGCTGTTCAGGAAGAGATACAAACAAATCTATGAACTTGCCAAATCCAAGCACGCAATTGAAGATAACACAGCACGGAGGAGCCTGGTAGGCTGCAGTCCATGGGGTCGCTACAAGTCAGACATGACCGAGTGACTTCACTTTCCCTTTTTACTTTCACACAATGGAGAAGGAAATGGCAACCCACTCCAGTGTTCTTGCCTGGAGAATCCCAGGGACGGGGGAGCCTGATGGGCTGCCGTCTATGGGGTCACACAGAGTCGGACACGACTGAAGTGACTTAGCAGTAGCAGCAGTATGCAATCTAATCTTAACAGTCATAGAGGCAGTCATCTAAGCAGTGGGAAAAGAAAAACACAAATAAAAGCTGTATGATATGAAAGATTTTCTTTCCACTTTGATAAAAATAACTGCACTATCACATAAAATGAATATACAAAAAGACATGCCTTACTTAAATGCCTTATTTTTTCCTTTTATGGAAAAAGGGAGGTAAAAGATAATTGTAAGAACAATCTGTAAAATCTGAATAAGATATAAGAATTATATAAAGCATATCAACGTTAACTTCTTGAATTTTAAAATTATCTTGTGATTACACAGGACAATATTTTTGTTTTTAAGGAAAAACAAATTGAAGTACATAGATAAAGGAACATTATGTCTGTACCTTACTTAAACAATCCAAAGAAAAACTTTTATGTGCATATATGTAAAATAGAGACAGAATGAGAATGATAAAGCTAATATGATCAAATGTGAACACCTGGATTATCTGCATATAGAATACAAAGGAATTATTTTTAAAATTCGTGTAACTTTTCTCCAAGTCTGAAGTTATTTCAATGTGAAAAGTTAAAAAAATACAGTTTGGCCTCAAAATTAGGCTTGACAACTATCAGCATCCCCAAGTCAGAGATGAAGAGAGTAAAAATCAAAATAATCATACAATTAATTAAAGAAAAGGAGAAGCCAAAGTCGATTTTAATAAAGCCTGTAGTTTGCCTTCCAGAAAAAAGCTAATGTTTCAACATAATAATAGGCAATTCATCAATAAATTATCACGTTCTTATCTCCAAGAGAAACAATGTCCTGATTACTCATAATCTGCTCTTACAGTATTTCCTTCCTCTCAAGGCCTAATGTTACTAGCATGCTAAAAAAAAAATTTTAACTCAATCAGCAACGAGCAGATATACAGCTGATTATTCACCAGAGCTATTCAAGCCCTAATAAGTGCTACAGCACACGAAACAGCTGTCTCTAGGATAGGACTCATCTGTGATTTTACAACTCAGGTGATTAGATTTATGCCACCACTAGAACAGATTGTTAGATACATCATTTACCTGAGAACTGCCAGAGAAACCTGGAGGTTGGCTGTATTCTGTGGAATCAATAATACTACTGCAAAATGAAGAAAAAAAAATGTGATTTCAATTTTTACATTCTCTTTAGCAACAGAAAAAGTAAAACTAAAATATATCATATATAAATCCAGTATTTATTGTCAATAATTTATAAGTCAAATAAATACATATTCGATAAATTAAAAAATTAGGAAATAAACAATCTACCCCTTCATCCCACCACCTTAAACATACCCATCTTGAAAAAATATCAATAGGGAATAATCACAAGACAGGCATACACAATTGAAGTATTCGCTACAACTTCATTTTCAGATAGTTGTTTTCATTTTCAGTTAAGTTGTTTGAACTCTAAGGAAACGAGTACTTAGAATACTGTAAAAAGAGCACAACTGTGCAATCAAAAACTATGATGAACAGATCCTGTCATGACACCAGAGCTACGTGCCCTTGGACAAACACCTTATAACCACTCAGTTTCCTCATCTGCAGAATGAGTGGGGACTAACAATAACTCACTAGCTCTATCTATAGGCACTTCAAGTTCTAAAATGCTACAACAATCATCTCATGTGAAAGAAAACTATCAAAGGAATGGAATAAAAATGGTAGAATACCAATAATCTTTCTTTTATAACCCAAAATCTATATTCGACTTTCCTCTGCTCTAGTCAAACATAATTTGCTTTCGCTATTGGTCGTTTCTACTTGATTATATTCTCTGTGCATTCTCCTACTTACCTTAATAAACCCTTTTTAAGTACAGACTACCTTTTCTTCCTAAGAGTTCTACCTCACCATATCTGTCTTTTCAGTTCACTCTTCTCCCCCTCCCATCTTTAAATAAATTAGCCTATGAGGACTACTAAAATGGCATTAACATATACATCAACAATGATAGATCAACAGCTACCTACATTTTTAAAAATTCTTACCTATTTCTACTACAGAAATGTCTATATTTGTCCACGTATGAAATTTCAGCAATTGAGTACTAGTTTCAGTGCATCTCTTTACATAAATACACAAAGTTATTACTCACTTTAGTCCAATAATCACAAAGGTTATAAGAGGTACTCTTGAAGAGTACAGAGTACGTATGAATTTCACCTGTTAGCAGCTAAATGACTCTGGGCAGTTATTGATATTATTTGGCCTCTACCTTCTCCATCTATTAAGTGAGCAAGGTATTTCAGAGAGGTGTAAGATTTATTGTGTTAATATTCCTCAGTACAATGCCAAAAAATGGTAGGTATTCAATAAATTTTATTCTATTAATAAAATCTGTCAATAACACACAAACTTGTTTTCAAAAATTTAATAAATCAGAAGGAACTGTTCTCACAGTACTCCAACACATAATAATAGACACTAATTTGTTGTGTTCTTAACCATTCCTATAAGACGACTCACTTATAAGACATCTACACCACAAATTAAAGAAGTAACAGGATCTGGTAATTAATTTCTTCTGATGACAAATAACCAATGCCTACTTTCCTTGAACAGGGTCATGAACTGATATGACAAGATCACATGCTATTTTCAGAATACTCTACACAGGGACTAATACAGCTAAAAATGAGTAGATGCCAGGTATTTAAAACCTGTGCTCCTTCCACTAATGAGACCCAATCCCTGATTTGTATAAACATTAATGAAATTATGAAGCGTCACATTTAGAGGCTGATAGAACTATTTCTAGGTAATATTTTATGGGACTGTCATTCAGATTTCTTTGATTGCAAGCAGGAACAATGATACTGATATCTTAGTGTGTGCGGTGAAATAACACTACATTCCAAATACACGTCTAAAAATAGGGCCGATCAGGGCTTCCCTGGTGTCTCAGAGGTAAAGAATCTGCCTGCCAATGCTGGAGACAAGGGTTCAATCTCTGATCCAGGAGGAAAGAAATAACTAGGTCCATGGGCCACAGCTACTGAGCCTGTGCTCTAGAGCCCAGGACCACGACTGAATCCATGTGCCACAACTACTGAAATCCGCGTGCCCCCAAGCCCACGGTCTGCACCACGAGAAGCCATGCAATGAGAAGCCCACGCACCACAACTAGAGAGGGGCCCCCACTCGCTGCAAGCAGAGGAAAGCCCACACAGCAACGAAGACCTAACACAGCCAAAAATAAATAAAGTTAAAAAAAACATACTGATCAGAAAGCATTGAAATTACAGGTTTTAAGTGATATGCTAGTAACAATCACTACAGAATTTGAAATTTAGTTTATATTAGGTCTTAATCTTATTCACTAAGAAAAATTTATTAATGCATACACAACTGCAACAGAAGCAATCTGAAGAAATAAATTCCTTTAATTTTGCTTTTTAAGTGTATGTGTATATGTGTGTATAAAGTAAACACGATTAGATGACAATATCAGACAACATTGACTGGGCTGGTTCCTCTTGATTCTGGTGCTATTCTACTTCTTATCTCCAAGATAGCCACAATCTACAGATGGTGATAAAAACAACAATATTAATAGCTATAAGCATTCACCATGCTCTAGGCACTGATCTAATAATTTAAACTTCATAACTCAGGTAGATACTATTATCATTCCCATTTCTCAAATGGGGAAACAAAGCCACCAAGAGATTACACATTTGGCCCAAGTTAAAAAGTTAGCAAACAGGAGAGTTAGAATTCAAAACCACGCAGTCAGGTTCTAGAATCTACACTGAATCAGAATGCTATGATTCCTAAGCATATCATAGTCTACAGCTAGAGTGAAGAAATCCTGGACTAGTCCAACCCACTTCACAGACACAAAGAGAAAAGTTAAAAAACAGCAACCTAAAAATATGAAAGTCAGCAATTCAATTAATGTTAAATAATTAATCTGAAACTATTTTGAATAAATTATAAAAATAAATCCATCAGAATAAAATTTCAAAGCAAATATGATCGAATGCCAGAAGGACTATGGACAGAGGTTCATGACATTGTGCAGGAGGAGGTGATCAAAACATCCCCAAGAAAAAGAAATGTAAAAAGGGAAAATGGTTGTCTGGAAAGGTGTGACAAATAGCTGAGAAAAGAAGAGAAGCTAAAGGCAAAGGAGAAAAGGAAAGATATATCCATCTGAATGCAGGGTTCCAAAGAACAGCAAGGAGAGACAAGAAAGCCTTCCTAAGTGATCAACGCAAAAGAGGAAAACAATAGAATGGGAAAGACTAGAGATCTCTTCAAGAAAATTAGAGATACCAAGGGAACATTTCATGCAAAGATGGGCACAATAAAGGACAGAAATGGTAGGGACCTAACAGAAGCAGAAGGTATTAAGAAAAGGTGGCAAGAATACACAGAAGAACTATACAAAAAGGATCTTAATGACCCAGATAACCATGACGGTGTGATCACTCACCTAGAGCCAGGCATCCCGGAGTGTGAAGACAAGTGGGCCTTAGGAAGCATAACTATCAACAAAGCTTTTCTCCTTTGCCTTTTGCTTCTCTTCTTTTCTCAGGTATTTGTAAGACCTCCTCAGACAACCATTTTGCCTTTTTGCATATCTTTCTCTTGGGGATGGTTTTGATCACTGCCTCTGTACAATGTCACGAACTTCCATAAATAGTTCTTCCATCATTCAGCCTATCAGATCTACTTCAAAATTTTCTTCTTGCTCCTGCCATAGTTTGATGGATTTATTTTTATAATTTATTTGAAATAGTTTCAGATTATTTAACTTTTATTGAAGCAATTGTTGACTTTCATATTTTTAGGTTGCTGGTTTTTTTAAATGTTTAACTGTTTTAGTGGAGGTGAAGAAATTCCAGCTGAGTTATTTCAAATCCTAAAAGATGACGCTGTTAAAGTGCTGCACTCAGTATGTCAGCAATATTGGAAGCATCACTGCAGACAAAGCTAGTGGAGGTGATGGAATTCCAGATAAGCTATTTCAAATCCTAAAAGATGATGCAGTGAAAGTGCTGCACTCAATATGCCAGCAAATGTGGAAAACTCAGCAGTGTCCACAGGACTGGAAAAGGTCAGTTTTCATTCCAATCCCAAAGAAAGGCAATTCCTAAGAATGTTCAAACTACCACACAATTGCACTCATCTCACACACTAGCAAAGTAATGCTCAAAATCCTCCAAGCCAGTCTTCAACAGTACGTGAATCGTGAACTTTCAGATGTTCAAGCTGGACTTAGAAAAGGCAGAGGAACCAGAGATCAAATTGCCAACATGTGCTGGATCATAGAAAAAGCAAGAGAGTTCCAGAAAAACATCTACTTCTGTCAACATTTATTGACAACGCCACAGCCTTTGACTGTGTGAATCACAACAAATTGTGGAAAATTCTTAAAAGAGATGGGAATACCAGACCACCTTACCTGCAAAAGCTGTATGCAGATCAAGACAACAGTCAGAACTAGACATGGAACAACAGACTGGTTCCAAATCAGGAAAGGAGTACATCAAGGCTGTACACTGTCACCCTGCTTATTTAACTTATACGCAGAGTACATCACGTGAAACACTGAGCTGGATGAAGCATAAGCTGGAATCAAGGTTTCAGAGAGAGAGACAGCAATAACCTCAGATATGCAGATGACACCACCCTTATGGCAGAAAGTGAAGAGAACTAAAGAGCCTCTTGATGAAAGTGAAAGAGGAGAGTGAAAAAGTTGGCTTAAAGCTCAACATTCGGAAAACTAAGATCACGGCATCTGGTCCCATCACTTCATGGCAAATAGATTGGGAAACAGTGAGAGACTTTATTTTCTTGGGCTACAAAATGACTTCAGATGGTGACTTCAGCCATGAATTTTTTAAAAAGACGCTTGCTCCTTGGAAGAAAAATTATGACCAACCTAGACAGTATAATAAAAAGCAGAGACATTACTTTGCCAACAAAGGTCCGTCAAGTCAAAGCTATGGTTTTTCTAGTAGTCATGTATGGATGTGAAAGTTGGACTATAAAGAAAGCTGAGTGCCAAAGAATCTGCAGTCAATGAGACTGCAGACGTATGAAGAGTATCTTTTACATTAGTACCAAGCAAATTTGCTTTATGTGTTTTCCATTTCTTTGTTCAAGTTGAAAATTCCTTAAGATTCTTCAATGTCCTCCACTGCCGATGGCATCAAGTTCAACTCCTCTGCATGTTACAGGGCCAGAGTTAACACATGCAGTCCTTAGTAATTACAACAATAAACGCCGAGTGTAGCAGAAATTTCTTAAGATATGTTCATAACCATCTAACTTTGGAGATACGGAAAACAGTGTAAGGCTGTGTATGGAGAATTTTCTATATTGCAGAATTCTCCTCCTGGATAAATGGAAATATTACATTAAAAACTCTTTAGATGCAGCTGGAAAAGCTGCCGCCCCCTCATTTGTCACACACCACATGTTCATGGAGAACCTGGTACTAAATCATCCACAGATGACCTGCTTCTGGGTTGGGCTTTCATATATAGTACAGCAGCTCCCCAGCTGTGATCTGTTGAAAGTCAATCCTCAACACAAGGGCTTGTAAAAGAAAAAAAAAATTTTTTTCAAGAAAAAAAGGAAAAATAATAAGAAGAAATGTAAAAAATTAAAACAAAAGAAACCTCTAGGTTTATGTAGAAGATTTGTTTAAAATATATAATAAATTAGTGACCAATCTGTAAGGCACAGAGTTAGACTTGACCATGAAAACATTTTAACTTCTATATTTTAATAAAAAGTTTTCTTGGGGAATTCCCTGGCAGTTTAGTGGTTAGGAATCCATGCATTCCCTGCCAAGGGCCCAGGTTCGAACCTATCTGGGGAACTATTTATATCTCACAAGCTGTGTAGCACAGCCAAAATAAATAAATAAAAATTAAAGTAAATAAAATTTTAAAAAGTTACCATCCCAAGTAAAATAAAGCAGTTGAACCAATAATTGCCAAAAAGTACCAAAAATGTAAGCATTATTATGTGAAGAAGCCACTGATACTACTCTGGTTGTGGGTCATCATCCAGCCAAAAACCCAATATGCAGTAATACAGAAGATGAGATCATTTTCATTCATTACACCAAAGAGCCATTATAACCACCACCCACCCTTTCCCCACCACACACACATTTTTTTTTTTTAACGACCCTGGAGAAGGCAGGGTGTCATTGGGGTAAGCATAACTGCACAGAGTTCTGTGTGTGAGTTAATGAGCAATTTCTTATCCTAGTCCAGGAGCCATTATATAATACCAAATTCCTTGAACTTTTCAGTTTATTCAATCAAATTATAAAATTGACAAATTCACAAGGTACTGACCCACTAATGTGTGTGTCTGTGTATGTGTATATATATACACACACATATAAGAATATTATTAATAATAGTTAAATAATTCTAGCATCCCAAAGTGACCCCTTGCTTTTCCCTTCATTTTGATTTATCTGGATCTTTGTCAAAAATGACAGACAAATGAAAGTTTAAGTCTCAAAAATATCTAATTAGAGTAGTTAAGTAAAAGCAAAAGTATCTTATATAAAAGTCTTACCCATAAATTTTATGTATAAATATCCCTGTTCTATACCACAGAAAACTTAAACAAGCAATTCACAATTTACGAATGTGTCTTTAAAAAATGAATTAAATATGATCAATAGCAAGTCAATTACTGGTAAAAGCATTTGAAAGATCAGAGATTCTAGATGAATCTTACTTACTATTTGTTTTATATTTATTTACTACTTTACCACAAGAAAACAAGAGTTATCCTGCAAATTTAACTCTAGTAACTATCTGGATCATATTAAAGCATATTCACCTCCAAGCAAACAGAGAAGCTTCAACTAATACATTATCTTTAAACCAGATTCTTTGGAGTTCTAAAACCAGAGGTTAGTGAATAATAAATAACAGTTCTGAAATACTTGCTTGATTTAAAGACAAAGAATGAAGCAATTATGAGACAATTATTTCTAAGACAGAAATCACATCAGTGAGATGCATTTTAAAAATTACAAGCAAAACCACTGGTAATAAATGGCTTTGAAGAAGGCTAAAATCTAAACTTTAGGTTTTTTCGGTCTAAGAATATTTTAATTTAAACCAAATTATCACTGTCATTGTTGAGAAGATTTGACTAAAGTGTTTAAAAAAAAGTCATTTGGCAAAAGCTAAAAAGGACTGTGGTTGCCTATCACTCTCTAATTTACTCATAATTTAATACAAAGGGCCATGTAACAAAGAAGTATAAGCTATAGTTTATCCCCGGAATTGTGAAGACTTTCTTCCTCAGAATCTAAAGAAATAAAAATGTCCTAAAAGCAGCAATCTTCAGGTTTGAACTAATTCTAATAAGAAAAATTTGCAACAAATGAAGGCTTAAAAGTTTTACTAAATTTAAACTGATTTTATTAAAGAAGTAATCACATACTCACCTCCAACATCACTCACACCAATGAAGCCTGAGTTTTTTTTTTTTTTAAGATTAATTAGTTTACTTATTAAGTATACTAAAGGTCATGCTTCAATCAAGTTTTTAAAAGCTATGGAAATTAAACTGCATTCGAGGTGACACATACATTTACTCAAAAACCTTAAGTTCTATTATGTATAAATGCTCATATAAAAACGTGGGAGTGTAAGAAAATCCCAGTATTAACAGGATTATAGTACAGCATGGGAAATCTACCCAAACTAGCACACATAGTACAGAACAGGAACAAAGTAAATAGAAAATGGTTTTTAAAACTGGTAGTTAATTCTATCTTGCACTTCCTTCCTCCACTTCATTTTCTAAGTGAACTGGTGTAGCAAAAAAGAATAAAGCTCATCCTTGGCTGGTATTCTTGGGGATGGCTAGAGGGTGGGTAGCTACTTAAGAGAGGAAGAGAGGAGTTTCTAAGCAAAAAATAATATATAAGTTACCCTAATACCCCATGTGGGGAGTTAAATTCAATTCTAAAGTACAAAAACAGTAGGCAGGTTTAGTAAAGGGGATTGTGGAAGGCCATACAAAAGTGATCTAAACCAATTTAAATACAATGGAAAGTCACTGAATGATTTTAAGGAAAGTAATATGATGAGATTCCTCACAATACACTGTAGGAGTATAGTTAAAAGACTATTGCATGACTCTATGAGACACCTGGGGTCTAAACAAGGCAGCAGGAAGAGAATAGACAGGATATGACAATTACAGCCAATTATGGTATACAGAAGACAAATTCCTGGGGAGGGAGTATAATATCAATAGTTATATGTCTTCTGTTTCTCTTTACATTAAGTACATAACCCTCACCATAAACCCAAAATCAATGTAAGGGATTTAATGATCTTATTAGGAAAAAAAACGAATCCACAAAACCCTTTTTTAAAGTAAATCTCTTAAAAGAGAACAAAACATAACAATGAGGAATAAGAACAAAATCTGGCATTTAAATAATGATAATTATGGGGGGGATTGTATTTCAACTATATACTATTTCTTAAAAATAAAACAAACTTCAATATTGATAGCATAACATTCTTTCCATGTTTAATCCCACATCTTAATCTTAAGGGTCAATTTTCCAAGAATATTCAAAGCTACCATCACTTTCCCAAGTGTCTCTTTCAAATCTTAAGTGATGATGTATTTGAAGAAAAAATCAAAACACTCTTTTGAAGAAAATATCATTTTCCATCTTCAACTGTGAACCAGTCTAACTGACCACATCATCTGACAAGAGTGTTCCACACGATTTTAGTAATTCAGAAAAGTTTTCACAGACATCATGAATTCCTACATCTCTCATGAGACTGGCCACTTTAGTTTATAATACAACCACTTCTCTTCCACCAATAAAATCCTATAAAATCCAATCAAAAGTCCACCATTTCTTCCTTACGGATTCTTGCAATATTCCTAACATTACAATTGCAGGGGATTGGGAGAGACGGAGAGACAGAAAGACACAGACACACACACACACACACCCTACCCCACCCCACAAAGGGAAGTTCCATAAAGGGAGGGACTTTCCAGCTACATTCAATACTTAAACAGTGCCCAGTGCATCAGAGGCATTAAATTTTAAAAAGCCACTTAAATGAACATAATATTATATTGTTAATATGTTGTTAAAGTCACCAGTGAGAGACTAACAAAGATCAGTGAGAGATTAACAAAGACCAGGGGCTTCCCTGGTGGCTCAGATGGTAACACACACCTGGCCACAAAAGACAGAAAGAAATGCTGTATTAAAGTGATATGACAGAGAGTGATATGATAATGAGAATTATCAGTTTATTAGAGAAGACGCTGTGATATGACAACTTTTACTTGCCTGGATGCACTCACATAATAAATTTTATTCCATTTACACAGATCCCACGTACGTCAGGAAGTGAGTGCTAAGCTAAAGATAATATCCCACAGACTGAATCATTCCCAAGTGTTTTAAAGAAAATAAAATATGGACAAAAACAAGCTGAATTACACAGGTAAAGTGACCCCAGAATCACTCAGCACTCATGCGGATTCTCTATAAAACGGTTAATGAAATATATCAAACATACCAGGAATGTTATTTTACTAGAATATTCCTTGTGTCCCTTCCCCACATATCATCCCAAACTAGATGTAAAATGGCTTTCCTGATCTGGCACTGGCTGTGAAGTTAGTGTAATCTCCTGTACTGTCACTGGACTGCTTGAAAATCCATGTGTTATCCTAAAACTGTCTAAAAAGCTCCTGTTGGGCCACAATCATGAATGGATTAGCAAGTTAAATACATGTAAAATTTCTCTTGCTCTGAACACAACAAAAAAGTTCAAATTCAAATATTAGGTAGTAGATATTTCATCAATAGAACTTTAAATTTACATAGGGACCATAGATATTCACCATATTTCACAAAAACATACTGAAGGAGGCCAGTCATTACCACTACTTAAAATCTAGGGAAACTGTCATGAGCAAGATACATATAATTCCGGCTCTATAGAGAATATAGAAGGGAAGACTTAATTAAATTAATAATGGGGAGTTATAGAGAAACGAGCAGAGATGTCTAAACAAACAGATCTACCTAATTCAACAGGATAGTGGCAAAGTCAAAGGTATTAGTTTAACTAACTTTTCCCTAATATTATCATTTCATTTTCTCAAATTATAGATTCTTAATGTCATCTGATTTTAATTCACAACATATTCAAAGCTACCATTATTTTGAGAAATCCACCAAACTCTTAATTCATTACTGAATTCACAGTATTATAATATTCTACTAACTGTCCCTGGCATGAAATTTAAAGAATAAAGGAAACAAATGGGCCATCTGAATCTCATTTCTACATCATGACCAAAAGTAATTTCTCAGGTGTTGTGCTCATTACGTGCAAAAGGCTACCAAGGACTAATACCATATCTGCACTTTATAACAAATCCAAAGCAATTACAGGTTTCGAGCTTTGTACCTGTGTGATGGAGAAGGAGCTTCAAATTGAGGCACTGTGCTATCCTCACTGACAGGAGAGTATAAGCCGCTCATTTCCTGGAAGCACAATTATTAGAGTTATAGACACTCCAAAGAGAAGATGTATAAGTCAAAAGGAGCTATTTATTTCTTTCCAATCCCAGGGTTTATCGCTTCCTTTTTGTCTCAACATCCAAATTTCTCAAGGTTTCCTCTCCATAGAGTACAAAAGCAAGGATATCTGAAACTTACGAGACAAGTCTTTTTATGACATACATACTTAAAGAACTAGAAACTCTTTAATAAATATGATTCATTACTAATGAAGCCACCAAATGCATAAAAAGACAAATGTAAATATTTTTAATGAGACATACTGTACATTATGTGAACAGTGAACTGCTGCTGCTGCTGCTAAGTCACTTCAGTCGTGTCCAACTCTGTGCGACCCCACTGATGGCAGCCCAACAGGCTCCCCCGTCCCTGGGATTCTCCAGGCAAGAACACTGGAGTGGGTTGCCATTTCCTTCTCCAGAACAATGAACTAGCTAATCATTTTTAATCTAGGTGAGAACCTACTGATAAATATTCAGACAAGTATGGCAACTGACTAAACAGTTTTGCCAACAGTTCCTTTGTCGGCAAAGGAATGACTCTGCTTTTTAATGCACTGTCTACGTCTGTGTTAGCATTAGTCAATCAGTCGTGTCCAACTCTCTGCAACCCCACAAACTGTAGCCCTCTAAGCAAGAATAGTGAAGGGGATTGCCATTCCCTTCTCCAGAGGATCTTCCCGACCCAGAGATTGAACCGGGGTTAGTCATAGCTTTTCTTCCAGGAGAAAGCATCTTTTAATTTCATGGCTGCAATCACCATCTGCAGTGAGTTTGGAGCCCAAGTAAATAAAATCTGTCACTGTTTCCATTTTTTCTCCATCTATTTGCCATGAAGTATGGAACTAGATAGCATGATCTTTGCTTTTAGAGCTGAGTTTTAAACGAGCTTTTTCACTCTCCTATTTCACCTTCATCAAGAGGTTCTTTTGCCACCATAAAGGTGGTGTCGTCTGCATATCTGAGGTCATTGATATTTCTCCTGGCAATCTTGATTCCAGCTTGTGCTTCATCCAGCCCGGCATTTCGCATATAAGTTAAACAAGCAGGGTGACAATATGCAGCACTGACAATATGCAGCAGGGTGACAATGGAACCAATCCATTGTTCCATGTCCAGTTCTAATTGTTCTGTCTTGACCTAAATAGAGGTTTTGCAGGAGGCAGGTAAGGTGGTCTGGTATTCCCATCTCGAAGAATGTTCCACAGTTTTTTGTGATCCACACAAAGGCTTTAGAGGAGTCAATGAAACAGAAGGAGATGTTTTTCTAGAATTCTCTTGCTTTATCTATGATCCAACGCATGCTGGCAATTTGATCTCTGGTTCTTCTGCCTTTTCTAAATCCATTGTGAACATCTGGAAGTTCGTGGTTCATGTACTATTGTAGCCTAGTTTGGAGAATTTTGAGCATTCCTTTGCTAGCATGTGAAATGAGGGCAACTGTGTAGTAGTTTGAACATTCATTGGCATTGCTCTTCCTGGGGACTGGAATGAAAACTGAACTTTTCCAGTCCTGTGGCCACTGCTGAGTTTTCCAAATTTGCTGGCATATTGAGTGTAGCACTTTCACAGCATCATCTTTGAGGATTTGAAATAGCTCAGCTGGAATTCCATCACCTCCACTAGCTTTGCTTGTAGTGATACTTCCTAAGGTCCACTTGACTTTGCACTCCGAGATGTCTGGGGCTAGGTGAGTGATTCATCATGGTTATCTGGGTCATTAAGATCCTTTGTGTATAGTTCTGTGTATTCTTGCTACCTCTTCTTAACAGCTTATGCTCCTGTTAGGGCCATACTGTTTCTGTCCTTTATTGAGCCCATCTTTGCTTTGCATGAAATATTCCCTCGGTGTCTCTAATTTTCTTGAAGAGATCTCTAGTCTTTCCCATTCTATTGCTTCCCTCTATTTCTTTGCATTGATCACTTAGGAAGGGTTTCTTATCTCTCCATGCAATTCTTTGGAACTCCGCAGGCAGATGGATGTATCTTTCCTTTTTCCCCTTGACTTTCACTTCTTTTCTTTTCTCAGCTATTTGTAAGGCCTCGCCAGACAACCATTTTGCCTTTCTGCATTTCTTTTTCTTGGGGATGCTTTTGATCACCACCTCATGTACAATATTATGAAACTCCATCCACAGTTCTTCAGGTACTCTATCAGATCTAATCCATTGAATCCATTCATTACTTCCACTGTATAATCGTAAGGGATTTGATTTAGGTCATACCTGAATGGTCTAGTGGTTTTCCCTGCTTTTTTCAGTTTAAATATGAATTTTGCAATAAGGAGTTTGTGATCTGAGCCACAGTCAGTACCCAGTCTTGTTTTTGCTGACTGTATAGAGCTTCTCCATCTTTGGCTGCAAAGAATATAATCAATCTGATTTCAGTATTGACCATCTGGTGATGTCCATGTGTACAGTATTCTCTTGTGTTGTTGGCAGAGGGTGTTTGCTATGACAAGTGCATTCTTTTGGCAAAACTCTGTTAGCCTTTGCCCTGCTTCATTTTGTACTACAAGGTGAAACTTGCCTGTTACTCCAGATATCTTTTGATTTCCTACTTTTCATTCCAGTCCCCTATGATGAAAAGGACATCTTTTTTTTGGTTCTATAAAGTCTTGTAGGTCTTCACAGAATTGTTCTACTTCACCTTATTTGGCATTAGTCAAAGTTACAGTTTTTCTAGCAGTCATGTACTAATGTGAGAGTTGAACCATAAAGAAGGCTAAGCACTGAAGAATTGATGCTTTTGAACTGTGGTGTTGGAGAAGACTCTTGAGAGTCCCTTGGACTGCAAGAGTAGCAAACCACTCAATCCTAAGGAAATCAATCTTGAATACTCACTGGAGAGACTGATGCTGACGCTGAAACTCCAATACTTTACCCACCTGATACAAAGAGCCGATTCACTGGAAAAGACTCTGATGCTGGGAAAGATTGAAAGCAGGAGGAAAAGCAGAAGACAGAGGACGAGATGGTTGGATGGCATCATCGACTCAATAGATATTCGTCTGGGCAAGCTTTGGGAGCTGGTGAAAGACAGGGAAGCCTGGTGTGCTGCAGTCCATGGGGCCACAAAGAGCTGGACACGACTAAGCAACTGAATGACAACTGGATCATTACTGTTCAACTCACCAAAGTACAGAAAAACAGGATATATCAGTCTCTACTTTGAAAATATTCTTTGCAAACATTAAGAAAAGTAACATCCCTCTTGATGCAAATATTAGCTTTGTTTACTAACTGCTTAAACTCTAACTTTTGATCATTAACTCAGAGGAAAAGGGCTCCTAATAAATTATTGCAGAAATTAGGCCTGTTACTTTCTATATAATGGAGACTAACCCCATAAATTTAATGCAGCAATATAAAGGAAAAGCACAATTTTCATGAAATTGAAAAGCTACTCAAGATGTAAGAAATTCTTGATCTTACTTCCACTCTTTTGATATCCTCTTCCAAAACACTTAACTCCTTCTGAATCTGCTCCAGTTGCTGTAGATTAGAGAGGGGGGAAAAAAAAAAAGCCTAAACCAAACCACACTAGCACGACCACAATCATAAAGTAATTTTACATTTGGAATATGATTTCTAGGAAATTGTGCCCTAATGGTAAATTGTAGGGGTGAAAAACTGCAGATAAAAAGCACTGAAAGTTCCTATGTTACGAAGTAAATGTAAAGACTTAATATTTAAGAAAATAGTACTTTCTTTAATACAATAATTGACTTTATAACAAAAATATTAAAGATGAACAATAACAATATGATTTAATAAAAACAGAAGATATCCAAAGAACTTTCAAATCACCTCATTTAACTGTCAGCAATTAATGTCAGCATGTCAGTTGTTAATCTCATTTTAAAAATAAGTCTCGAAGATTAAATTCTACCACCCAAAAACAATCACGTTACCCTCTTATGCATTTTTTAAAACATATTTAAGATAATGCCTCATCTTTGACATTCTGCCTATTGCACCGTAACTTTTACCCATGCCTTTAAAATGCAAAAATTTTAATTGTTATATCATATGTAATGATATATTTGACATTCATAAGTAATTCTGAACCATAAGAGTCTGCATTTTAGATTATATGAGTCTGCATTCCAAATTTTATTGATTATTAAAATGAAATTATTTGATCAAGAGAAACAGAAACTCTTCACTACATGAAACAAAACCACTTTCCAGAAACACTATCAAATTTAAATTTCTATAATTATTATATATAAGTGGCTGTCTTAATCTAAGCCAAATATATTGAAGCCAATTTTATTTTTTGGCCATGTCGTGCAGCATGCAGGATCTCAGTTCCCCAAACAGGAATCGAACCCATGTCCCCTGTGTTGGGAGCTCTGAGTCTTAACTACTGAACTTTCAGGGAAAACCCCTGAGCCAGTTTTTAGAATATAAAATAACAATAATGAATATATTTATATAATACTTATTGCCAGATGTGCAATAGGAAGTATTACACAGGAAAATAAATCACAGAAAGATTAAGTGACTTGCACAAGATCGCGGTAAGTACACAGCAGAACTGGAGTTGAAATCAAGGCAGCTCCAAAATTCATGCTGTTAACTACTATGTTATAATACTACTACTTGAAAACAGTACCTTATTATTTAACTTTATTTTACCTAATAACTAGTAGGGATAAACAGATTTTTAAGCATGTTTTCTTCTGAGGCAATATTTAGACAGTTGATAACATATTAACTCAAATATTAACCAATCTTAAACATTTTGCTAAGTTCTGTGAAGAACGGGATTTAGAAAACTCTAGCCCTTGGCCTCATGGAATTCAGTCTAGGGAAGAGCTTCCGGGTTGGTGAACATGTAGGTTGGTGAGTACATGAAGATGCTGGGAGAATGGCACACCTGGAGAGGGTACGGAAGCTCCATGCCCCTTCCCACATATCTCAGTTCTATCCTTTTATAATAAACTGATAATCCAGTGAGTAAACTATTTTCCTGTTACATGATCCATTTTAGCAAATTATCATATCCTTGGAGGGGGACATGGGAGCCACCAATTTATAGCCAGTAGGTTAAATATACAAGTGACTTCTTGGACATGCAATTATGATCTAAAGGGGCAGCTCAGTCTTGTGGGACTGAGTTCTCAACCAGTGGAATCTGAGGCCAACTCCAAATAGACAGTGTTAGATAGAACTGGCCTGAATTGAGTTCCAGGACACTCTGCTTGTATCTACAGAGAACTGGAGAACAAGCTGGTGTAAGAAATCACCTACGTAGTTGGTGGCCAGAAATATGGAGAGAGGGAATGAATAAAGGAAAAAGTGTTCTCCTTTCAGGCATCAATATAAGACATTATACTATGAGGAAATAGAAGAAAGACAAAGGATAACTGTTTTAAAAAGCAAAAAGAACAACTAGGCTAAGTTCACTCTGCAAATGTGTTTCATAAACCAGAGAGGCAGAATCTAGAATAAAAGCATAAAGCAGAGACCAAGAATGATTTGGAAACATATGAAGAAAAAGTTCATAAAGCTGAACTGTCATTATCTAAATGAAAACAGACCACAAATGGGAATGAAAATTGACAAATTTCTGGATCAAATCTGCCTTAACACTATCGTGAGTTTTGGGGATACTAAAATATTAATAATAATAAACACATAAGATGGAGAAATGCTACTTGAGAGGATAGTCCAAAGTCATCAATAGCCAGCACTCTCAACACAGTATACTGTATTACAACCCAAAGAAATTATTTAAAAATTTGAAAAATGAAGAACAGAAGTCTCTGAATCCCTTAAGACTAAAACATAAAAGAATTCAAAAATAGAACCCCCTTTAATTGACATTAGCTTTGGTGCAGTTAGGTATCATTGGAACTCATTTATTTGACCTTCACTATGATTGAATAAAAATATGCTGAAGTATTAAATTCAGTATCTTAATTTTGTTTTTTAGAGCTAATATAATCAGAATAAATTACAATTGCCAAGACCACATCAATTATCTGAAATAGTCACAACTGAACAAAAGAATACTGATAAACTTTCAGGAAAAAAAAACTGGTTAAAAAAAAAGTAGCAAAATTAATAATACTATATAAACAAAAAAAGCACTAAAAATAAATTTTTTTAAAAAAAGCACTGTATACTGATTAGAATATCCAACATCCAAAACACTGACAACACCAAAAGCTGAAAAAGATGTGTAGCAACAAGAACTCTCATTTATTCTTGGTAGGAATGAAAAATTGTACAGTCACTCTGAAAGGCAGTTTGGCAGTTTCTTTAAAAATTATACATATTCTTATCATATAGGCCAGTAATCACACTCCTTGGTATTTACCCAAGTGAGCCAAAAACTTTACAATTCCAAAAAAACACACTGATAACAGCTTTAGTCATAATTAACAATATTTGAAGCAACCAAGATGTCCTTCGGATGTGGTTCATAAAGACAATGGAATAATATTCAGTGCTAAGAAGAAATAAGCTTTCAAGTCATAAAAAAAATGAGGAAATTTAAATGTGTATTACTATGGAATATATGGAAAATCTCTGTACTATCTTCTTAATTCTTCTGTGAACTTAAAACTGCTCTAAAAAAGTCTTTAAAAAAATATAAATACAGTGAAGTAACTCTTAAAGAAAAAACACGAGAACAAAAAATCAAAAGAGAAAAGAAACAAAAACATAATAAAATGGCAGGCTTAAACTCTTTTACATTAAATGTAAATGGTTTAAATACAAAATTATAAGACTGAGTCTGGCAGAGTGAATGAAAAACCTCTGCTATATATAAGAAATTCACCTCAAATAAGTTAGTGATACAACAAAGAATCAAAGATTCAGCAGGATGCAAAACATTCTTACCACACTGTGCAACTGCAGGAAACACATTCTTTACAAGCACGAATATTTCAAAATTTAATGAACTAACATGTGACAGTGCAAATATCATACTCTAAAAACCAAATTATTTTCTGATAACAATGCAAATATAACAGAAATCCATAATTTTTTTTAAAAAAGGTCTCCATTGGTAGTACAGTAGATAAGAATCCACCTGCAAATGCAGGGGACGTGGGTTTGATCCCTGGTCCAGGAAGATTCCACATGCCACGGGGCAATTAAGTCCATGTTCCACAACTACTGAGCCTGCTCTCTAGAGCCCATGAGTAACAATTACTGAAGCCTGTGTGCCTAGAACCTGTGCTCGGCAACAAGAGAAGCCACCACAATGAGAAGCCTGTGCACAGCAACGAAGAGTAGCCCCCACTTGACACAACTAGAGAAAGTCCACAGGCAGCAACGAAGACCCAACACAACCAAAAACAAGTAACTTCTTTTTAAATGAAGGAATCCCAATATCCCAGTAATAAGTTTATCTATAAATAACCCACATGCCTGAGAAAAAGTATAATGAAAATTAGAAAATGCCATGACTCACTGGAAAAGACTATGATGCTGGGAAGGACTGGGGGCGGGAGGAGAAGGGGACGACAGAGAATGAGATGGCTGGATGGCATCACCGACTTGATGGACATGAGTTTGAGTGAACTCCAGGAGTTGGTGATGGACAGGGAGGCCTGGCGTGCTGTGATGCATGGGGTCGCAAAGAGTCAGACACAACTAAGCGACTGAACTTTTAGATGCAAGTAAAAGAACTATGGCCTGAAATGTGTATATTATTAAAAATAAAGTCTGCCTACTAATATGTATATCCAAGTTAACAAATTAGAAGAGAAACAACGAAATAAAACCAAAAAAAGTAGAAGGATGGACAACGTAATCATAAGGAGGGTAATTAAGAAAATGGAAAACAAAAATAAAATAGAGAACATAAACAAAGCCAAAAAGCTGGTTCCTGGATAAAACTCATAAAATTGATACATCCCTGAATCCCTGACATGACCTGATCAAAACAAACAAACAAACAAACAGAAAAATGTACAGCACCAATAAGCAGAGTCAGGAGTGAAAGACATCACTGAAAATTCTAGAGGAATTAAAAACTTAGTATTAAGACCAATCTAATATTAAAAAATTTGAAAAATTAGAAGAAATAGACAACTCTTTGAAAAAAATATAACATGTCAAAAATGGTATCTAAAACAAAAATCTGAACAAGCAGTAAATGAATCAACAAAGTTTCTGCAAACAACAGGTCCACACAGCTTTTCCAGCAAAATCCTTAAACATTCAGCAAGATATTCATCCCAGATTATACAGATTCTTCCAGAAAACAGAAAAAGAGGGTACATTCTCCAACCAATTTGATAAAATCAACTTTATAACAAAACCGGACAAGATCAGTGTATAAAAAGTTAAAGAACAATCTTATTAATACAGATACAATAAGGGAACCAAGGAGGGCAAACAACTGTCCTACTTATCTAGAATACAGAACATTCAGTGATAAAACTAGAACACTCCTGGGCAAATCAGGACAGTTGGTCACCCTAGGTGCAAAGCTGATTGAGTTTTTAATGTTAAACAAATAATGATCCATTTTAATATAATGAAAAAAAATTATATCATCTTAACTGCACAAAAATTTTGGAGAATACTCAACCCCCACTTACAATTAAAAAAATAAATTATCTTAGGAAACTGGGAATAGAAACTTAGCTCCTTGAATGATTAAAAAAAATACCTACCAAAAACCTACAGAAAACATCATACCTAATGGTGACACGTTGAAAGCTTTCACTTTGAGATCAGCACCAAGACTAGGATGCCCCGCTATCACCACTTCTATTCATCATTGTACCGGATATCCTAGCCAGCAGAGTAAGACAAGAAAAATAAATAAAGGATATAAGGATCATAAAGGAAGAAACTAAACTGTTATTATTTGCAGATGATGATGTGTGCAAAGAAAATACAAAATAATCTACAAATAAATTATCAGAATTAATGATTTTAACAAAGTTGCTGGATATTAAAAAAAAAAAGTATGTGCCAAAATCAACTGCATTTCTATATGCCAGCAATAAATACCAAGAAACTGAAATTAAAGACACAGACATCACTTAGAATAGCATAAAAATGATTGAAGACCTAAGGACAACTGTAAAATAGAGATATGTAAGAATAATATCCTGAAAAATATCAAAATTTTGGAGGCCATTTTTTGGAGGCCATTTTTAAGGACCTATATATACAGAGAGAAATACCATGTTCAACGGCTAGAGGACTCAATACTGTAAAGAGAGCCTCCCAAATTGATCTATGGAGTCAAAGTAATCCCAATAAAAATCACAGCAAGTATACCATGGAAACGTATCAGCTGGTTTTAAAATTTATAGAGAAATACAAAGAGCCATGAATAGCTGTGAATTTCCTAAAAAAGAATAGTAACTTACTTCAAAATTCTAGTATTTAATACAATGTGGTATTGCCAGAAAGACAAACAGAGAAGTGGAATAAAAGAGAGCCTGGAAACAGACCCATGTATGCATGGACACATGCTGTATAACAGATATGGTATTTCAAAGCAATGGGAAAAGGATGAACTTTTTAATTAAGGATGTTTGGACATCTGGATATTCATATGAAAAATTCCCAAGTAGATTATAGATGTATGTATGGGGAAAAAAAGAATAAAAGATTCAAGTAGATAATATAGCAAAATGTCTTCATGATTTCAGGTGGAGAATTCTTTACCTAATAGAAAAGGCACTAGTTATAACAGGCAAGACTAATAAATTTGACTCCACTATAGACAGAAACTTCTCTTCATCAAATAACATCATTAAGACAATGAAAAAAGCAGCCCAATTAGAGGGGAGAAAGATCTGCTATAGATAAGTAGGTAGACAGACAGACAGAACAAAGAATTTTTATTTAGAATATATAAGCAAACCAGAAGGAAAATCAATGAAATAGAAAAGATGCACAAAGCTTAAACCAAGTACTTCATACATACACAAAAATCCAAACGGCCAATTTATAGTACTGACTACTCAACCTCATTATCCATCAGGGAAATGCAACTTAAAACCACAAAGAGATACCAATATATATCCCAATATGAGCTAAACTGAAAAAAGTCTACTGATCTTAAGTACTGTCAAGAATATAGTACAATAGGAGCATTCCTACAATTCCTGTAGGAAGAGTAACCAATTCAACTACTCAGGCATTGTTTGGCATTATCTACTAAATTTGAAGATGTACATATCCTATGACTTAATAATTCCATTTCTACATAGGAAGCATTGAGAGATATATTCTAATATATACCTTGATAAGACAGATATATATATAAGATAGTAACATTGTTTGCAATAACAAAAATGGTGTGCATTCAATTAACAGAATACTATACAACAACAAAAGTGAATCGATTATAGCCATATACAACACTAGGGATGAATCTTAACACTGAGCCAAAGAGAAGAACAAAACATTACATAATGCAGAAGTGCATTTATATTAATTTAAAAGAAGAGACTTATAAATTAAAAATACTTAGACTTTAAAACAATGAAAAACAGAGAGGTCAGAATACTGACTACCTAAAGGCAAGGGAAAAGACTATAATCTGGAAAGGGTAGGCAGAGAGCTTTACGAGTCCTAGCAAAAATCTATCATTGGATCAGGATGGTGGTTACTTGGGATGACTGCACTATGAATCTTTAAACTGTAATTTGTTTTACAAACTTTTCTGTGCTTTACTTTGTATAAAAATATTAAAATGCAATATATTTATATTCAAAATAAAACTTCAAACAAAACCAAAAGGAAACCAAGGTTCCTCAAAACTGTCCTATTACAAGGAATTAAAAAGGTACCACAAACGACCAAAAGTATATTTTAAAATTAAACTGAATAAAATGTAAGGCAAATTGTTCAAATACTAGTACAAATGTGCACCAAGGAGACTGGCTTTTACATAGAACCTGGAGCCCTCTTGTTCAATCTAACTTTGAAGAAAAGAATAGTGCATGTTCATTTAAAAACATATATTTGTTAAGTGCTGTGGTAGGCCGGCTCTAAGACAGCCTCCAAAGAGTCCCACCTCAGAATCCATAATCTGTGTAATTCCCTCTTTGTGTAGGCTGGACCCAAAAATTTGCTTCTAATAGAAAAAACAAAACATTTGTTGAGATGTAATTTTCAAGATTAAGCTACAGAAAGCATGTGACTGCCATCTATAAAACCCTCTCATTTTCTTACTTTCTCACTCTGAGGAAGTCAGCTGCCGTGGAGTTAAGTTATCCTATGGAGCAGCCCATGTGGTAAGAATTTGGTATCTCTTCCCAACAGCCAATGAATTAATTTGGATGCATTCCTATCCCTGTAGAACCCTGGCCAACACCTGGATTGCTTAGCTTGGCGAGAAACCCTGAGCCAAGGCACTCAGTTATTCTACACCAGGATTCCTGACACTAGATAGTAAATGTTTGCTGTTTTTAAGCCATTCAATTTGATGGTAACTTGTTACACAGAAATAAACAATTAATGAAAATGCCTACTCTGTGCCTTGAACACAATACTCTCTTAATACTCAAAAGAGAGTCAATAGAAAAAAATAAATAAATTACAATTCTAAAAGCAAGATGTGACACTTGAACAAGTAAGTATGTTAACTCTGAAGAGCAGACTCAACTGCCCAATTGGAAGTTCTGCATAAAATCACAAAGCTAATTTCCAGAGTCTGAAAGCTAATCTTGATGAAAAAAAATCAAAAGCAGTAACTGACCTCCTGGTCAACCTGTATTATTTTATAGTTATATGATATATCCTTCTTGCCTGAAACGATTTCAAATCTAAATATGTTGCAAGCATTAAGACACTCTAGAGAAGTGTGAAAAATCTCAGAGAGAAAAGAAAACCTTAATAATTCAGATCACAGGTAATAATTAGCCATTTCATTTACTCCCCAGTTACCCTTATATTTGGATTGTTCACTTAATTGATTCATTATCAAGTAATTTCCTACGTATTAATTTCATTCAATGAGTTCGAAGTCTAATATAAAAAGAACCACATAAAACTACTGCAAACCAATTTGATGTTGTTTTAGGAGGGGAGAAAGCATGTATGAAATAGAAAAGACTATCACTTTTCCAAAGAATTTGCTATAGCAATGATGGATGGGTACTGAATTAATAATTTTGTTTCCATATGTCATAAAATGTTCAGCTTTATTACTTAAACTATGGTTCAAGGACCAAGAGCAGCAGCATCTGGAGCTTGCCAGAAATGCAGATTATTAGGCTCCAACACACACCCTCTTCATCAGAACTTGGATTCTAAGAAGATCCTCAGGTGATTCTTAAACAAATTGAAGTTGAAGATAAAGTACCCACCAAAAAAATAAAAGTCATTTAAGTAAATATAAATCTTCAATTCATAATGAAAATAATTTTAATAGATATTAAAACATATTAAAATCACAACTGCTACCTCAGCAAAAGTTAAAGGAAAATACAATCATAAACCATGTGAACAACATTTAGCTATAAACAGAAGCATAACATGGAAAAATCCAATCTGAACAAAGTAAAAAAAAAGCTAAAAATAGACATCATGAATAGTCAAAAAAAAGTGGAAATATAAAAAGTGCAAAGATAATATAAAGTTCTGGCAATGCACAGTTATCAAAATAAGTTCTCATCTTTTTATTTTCAAAAAATAATAAAGACTGCCTGAAGCCTAAAATACATGGTTATATTTTTTTGAGTGAAAACCTAATTAGACAACTGAAATTAAAAATTTAAGATTTGAGTCAGTCAGTAATTTAAATATAAAACAGTTTTCAAAGTTATTTTAGCATGCTACTGAGAATATAGGATTTTGTCTTTGGTTTTCCCGTATTTTATACTAGTGTGAAATGACTTTGACATATTAAAATACTTAGTTAGCACACTATGCTTATAAAATTGCTAATAAAAAGTTATTTTTTAGTTATCCTGCATGACTTACACTTTCCAAGTTCTAAATACGTAGCTATATTTTTACTTGTTTTTCCTCTCCAGCATGCATTTTAATCATAGGAAAACTGTAACTCGTATGTTTTCTTTTCAGGGTGAAAGTTTGAGCCTGTCATTTGAGCCTAACTTTCATTCTTTGAGGCTATTCTTTATAGCGCTGAGGTAATGTCATTATTTTCAAATCTACAGAAAACTTTTTAGCTCATCTCTAAAAATGGATTTTTAACATATCAAGTTGCAAAGGTAAAAGAAGTTAAATAACAAAGCTTAAAAAAAAAACAAACACAACTCCTGAAAACTTAAATGCTTTCAAATATTTAAATAAAATTTTAAGACTGAAGTGATTTCACAAAAATGGGGACAAAAATGTCAAGAATCAACAACAGTAAAGAAACATTATGTAAAACACACAAAATAATATACCTCTCTCTTATTTCTTCTTGCAACCTTGAGGAATTCCATAAGGATCTGTAGTTGGGCTGCATGTGATTCCTATAATAGAAAATTATAATTGTTCTTTTAAATACAACTTTGAGTTCAAAGTCTTCTTTAACACCACAGTAGAATCAGTATGAAGCAACTTTATTCATCCATTTAAGTTAGTCTCATTTCTATTTTGTCAGTTTCCTACTTGCTAATTGGCATTTTTAAAAGCTAGCCATTATGGGCTTCCCCAGTCGCTCAGTGATCAAGAATCCGCCTGCCAATGCAAAAGACGCGAGTTCAGTCCCTGGTCCAGGAAGATCCCACATGCCAGGGAGCCACTAAGCCTGAGCATCACAGCTACTGAGCCTGTGCTTAGAGCCCGGGAGGCACAACTGCTGAGCCCACACACCACAGAGCCCATCTCCGTGACAAGAGAAGTCACTGTGATGAGACGCCCTCAGACCACAACTAGAGAGTAGCCCTTATTAGCCAGTTAAAATTTGAAGCGTCACTGAGGTATTGTACATACTACAAAAAAGCATGGCCACTTTGGCTTGCAGGATCTTAGTGCCAGCACCTTGGCAGTGAGAGCAGAGTCCTAACCACTGGACAGCCAGGAACTCCCCACTTCACTTTCAATGAACTGAAACTAGCTCAAGGAACAAGTGAGCTCCAACTCAGCTAAATTCCTGATCAACCCAAACATGTCAACTTCTTATCCTTGCTTCCTGACAAATAAAAAGACAAGACCATTCAGGAAGAAAGTATTAACCACTTTAGTCTAGCTATACTGCTTTTGAATATAGAACATCTAAGACATAATTAGGAGATCCAACCAGTCCATTCTAAAGGAGATCAATCCTGGGTGTTCACTGGAAGGACTGATGCTAAAGCTGAAACTCCAATATTTTGGCCACCTCATGCGACGAGTTGACTCCCTGGAAAAGACTCTGATTCTGGGAAGGATGTGGGGTGGGAGGAGAAGGGGTCGACAGAGAATGAGATGGCTGGATGGCATCACCGACTCGATGGACATGAGTTTGAGTGAACTCCGGGAGTTGGTGATGGACAGGGAGGCCTGGTGTGCTGTGATTCATGGGGTCACAAAGAGTTGGACACGACTGAGCGACTGAACTGAAGACATAATTTTAAAATTACAAGACATGAAAAGAAGTAGGAAAGTCAAGAGAAAAAAAACAGGGTAAAAGAACAAAATTCACGAATGACTCACCTGCTTGGATAAGCAAAAAAGAAAAGACTTTTAAAATATTTCCATATATTACTAAAGAATTGAAAAAATGGACATGAGTGAAAAAACAGAAAATTAGAAAAGAACTGAAAAATCAAAGTGCAAATCCTAGAAATGAAGAATACAGTCTGAAATAAAAACAAAATAACTTCAGATAAAGTTAGGAACAGATGGACAGAGCAGAGGAAAGAAAGAACAAATTCAAAGACAGTTAAAAAAAAAAAGAAGCACCAGAAAAATGTGGGATAATATGAAAAATAAAACATATGATTGGAACCCTAAGGAAAAGTAGAGAGCACAGGGCTGAATACTGTTCACATGTTCAACAAACAGATCCTCCTGTTCTGTGAAACACAACCAGAATAAATATTTTTAAAATGAAACCTAGGAATACCATAGTCAAACTACTGAAAACCAATGTCAAAAAGAATATCTTAAGAGCAGCTAAAAAGGATACAATATTTTAAGGGGAAGAACAGTAAGAATGACTGGAAACTTCATCAGAATCAAAGAAGCAAACAGAAAATGAAAATATATCAACAAGGTGCTAAAAGAAAACCAAAAAACTAGACTTCTATGAAGATCAAACCTATCAGCTCTACAAGAAACAGAAAAGAAATCATACAGACAAAAGGGAAATGACTCAGATGGAACCTCAGGTCTACAAGAGAAAATATAGACATCTCAAAGGGTAAATATATTGGTTCAAAAGGGTCCTTTTCTATCCTTTTTTGCAACATATCTTCAATAGACTAGTGACTTTTCAAAGCAAACATAGGTGGAGTTTATAACATTTATAATTTGAATCACAAAAGGTAGGAGCTTGGTAAATTGAAATACTATAAGATCTTACATTTTCCAGAAAATGGTATATAGTTGACCCTTAAACAACACAGGTTAGAATTGCACAGGTCCACTTATACACAGCATTTTTTCAATAAATACAAACTATAGTACTACATGATTAACAGTTGGCTGAATACATAGATAGTGAACTGTGGATGTGGAGGGCAGATTATCAAGTGAGATTCAGATTTTCAAATTCACAGGGGTCAGCATGTCTACTTACTGCATTGCTTAAAGATCAACTGTATATTTAATGTTGATTTGAATAACAATGTCCTGGAACTGTTACACTATAAACTCAAGGTTGATTGTGAAAAGTAAAAGAGGAATTCTGTAATCTTTAGAGAAACCAATAGAAATATAATAATTATAAGCAACATGCAAAAAATAGAGACGATAATATGCTAAAATGAAATCCTGGAACAACAATGCTCTCTAAAGAAAGCAAGAAAGAAGAAACAGGAAATAAGGAATACATGGAAAACTAGAAAACAAATACAAATGTGGTGACCTCAAACCCAGCCACAGCAATGATCATATTTAAATGGACTTAAACACTTGAATTAATGAGCTTATTAGATATCATTAAAAATTCAACTACATACATTTAAGAGACACACTTTTATTTTTTTTTACTATACAAAAAGCTTTTTTAATATAAATTTATTTATTTTAATTGGAGGCTAATTACTTTATAATATTGTATTGGTTTTGACATACATTGACATGAATCTGCCCAGGGTGTACATGTGTTCCCCATTCTGAACCCCACACCCACCTCCCTCCCCATCTTCCCACCCCTCTGGGTCATCCCAGTGCACCAGCCCCCAGCACCCTGTATCATGAATTGAATCTGGACTGGAGATTCATTTCACATATGATAATATACATGTTTCAATGCCTTTCTCCCAAATCATCCCACCCTCGCCCTCTACCAGAGTCCAAAAGACTGTTCTATACATCTGAAAAGACACACTTCTAAAATATAAAGGCAACAATAAAACGGAAGTACAAACATACAGAAGAATATACCATAGAAATGCTGCTGCTGCTGCTAAGTCGCTCCAGTCGTGTCCGACTCTATGCAACCCCATAGACGGCAGCCCACCAGGCTCCCCCGTCCCTGGGATTCTCCAGGCAAGAACACTGGAGTGGGTTGCCATTTCCTTCTCCAATAGAAAGGCTAGTCATAACTAAACTACTTAAGCTATATTATCAATAACATAAGAAAATATAAAAACAGACTTCAGAACAAGGTATATTTCCAGCATTAAATACAGACAATCCATAGTGACAAAGGGAATGATTTATCCAGAAAACATCACAATCCTAAACATGTATGTACCTCATAAAGAGCTTCAAAATACATGATGCAAGAATCATAGAAACCAATGAAAAATAAATAATTAAAAATATTTTTAACAAATCCCTGGCAACCCACTCCAGTATTATTGTCTGGAGAATCCCACTGACAGAGGAGCCTAGTGGGCTACAGTCCACAGGGTTGCAGAGTTGGACACGACTGAAATGACTTAGCACACATCAATAACCGACGCAGCAAGGAAAAAATAAATACCCGAATAAGAGTTCCAAAGAATAGCAAGGAGAGATAAGAAAGTCTTCTTCAGCAATCAATGCAAAGAAATAGAGGAAAACAATAGAACGGGAAAGACTAGAGATCTCTTCAAGAAAATTAGAGATACCAAGGGAACATTTCATGCAAAGATGGACACAATAAAGGACAGAAATGACAGGGACCTAACAGAAGCAGAAGGTATTAAGAAGAGGTGGGAAGAATACACAGATGAACTGTACAAAAAAGATCTTCACGACGCACATAATCACGATGGTGTGTTCACTCACCTAGAGCCAGACATCATGGAATGCGAAGTCAAGTGGGCCTTAGGAAGTACCACTACAAACAAAGCTAATGGAGGTGACGGAATTCCAGTTGAACTATTTCAAATCCTAAAAGATGATGCTGTGAAAGTGCTGCACTCAGTATGCCAGCAAATTTGGAAAACTCAGCAGTGGCCACAGGACTGGAAAAGGTCAGTTTTCATTCCAGCCCCAAAGAAAGGCAATGCCAAAGAATGCTCAAACTACCGCACAATTGCACTCATCTCACACGCTAGTAAAAAAGTCATGCTCAAAATTCTCCAAGCCAGGCATCAGCAGTACATGAACCGTGAACTCCCAGATGTTCAAGCTGGTTTTAGAAAAGGCAGAGGATACAAACGACTATGTATCAAATAGATAAGCAACAAGGATATATTGTATAGCAGTATTATATAGGGAATTATAGCCATAATCTTATAATAACTTTTAACCTGTAAAATACTGAGTCACTATGCTGTGTACCTGATACTAATATCATATTGTTAATCAACTATACTTCAATAAAAAAGTATATACTGTTTATGAAAAAAAAAAAAAAAAAAAGAAAAGGCAGAGGAACCAGAGATCGAATTGCCAACACTTGCTGGATCATCAAAAAAGCAACAGAGCTCCAGAAAAACATCTATTTCTGCTTTATTGACAATGCCAAAGCCTTCGACTGTGTGGATCACAATAAACTGGAAAATTATGAAAGAGATGGGAATACCAGACCACCTGACCTGCCTCTTGAGAAACCTGTATGCAGGTCAGGAAGCAATAGTTAGAACTGGACATGGAACAACAGATTGGCTCCAAATAGGAAAACGAGTATGTCAAGCCTGTATATTGTCACCCTGTTTATTTAACTTATATGCAGAGTACATCATGAGAAACGCTGGGCTGGATGAAGCACAAGCTGGAATCAAGACTGCAGGGAGAAATATCAATAACCTCAGAAGTGCAGATGACACCACCCTCATAGCAGAAAGTGAAGAAGAACTAAAGAGCCTCTTGGTGAAAGTGAAAGAGGAGAGTGAAAAAGTTGGTTTAAAGCTCAACATTCAGAAAACTAAGATCATGACATCTGGTCCCATCACTTCATGGATGGGAAATAGATGGGGAAACAGTAGATACAGTGTCACACTTTATTTTTGGGGGCTCCAAAATCACTGCAGATGGTGACTGCAGCAATGAAATTAAAAGACCCTTACTCCTTGGAAGGAAAGTTATGACCAACCTAGACAGCATATTAAAAAGCAGAGACATTATTTTGTCAACAAAGGTCCATTTAGTCCAGGTTATGGTTTTTCCAGTGGTCATGTATGGATGTGAGAGTTGGACTATAAAGAAAGCTGAGTGCAGAAGAATTGATGCTTTTGAACTGTGGTGTTGGAGAAGACTCTTGAGAGTGCCTTGGACTGCAAGGAGTTCCAACCAGTCCATCCTAAAGGAAATCAGTCCTGGGTATTTGCTGGAAGGACTGACGTTGAAGTTGAAACTCCAATATTTTGGCAACCTGATGCGAAGAGTTGACTCATCTCAAAAGACTCTGATGCTGGGAAACACTGAAGGCAGGAGGAGAAGGGGACGAAAGAGGATGAGATGGTTAGACAGTATCACCAACTCAATGGACATGAGTTTGGGTAAACTCCAGGAGTTGGTGATGGACAGGAAGGCCTGGCGTGCTGCAGTTCATGGGGTCGCAGTGAGTCGGACATGACTGAGTGACTGAACTGAACTGAATATTAACAAATGCTACATTCACAAAGCACAAGAAGTAACACACTGTTTTTAAATGAAGGTGAACATTTAACACAACATAGACTTTATACTGAGCTATAATAAAAATCACAATAAATTTCAATGGACCAAAAGCAAACAAATTGAACTTACAGGCTAAAATGCAGTGAGGAAGATAAGAATTCCTATTTCAAACAACAAAACAGCAGGCTAGGTATATGAATGGATGCATTTCAGACAAAGGACCAGAAATAATACATTATCCCAGAAGCTAGGTGGGAAAAAACTCGAAAAACACAGGCATCAGGAGGAATACTCTCAAAAAGACTGCCTCAGCAGTGAGGGAAAATTAGCTAGACAAAAATCTATTCTAGTTCTCCCTAATAGAACTTAAAACACAAGCTTCAAGAGAATCAAGCTATTTTGAAAATACTTAACTAGAACAAAGCATAGGAATGTGTAAAGAATACAAAATTAACAATATTAAATATGGTAAAATATACAATTTCTGGCATCCAATCACAAAATTAGTAAGCACACAAATAAGGAAATGCTGCCCAAAACAAGCGGGGAAATCCATCACTTAAAACAGAAACAACAATGACACAAATAGTAGAATAAGGAAGCACAGTCATAAAAAAGTCCTACAAGTTAGTACAAAGCATAAGCAGAGACGATGGAATATAGAAAAAAGCAGTGAACTTACACAGAAAGAGAAACTATACAAGATGAACTAGTTGGGGTAAAAGATAAAACATAAGTAAGCACAGCTCTTTATCCATGAGCTGTGATACAACTTCAGTCAGCCTAAGAAATGTATAATGAGAGTTCCCAAAGTAGAAAAGGTGACAGAAAAATATTTGAAGAAATAACAACTGAAATTTTTCCAAATTTGGTGGAAACTATAATATCACCATCCAAGAATCTCAAAGAACCTCAAGAAGAAGAAACATGAGGGGGGAGGGGGAACTATACCAAGGTATATCAAAGTCAAAATACAACCATAAAAAGAGCATACACTGAGAGAAATACAGTTCATTTCGAGGATCAAGACTTTATCTCAAACAATGCAAGACACTGGATGATGGAGCAACATCCTAAAAATACTGAAAGAAAAATATTAAATCTATAATTCTATACTTATTTGGAAGTCCCTTTCAGATACAAAGGATAAATAAAGACATTCTCAGATATAAATGGTGAAAGAATTTATCACCAGCAGAAATAATAAAGGCTGTCTTTCAGGCTGAAGGAAAGTTACTGACGGAATTCAAAAGAACGAATGAAAGAGTGAAGTGAATGGAAAACAAAAGAATGAAGTACACCAGAAATGATAAGTCTATGGGCATACACAGAACTTTTAAAATATATCCACAGAGTATAATTCACTATTCAAAATTAATCATTTATTAGGGAGTTATGACATACACAGAAGTAAAACAACTGACAAAAACAGTACAAAGGCTGAGCGGGAAGTATACTGGTGTAAGTTCTCATACTACCAATGAAGCAGGATAATGTTACTTAAAGGAACAATGTAATGTAATGTAACAGAATATATATAATTATATTAAAAACGCAAAAGCAATCACTAAGAAACCAAACGAAACGTTATCTCTGACAAAACTCAACAAGACAAAATAAAATCATAGCAAATACTCAATCTAAAATCATATAAATCATTGTCTTCAGTTCAGTTCAGTTCAGTCGCTCAGTCGTGTCCAACTCTTTGCGACCCCATGAATCACAGCACACCAGGCCTCCCTGTCCATCACCAGCTCCCGGAGTTCACTCAAACTCATGTCCATCGAGTCGGTGATGCCATCCAGCCATCTCACTCTCTGTCGTCCCCTTCTCCTCCCACCCCCAATCCCTCCCAGCATCAGAGTCTTTTCCAATGAGTCAACTCGTCCCATGAGGTGGCCAAAGTATTGGAGTTTCAGCTTTAGCATCAGTCCGTCCAATGAACACCCAGGACTGATCTCCTTTAGAATGGACTGGTTGGATCTCCTTGCAGTCCAAGGGACTCTCAAGAGTCTTCTCTAGCACCACAGTTCAAAAGCATCAATTCTTCGGCGATCAGCTTTCTTCACCATGATACAATTCAACTGGAATTCAATTATCAAAATACCATTTGACAAAGTAGCAATATCCAAAACACACACACACATTTCTTACAAATCAATAAAAAAAAACAATCTATTAGGAAAACTGGTATAGGCTATGAATAAGCAATTCAAATAAGAAACCAAGATAGCCAAACAAATGAAGAAATTGTCCTCACTAGTTACTAAAGAAATATAAAAAATACAAAACAACAGAACATACACAAACAAGCATTTGGCAACTATCAAACCAACAGAAACTAAAAAATACCAAAGGTTGATATGGTACAAACTCACAGAAGAGCAATTCGGCAATATTTAATACGGTTAAAATGTACATATAAGCCCTATGAATAACAATTACACTTCTTAAATCACTTAAGTATTTACATATGAGCACAAGAAGACATGAATAACAACACTGAATGCATTGCTGACAATCATGAATACAGAATAACTTAAATGTCCATCAACAGGAGAATAGAAATGTTCATGCAATGGATAACTATAGAGAAGTTAAACAAACTAGATCTATATTCATTAGTGGAAACCTCATAAAGTAAACAAAAAAGGCATATGTCAAAGGATAAACACAGTTTGAAACTTCTAAATCATACAAACAACACTATATATGATTGTAGATACAAGTATATATTTTATTAAAAAAAGGGTTATACACACTTCAGAAGGATCCTTGCAAACTTCAAATGGTGATTACTCTGGGAGAATGGAATGAGATGAGACGGTGTTAAGTATAAAAAAATATATAATTTTCAAAAGGCAGATCTAAGAAAAAGTGTTACTATTTATTAAAACTGAACCTCATGCGACGAGTTGACTCACTGGAAAAGACTCTGACGCTGGGAAAGGTTGGGGGCGGGAGGAGAAGAGGACGACAGAGAATGAGATGGCTGGATGGCATCACCGACTCTGTGGACACGAGTTTGAGTGAACTCCGGGAGTTGCTGATGGACAGGGAGACCTGGCGTGCTGTGATTCATGGGGTCGCGGAGAGTCGGATACGACTGAGTGACTGAACTGAACTGAACTGAAAGAGGGTAAGTCAAAAGTTGCCTTATTTACTGTATTTTTCTGTATGCTGGAAACATTCATCAAGTTTCAGTTCAGTTGCTCAGTTGTGTCCGATTCTTTGCAACCCATAGACTACAGCACGCCAGGCTTTCCTGCCCATCACCAACTCACGGAGCTTGCTTAAACTCATATCCATTGAGTCGGTGATGCCATCCAACCATCTCATCCTCTGTTGTCTCCTTCTTCTCCTGCCTTCAATCTTTCCCAGCAACAGAGTCTTTCCTAAGGAGGCACTTCTTCTCATCAGGTGGCCAAAGTATGGGAAATTTAGTATCAGCATCAGTCCTTCCAATGAATATTCAGGATTGATTTCCTTTAGGATTGATTGGTTTGATCTCCTTGCTGTCCAGTTCAGTTCAGTTCAGTTCAGTCGCTCAGTCGTGTCCGACTCTCCGCGACCCCATGAATCACAGCACGCCAGGCCTCCCTGTCCATCACCAACTCCCGGAGTTCACTCAAACTCATGTCCACAGAGTCGGTGATGCCATCCAGCCATCTCATTCTCCGTCGTCCCCTTCTCCTCCCGCCCCCAACCTTTCCCAGCATCAGAGTCTTTTCCAGTGAGTCAACTCATTGCATGAGGTGGCCAAAGTACTGCAGTTTCAGCTTTAGCATCAGTCCCTCCAATGAACATCCAGGATTGATCTCCTCTAGAATGGACTGGTTGGATCTCCTTGCTGTCCAAGGAACTCTCAAAAGTCTTCTCCAACACCACAATCCAAAAGCATCAATCCTTTGGCACTCAGCTTTCTTTATGGTCCAACTCTCACATTCATACATGACTACTGGAAAAACCATAGCTTTGACTACAGACCTTAGTTGACAAAGCAATGGCTATGCTTTTTAATATGCTGTCAAGGCTGGTCATAGCTTTTCTTCTGTCTTAAATGAGCAAACGTCTTTTAACTTCATACCTGCAGACACCGTTTGCAGTGATTTTGGAGCCTAAGAAATTAAAATCTCACTGTTTTCATTATTTCCCCATCTATCTACCAGGAAATGATGGGACTGGATGCCATGATCTTAGTTCTCTGAATGCTGAGTGTTAAGCCTGCTTTTTCACTCTCCTCTTTCACTTTTATCAAGAGACTCTTCAGTTCCTCTTCACTTTCTACAGTAACAGTGGTATAATCTGCATATCTGAGGTTATTGATATTTCTCCCAGCAATCTTGATTCCAGATTGTGCTTCATCCAGCCCGGCATTTTGCATGATGTACTCTGCATGTAAGTTAAATAAGCAGGGTGACGAAATACAGCCTTATTTGGAACCAGTGTGTTGTTGTTCCATGTCCGGTTCTACTGTTGCTTCTGGACCTGAATACAGATTTCTCAGGAGGTAGGTAAGGTGGTCTGGTATTCCCATCTCTTTAAGAATGCTCCACAGATTGTCATGATCCACATAGTCAAAGGCTATGGCGTAGTCGTTCAAGAAGTAGATGTTTTTCTGGAATTCTCTTGCTTTTCTATGATCCAATGTATGTTGGCAATTTTATCTCTGGTTTCTCTGTCTTTTCTAAATCCAGCTTGAACATCTGGAAGTTCTCGGTTCAGTACTGTTGAAGCCCAGCTTGGAGAATTTTGAGCATTAATTTGATGGCATGTGAGATGAGTGCAGCTGTGCAGTAGTTTGAACATTCTTTGGCACTGCCTTGGGACTGGAATGAAAACTGACCTTTTCCAGTCCTGGGGCCACTGCTGAGCTTTTCAAATTTGCTGGCATACTGAGTGCAGCACTTTCACAGCATCATCTTTTAGGATCTGAAGTAGCTCAAGTGGAATTCCACCACCTCCACTAGCTTTGTTCGCAGTGATGCTTCCTAAGGCCCACTTGACTTCACACTCCAGGATGTCTGGCTCTAGGTGAGTGATCATACCATCACAGTTATATGGGTCATTAAGATCCTTTTTGTGTTACAGCACACGAGCACGGCAGCTGCGTTTGTACAGTTCTTCTGTATATTCTTGCCACCTCTGCTTAATATCTTCTGCTTCTGTTAGGTCCATCCCATTTCTGTCCTTTATTGTGCCCATCTTTGCAAGAAATTTTCCCTTGGTATCTTTAATATTCCTGAAGAGATCTCTAGTCTTTCCCATTCTATTGTTTTCCTCTATTTCTTTGCATTGATCACTGAGGAAGGCTTTATCTCTCCATGCAATTCTTTGGAACTCTGTATTCAGATGAGTATGGCTTTCCTTTTCTCCTTTGCCTTTTGCTTCTCTTCTTTTCTCAGCTATTTGTAAGGCCTCCTCAGACAAGTCTGCCTTTTTGCGTTTATTTTTCTTGGGGATGGTTTTGTTTTGATCACCACCTCCTGTACAATGTCACAAAACTCCATCCATAGTTCTTCAGGCACTCCATCAGATCTAATCCCTTGAATCTATTCGCCATTTCCACTGTATAATCATAAGGGATCTAATTTAGGTCAGACCTGAATGGCCTAGTGGTTTTCCCACTTTCTTCAATTTAAGTGTGAGCTGGCAACAAGGAGTTCACGATCTGAACCACAGTCACCTCCTAGCCTTGTTTTTGCTGACTGTATAGAGCTTCTCCAATTTTGGCTGCAAAGAATATAATCAATCTGATTTTGGTATTGACCATCTGGTGATGTCTGTGTGTAGAGTCGTCTCTTGTGTTATTGGAAAAGGGTGTTTGCTATGACCAGTGCATTCTCTTGGCAAAACTCTATTAGCCTTTGCCCTGCTTCATCTTGTACACAAAGGCCAAACTTGCCTGGTACTCTTAGAATCTGTTGACTTCCTACTTTTGCATTCCAGTCCCCTATAATGAAAAGGACATGGTTTTTTTGGTGTTAGTTCTAGAAGGTCATGTAGGTTTTCATAAACCATTCAACTTCAGCTTCTTCAGCATTAGTGGTTGGGGCAAAGACTTGGTTATTGTGCTATTGAATAGTTTGCCTTGGAAACAAACAGAGATCATTCTATCATTTTTGAGATTGCACCCAAGTACTACATTTTGGACTCTCTTGTTGACTATGAGGGCTACTCCATTTTTTCTACTTGCCCACGGTAGGAGATATAAACATCATCTGAATTAAATTCACCCATTCCAGTCCATTTTAGTGCACAGATTTCTAAAACGTCGATGTTCACTCTTGCCATTTCCTGTTTGACCACTTTTGTTTTACCTTGATTCATGGACCTAACATTCCAGGTTCCTACGCAATATTGTTCTTTATAGCACTGGACTTTACTTCTATGACTAGTCACATCTACACCTGGGAGTTGTTTTTGCTTTGGCTTCGTCTCGTCATTCCTTCTGGAGCTATTTCTCCACTCTTCTCCAGTAGCATATTGAGCACCTACCAACCTGGGAAGTTCATCTTTCAGTATCACATCTTTTCGCCATTTCCTACTGTTCATGGGGTTCTCAAGGCAAGAATACTGAAGTGGTTTGTCATTCCCTTCTCCAGGGGACCACATTTTGTCAGAACTCTCCACCACGACCTGTCCATCTTGGATGGCCCTACACAGCAGGGCTCATAGTTTCACTGAGTTAGACAAGGCTGTGATCCATGTGATCAGTTTGGTTAGATTCCTGTGATTGTTAGAATTCAAAGTAAAGCAAGAAAACAATAAAGGAAAAATGCTATAATACCTATGATACTTTTGTTCTGAACTACCTCCCTCTTCAAAAAGATCTGAGTTCTAGAACTAAGATACCTGTATTTCTTGAATTCTAAGAGACACAAAGATTAATACTGACAAGTCAAATCGGGAATAAGGTTAACAGCTCTCACATTCAGAATGTTAACTTGTCTATCTTCAGTACAGAAGCCCCCACACACCCTTAAATGAGCCTGTAATGTGATAGTCCAGAAAGTCTCTCTTTTACCACCACCAGGGCAAAGACTTCTAGTGTTCTCTTAAGGTCAATGGTTATAGTTGTACATGAAGGGATCAGAGATTCCAATTGCTTCTTAGTCAGATTCTGAACAAATTATCCTGTTTTCACAACCTTTACTCTATGAGGAATCTCATGCTCCCAAATCCAAGGAAGGCCTTTTTTCCATAATCTAAATAGGGTTGGTTCCCACCAATTCCCTATTGCCGGCTCAATTTTCTTAGATCTATCACTTTTCATCCATCTACTTTATAGCTTAAAAAAGTATATTGTCTCTTCTCCCATTCTTTTACCTTTTAAAAATCACTTTACTGTCATTTTAATGACATTAAGAGAGCAAGATAACTATATATGTTCAGTCTATCATTAAAAAGTATTTTTATATCATTTACCACTATGTGAAAATATTTATTAGTTTATTTAGTTTATCTCCTCAGCTATTGTACCCTGTTCCCCTCAACACAACACACAGAGCAGAATTCTGTCTTTTCCACTACCTTTAACACAGCATCCAGCACACAGTAGATGCTAATAGAAAACTATGTTAAAGAGCACAGAAGAGTTTTGGCAACAATTTCTGGGATAAGACACCTAAAGCAAAAGCAACAAAATAAAAAACAAGTACAACTATATCAAATTTACAAGCTTCTCCAAACCAAAGACATGATCAACAAAATGAAAAGGCAACCAAAAGAATGGGTGAAAATACTTACAGATCATATATCTGATAAGAGGTTAACATATAAAATACTGTATATAAAGAATTAATATAATTCATAGTAATTAAAAAAAAACAAATAATGCAATTTTAAAATAGGCAAGGGATTTTCCAAAGAAGATATTCAAATAATCAACAGGTATATGAAAAGGTGTTCAACATCACAAATCATTAGGGAAATACAAATCAAAACCACAAGAAGATGTCACCTCACACTAGTCAGAATGGTCACAGTCAAAAGGACAAGAAAGAACACATGCTGGTGAGGATGTGGAGAAAAAGACACCCTTGTGCCCTGCTGGTAGGAAAGTAAACCGGTATAGCCACTATGGAAAACAGAATGGAGATTCCTCAAAAAAAGTACGAATAAAACTATCATGTGATCCAACAATCCCACTTCTGGTATATATCCAAAGGAAATTAAACCACGATGTCAGAGAAACACCTGCACTGTCACGTCCGATGCAGCATTACTTATAACTGCCAAGATATGCTGATAACCTAACTGTCCCTCAGTGCATGACTGGATAAAGATGTGGTGTGAAAGTGAGTCACTCAGTCGTGTCGGACTCTCTGAGACCCCATGAACTATACAGTCCATGGAATTCTCCAGGCCAGAATACTGGAGTGGGTAGCCTTTCCCTTTTCCAGGGGATCTTCCCAACCCAGGGATCGAAACCAGATCCCCTGTGTTGCAGGCAGATTCTTTATCAGCTGAGCCACAAGGGTGGTATATATACATATAATGAAATGCTATTCAGCCACAAAAAGGAAGGAAATTCTGCCATTTGTGACAACACGGATGGACCTCACGAGCAGTATAATGAAATAAGTCAGAGAGACAAGCACCATACGATCTCACGTACATATGAATCTTAAAAGAATACACAAAAACTCCAAGCTTAGAGAAAAAGATCAGATTTGTGGTTACCAAAAGCAGGGAACAGGGGAAATGGAATAAAGGTCAAAAAGTACAATTTCCACAACCTAAATGTCCACTAACAGAGCAATGGATAAAGAAGAGGTGATAAATACAAGCAAAGGAATATTACCCAGCCATAAAAGGAACAAAACGGAGTCATTTGTAGAGACATGGATGGACCTAGAACATCATACAAAGTAAAGTTTAAGTCAGAAAGAGAAAAGCAAATATCGAATATTAAAACATACACATGGAATCTGGAAAAATGGTACAGATGGTCTTAGCTGCAAAGCAGAAATAAAGACACAGATGCAGGGAACAAATATATGGACACCAAGGGTGAAGGGAGAGGGGGAGAAACTGGGAGACCGGAACTGACACGTATACACTATTGATACGATGTTTAAAATAGATAACCAGAACTTCCCTGCCGGCTTAGAGATAAGGATCCACCTACCAATGCAGAAGACATGGGTTTGACCCCTGATCCAGGAGGATCCCACATGCTCCAGAGCAACTAGGCCACAACTAATGAGCCTGTGTTCTGGGGTCCAGGAACCGTGACTTCTACAGTCCGTGCTCCACGAGAGAAGCCACCACAATGAGAAGCCCTCTCACTGCAACTGGAGAGCAGGCCCACTCACCACAACTAGAGAAAAGCCTGTGCAGCAATGAGGAGACAGCACAGCCAAAAGTAGATAAAGGAAATTATATTAAAAATGTTTAAATAAATAAAACAGATACCTGTGAGAAATACTGTATAGTACAGGCAGCTCTACTTAATGCACTATGGTGAGCGGAATGGGAATGAAGTCCAAAAGGGAGGAGGTATATGAATATGTATAGCTGATTCATTTTGCTGTACAGCAGAAACGAACACAACATTATAAAGCAACTACACTCCAATAAAAATAATTTTAAGAAAATAAAAAGCGAAAAACAAACAAAAAGTACAAACTTCCAATTTTAAGATATTTTGAGGATACAATGTGTAACAAGATAACTACAGTTAACACTAGTGGATGGTACATCTGAAAGCTGCTAAGCAAGTAAATCCTAAAAAAGCTCTCATCATGAAAAAAAAAACAAAAAAACTTTTCTTTTTTCTTTTATCTATATGAGATGATGTTAACTAAATTTATTGTGATAATCATTTTACAGTATATGTGTGTCAAGTCATGATGCTATACACCTTAAACTTATGCAGTGCTATACATCAATTTTGGCTTCCCAGGTGGCACCAGTGGTAAAGAATCCTCCTGCCAATGCATGAGACATAAGAGACATGGGTTCAACCTCTGGGTAGGGAAGATCCCCTGAAGAAGGGAATGGCAACCCACTCTGGTATTTCTCACCTATAAAATCCCATGGACAAAGGAGCCTGACAGGCTACAGTCCATGGGGTCCCAAAGAATCAGACACGACTGAACAACTAAGCAATGATATATCAGTTACATCTCAACAAATCTGAAAGGAAGAAAAGCAAATGAAATATACAGCTATCCCACTACCTCCCCCCCACACACAAAAAAAAACCACAGGAGAAATTCCCACCATGAAAAAAGACACAACAGGGAGCCATGTTTTAGTCAGCTCAACCTCAACTACTCCTTTCTTCCACTAAAAGATTCCCATTCCACTCAGTTTCATCCAGATCTAAGCTATGTTAATCAGAATCAATCCACAGAAATTCTTAAAAATCAAGTTGAGAGGCTCTTTTTCTTCTTTTATCAAAAAACATAAATTCACAAGTACAGGTGACCACATTATCTGCCATGGGATAAAAATCCAATAAAAGAAAATCAAACCTGTCCCAAAGAAACAGTCATGAGAAGTAAAACAGAAACCCTCCTGACAACATTCAAATGTCTGATTTAATTTCCTTATAGTCACCAAAAAAGTGATGGCTCCAATGTTCCTAACACTTGCTTGTTAATCTCTTCCTTTTTATGTGTGTGAGCTTCTCACTCCCTTATTCTGTCAATTTATATCCCCTTTTAGTTCAAGGTAGTTCAGGGTGAGTATCTGCTTACATTAACGTATACAGTCTTTATTCGAATGGAGCATACTCCATTCCTAATACATGCAAATTCTCATTTTATATGACACGACTGAGCGACTGAATTGAACCTGAAATAAATGTAACTTTTTACTTATTTAGATTCCATTACATGAAAACAGAACATAATTTTGTTCCAGTTCCCATCTTTCTAAATGCTCTTAGTTAAGCCATCAACTGCTGCTACTGCTAACCGACACCTGCTGGAAGGATTTTATGTAAATAAAAATAATCTCTATTTTCTCCTCCAAATCCCACATGTGAAGAGGTAAAGATTCATTAGAAGAAAAAAGATCAATAATAATTGTTCCCTATTAAAATGAAGCTGTACTTTCTCATGATCTGAACACTCAGCTTTTGTTAATAAACGCTGGACGCTGCAAGTAAGTTGTATTATAAAGAATTTGTTTTTTCTTTGAATTGAAAAAGGGAAAACTTATACGTGGTAGCTTGCAGATGACTCTTGGTGAGTAAAACTGGATTGACTGAATAACACTACCCTATTATTTTTAAATATTTCTATATCTTTTTAAAATAAAAATTTTTAAAGTTCAGGGGCCACTTACTGCTTCCAGTTGTTTCTTCTTCTGCACTAGTAACTCCAGCATGAGGTTGACATTGGCCAAATCAAGGTTATCTTGGTCAGTTCCCAACAAATCCTGAAATATTTGCCACCTGTGGCCATTCTAAAAACAAAGAAGAAACCCAACTTAACAAAACTGTTTTAGAGAGACAAAAACAAATGCTTGCTATTTTCTACATGTTTATTACATATCAAAAATAAACTATAATGTTCCAACCTATTCCTTCCCAGCCAGTGGCTCCCCAATGCCTTCTAGTCATAATTTAATCACTATTTCTCCTTTAAATAAATTTAAATGATATGAAAGGCACATTCAAGATATGTCAAGTCAGCGTCTCTAAAGGTGTAATTCCCTTCAAAACAAGTGCCCAGATTTTAATTACCTGTCTAACCATATTTTCCACTTTGTATTCGGTAAGGTAATAATTTAAGTTCACTTGCTTCAGTGATTTGGGGTTAATCCTCTTAAATTGAGTCTTTTAAGTTTTTTTTTCCTCAAATGACCACCCATAGTTTCATCCTGCCATATAATTCTTTAAATGCAAACAAGCCAACTGACTCAGTATTACCCCACCAGACTTTTCAATAAAAAATTTTAGACAATTCAGATAAAAGAAAGCTGTTAATTGAATAGAATAATCCTAGATCTCCTTTAAGAAAAATCAGTAATATGCTAAGCTTGAATACCCAATTAATATCAAACCAATGAACACAGCAAAATGAAATTTATTAAAAATAGTAATAAAAGAGTTGAAACATACGGTGCTACTCACTGAATGGTCCAATTTGAACCTCTTTTCCTCAAATCTTTGCTTCTGTTTGAGAATGAGCTCATTCACTGAAAACAAAAACAAAACAAAAAGCACATATAATCTGTATTTTTATTAAATGATCTAACTGTTCTATTTATATGGATTCTATTTAGCTTTAAAAAGTCTAAAATCTCAGAAAAAAAAATGCTAAGCAAATATGCTTTTTTTTCAAATTAGAAACAGTTTTGCCACAGCTACTACTACAGATGCCACTATTACTACCATTATTGCGGAAGGAAAATTCTTCAGAATATGCACTTCCTCTTACATGTGTCAGTGATGACACTATCAGCAATGGGAAACAGTTCTTGACTGTAAGAGACCATTCCACACTCTACAGGGTAACTGGCAGAGTCTATGAGGGAGGCACTAAAGGTTTTCATTTGTTGTTCTTTTTGCTTGTGACTTTTCTATAAATATCATGGCAAACACAGTCGGTTACCTATCCACAAGTCATTTTAACCCTTTAAAAAAAATAAGAACATGAGGGGCTTCCCTGGCCCTCCAGTGGTTAAAACTCCGCACTTCCACTGCAGGGGGCGCCAGCTTGATCCCCAGTCGGGGAACTAAGATTCCACATAGCGCTCGGTGTGCTCAAAAAATTTAAAAAAATAAAGAAAAGTAAGAAAGAAAGAAAAATAAGAATATTATTTTTTCCCAAATGTCAGAGTGCAACTGTCATATACTTTCAGAGAGGCTAGATCCCTCCCTGGCCCTACAGAATGATGCTTGACTTAACCTCAATCCATCTAGTCATATCCTCTTGACAGTGACTGACAAAATGTTAAATACTGAGACCTCGTTTTGCCCAATAAAGGGTATGCTGTCTTTCAGAAGAGAAGGCTTGAACGAGTTCTTCGTCTGCCTTCATTTAGGGATGGTACCTGGAATCACTTAGAGCCACCCTGCATCTCTCTTGAGGGGAGCAAGCCAAAGGACCAATGCATCTGCTGGGGGAGGAAAGCCAGAAAGACGGAAAGAACTTGATCATATCACTGAGATATCAAATTAACTCAATCTAGAAATTCTTTCTGTGTAAATCAATACGTTTCCCTTAATGTTCCAGCCACTTTTAATAGATTTTTCATCTTTAACACCCAACTGATTAAAGAAAAAAAAAACTGATAAAAGAAAAGAGAAACAGCACTAAGCTAGCTTAACGCACTAGTCTTTAATTTATCTTTATGTTATCCCATGGGCTATTCTTTGCAGTTTAGAGATGAGGAGATACTAGAAAGAGCACAAGTTACTCATGGTGACATAAAATACACGACAAAACCAGGATATAAACCTATCTAATGCTTCTCACCAGACCACAATTTACCACAGTATTTTCTAAAATATCAGAGAGATACCAGGGCCACGCTAGAAACCAAGGTATAAAGATAAGACTCAACCTAAGTAAGACTTAAAGACTCAAGTAACTAGGAGTAAGCAGACAAACACATACAATGCATCAGTTATAATATGATAATCAGGACCATCACTGATATGGATTTAAAAAGAACACAGGACAAGGAACTATTAAAATGTTAAAGAGTAACTTCACACAGAAGGTGACATTAGGACTGGGCCATAATAAGCACACAGAGACTCACTAAACAGGAAAAGAAGTGGAAAAGAATTCAAATAAGGGTGTGTGAGAAACTCCCTGGTGAGTCAGTGGTTAGGACCCACTGCCGTGGGTCTGCACTCAATCCCTAGTCAGGGAGCCAACGTCCAACAAGCCACATGATGTGCCCCCAAAACGGGGTGGGGTGGGGGTAGTGTGGGGTGGGGTGGTGTGCCCCCAAAACGGGGTGGGAGGGAGTAGAGGGGGTAAAATCTCAAGAACCCTCACTTAGCACTGGCCATGAATGTTCCAAACCCTTAATTGCAATTCTCTGGATCCTTATAATAACCACAGTACTAAGAACAAAGAATGCCTTTCTCAGACGTCCCTGGTGGTCCAGTAGTTAAAGAGTCCACTGTGCAATTCAGGGGACACAGGTTTGATCCTTGGTCGGGGAGCTAAGTTCCCACATGCCATGGGGCAATTGAGCCCACATGCCACAATCAGGGAAGACTACATGTTGCAATGAAGAGCCCACATTCCATCACAAGGACAGCACAGCCAAAAAAACAAACAAAATGCCTTTCTACTGCTAAAGATTTCATTCCAGCAACTGTCATTTTAGATGCAAGACAGCAAAGTAAAAGCACATACTCAAGTCAGGACCAAATCCCATACTTAGGACCAAATCCCAATCCCACCATTTACTGGGGCTGTTGAACTTTACACAAGTTACTTGCCTTCTCTGTGCCTTAGTTCCCCCACGGGAGGAATGCAGATGACAACAACTACCTATGTCACAGGACTGAGAATGTATAAGGTGCCTGGAAAAGTACTTGGCAGTAGTAAAGACACTGTATGTGTTGGTGACTTTTTTTAAAGCAGAGATTTTAAATTTTGCATGCATGCTGTCTTTAACATTAAAGAGTAAGAAGGTCATTCATAACGGAGGTAAGACCATTCAATTTACAAATTTTATCCACAGAGAACATTAGAAAACAGACTGCTGGGTGTGGGGGGCGGTTGGTAGGGGCAGGGGGCTAGCTGGAGGTAGATCATGCATCATGGAAGGACAGGGAGAGCTAGAGTAAGCCCTCGAAGGAATGCAGGAGAGCAACTGCAGAGGAAGAACTGTGGAGGAGACATACCCCCTTGCCCTGCATGAGCCTTCCAGCAACAAGAGAGAAAGGGAGCCCAGTTTCCACAATCCCCAGACTCACTTGCCCACAGCCCCGCTCTGTAATTTCACGTTCTCAGTCACAAGCTGCAACACTGCTTCCCAGTCCTCACTGGTGGCCTGGAACAGCTTCAGGCTAAACAGGGGACCTAACAGGTCCCCATTCCTGAACACACTGGGACAAAAAGCAGCCTGGTAAGGGGAAAGGTCCCCAGAACTCCCTACATGTGAGAGGAAGAAGCCTCTTGATGAAAGTTAAAGAGGAGAGTGATAAAGCTGGCTTAAAACTCAACATTCAAAAAACGAAGACCACAGCATCTAGCCCCATCACCTCATGACAAATAGATGGGGAAATAATGGAAACAGTGACAGATGTTATTTTCTTGGGCTCCAAAGTCACTGCAGATGGTGACCGCAGCCATGATATTAAAAGACACTTGCTCCTTGGAAGAAAAGCTATGACAAACCTAGACAGAATATTAAAAAGCAGAGATATTACTTTGCCAACAAAGGTCCATCTAGTCAAAGCTATGATTTTTCCAATAGTCATGGATGAATGTGAGAGCTGGACCATAAAGAAGGCCAAAGAATTGATGCTTTTGAACTGTGGTGTTGGAGAAGACTCTTGAGAGTCCCTTGGACTGCAAGGAGATCAAACCAGTCCATCCTACAGGAAATTGGTCCTGAATATTCATTAGAAGAACTAATGCTGAAGCTCCAATACTTTGGTCACCTGATGCGAAGAACTGACTCACTGGAAAAGCCCCGATGCTGGGAAAGACTGAAGGCAGGAGAAGGGGATGACAGAGGATGAGATGGTTGGATGGCATCACCGACTCGATGGACATGAGTTTGAGCAAACTCTAGGAGCTGGTGACGGACAGGGAGGCCTGGCGTGCTGCAGTCCATGGGGTCACAAAGAGCCAGGACACAATTGAGCGACTGAAGAGCAAAGAGGACAGAAAGGCAAAAAGTGAGAGTTGTGCCCCTTTTGGGGAGAAGGGGGAAGGAGAGAAGAAAGGTAGAGGAAGAAGAAAAAGCAGGAACTGTAGTGTAGGGCTCAGGGCATGAAAGGAAAAAATCAAAATACGTGTCTTGACAAAAAAACGCATGAGTCTAAAGACCAGAAAACCAAATCCGCTTGTGTTTGGTGTGTATGACTTCCAATTCTTTGCTCTCATCAAAACTGAAGAAAGAAGTGGATTTGTTTATGATAATAGCAGTAAAAAAAAAAAAAAAATTTCTTTACTAAATAACTGCTTATTTTTTGAAGCATGTAATTCAGAAGGAGATTAAAGAAATAAGTGACACTGCTGGAACAAAGTTCCTCCAAACCCCATCATAGTATTTATGTAAGCAGAGTTTCTTATGACTTACCCTTTTCAAAATAAAAAGGAAAAGTTTTAAACTTACACAGTGCTGTATGTCAATTATATCTCAATTTTTTTTAAAACTATGATGATCCTAAATAAATTTAAAAATATAAATGAAACTGAATCCCTGTCCTAGTAATAACTATCAGTGGCAATGGAACTACTGAGAAAAACACCATTACACAGTAAGCAGCCATTTTCAATACATTTTTATGTCTAATACTTTATAAAATTTGTACATATTTATTTGATCAAATGCATGTCAAATAACTACAAATCAGAAAAAACACATTCAAAAGTTCAAAAGAAACTTCAAAGTCTGTAATTTCTGTTTTCTGTTACAGAAAAGTATGACAGATAAATCAGTAAGAATTTTAAGCGTGTGTGTGTGTGTGTGTGTGTGTGAAAAGTATGACAGATAAATCAGTAAGAATTTTAAGCATGTGTGTGTTTGTGTGTATGTGTGTGTGTATATATATATATATATATATATATATATTTTTTTTTTTTTTGGCCACACTATGCAGCATGTGGGATCCTAATTTCCCAACCAATGATTGAACCTGTGCCCCCTGCATTGGAAGCATGGAGTCTTAATCAGGGAACTGCCAGGGAAGTCCCAAAAATACATAATGACAAAATTATGTGGGCAATTTGCAATTGAAGCATAAGTTCAAAGGGACAAAACACAAAGTTTCTCATTGTTAATGAAAAGTCTTTATTTTTGAAACAATGTTAAGTATCAAATCACTATACTATTCAGTTTCCATTAGATACATTTTAAAAAGAGATAAAAGCTTATTTTTAAATAACCATATTTATAATACGTTTTAAACTATATTCTTTACAAGCACTAAAACTTACAAAGAAAAATTTGGAAGATAATTTAAATATGGCATCAATGTGGGAAGTACATCATTTTTCAGAATTTTTATGTGTCATCCAAGCAAAAAGGTTTGAAGATCTTTTTGAAAATGTGTAGCCCAGCCCTCTAGCCATGACTCAAGTAAATGTAAAGCATTAAAAGTGAAGGATCCTAATCTATCAATAAAAATATTAGAATACTTCAGAATCATATAACTTACACTTATTTTACGATGCTCAAGAGGAAATCTGATATTATTTTAGAAGCCTCAATATTTTTCCAGTCCAGCGAAGAACTACAGGCATTATACAAATCATGTAATCTCAAACTAAATCAATGGGAATAAATTGCTTTTTTTTTTTCAGTACAGAAAAAAACAAGTGATATACCACTTTCAGAAACAGACCTCAGTAGCTTCCTGAGTGCACAGGAACCTAAGGATCTGACTATTACTGTACAAAGGTAAAGACTGGAAAGGGTGACAGGCAGTGAAACAGAATAAATATATCAGGATAAAATGTTATTTCTATGGCTGACATAAATACTCATACTGGAAGCTATATTATAACTAAGTCTTCAAATCTGGGCATAAAATACTTAACACTTAAATTACCTAAAGCCAAAATTCTTTACCCATATAAAGAGATTAAAAACTAGATCATAATGAAGATAATGTCTAGCTAAGGAAATCAGTAATTATGACTTCACTATTCACTGAATGTATACATTTGAGAATATATAAACTATGAAATTACATCTTAGTGTTAATATTTTCACACTCCTTCCGTATGGTCTTCTCATTCTATTTAGAAATTTACATAACAAAAATTTTTAACTGATGGTCTCATTAAGGAATACTGCCTGAAATTTTTGGTAAATAACAAAATCTTAAGACCACTGATTTCCTTGCTGTATTTAACCATTCCAAAAGGAGTAGTTTTCTAAAGTTATAAGAACTCAAAGAAAAGTGATTCTAAAACCCATAAAGTAGCATCAACCCATGTTTATGAATTCAAGAACAAAGGCTTCTACTTTGCAGGACTTCGGTTTCCCTAACTCAGCTCATCAAGTCCAGTCCCATGGAGCATCATATCAATCAGTATTTCTTCTTTTCCTAAGTTCATTCTCCTAGTTTGTCATAAGACTTTATCTACCTAGAAGAACTTGGTATTTCAACAGAAAATTATCAAAATAATTTCTTCAGGGTTCCTTTCTGCTATGCAATCATCCAATGATTTATTTTCCTTTATGAAAAGATATTGGAGTGCAGTGAAGAATGAAAGAGAAGAAAGAATTGAAGTCAATGGAATTTTAGAACAGAGATAAAAAAAGGAAAGCCATGGCTAACGAGGCTCCATGTCATGATTTAATATTGTAAAACACTAAACAAATCAAACTGCAACTGAAACACAGGGAGGTCAGAATCTACATCCTTACCTCCAAGTATGTTACACTTTAGAAAGAATTATCCTTTCTGATATACATAACCAACAGTGCCCTACTTTCTGCCTATCCACACCTGAAAATTAATCTTCATTCACAAAAATTCAAACTGAAGACTTTCCACACTACCTAAGGCTTTTCAACATGTAGAATTTATAGATTTTTCATAACTGGTCTCTGATTAGGTATTATTCCCAACTACTTACCATTTACCTTAAGGGTTCCCTATTTGTATCTGTCTTCTCCAGTCACCATTGCTCCCTCAAATGTTCCATATTCATGTCTTCCTTTCCCCAGTTTTACTTTTCAGTTGCCTCCCCAGGTCAGAGACTCTTGTTCCCTCATCCAGGAGTCCTCATACCCAACGTTTCCCCGCTTCCCATTCTCCATTAACTTTTCCCTCCGCTGCTTCTGCCCCAAAATAGAAACAAGAACGTACAACAAGATACAGAGACAGGGATCTGGAACTCTGGTATTATCCTACAGCTTCACATTCTACCTAGTATCAATGTAAGAAACTAAGAATTGTACCAATTTTTTTTAATGAAACAAATATAATATGATATATGGTACATATAGTACAGAATCAATGTCACAACCCAAGGAAGACAGGGGAAACCACTCTGGTGACTAGGACAGAGAAATATGTTTACCTCTAAGTTATGTTTTCTAAATAAATTAGTGCTAGCACAATCTTCTGGGGACTGAATATTTTTAAAAATTAAAAATTATTCCAAAGACTCACCCAAGAAATTAGGATACAGATGGTCAATATTATCCACAACATAGTTACACTTGGGACATCTATTATTATCCTCCAAACTCTGATGAATACACTTGTAGCTATTAACAAAGAAAAAATAAAATAGGCTTCATTAAATCAGTGACTAATTAGTAAACTGGTCACAAAATAATGCCTATTAGTTTTCTATTCCTTATTTTCAACATAAGTAATCTAGCAGTTATCAAGTTTATTTCAGCTTATACTTTTACATCATAAAAAAGTATATAGGACATTTATTAGATAATAGTATATGAAAATTATTTAAAAATAAACTCAAGTAACAAGCCTACAGGATATAAAATTTAAAAGGTAACTTTATGCAATTTAAACAGTACATAACAAGAGCAAGAAAAACAAAAGCCTATAATTTAGTTAAGCAAACAGACTATGTTCTTGGACTGCTGATATCCTTAATACAAGAAGAGCTCATTCAAATAAAAAGAAAATAAGAGAAGAACAGAAAAATCAACAAACCAAAAAGTAGTCAATAAGCATGAGAAACACCACCTTCACTAGGATGATAAAGTGATTTAAAATTATATACTTCCTTTTACCAATCAGAATAGAAAAATAAACAAAAGGCTATCAGAGTTAGGAGTACATGTACAAATGAATAATTTCACATGCTGTTGCAGGAAACTTAACTACCATAACTTTCTACAAGACAAACTGTATGGAAAATTCTTAAGGCTGTGAAACCTCTTTGATGCAGTGATATTACTTCCTGGAATTTATCTTTAGGAAATAAGCAAATACATATAAGTAGAAAAATGTTCAATTCAAAATTATTTGTAAACAGCAAAATAAATTAAAGCAACCAAAACATTAGGAAATTGACTACATAAATTTGTAAACATCAATCCAATGTATAGAGCCAATAAAAATCATATAATAATATGTAACTATAAGCCATGAAAAATAATAACTATTACAGGCCTAGCTAGAGAAGTAAGATTATGATAAATTTTTCCCTTCTCAGATTATTTATTTCTGCAATGTTTGGCTTTTTACAATTGTATATTGCCTTATAATGAAAACTTCGAAAATGTCATTCAACTAAATAGAAAAGAAATATCAAATTGACATTATGAAATTAATCATTACATTACTAGAGATACCCTGATAGCTCAGTTGGTAAACAATCCACCTTCAATGAAGGAGACTCCAGATCGACCCCTGCGTCAGGAAGATCTACTGGAAAAGGGTAGGCTACTCACTTCAGTCGGAGAAGGCAATGGCAAGCCACTCCAGTACTATTGCCTAGAAAATCCCATGGATGGAGGAGCCTGGTAGGCTGCAGTCCGTGGGGTCGCTAAGGGTCGGACGCGACTGGGCGACTTCACTTTCACTTTTCACTTTCACACATTGGAGAAGGAAATGGCAACCCACTCCAGTGTTCTTGCCTGGAGAATCCCAGGGACGGGGGAGCCTGGTGGGCTTCCGTCTATGGGGTCACACAGAGTCGGACACGACTGAAGTGACTTAGCAGCAGCAGCAGCAGCACTCACTTCAGTATTCTTGGGCTTCCCTTGTGGCTCAGCTGGTAAAGAAACTGCCTGCAATGCGGAAGACCTGGGTTTGATTCCTGGGTTGGAAAGATACCCTGGAGAAGGGAAAGCTACCCACTCCAGTATTCTAGCCTGGAGAATTCTATATAGTCCATGGGGTCGCAAAGGGTCAAACACTACTGAGCGACTTTCACTATGTTACTGAATAAAAATAATCTTTAACACAGTGGATACAATTCCATTTCTGTTTTAAAAAATTGTGTATGTGTACATTTCTTTAGATTTTTTAATTTCATTAAATTGTAGTTGACTTACAATATTTTGTTAGTTTCACAAGAGCAGTTTCAGATTCTTTTCCATTACAGGTTATTACAAGGTACTGAATATAGTTCTGTGAACTAAACAATGGTAAATCCTTGTTGTTTATTTTATATACAATGCTGTGTATCTATTAATCCCACACTCAATTTATCCCTCCCATCCCTTTTCCCATTTGGTAACCATAAGTTGTTTTCTAGGTCTGTCGGTCTGTTTCTGTCTTATAAGTTGAGGAGTGTTATTTTTCTAGATTCCACTTGTAAGTGGTATTTGTCTTTTTCTGCCTGACTTACTTCACTTAGTATGATGATCTCTAGGTGCACCCATGTTGTGAAAATGCCAATGTTTTACTTTTAATGGCTGAGTAATATTCCACTGAATATATACCACATCTTCTTTATCCACTTATCATTGGATGATGGATATTTTGGGTGCTTCCCTGTCTTAAATTAGTGCTGCTATGCACATTTGAGTGTATGTATCTTTTTGAAGTAGCATTTTCTCAGGATATGTGCCTATAAGTATGATCGTAGGATCATAAGGTAACTCTTGTTTTTAGTGTTTTCGGCAATTTCCAGACTGTTTTCCACAAGGGCTACACCCATTTACCTTTCTATCAATAGTGTAGGAGGGTTCCTTTTTCTCCACACCCTCTCCAGCAATTACTTATTTGTAGACTTTTTGATGATGGCCATTCTGACCAATGTGAGATGATACTGATACTTCACTGTAGTTCTGATTTGCATTTCTCTACTAATTAGCAGTGTGGAGCATTTTATCACCCAATTGATGGCCCTCTATATGTCTTCTTTGGAGAAATGTTTATTCAGGTATTCTGCACATTTTTTAATTGGGCTGTTTTGGATGTTTTTTTGACACTGAAATTCATGACTTGCCTGTTTATTTTGGAAGTTAAGCCCTTGCTAGTCACATAATTTGCAAATATTTTCTCCCAGTCTGTATGTTGTTTTTTCATTTTGTTTATGGTTTCCTTTGCTGTGCAAGAGCATATAAGTTTGATTAAGTCCCATCTATTTATGTTTGCTTTTATCTTTTGCCTTGGTAGACTGAACTAAGATAATTAGTGTAACTTATGTCAAAGAATGTTTGCCTACGCTCTCCTCCACAACTTTTATGGTATCTCAAGTCTTATATTTAAGCCTGTAAGTCATTTTGAGTTTATTTTTGTGTATGGTATAAGGGAGTGTTCTAATTTAATAGATTTATATGCAGCTGTCCAGCTTTCCCAACACCACCTGCTGAAGAGACTGTCTTTTCTCCATTGTATATTCTTGCTTCTTTTGTTGGGATTAATTGACCATATGCATGCAGGTTTATTTCTGGGCTCTCTATGCTGTTCCATTGATCCATACATCTGTTTTTGTGCCAACACCATGCTGTTTTGATTACTGTAACTTTGCAGTACTGTCCAAAGCCTGGGAGGATTATGCTTCCAGCTTTGCTATTTTTCCTCAGAATTGCTTTGGCAAGTCTAAATCTTTTGTGGTTCCATATAAATTTTAGGATTATTTATCCTAGCTCTGTGAAAAATGCCATGGATAATTTGATAGGGATCACATTAAATACGTAGACTGCTTTGGGCAGTGTGGCCATTTTAACAGTATTAATTCTTCCAGTCCAAAGGCAGGGAATGTCTTTCCACTTCTCTGTACCATCTCTCCTTTATCAATGCTTTATCATTCTCAGCAGACAGGTCTTTCATTATCCTTAGTCACTCAGTCGCGTCTGACTCTTTATGACCCCATGGACTGCAGTTTGGTTAAGTTCATTCCTAGGTATTTTAATTTCTTTAATGCAATTTTAAATGGGATTGTCTTGTTTTTACGTTCTCTTTCTGACATTTCATTGTTAGTGTAAAGAAACACAACAGATTCCTGCATACTGATCTTCTACCCTGCTACTTTGCTGAATTCATTCATTAGTTCTAGTAGTTTTCGTCATAGCAATCAGACAAGAAAAAGAAATAAAGGTTAAAAGTAAAGGAAGAGGTAAAACTGTCATTGTACGCAGATGACATGATACTCTGTAAAAAAATATCCTAAAGACTCCACACCAAAACTGTGTGCATTAAAATGTGTACCTTTAAAATAAATCAAAAAAGACATTCACCATAATGTTAATAGTATGTGCCTCTGGGTCATATAATTGTGGGAAACTTTTTCTTTGGCAGTGTCTACGAGCTTCTATAGTAAATATGTCCTGCTCCTAATAATCAGAAAAAAATGTTACTTCTAAAATTTTATTAGAGTGATTTATGTATAAAGATGATTTCTAAAAAACAACAATATCTCTTTTTTTAACATTTTATTTTATGTTGGAGTACAGTTGATTAACACTGTTGTGTTAGTTTCAGGTGAACAACAAAGTAATTCAATTACACATATATATTTATCTACTCTTTTTCAAATTCTTTTCCCATTTAGGTTGTTATACAATATTGAGCAGAGTTCCCTCTGCTATATGGTAGGTCCCTGTTGGTTATTCACTGGCAGCACCCGTTTTATTCTGGGTCCAAATTGCTATAAATTTACTTCACCTTCATGAACTGAAGGAGATTTTTGTATCTGCCTACTTTCTTCCACCTTTTCAAAACAAAATCCTACAACGATCAGGTTGCCCTATTCTCGTTCTTATCTACTTTCTCCTCTCACATTTGTTACTGGAAGACAAGCAGAAGAGGAGGACGTGACAGAGAATCACTGTAACGGTGGTCTCTGGCACAGCACAGGGACCTAGAGATTAAACACCGGCATGCAATAGGAGAAGGAAACGGTAACCCATGCCAGTATTCTTGCCTGGAGAATCCCGTGGACGGAGAAGCCTGGTGGGCTACAGTCCACGGGGTCGCAAAGAGTCGGACACGACTGAGCGACGGAACGGAACGGAATGGATGCAATAGGTACTCACACACTGAACCAACGACGTACACAGTGTTCCAGAAACAATATCATCACCCCCTGCAACCACGACCAGGCTAGGAATACCATATTACCAAAAAATAGATTCCATATAGGAGAAAAAGTTTCCTACATGGAAATTTCAATGAAAGAAATAGTATTTTTTTATTTTAATGTTAAATTGTTTTTATTTTTATTGCAAGGGAAAAATATAAAGAAGATATGCAAATACAAAAGATTAAAAGTTCCAACATGGAAACATTTATAGTCTGCTTAGGGGAAAAGGAAATGAATTAATATTACCAGAATACTTGCCCACATGACAAGACTTAATCCTTATAAGAAAAAATAACAAAACTGCAGGGAATTCCCTGGAGGTCCAGTGATAAAAACTCTGCACTTTACTGCTGTGTCCCAGGTTAGATCCCTGGTTGGGGAACTAAGATCCCACAGGCCACTCTGTGTGACCATGAGGAAATGAAAGACACCTGCATGTTCAATTAAAGCAAGTCATGAACGAGAGAATCTGAGAAGGTTATTAAAGGTGGGAGACAGGGGCTAACAGATAAGCAGAAGAAGGACATTTGGGGTTATAGCAAATAACTTTTCAAAAGAAATGCTAGTTGGAAAATGAGCAAATAAAATAATGAGAATAAACTAAATTGTTAAGACAGAGTTTGTCAATATACAAATTATTCCTGAATCCAGCAGAACATTCCCCTCTCCTTTCTTCAACCTTCAAATCATATCTCTTGTCATTAAGCTTATTACCATACCATCCTCTCCCAGAAGGAAAAAAAGATGTCTGGGACACAACCAGAAACACAAGCTCAAGTGACTTTTCTGTACTGTACTTGATAATGTCCATCTATACTGTAAAATTTAAATGTATCAAATTACATCCCACTATACAAAAGTGCAGTGATAACAAGATGCATCAAATTTATTTTATAACATCTACTACCTCACTACCACCTCAGTTAGACCCTCTCTAGTTTGAGAAATAGTAACTGTCTTATTCTGTACTTAATCTGAGTATATGTCTCAGAGCAGCTCTTCTATTTGCTAATTAAAAGCAGAAATTTGTTTCATCTCTCTGCCCTCAATAACTAGCCAGGTCATATAAAATACTCCAAGAAAGTTTCAGTATTTCTTATTACAAGAATGCAGCTAAGTCGCTTCAGTCGTGTTCGACTCTTTGCAACCCTATGGACTGTAGGTGCTGGGCGGATGCTCCAGTCAAGAATGCTGGAGTGGGTAGCCATGCCCTCCTCCTGGGAATCTTCCCAACCCAGAGACTGAACCTGAGACTGATATCTACTGACTGGCAGGCAGGTTCTTTACCACTAGCGTTGCCTGAGAAGCCCTATCACAGGAACTCTAATTCATTCTCATTCATCTACCTACCTGACCATCACAAATCCAAATGCAATGTTGTGGATTCCAAAGGAAGAGAAAATACCTAAATTAGCAGTCAAAATAGGTGAGCATAAAGAGCTAAGAATGATATATATATTTGGGGTCCACCTGAGAAGTTTTCAATAGCTACTCACACTGCAACTCTTAAAAAATGTTAGTACCACAGTGTGCTGACATAAATGGGTACCTGTGTTCTCTAATAAAGTGTAGAATGATCACAAAGAATGACTATTTCTCCACAGATGTATATATTGTTCTGTTTCTCCTATTAAGTGCTTACCTACCTACAAAATAGAATAGATTTTTCTGTCTGAGTCAACAGGGATGAATAGATAAAGAAAACTGAGTAATTAGAAAATTCTCAAAAAAGAAGGGGGTACAGAAAGAACAGATTAATACCAGTGGTTATATCTAACAACCTGGTACTAGTAAAGTACAAGATGGTGGATTAGTCAAAAGTCCCAACAGACAAACTGACCCTCAGGCTTGATCACAGGTATGCTGTGATGACAACATTGAGGGACCTTATTAATTATAACTAATTTGTACTAAAGCAAAATAGTAAATCAGCGACTGATACACATGAGGTCAGAGAAGCAGGGGACAGAGGACAACCTGGAGACCACAAGGGGGAAAGAGAAAGAACAAGCCTTATCTCTATAGGATACAGAAGCCAGTTTTTTTAAATGATATCACTGAGTTTAACTTAGACCATTGCTAATATTAATAGCAGATTCACTCTGAAGTGGGAATGGATAAAGAGAAAGAACTTCCTGCTTTATGGTCTCCAACATATTACCAGGAAACACTTATCATTTATAAGTGGGACCAGGGATAAACAGTTAATGTGACTCAATTTGATTTAGTGTTAATAATCTGGATTGAGCTTTCAAGTGGCATACAGCTTGACTCCAGGTTACCAGCCCCAGGGTTCAAGTTAGCAAAGATTGATACAATAGGCTACTGTTGATGACTAAAGTTCCATAGGCCTCACATAATAGATAAGGTAAATAATTATGAGCTTTTGCTTTAAACAAAAGTACAAAATATTTAGGGGCTTCCCTTGTAGCTCAGTTGGTAAAGAATCTGCCTACAATGCAGGATACCCAGATTCAATTCCTGGGTTGGGAAGATCCCCTGGAGAAGAAAATGGCAACCCACTCTAGTATTCTTGCCGGGAAAATCCCGTGGACTGTAGCTTGCTAGGCTCCTCTGTCCATGGGGTTGCAAGAGGTGGGCATGACTTAGCAACTAAACCACCACCACCACAAAATATATCATAGTTTATCAAGTCTGGGACTGGAACTATCAGACTCCAGGTTTACTGGTTCCTGCCAATGTTATTATCTCTATCCTACCAAAAACTGCTCTCTGGTAGGTATTTTTAAACATAATCACATCAGAGTGTAACACAGTAATTTGAACTGTAACAAGGATCTAAACTTTATTTTTATTTGAAAGAAAAAAAGGGTATTTAAGATACCAATGGGGCTTACAACAATGACCTAAAGACATACCATAAAGATTACAAGACTCACTGAAAAGGCTAGGACTGTCTAGTTATAAAGTCCATCAGTAATCTATTATAATTTCACAACTTAGTGAAACAAGATCTCTGAACTGATTTAGCAGACTCTCAAGCTTTTTTTAAAAGCCACAGTAAATTGTAAGTTAGAGGAGGGCAGTTAGGAAAAATGAAAACCTCACTTTACAACCTGTTTTCACACTTCACTTTCAAATCTGTGAAAGAAGAGGTGACGAGACATGAAGACAGTGGGGGTTGAGGGTTGGAGAGCAGCAGCAGAAGACAGACTGAATGACTTGACAAAGGTAAATTTTACACCCAGAACCCAGAACTAGATTCCTGGTCCATCAACTTCAAGACCTTGCTCTTTCAGCTTTACATCAGCATGCTCAACTAAGGGCAATTTTGTCTCCTAAGGGATATCTGGCAATGGCTCGAGACATTTTTGCTTGCTACAACTGGGGGCAAAACGGTTGCTACTGGGTTGTTAAAGAAGCAGGTATACCTGTTGGGTATATTAGAACACAAAGAAATATTAAATAAACAGTGTAAATAATTTAGGGAGATGATTGCAAGTAGAATATATCACCTCGAATCAAACAGGTAAATAAATAAACTAAAGGAATTAAACATACAGAAATTACATACTCATTAGGATGACCACTATTTAAAAAAAAAAAGAACCAAACCAGAAAATAACAAGTACTGGAGAGGATGAGGACAAACTGGAACCCTCGTACACTGCTGAGGGGAATGTAAAACTGTACTGCAGGTAGGAAAAACAGTACGGCGGTCCTACAGAAGATTAAACACAGATTTACCACATGATCCAGCAATTCTACTTCCAGGTAAACCCCTGAAAGAACTGAAAGCAGGATTTCAAAAAGCTATTTATAAATCAGTGTTCAAAGCAGCATTATTAACCACAGTTCCAACAGATGAAAGCAACACCAGTGTCCACAGAGAGATGAACGCACGAAGTATGATATATGCAGTCATCCCTCAGTATCCACAGGGAATTGCTTCCAGGACCTCCATGGATCCAAAACCCAAGGATGCTCAAGTCCCTTATACAAAATAGCACAGTATTAGCATATAGCTTACTACACATCCTCCTGTATACTTTAAATCATCTCTAGATCACTTATAATATCTAACATGATGTAAACACTATGGAAATAGTTGCCAGTGAGCTGTAAATTCAAGTTTCTCTTTTTAGAATTTTCTGGAATTTTTTTTTTTCCAAATGCTTCTGAACCCTAGTTGGTTGAACCCACAGATGCTGAACCTGCAGATTTGTAGGGCCAACTGTACATGCAGTTAAATGTCATTCAGCCTCAAAAAGGAAGGAAACTGTGACACATGCTACAACACGGATGAAACCGGGGCACACTATGCTGAGTGAAATGAGCCAGTCACAAAAAACAGATACCGGTTGATTTCACTTATATGAGGTATCCAGAGTAGTCAAAAATCACAGAAAGTAGAATGGTGACTGGCGGAGGTTGGGGGAAGAGGGATATGGGGACTTGTTTAATAAGGATAGTTTCTGTTTTGCAAGATGAAAACATTCTGGAGACTGCACAACAATGTTAACAATTCAACGTTACTTAAAAATGATTGAGACGGTAAATTTTGTGATGTGTGTATCTCATCACAACTGAAACTTTCAAGATACACAAATTTATGTGACACATAACCTAAAGACAGCACTGAGCACAGTGTTAAAAGACCAGAAATTTTTAATCCTCTAATATCCTTTTTCAGTGACCTGCTAGCCTGCTTTAATGACCCTCACATCTGACCCCCATGAGTGAGTTAAAGGTGTTTCATGCTTCATTCTGATATCCAGCACCCAGTTTCCTAAAACAGCAGTCAAAGCTCTTTAAACAATTAATAAACCCAGAAGTTTATTAATTAAAATTTCATATTTGATTTCATGGTAAATCAAAGTATTTCACAGAAACTACACCATTAACCACGTTTGCCTTGAGACGTCAAACCTATAAAGGCATATCAGTCAAGGAAATATGATTCAAAATAACCAACAGTAACTATAAAAATGCAACTTCTCACTGGCTACATTTACACACAAGTTAAAAACTGCCAGAAGACAATTTCACCAAATAAAATCATCTTACCAAAAGCTGTGACCACACTTTGTCATGTATGCTTCCTCGATCATATCAAAGCAGATGGGGCTAAAAGCAAATAGAAAAATAATTAATACATTTTTTAAGTAGAGTAATTACAAATTGGAAAAAGTCATAACAGTATCAACAAAATCATATTTCAGTACAGAGGTAAGTCTTCAAACTTTTTACTGATGAGAGATGAAATTTCTATTGGGCTGAATGAATTTCAGTGGATTGCTGGTAAAATAATAATTAGTGGGCCATCAAGTTCTAAGATGAATGAAATGAATAATTTAATTGACCTCAATATTTTAACTTGCCCATAACTTTTCACAGTGTGGTGCAATCACAAAAGTAATTAAGTTCCACCATCTTTTCGATCATCCCTGGTACCAGACACTGCTGCTGCTGCTAAGTCGCTTCAGTCATGTCCGACTCTGTGCGACCTCAGAGACGGCAGTCCACCAGGCTCCCCTGTCCCTGGGATTCTCCAGGCAAGAACACTGGAGTGGGTTGCCATTTCCTTCTCCAATGCATGAAAGTGAAAAGTGAAAGTGAAGTCGCTCAGTCGTGTCCAACTCTTCGTGACCCCATGGACTGCAGCCTACCAGGCTCCTCCATCCATAGGATTTTTCAGGCAAGAGTACTGGAGTGGGGTGCCATCGCCTTCTCCGGTACCAGACACAAGACTTACTAATCTAAATGCTCTTTTATTTTCTATCTCAAAGAAAACAAATTTCCTGAGCGATAAATTTACAGTTACAATTTCAATAACTCTTCCAGACAGTGAAGATGCTAATGATAACTAATACTTAACACAGCTATGTATGTCCACTTAAATGATGGTGTATATTAACTCAATCTTTTATAGATAAGGAAATCGACACAAGGGATGTTAAAAGTCACAGAGCTAGGAAGTAACACGGCCAAACTTTCAAACTCAGGTGCACGTTCTCAACCACTATTCTATACTACTTTCACATACAATAAGTTAAATAGCAAGTCACACCAACTATGTCACATGTTCTGGCCAAGGAAAGGTGGTTATCAATCTCTTGAGAGAATACAGTCTACCAAAAATATGCAATGACTTACAAAATGCAATTTCCCTTCTTCCTTCCAAAAACTCCATGAAGTTTCCAGAGATACAACAGCCATCTTGTAATCATAAAGACAACAACCATAGGCTAAGAAGACAGGATATGAGTTCCTTGGTAACATTCTTCAGCAGTTGCATCAGCCATGAATTGTCTCTCTCTGGACTTCACATTACACGAGAAAAGAAAATCCTCACTTGCTTAAGCCAATATTTATTGAGTTTTCTGTCACTGGTATACAAATCCAGTCCTTATTGTTGATACATGACAATTTAACTGCAAATGAAAATTTATCCACTCCCTTCAAGAAAAGTTTCCTGGGCATAAGTACCACCTTAAAATGTGAGGTTTTAAGGAAGTTATAAAGTCTCAATGTTGCACAAGCTCGGCATTTCATCACCTATAGTATCCCGGCATAGACTGCACTGGATTTGTCAAGTCTTTACTGTTTCAGACTCAGAAGGAGGAGAAATCTCTTAAATGTGGGGATTCGGTAGTTCTTCTTTTGGAACGAAGTCCATCTTGCTCCATCTGATGAAGGAAGAGGGGTGGGAGTCCCTCCTGAGGACACATGGATGAGTTGCCCAGGGTGTTTTGTGATCCCCGTCTGTGACTAAAGGATGCTGAAGAGCAGATCTGAGATAGACAAATTTTATTTTACACTGGTACAGCTGGTCACTGGGTGCTCAAGCAGGCATCTTAAGGCCAATTTTTCTTTTTTTTTTACAGATAGGAATATTTACTCAATTATATATGAACAGTATATAGCTTTCAAAATTTTAACACTTTTAATTAATCAATTAATTTGGGTCTTCATGGCTGCACATAGACTTCTCATTGTGGTAGCTTCTCTTCTTGCAGAGCACAAGCTCTGGAGTGCGAGCTCGGTAGCTGTGGCAGGCAGGCCCACTAGCTCCACAGTATGTGGAATCTTCCTGGACTAGGGATCAAACCCATGTCTCCTGCATTGGTAGGCTGACTTTTATCCACTGTACCACCAGGAAAGTCCTAAAATTTTAACATTTTGAATACTTCAAACCTCACGATTATTAAGATTACCTAACTATTATGATGGAGAAGGCACTGGCAAGCCACTCCAGTACTCTTGCCTAGAAAATCCCATGGACGGAGGAGCCTGGTAGGCTGCAGTCCATGGGGTCACTATGAGTCAGACATGACTGAGCGACTTCACTTTCACACATTGGAGAAGGAAATGGCAACCCACTCCAGTGTTCTTGCCTGGAGAATCCCAGGGACGGGGGAGCCTGGTGGGCTGCCGTCTATGGGGTCACACAGAGTCGGACACGACTGAAGTGACTTAGCAGCAGGAGCAGCAGCAACTATTATGAATCATATTCTACTTTTTAATCTTCCAGTTTTCTAAGTCCATCTCTTAGCATTCAAAAAGAGTGAAAATTATCTTTCTTGAATGGACTATATATATAGTTTTATTAGTAAGAAAAAGGAAGAGTTGTGAGTAATTCTCCTAATCTGAGAAAAGGCTGAGTCAAAGAATTACAGAATGACTTTGAAGAACAGATCTTCCTTTTGTTTATAAAGATCTCTTCAGGTCTACTTCAGCCCCTAAGCCTGGAATCTTCAAATCACTTGTGCTCTACCCTTTTTCACAATTACCACTTACTCCTTGATTTCTCTGGTCACTAAGTCATACCTTTTCTTTTCTTCTTTTCTCTTTGATTTTTCTTTTCCCCCTTTTTTTTTTCTTTTCTTTTCTCTTAGTCATTCTACGCAGCAAGCGGGATCTTAGTTCCCTGACTAGAGAGCAAACCTGTGGCTCCTGCAATGGAAGCAAAGAGTCCTAACCACTGGACTGCCAGGAAATTCCCAACTCTCAGCTCTTCACAATTTCAATGGGCAAAAACATACTCAGGGTAGATTTTGGGGAAAACCGTAAACAAACAGCTCAGAACTACTTCTACTTTGCCTATCAACAGCACTCAAAGACAACGGGCTAGAAGACCTAAGCATAAGTACAAACATAGCAAGAATATGAACTGGTAGACAAGCTAAACATTATACTGATATCTGAAATTTTAGGCAGCCCCCAAATCTTTATATGGACACCCCAAAATGTTTAGGGACCCTCTCAAACTTTTTATGGACATCTGACACAGTGGCAACATCAAAAACAAGGAAGAAATCACAAATGGATTAAAGCCCCTCCTGTGACCATTCATGCCTCCTGTACCATCATAAAACAGCAATTCTTGTAAATCAACACGGAAGACAGAAATTCCAACAGAAAAAATGGGAAAAGATATCAATTCCTAATTCACAGGAAGGGAAGACACACTACTTTTCAAGTATATAGAAAGATGTTCTGACTCAGTAGTAATCAAAATATGCAAATTAAGATGATAAAATAACATGTTACCTCCATTAAATCATTAGAAAATTAGAATTAGAATATTAGGGAGGATATGGAAAAACAAGAATTTTCATGAAGAGACATCTAGCAAAGCAGCCTACACTGAATTTTCATATACTTGTTACCCAGAAATCCCACTCCTGTACATAGGTACACAACATAAAAATACACACATTCAGCATGTGTGCACATATATATAAATACATATATACATGTGTTTACACTGGTGTGTGTGTGTGTGTGAATATGTGTGTACAAAGCTAAGAGAAAAACACCCACATCTGTCAACAGGAATACCTTTGAGGATACTTGCAACAAACTGGATACTTGTTACAGTAGGGAATTAGAGGCAGCCTTAACAATCAAAATTACTAGAATGGAGAAATAAAAATATGCTTCGATATATACTAGAAAACATCATGAAACAGTCAAAAGGAACAAATCAAGGGTACAGGGAGCACAACGATTGGATATTTTGTCAAGTGAAAACAGAAATGGAAATAAGATCTGTGACACAATATGATTCACATAAAATTAAAACACAAAAAATACGCTTCACAGGAATACATATATTCAAAAACATATATAAATCACAACAGAAAACCAAGAGAAGAGTTAGGAAAACAAGAAACTAGGTAGGGAGAGGAATATAATACCTTATTCAACAGAATCTAAAAATGACATCAATAGTAAGACATACCCTTATATGCAACTAAAAAAGAAACAACTCTGCTAATTAAACACTTCTTTACCAGTTAGGAATTTTACCCTTTTCTAAAAAGCTCTTTTAGATTTAAGTTTTATCATACATCACTCTTGTGGAAAACACACACACACTTACAATTAGGTTTTCCAACAAATTCTCATTCTTCAGGGTTTAACTTTTCTGAATCACTTTTTTGACTAAGTCATTGATATCCAGATTTTTCCACATAATACTTTCCATTTCTGTGGTGAAGTATCATTTACTAGGAGAATTCATAATGGAACTAAAAGCTGTTGTTCCTGTGACTGTAAGCCAAGTTTACATTCAGTCAGATCACCAACATCTGACTCCAGCTTTAGGAATGTTGCTAAACATGTCTAATTCACCAAATTCTAATCTGTTGAGGCAGGCATTTTCTCTGTTGACATATCCGTGTAAAATGACAGCTACCTCCAAGAATTTATTTTTTAATTCCATCATCTACAACACATAACCCAATTTTCATATACACCAAAGAATAAATGAAGGAAAAACTAGAATCAAAGAATATGACAAAGTAAAACAAAACAAAAGAGGAGCCTTGGGCCTGTTAATGAACCAGGTGAAATAGGATAAGTTCACGCTGGACTTGAAGTCAAAATTTAAATGAAGCAGACTTGCCCTCTTACTATACACACTTAGAAACTGGCTGGCGGCCGGGGGTTGTGGGGGGAGGGGAATGGGCAGCAGGGAGAATAAATAAACCAACTGCTTTTCGACACTGGACACTAAGCAACACAGTACTGAGATCTCTGAGGAAAGCAGAGAAATGAAACGAACACTATCACAGATTCTTTGTTGCCTTAAAGAAAAAGTTTCCCAGGCCCAAGGAGGGAGAACACAAGCAGAGAACCACAATCCTGCTGGAAGGAGAAAGAGGAAAGAATTTACAGGGCAGGACACCCAAGAAGGAGCTACAAGAAGAAAATCTGAAAAAAGTCTGCAAAGCATTCTCATCAGATTCACTGTTGAATACTAGTCACATGTGCCCAAGGTGAAAACTCCACAAGATCACAACATTAGAGACAAAGGATAATTTCCATAGACTGATTAATACATGAAATACAAGTTGAGAAAAGAAGCAACAAATCAGATGTCAACAGATATTAAATTACCCAAGCTAAAACACAAAGAGAAAAAGAAAACACAGCATCTATGGGCTGTGGATCAGCATCAAATGAATCAAAATAAATATATGAAGATACTAGCTGAAGTTTATTTTAAAATAACAACAAAAAACAAAACAACAAAAAAAGACACCACACCAAGAAGTTCAGAAAACTCCAAGTAGAATTTAAAAAAAAACAAAAAAACACCCTGATACATAACACTGCATTTAAATCGATAAAAGCAAAAATGAGAAAATCTTGAAGGCAGTCATAGAAAAAAGACACATCACATATAGAGGAACAAAACTAAGCGTACAGCAGAGTTCTCATCAGAAACTATACCAGCCAAGAGAGCTTGGAGAGCTTCTGGACTGGTGACGACCTGGGGAGAATGGCACACTTGGAGAGGGCACAGAAGCTCTGCACCCTTTCCCTATACCTTGTTCTATGCATCTTTTCCATCTGGTTGTTTCTGAGTTATATCCTTTAACATTAAACCAATAATATGGTCATTACTGCAACTTTTAGAGGTGATGGATCATCTACATAGTGGGAACTGGTTGGCTGCTGCAGTACTACATACAGGAAGCATCTGTTCAAGTCTTTTGCCCATTTAAAAAACTGGGTTGGGGAAAACGGCCACGATGGTGGAGTAGAAAGGTACTGAGCTCACCTCACCGCACGTGCGCACCAAAATCACAACAATATGCAGAACAATCATCACTGAAAATGAGTGAAGTCTACCAGGGAAAAAAAAAATCTACAACTAAAGACATAAGGAAGTAACCATAGCGAGACATGAGGGACAGACTTGCAACATAATCAAATCCCACACCTCCCAGGCGGGCAAGCCACAAACTGGAGACTAATTAATTATATAACAGACGTTCTCCCACAGAAGGAGTGAGAGTTCTGAGCCCCATGTCAGCCCCTGCAGCTCAGGGGTCCAGCACCAGGAAAAACAATCCCCACAGGATTTGGCTTTGAAGGTCAGCAGGGCTTGACTGCAGGAGTTCCACAAGACTGGGGAAAATAGAGACATCACCCTTAAAGTGAAGTGTAGTGAAGTTGCTCAGTCGTGTCTGACTCTTTGCCATCCCATGGACTGTAGCCTGCAAGGCTCCTCTGTCCACGGGATTTTCCAGGCAAGAATACTGGAGTAGGTTGCCATTTCCTTCTCCAGGGGGAACTCTTAGAGCGTACACAAAATCATACACCCAACAGGACAAGGGTAAAAGCAATAATCTGACAGGAGCCTGGGCCAGACCAACCTGCTGAACTCAGACGGTCTTCGGGAGAAGCAGGGGGTCGCGGCAGCCCAGCCGGGGGCATACACACTGTTGGCATTTATATCAGGGAGGACTCATTTCTGAGAGTTCTCCGAGAGGCGCTGGAGACATTCTAGCACCAAGACCTTGCCCTGCTTAAGGCAGGGTAGGCTCCAGTGCTGGGATTCCTCAGGCCAAACAGCAAACTGGGTAGGGACACAGGCCCACCAATCAGCAGACAAGCTGCATAAGACTTCCTGCCGCTAGACATACCCCTAGACACTGCACTGCTAACAGAGGGCCAAGTCCCAGTTCTATCCATGAGAGGTCAGGCATTGGACCCTCCTGCCATAATGAGGCACAAGCCTTTAGACCAGCCTCACCCTTCAGAGGACAGACACCATAAACAAGAAAACTATAGTTCCACAGACCAAGTCTGCAAAGGCAGGTCAGATACTACCTGGGACCCAGTGACAAGAAGGGAGGGCACAAGACATTTCCTACAAAGAGCCACTTCTCCAAGATGGAGAATACGGTTAAAATGACCATACTACTCAAGATAATCTATAGATTCAATGCAAACCCCTATTAAATTATCAATGACATTTTTCATAGAAAAAAATTTACATTTGTATGGAAACACAAAAGACCCTAAATAGCCAAAACAATCTTGAGAAAGGAGAATGGAGCTGGAGGACTCATGCTCTCTGACTTCAGGCTATACTATATAGCTACAGTAATTAAAACAGTATGGTACTGGCACTAAAACAGACATACAGATCAATGAAACAGGACAGAAGGCCCAGAAATAAACCCACGACCTGAGGATCATTCAATCCATGACAAAGGAGGTAAGAACATACAATGGAAAAAATAGTCTCTTCAATAACTGTTGCTAGGAAAATTGTACATGTGGAAGAATGAAAGCTGAACATTCTCTAACATGATAAACAAATAAACTCAAAATGGATTAAAGACCTAAATGTGAGACCGAATACTAAAAAACTCTTAAAGGAAAACACTCTTTAAGCAAAACACTCTTTGACATAAAGTGTAGCAAGATTTTTTTGGATCTGTCTCGGAGAAAAACTGAAAATCAAAACAAGAATAAAGAAATGGGACTTAAGTCAAACTTATATGGTTTTGCACAGCAAAGAAAACCATACAAAACGAAAAGACAACCTACAGACTGGAAGAAAATATTCGCAAAGGATGCTATTGACAGGAGATTAATTTCCAGAACAGACAACTCATGCAATTCAGTATTTTTTTAAAAATTTAAAAATGGGCAGAAGACCTAAATAGACATTTCCCCAAAGAAGACATACAGGTGGCCAAGAGACACATGAAAAGATGAAAAGATGCTCAATACTGCTAATTATTAAGAGAAATGCAAATCAGAACTACTATGAGGTATCACACCAGTCAGAATGGCCATCATTAAACAGTCCACAAATAATAAATGCTTCAGAGAAAAAGAAACCCTCCTACACTGTAGGTGGGAATGTAAATTTTGCAGCCACTATGGTAAACAGTCTGAAAGTTCCTTAAAAACTAAAAATAGTTACCACATGATCCTGCAATCCCACTCCTGGGCATATATTCAGATAAAACTCTAACTCAAAAAGATATATACACCCCAATTTTTACAGTAGTACTATTTACAATAGCCAAGTCATGGAAACAACCCAAATGTCCATCAATAGATCAATGGATAAAGAAGATGTGGTATGTGTGTGTGTGTGTGTGTGTGTGTGTGTGTGTGTGTATATATATATATATATATATATATATATATAAAATGGAATATTACTCAGCCATAAAAAAGAATGAATAATGCCATTTGCAACAACATAGACTTACCCAATTATCCTATGATAACACTTACATGTGGAATCTAAAAAAAATGCTACAAATAAACTTATTTACTAAGCATAAAACAGACTCACAGACATAGAAAATGAACATACAATTATTAAAAGGGATAGCAGGGAAGGGGCCGGAGCGAACCAGGGTGAGATAAACTAGGAGTCTGGAATTAGCAGATACAAACTACTATAAATAAAAGGTAAACAAAAGGAACACTCAGTATAGCACAGGGAACTATAATCCATATCTTATAATAACCTAATATGGGAAAGAATCTGAAAAAGGATACATACATGTATAAGTGAATCACTTTGCTATACACCTGATACTAAAACATTATAAATTAACTATATTTCAACTTTTTAATGGTTTAAAAGAAAACTATATAGCAAAAGACAATGGACTGATATCTTCAAACTACTAAAAGAAAAAAAAAATTTTAGACTTAGAATTAAAAAAAAAAAAATTCAAATATAAAGACAAAACAAGTAATTTCCAAAATAAACAAATAACTTAGAGAATTCATTGCATACAGCTTCACTACCTGATATATTCACGTAAGTTCTATGAGGCACAAGCTGGAATCCAGATTGCCAAGAGAAATATCGATAACCTCAGATAGGCAGATGACACCACACTGATGGCAGAAAGCAAAGAGGAACTAAAGAGACTCCTGATGAAAGTGAAAGAGGAGAGAGAAAAAGCTGGCTTAAAACACAACATTCAAAAAACTAAAATCATGGTTTCCAGTCCCATTGCTTCATGGCAAATAGATGGGGAAACAATGGAAACAGTGACAGACTTTATTTTCCTGTGCTCAAAAATCACTGCAGATAGTGACTGCAGCCATGAAATTAAAAGATGCTTGCTCCTTGGAAGAAAAGCTATAACAAACCTAGACAGCATATTAAAAAGCAGAGACATTACTTTGTCGACAAAGGTCTATATAGTCAAAGCCGCGGCGTTTTCAGTCGTCATGTATGGATATGAGAGTGGGACCATAAAGATAGCTGAGCACTGAAGAAATGATGCTTTTGAACTGTGCTGTTGGAGAAGATTCTTGAGAGTCTACAAGGAGATCAAATCAATCAATCCTAAAGGAAATCAGTCCTGAATATTCACTGGAAGGACTGATGCTGAAGATGAAGCTCCAATACTTTGGCCACCTTATGTGAAGAACTGACTCACTGGAAAATAGCCTGATGCTGGGAAAGATTGAAGGCAGGAGGAGAAGGGGATGACAGAGGGATGAAAGATTGGATGGCATCACCAACTTGATGGACATGAGTTTGAGCAAGCTCCAGGAGCTGGTGACGGACAGGGAAGCCTGGCGTGCTGCAGTCCATGGGGTCGCAAAAAGTCCGACACAACTAAGCAACTGAACTGAAATGGAACAAGGAATACAAAGACAGCAAATATACACAAAGACAGAAGGAGCTCCAAAAGTGTAACAGTGAACATAAATATGAAACGTATTTTATGTTTAATCACTCCAAAACATAAGCAGCAGGAAGAGTTCACAACTGAATACAGAGCATAATACCACCCCCAGAAACAATGCAAGCGCAAGAGGAAAACAGTATGACAAATGGAAATTATAACCTAATATTTTAAGATGGACTAAAAGAAATAAAGAAAATTACAAAGCATTGAAAGATAAAGAATATTCTCAATTAGGCAACCTCAGAAATCAATTACTAGGAAGAAAAACTTATTTTAAAAGAAGTTAAAGAACTCAGGAAAACTTAGAAAGAAAGAAAAAGACATAAGAGCAAATAAGCATAATGGATACTGATTTAAGAGAAAACCAGATGGCCATTTTAGGTATCTGATTTTGCAACCTTACTACAAAACTTTTGACAGACCATGGAGTGAACCACACTAGTAGTGATTATCTGATCTTTTCATCTTACCATTGTTTATTAAAACAATGATCTTCAGGTGAATCTTGTGAAGAAGATAAATTCATAGCAGCTGCCAAAACCAAAGGTAGATATTATACTGCACAATCCTTAAGCTTGCCAAAAGGTTATGTGCGTCATTTAACTACATTAAGAACCAACAGAGCAGAACAGATACAGAAAATTATTTTTTAGTTCACTATTTTGTATTTATAGTGCACATCATCTCAGTTAAGCAAGGGTTTCATAATAACTGGCTTGACACTCAAGTTAAATTTTCAATCAGTGCCTTATTTATACTCTTCCTTTTATATGTATTATCTGCTTCAAACCCAGCATCCAAACTTACCAAATGATAATAAATGGTACAATAATAAGGCCATTGCTCAATCCATACATATTTTGATACCAACACTAATTCTATTATGCTTCCACAAAATGTATCAACTGATTCTAGTAGCACAGATTAAACTAACCAAGCATTCTATTTTTCAAATGTTAAGTATTATACAAAAAAAATTATCAAGATAATCAGAACCAGGCACAATTAAGAGTCATTTAGGAAAATAAGGAGTGGTTACATCTTATCTTACCTAACAGGATCAAAGAATCACTTTCATATTTTGGTACCAAATGTGAAATCCTGGCAAACACCACCTGATTCCTTTTGGTGATTTTATAAGTTACAGTGTCTTCATACATGTATTACATAATCTAAACCTCACAATCCTATAATGGGATACCATTACATCTCAATTTATAAATGAAAATTAAAAAACATACTCAAACATTCATTTGTCCAAAGTTAAATCTCAGGGCTTTTAATTCCAAGTCCAGTGCCCTTTGCATCAGATGATAAAGAAAACAAACACATGTATCACTGTGACCATGAAATTTCAAATCACTATTAGTATTTAGAAAACCTTGGGAAAAATTATTTTGAATATGTTGAAATTTATATACATCCTTCAAGAGTGAAAGACACCCAACAAAAGTCAGCCACAGAAATGTTTCTTCCTTCCCTTCAAAATGTCCAAAATTTGACACTTCCCTAGCTTCCTCCTTCCCCTTAAACCAGCTGCTTTGTGACCATCCCCAAGCCACCCTTCATTCTCAACTGGCCCTAAGTGGATTCAGGACTGAAAGACAAGGAAATACATGAAAAGGAAAATAATAATAACCTCAAATCATTTTTTAACACCTATACAGAAAACTCTTGAGAGTCCCTTGGACTGCAAGGAGATCCAACCAGTCCATTCTAAAGGAGATCAGTCCTGGATGTTCATTGGAAGGACTAAAGCTGAAACTCCAATACTTTGGCCACCTCATGCGAAGAGTTGACTCACTGGAAAAGACTCTGATGCTGGGAGGGACTGGGGGCAGGAGAAGGGGACGACAGAGAATGAGATGGCTGGATGGCATCACCGACTCGATGGACATGAGTTTGAGTGAACTCCGGGAGTTGGTGATGGACAGGGAGGCCTGGCGTGCTGTGATTCATGGGGTCGCAAAGAGTCGGACATGACTGAGCAACTGAAATGAACTGATAGAGATAACACTAGATCCCAAGCACCAATCTTCACAGAGAGCAGTTAAGATCCAGCCTCTGTCCATTCATCTCACTCCTTCCTAACTTCATTTGATATGATAAAAGCCCTAGAAAACTTAAACGTCCCTTTTAATAGAAATTAAATTTATCCGGTATTTTATAAAAAGAGATTCCTTTCCTATCTCCACATTTAACTTTGTCTTATATCACAGGATTTTCTGAATAAGGACAGGGAAGGTAAAGAAGAAAAGAAAGACAAGGCAAAATTTTTAGACTCTGTAGTTTAGCAATGAAATCTTAAAAAAAAAAAATATAGAGGGTAGGCCATTCAAAATAGCTACGGCAGAGTCTTGGGAGCAGAGTTTTTGGTTTTTTTTTTTTTGCTTTTTTTAAAAAAAACGAGACCATGTAGGCTAGAGAAAAAAGGACACCGTGATAAACACAACAAGTGATAGGCATGAAAAGATAAGCAAGGGAGCCAAGCTCTGGTGTTCCATCCACCGCAATCCCGTGAAAAAAGTAGACGGATCAGGATAGCAAATATGGCCAGAGACTGTCACTATAGATTCCTCCCAGTACGAAATCACTCCAATACTCTCTCAATTTCCTCCTGGAGCTTATTTTATTCACACACTCCCAAGATTCCACTACTCAGAGTAGCAGTTCTAACCATGAAAGGCTTACAGTTAGAGAAGAATTTCAATTAGGCCTGTGAGTTATAATTGGAACAATTAAGAGAACTGTCTCATAGCAAACAGCATCACCAGAGCTCACAGGATCTGGTGTTAGATTCAAGGTGGATCTAGGGACTTCAGTGCACTTACATGGAATACAGATCTTCACCAGAATTCTGCTATTAATGTGACTAGTGTTTCTTTTTCTGCATCTCAAGGATATCTCAGCTTGCAATATACAACTGACCCTTGAACAACACAGGTTTGAATTATGTGGGTTCACTTACACATAGATTTTTTTCAATAATAAATACTACAGTACAACACAATCTCCATTTGGTTGAATGACAGATGTGGAGGGACTATGGATATGAAGGGTTGACTTAAGTTAAAGTGGATTTTCAACTGGGCAGAGGGTGGGCATCCCAACTCCCGTGCTATTCAAGTGTCAACCGTATAGCCCTTCAAGCATCAGCACTACTTTAAGAACTTCAATATTTTTTTTTAAATAGGCCAATTCAAGTGTTTTTCTTTTTAAATTTCAAATTCCTGAGACAGAAAATATGACTGATACAAAATAAATACTGTTTCATGCCAATACCAACAAGATGCAACTGTTATATTTTAGTCATTAATTCAGAAAAGCAACCAGGCCAATGAGCTAGGAAAGATAGCAAGTTCACACATTAGAAAAACACGGATGCATATGCAGGAGGGGCTACAAAAGTATGGACGGGGAGATACCATACCTGATAAGTTTCATTAGATAATGAAAGAAAGTGAAAATGATGCAGTCCTGTCCCACTCTTTGCAACCCCAGGGACTATATAATCCATGGAATTCTCCAGGCCAGAATACTGGAGTGGGTAGCCTTTCCCTTCTCCAAGGGATTTTCCCAACCCAGGGACTGAACCCACATCTCCTGTATCACAGGCAGATTCTATACCTACCAGCTGAGCCACCAGAAAAGCCCCCGATACGGTCAGTCCCATCATCAGGAGAAACAAACAGCCATCCACGTGGAAGATGTGTTCTTTATAGCCATGAGGAAGATGTGCTCCTTATATTTCCACCTGGAGTTTTTAAAGTAATTTTTGAAAAAATATTGTTTTGGGGACTTCCATGGTGGTCCAGTGGTTGAAAATCTGCCTTCCAATGCAGGGAACGCAGGTCTGACCTCTGGTCAGGGAACTAAAATCCCACATGCTGCAGGGCAACTACTACTAGTGATGGCTGCACAACACTGTGAATGTACTGAATTGTACACTTTAAATGGTGACTCTTACGTGGTATGCATTTTACCTCAATTTTTTTGTTTTTTTTAGAAAAAGAAACAGAACTTATGACTTCCCAGGTGGTGCAGTGGTAAAGAATCCGCCTGCCAATGCAGGAGACACAAGAGATGAGGGTTCGACCCCTGGGTCGGGAAGATGCCCTGGGGGAGGAAATGGCAACCCACTCCAATATTCTTGCCTGAAAAAATTCCACAGAGGAGTTTAGTGGGCTACAGTCCATGGAATCGCAAAGAGTCGGACACAACTGAGCACACGCACACACACACACATACAGAACTTACACTTCTGGCCATGAGGGAGTAACTGAAATGGATCCGACAGAATGGAGGCATACTATTATAAAATTCTTACACTGTTTATGAAGTGACATAACATTATTTGAGGGCAGACTATAAAAAATTTAAAATGAGTATTACAAACCCTAGGGCAAGCACTTCCCCGCAAACACACACACACACACACACACATATCCCATACAAGTATTACTAATAAGTCAACAGTAGAAACAAAAGAGAAATCTTAAAAATACACAATTAATCCAAAAGAAGACATGGAAAGAAGGTGGAAAAAGAGAAAAAAGAAATAGAAGAATAGAAAGGACAAATAGAAAACAAAGAGCAAGCAAGATGCATACATAAAACCAAGCATATAATTATGTTAAAATGTAAAAAGTCTAACCAAGCCAATTAAAAGGCAAATTGTCACAGTAAGTAAAAAAGACTCAACCATAAGCTATCTACAAGAAGCCTACTTTGAAACAGACACAGAAGTAGTGAAGGACAAAAACACATACCATGTAAACTTTTAAGAAAATAAAGTTAGAGAGGCAATGTTAACAGACTAAATGGATTTCAAACCAACAGATATTCCCAGTAATAAGCAAGGACATTTCAAAATGATAAGGGGATCAACCTACCAACTCTAAATGTGTGTGCCCTACTACTAAAGTTTCAAAATACATGAAACAAAAATGGACAGAATTGCAAGGAAACATAGTAAACCCCACAATTACACCTGGTGTGGTTAAAGATTTTAAAACCTCTTTCAGTAACTGACAGAACAAGCATACAGAAAATCAGTATGGGTGTACAGAGCTTAACACATCAACAAACTTGACATTTATAGAATATACCAGTCTACACACAGGAGAATACTCATTTTTTTCAAATGCATATGGAACATTAACCAAGATAAAGCCTATGGTAGAAAACGAAAGAAGTCAGTAAATTTAAAAGAACTGAATTCATACAAATCCTATTCTCTGAACAAAGCTACATTGTATTAGGAGTTAATAACAGAATGATATCCAAAGAATTCTCATTTAGAAATTAAAATACGTCTAAGTAACCCATTCTTCCAATCAGAATGGAAAGGATAAAAAAAGTATATGGAACTGAATGAAAATTAGTGCAGGATTAGTAAGGGAAACTACTAGAATTAAATTTTCCTCAGAAAAAAATGTAAGCTTCAGTATTCAAAGCTAGAAAAAGAAGATAAAATTCAAAGTAGAATTAAAATAACAAAGCCAAATATCAATGAAATAGAGTCATTTGAAAAGATTAATAAAACTGACAATCCTCTGGCTAAACTGTTCAAGGCAAAAAAATAAAAAAGAGAGAGAGAAAACACAAATTATCAGCATCAGGAATGAAAGAAAGAAGGGACATCTTTCCAACTCCTACAAACATTTAAAGCATAAAGAAGTGCTAATATTTATGAACTTTATGCCAACAAACTCAATAGCTTGGGTGAAATGGAGAAATCCCTTAGCAGACAAATTACCAAAACTCAGTTGCTCACTTAAATAAAAAACCTGAACAGTCCTTTATCAGTTAAAGAAACTGGTAGTAAATAAAACCTTTCCACAAAAACTATGGCTTCGCTGATGAATTCTACCAGACACTTAAGAAGAAATATACCAATTTCATAAACTCTTTCAGAAAACAGGTAACGTTTCTCATCCCCTTTTAGAAATCCAGCATTATTCTATGTGATGGGCTGGACTGTGTCCTTTCCCAAATCCATACATTGAAATCCTAACCCTCAGTACCTCAGATTGGACATTAAAGAGGTAATCACGGTAAAGTAAGGTCATATATGCCCAGAGAAGGCAATGGCAAGCCACTCCAGTACTCTTGCCTAGAAAATCCCATGGACGGAGGAGCCTTGTAGGCTGCAGTCCATGGGGTCGCTACAAGTCAGACATGACTGAGCGACTTCACTTTCACACATTGGAGAAGGAAATGGCAACCCACTCCAGTGTTCTTGCCTGGAGAATCCCGGGGACGGGGGAGCCTGGTGGGCTGCCGTCTATGGGGTCACACAGAGTCGGACACGACTGAAGTGACTTAGCAGCAGCAAGGTCGTATATGCAGGACCTAAACCCAATATGACTGGTGTTCTTACATGAGATTAGGATACAGACAACACACAGACCAAAGCACAACTATGTGAAGACACAACAAGAGGTGGCCATCAGCAAGTCAAGGAGGGAAGAAACCAAATCTGACAACACCTTGATCTTGAACTTCTAGCCTCTGAAACTGTGAGAAAATAACTTTCTGCTTTTTAAGCTCCCCAGTCTGTAATTATGTTTCAACAGCCCTAGAAACAAATAACCCTGATACCAAAACATATATATAAATACATAAAGTAAATAAATATATATGTGCATTATATGAAAATAGATCAATGTCACTCATAAATAAAAATGGAAAATATAGCTTTAAAAAATTAGTGTATGAAAGTTGCTCAGTCATGTCCAACTCTTTGCAAGGCCATGGACTGCCAGGTTCCTCTGTCCATGGAACTCTCCAGGCTAGAACATTGGAGTGGGTGGGTAGACGTTCCCTTCTCCAGGGGATCTTCCCAAGCCAGAGATCAAACTAAGGTCTCCCACATTGCAGGTGGATTCTTTACTGTCTGAGCTACCAGGGAAGCCAAAGAACACTGCAGTGGGCAGCCTAACCCTTCTCCAGCAGAACTTCCCAACCCAAGAATCAAACCAGGGTCTCCGGAATTGTGGGTGGATTTTTCACCCTCTGAGCCACCAGGGAAGATCCCAAAATAAGACATAAAATTCAAAAAGAAAGAAGTAAAACTATATAGATTTTCAGATGACATGACTGTCATCTTAGAAAATTATATGGTTCTACCAAAAAACTGTTACAAGTAATAAGTGAACTTAACCACTTAAAAGAACAAAGTCATTATACAAAAATAATTTGTATTTCTACATATTAGCAACATTAGGAAACTGAAATTAACACAACAGCATCAAAAACATGAACCACTTAGGAGTAAGTTTAACAAAATATGTGCAAGATCCAAACACAGAGAACTATAAAACTCTGCTAAGAGAAGTTCAAGACCTAAATAACTGGAGAAATATGTTTATGGCTCAAAGACTCAATATTGTTAAGATGTCAAATCTCCCCAAATTGAGTCAAAGATTCAAAGTAACACAAGTTAAAATCCTAGAAAAATCTTTTAAGAATTGATAAACTAAAATATATGTGGAAATGCAAACTTCCTAAATAACTAAAAATAGGGGAACAAAACTACACTACCTGATTTCAACGTTTACAACAACGATACAGAAACTAAGACTATGGTACAGGCATAAGGATAAACACTTAGATCAATGGAACAGAATAAAGATTTCAGAAATAAACTTAAACATATTAATTTTTGAGAAATACTCCAAGAAAATTTAATGAAAAAAGATGGTCTTTTCAACAATGGGTGCTTCAATAACTGGACATCTACAATGGAGGGGAAAAATCTTCAAATCTTACCACAAACAGTATATAAAAACTAACATGAAATGATTGTACCTAAGTACAAAAAAGCTATTAAGTTTCTAGAATATACAAGATTTAGACAACAATTTCGATAGAACATAAAAGTCACAGACCATAAAAGAAAAAAGTTCAATAAACTGGACTTAAATTTTAAACCTCTGCACTTCAAAAGACTGCTCAGAAAACTAAAAAGTAAACGACAGACTGGGAGAAAACATCACAATATCTAGATTGACAAAAGACTTGCAGCCATAAGCCTTACAACTTAACACAAACAGGAGAAATATACGTGAGAGATTAGAAGACACACTTTATAAAAGATATGCAAGTGGAAATAAGCACACGGAAGTATGCTCAACATCATCATTCATTAAGAAAATGCAAATTATGACAATAAGATACTACTAAACGTACCACTAGAATGACTGAAATTTGAAAGACTGAAAGCAAGCGTTGGCAAGAATGTAGAACTGAAACTCAAACACTGCTGGTAGAAATGCAAAATGATAGTCACTTTAGAAAACCATTCTGCAGTTTCTTATAATGTTAAACACACAGTTGGCCACACAACCGAAGAATACACTCCTACGTATTTACCCAAGAGACATGAAGATGAACCTGAATGTGAATGTTTACAACAGCTTTCTTTACAACCACTGAAAACTTCAGAAACAAAGAAATTCAGTATCATCTAACTGATGAATATATAAAGAAGTCATGTTATATCCCTGGTGGCTCAGACGGTAAAGTGTCTGCCTGTAAAGTGCGGGAGACCAGGGTTCGATCCGTGGGTTGGGAAGATCCCCTGAAGAAGAAAATGGCAACCCAATCCAGTACTCTTGCCTGGAAAATTCCATGGACTGAGGAGCCTGGTAGGCTACAGTCCATGGGGTCGCAAAGAGTCGGAGACGACTGAGCAACTTCACTTTCACTTTCATGTTATATCCATGTAATGGAATACTACTCATAAGTTAAAGGAAGAAAATTAGTGAAACATTCACCATTATTAAGGGCTTCCCTGGTAGCTCAGCTGGTAAAAGAAATCTGCCTGCAATGCAGGAGACCCCAGTTCGATCCCCGCATTAGTAAGATCCCCTGGAGAAGGACATGGCAACAACTCACTCCAGTATTCTTACCTGTAGAATCCCAACGGTCATAGAAGCCTGGTGGGCTACAGTCCACAGGGTCGCAAAGAGTAGGACACGACTGAGTGACTAAGCACACACAGCATGCACTTACCGTTACTGAATCTCAAAAACATGACTCCAAGTGAGAGAAGCCAGGCACAAAAGACTACATACTGAACGACTCCATGTATATAAAATCCTAGAAAAGGCAAAACTATACTGAAGGAAAACAGAATGCCAGGTTATCGGAGGGTGACAGAAGACCGAGTGCAAAGCTGTGGCACAGTAAACTTATGAGCGTGATGGAAATGCTCTGTACCTTAATTAGGGTGGTAACATAGATACATTCATTTGTCAGGCTCACTTAACTATACACTTAAAACTGGTGACTTCTACTGTATGCAAATTATATCTTAATAAGGCTGACTGTAAACAAAATCACTGGTCTCTGAAAGGCAAGGTAATATAATGGTTAAGAATGTGAGCTTTGAGCCAAAACATCTGGATATAAACACTGTTACCACCATTATTAACTATATGAACTGAGACAAGCTACATAACCTCTCTGACCTTCACTTCCTCATCTATAAAACGGGAATTAGGGACTTTCTGCTGGTACAATGGATAAGAATCCACCTGCCAATGCAGGGGACATGGGTTCAGTTTCTGGTCTGAAGATTCTACATGCAGTGGAGAAACTAAAGCCCGTGTACTACAACCACTGAGCCTGTATGCTACAACTACTGAAGCCTGTGCACCCAGCGCCTATGCTCTAAAACAAGCAAACTGCAATTAACTGTTGTCAATGGGAATTATCTGCATCAAATAGTTGTTGGAAAGATTCAGTTCAGTTCAGTTGATCAGTCGTGACCGACTCTTTGCGACCCCATGAATCACAACAGGCCAGGCCTCCCTGTCCATCACCAACTCCCAGAGTTCACTCAAACTCATGTCCATCGAGTCGGTGATGCCATCCAGCCATCTCATTCTCTGTCGTCCCCTTCTCCTCCCGCCCCCAACCATGTCAAACCCTTAGAACAGTGCCTGGCAAATAATAATAGTTTATATTGCAACTCAGTCAGTAAAGAATCTGCCTGTAGTGCAAGAGACCCAGGTTCGATCCCTGGGTTGGGAAGGTCCCCTAGAGAAGGAAATGGCAACCCACTCCAGTATCCTTGCCTGGAAAATCTCATGGACAGAAGAGCCTGGTGGGCTACAGTCCATGGGATCGGGCATGACTGAGCGACTAACACTTATTTACTTATATTGGAACACATATTATATGGGCATCCCTGATAGGTCAGTTGGTAAAGAATCCACCTGCAAAGCAGGAGACTCCAGTTTGATTCCTGGGTCAGGAAGATCTGCTGGAGTAGGGATAGGCTACCCACTCCAGTATTCCTGGGCTTCCCTTGTGGCTCAGCTAGTAAACAATCAGCCTGCAATGTGGGAAACCTGAGTTGGGAAGACCCCCTGGAGAAGGGAACAGCTACCCACTCTGGTATTCTGGCCTGGAGAATACCATGGAGTATATAATCCATGGGGTTGCAAAGAGTGGGACACGACTGAGCGACTTTCACATTATTATGTATACCAAACCAGCTGTTAGTACTTTTCAGTGAACTTGGCATTTATGAACTTTGTGTTTCAAGCATCTACATGAGCCTCCAACATAGTTATCTGAAATTTTCACTAAACCCACTTTGCTTCATTATCTCTATCTGAGCCAAAAGTCCATCCTTAAACTAAACTGAGGTCTCATACTCAGTAAGACATGGGCAACAGGTCTCATCTTTAGCACTAAATATGATTAATAGGTACTGGCTGCCTAGACTGCTATGTTGAGGACTGTGAGACAACATTTGAATTTCAAAAGAGTACTTAACATCTGCCATGACACTAAGAGAAGCAGTGATGCCAGGATGTGATATTGTAATTATGTGATTAAAAGTTTTTCTTCACATAAATCATGAACTCCTTCAGGACACTCTGTTATTAACAGTTTGACACAAGAGGCTGTCTGTCACATTTATTAAACGGTAGATGGCCTTCACATAGACTCTACCTACATTTGATCAGGCAGAGTAAATCTTCCCAAAAGGGCTTCCTATCGACTTAAAAATACTTATTTCTGCCACAACTTAGAGAATATCTGGGACTTAAAGAGGCAGAAAAGGTCATTTTGGGGAGCTGGAAAGGCAAACACAGAGACAGTCATAATGCGACAGTGTAAAAAAAAGATACTATCTTCCAAACACAGGACAGACTCATAATTTAACAGACCATGTGAGAAACTTTTGAAAAGTAAGGCAACAAAGACTTCCTCTGAATGTCAGAGACTTATCCAACTTCAAGCTACATATACCTCTCTCTACTGGACTACATGCTCTTCATCTATACAAGTCAGAATTTACAACTTGATGGTACTTTCAATCCTTTGAAAGAAATACTAAAGTCAAAACTATAAATCCCTAAAACGACCATCAATTCTACAATAAGATATAAACTTACTTTCAAATATAAGGAGAGACCAACACGTGTTACTGACAATTCAGCATTTGACTTTAAATCAACTGTTCTCAAACAGGGTGAAAGGACAAGTTATTATCACCAAGGGAGCTTTTGCAAACTACACTGCCCACTCCAGCCCCCAATTCTGTGAAGTCCTCTTAGGATGTGGGCAGACAGACAGGCAAGGGGAGGGAGTAAGAATAAAAACACGTGTCTCCTGAACTTTCCTGGTGGTCCAGTGGTTAAGACTCTGAACTTCCACTGCAGAGGCCTCAGGTTGGATTCCTGGTCAGAGAAATTCCGCATGTCACAGGGTGAGGTCAAAAAAAAAAAAAAAGTTATCTCCTCTGATTGTGAAACAGCTGTTTTCCTCCAATCCACCACATTTAAGAACCATGAGGCTAAATGCATATATTTGATCTTATAGATCCGAAATTTTTAAATTCCATAAAAGAAAGCACTAAACTGAGAATCAGGAGATGTGAGTTGTAATTTTGTTTCTGAACAGTCCAATCTGAAACAAAGTTACTTAACTTCTCTCTACCTCTACTAGAATACAATTATATTAGTATTACATTAAAAGTGGAAGCAGCAGAAGGCAATAGCACCCCACTCCAGTACTCTTGCCTGGAAAACCCCATGGACAGAGGAGCCTGGTGGGCTACAGTCCACCGGGTCGCTAAGAGTCGGACACAACTGAGCGACTTCACTTTCACTTTTCACTTTGATGCATTGGAGAAGGCAATGGCAACCCACTCCAGTGTTCTTGCCTGGAGAATCCCAGGGACGGGGAAGCCTGGTGGGCTGCCATCTATGGGGTCACACAGTCAGACACGACTAAAGCGACTTAGCAGCATACAACTTAACAGAGTTGCTCTAGGATAAAATGAAACATGAAGCATAAACATCTTTAAAATGTGAATGGAATTATTATCATTATTCAAACTGAAGCCTCATTAAGATGTAAAAGCTTAGAATAATCTGGACTGGTTCACAGTTTAACCTTGAAGCAGACAAGACCAACCACCCAGGGCCTATTAGAAATGAAAAGGATTCCTCGGGTTTTGCCTAGTCCTTTATCTTCCTACCCTAAACACTTGGCCAAATCAAATCTATCTTGAGAATCAGGAAAATTGATTCCCATTAATGAATTCTTCTGAAAAGTCACCCTCACCAGCAAAAAAGACCAAGGACTATGACATTCTTAGAAAGTGAAATATTCAGAATTTTTAACTAAAGACTCTCACTTGGAATATAAAAGAAAACAAACAAAAAAATCTAAGCAACATGGTTAAGATTCAGAGACTGGATTTAAAATTTCTTTTAAGTTAGGTGACAGACTAACAAAAATTTTAATAATTTTACCCCTAAAAAATAAAAATTTGTGCCAGCGGCTTATACTCCCCTATCCCTCTCCAATTCTCTATCAAATGGCTTACAGTAAGTATAATAAGTAAGTATAAGTACATATGGTGCCTGGCAGACAATGAGTGTCAAATAAATACCTGTTGGATGAATGATTAATTCCCTTCCTTCACCTTGTATTTTAGTGCACCTACATGGATGCTAGCATGTTTGCTTCCTTTAATTTACTTATAAGTGAAATGGAAATGGTGGCCAAAAAGGCAAATTCTAAAAATCCTCACTTTGTTTCATTAGTTTCTACTTTTATCGCATGGTATTCTGTACCAGGTACAAACACAAACACTTAGACCTAAACATAAGGTGCTTAAGTTATTTGTTAAAAAAAAATTACAATTCTAGTCCAGCTTCAGTGAAAAATGAATCAATTCTTAATCCAGAATAATTTATGACAAAAGCAAAAATATAAAGCCATTTTCACTGCAAGAACTAGAAACTGTAAGTCTAATCAATAACTTTCTTATACTCCCAACTTCTAGCCCTATTGTATTTAATGACAACGTATCATCTGCAACCCTGAAGTGAATCAACTTCCCCTCTAATGATAGTGCAAGCCAACTTCTCGTATCACTAATACACTAAGTCTATCAACAATTTCCTCCAGAAGAAAAGCACAAGATCCTACCAGTTCTCACTCAGCTAACAGCAATTCCTTTCTCCTAATCTTACCATCTGAATTGGACAAAACCCAGTGAAAACTCAAAACACCCTCAAGCAAGACAGTCAACTCCATCTTTCACTTAATATGAATAAGCCCCCTATGCCAAATGTCATAACTGAGTACTACTGTATACTATCCACGATGACAACACGTCTAACTCCAAGCGTTTCTCAAATCAGAAGTTCTAAAAAACTCTGATGTGTTAACACAAGTGCCAAGTGCAGTGCAATTGCATCTGACCCACGGATGGTATTTTAAAATGTGGCCCCCCCTTTCAAGAAATTCTATTGAGAGGTGCAATTTTTTTGTGAACAGACTTTCTTTACAGAAGCCTCAACAGCAGATTTAAAAGTAAACGACCTAGCCTTTGAAGGAGGAGGCGATATTTACATGTACATACAACAGATATTTACATCAACACACACACGACGGATATTGACAGCAAATACTACTTCTCCTTAAAACAGCCATGCCCATGTTTAGAGTACCATCTACCACACTTTCAATAAACAAACTGTGGCCAACAACTGTCTCCCTCAGCATACCAGGAAGCTTAATTCTCTCCCTTTACAAGCTTAATTCACCTCCACGAGCAATCCGGACTGACACGGTACCTAATTCACCAGACGGTCAGAAAATTCAAGGCCCAACCTCCGTGCCCACCTTTTTCCTTTTATGCACAGCCACTTATTTGACCTTCCATGTCTCCCTCTTATTTATTATTGCCTAAACTCCCTTCACGTCTCCTCCCAACCCTGCCCTCTCTACTACCCTCACCCTGCGTCGGGATGCCAACATTTCCCCATCCCACTCCACCAACCCCTGAAAACGTTCGAATCCCTCTGCAGACACCGCTACAGCGCCCCACAGACCGCCCTCACCCCGGACCCCAGCAGCCCCAACAGCAGAAACTCCTAATGCAGAGATGGGGGCGGGGGGGTGCTGGCGGCTGCTCGTCCAACCCACCAGACGAAGTCGTTGCTTTTGTCCTCGTAGGAGTTGATGAGCCCGTTGCACAGTGGGGCGAGCAGAGGTCGCTTCCTGCTGCCGCTGCTCAGGCTGGAGCTGCTCCCTCCTACGCCGGCGCTGGGCCTGGCCGCGCAGCTGACCCGGGACAGGCCCGTGGACACCGCCCCGCCGCCGCTCCCGCCGCCGCTGCCGGACACCGCGGCCGCCACCAGCACAGGCCGCGCCGGGCCCCCGAGACCGCCGGAGCCCGCGGCCTGGGCCGCCCCGCCGGACCCCAGCGCCGCCGCCGAAGCCGCCACGGAAGGGGGCGACGGGGAAGAGGATAAGGACGAGGAGGCGGAAGTCACCGAGGAGGCCGCCGAGGAGCCCGGGCTGGTGCCGGCGGAGCCCGATCCGGCCTGGCGGCTCCCAGACATCGTGACTCCCTCCCCTCCGGCTGGGAGCTCGGAGGAGAGGGACCGCGACCCGCCGCCGCCGCCGCCGCCGCCGCCCCTCCGCCTTCAGTGCATCCTGAGGACGCGCGCCGCGTCGGGAGGCGGGGCTGAGGAACAATAAAGTTGATTTTCGTGAAGGCAAAGCCACACAGCAGCGTCCGACGGGAGGGGCGGAGGGAACTCCTAAAGCCGAGCAGGAACCACCGCCGCTCTCGGGACCGCCGCCGCCGCGACCGCCGCCGCAGCCAACCCGAGCGCGCCGTGGGCCGGCCGTGCGCGCGCGCGAGCGGCGGAAGGGGCGGGAGCGGCGGGGAGGCCACTTCAGACGCGGCGCGGGCGGCGGCGGCGGCGGCCTAGCAACGGCCGCCGCCCTGGCGGAGCGCCGGTTTCCCTTCGGAAAGAGCCCGAGGGTAGGGCCGTCTGAGGAAACGAAAGGGCAGCGGAGAGAGAAATGGAGGGTTGGGGTGGCGGGGGGGCTGGGGGTAGGGGGACGGGGGAAGAAAAGTGCTCCGAAAGCAAGTGCGCACGCGCGCCCGGGGCGCAGACCCTCCGGCTTTACCCAGGCTCCCGACTCCCGGCGGAGCGGAGCGGCGCCGGCGCGGGGGCTGCCGCACGGCGCATGCGTGCGGGTGAGCAGCATTCCTGAACGCGAACTGGGAGCGGCGGCTTGTGGTTTGCGAGGCAGGCAGTTTGACCCGGTGGAGAGGATACGACTTCGATTCGGGTATTGAAGGCTCGGACACAGGAAAAGAACCTGGAAGCCCCGAGCCGCTGAGAAGAGTTCTGGACTGACAGGACTCCCGGCGCTGCTGCTTTTAGCCATTCCACAGTACTGAAGTCAATGAACAGTGCTTTGTACAGTGCAAGCATGGTAGCAGGTGTTTCCAGTTGTACGTGCTCGACCGTGATCTCACTCGTTTGAAAAGTTATTTACCAAGTTAAGCATCATAATAATGAGAAAACAAGTTATATTTAATTGGAACATAGCTCAGTTAAAACCTCCGTCTGATGTGTGTCTGATACGATTTTTAGCACAAAACAAGGAAAATCTGGCAGTTAATGCTACCAGAAGTTGCAGTTTCTGGTAGGCTTTTTGAAATACTGAAATTTGTTTACAGATTTTCATTTGCCATTTTGAGACACACACACACCCCTCCCCCCCAGATTCTGGGTGATGTAAATTAGAAACAACTAATTCTGATTGTCAGTATACTTTCCAACACTCTTACTATGATTCTTAGAGGGAAGGATCTCAGTTAATTCTCTTAGGGGCAGTTAGAGGGCCTTTCCCTAGGAATATCTGTCCATGCTGAGGGGACAGGGCCAGGCGAGGGCCTCGATGCAGTCCCAGCAGCAATACCTAGCCATTCACCTGGCCGTGAACCACCTATCCATCTTAAGGCCGCCATCCAACTGAAGTCTGCCTTAGCTGCTCACCTTCATATTCCCAGCTCAGGTTTCTGCTCAGAATAATGATACAGGGATGGGCATATCAGATTTCTAACAACCCTCTTCTTTTCCTGATTATTCTGTTATACAACCCTTTGTTTACATTTATTTTCCAGACCCAATTAAAATATCAAGCCTTACTGACTTCTCAGCAGAAAGAGTTGCACCCTCATTTGTGTCCCTAGAATATTTGGTTTGCACTTACAACATTGTATTTTATACTTTATAATTCTCCTCCATTAACCTATCAGCTTCAGCTTTATATTCCCAGCCAATTCATGTAACCCAATACCTGGCCTATGATCAGTGCTTATTAAGTATTTCTGGGCAAACAAAGCAATTGATCTCATTTGTATTTTAATTATTTGCTTAAAGTCTGTCTTTCCAACTAAAATTTAAGCTCCATGAAAGAAAGGACCATATGAGTCATAAGTGGGCATTCAAATACATTTTTATGAAGGAATCCATAAGTCAGTTCAGTTCATTTCAGTTCAGTCGCTCAGTCGTGTCCGACTGTCCGCGACCCCATGAATCACAGCATGCCAGGCCTCCCTGTCCATCACCAACTCCCGGAGTTCACTCAAACTCATGTCCATCGAGTCGGTGATGCCATCCAGCCATCTCATTCTCTGTCGTCCCCTTCTCCTCCCGCCCCCAACCTTTCCCAGCATCAGAGTCTTTTCCAGTGAGTCAACTTGTCGCCTGAGGTGGCCAAAGCACTGCAGTTTCAGCTTTAGCATCAGTCCTTCCAATGAACACCCAGGATTGATCTCCTTTAGAAGTAAATGGATGTAAATAATGCGATGAATATTTCCCCCCTTTTTTTAAATTGCTTGACAATATTATGTTGGTTTCTGCCACACATCAGCATGAATCAACCATAGGTATAGGTATGTCCCCTCCCTCTCAAACCTCCCTCCCACCCCCCTCACCATCCCACCTCTCTAGGTTGTCACAGAGCCCCAGTTTGAGTTCCGAGTCATACAGCAAATTCCCACTGGCTATCTATTTTACACACGGCAGTGTGTGTGTTTCCATGCTACTCTCCACTCATCCCACCCTCTCCTTCCCACTCTACCATCCCGTCCATAAGTCTGTTCTCTATGTCTGCATCTCCATTGTTGTTCAGTCTCCCAGTTGCGTCTGACTCTTTGATTCGATGGACTGCAGCATGCTGTGCCTCCCTGCCCCTCACCATCTGCCAGAGTTTGCCCAAGTTCATGTCCATTGCAATCAATGCTGCCCTATAAATAGGATCATCAGTACCACCTTTCTAGATTCCATATATATGTGTTAATATATGACATTTGTTTTTCTGACTTACTTCATTCTGTATAATAGGCTCTAGGTTCATCCACCTCGTTAGCACTGACTCAAATGTATTGCTTTTTATGGCTAAGTAATATTCCATTGTATATATGTACCACAGCTTTATCCATTCAGTTAGCAAGGGACATCTAGGATACTTCCATTTCCTAGCTAAAGTGAATAGTGCTGCAATGAACATTGAAGTACATGTGTGTTTTTGAATTATGGTTTTCTCAGGGTATATGCCCAGTAGTGGGCTTTTTGGGTCATATGGTAGTTTTATTCCTAGTTTTTTTAAGGAATCGCCATACTGTCTTCTATAGTGGCTGTATCAATTTACATTCCCACCAACAGTGCAAGAGGATTTGCTTTTCTCCACATCCTCTCTAGCATTTATTATTTGTAGATTTTTTTTGATGATGGCCATTCGGAGAAGGCAATGGCAAGCCACTCCAGTAATTTTGCCTAGAAAATCCCATGGATGGAGGAGCCTGGTAGAATGCAGTCTGTGGAGTCGCTAAGGGTCGGACACGACTGAGCAACTTCACTTTCACTTTTCACTTTCACACATTGGAGAAGGAAATGGCAACCCACTCCAGTGTTCTTGCCTGGAGAATCCCAGGGACAGGAGAGCCTGGTGGGCTTCCGTCTATGGGGTCACACAGAGTCGGACACAACTGAAGTGACTTAGCAGCAGCATTCTGACTCATGTGAAGTGATATCTCATTGTAGTTTTGAGTTGCAGTTCTCTAATAATGAGTGATGTAGAGCATCTTTTCATGTGTTTATTAGCCAAGGAATCTGATTAATATTTATTGAACATTTATTACACATAGCCCTGGACTAGGCAAGGAAGAGATAAATATATGTTCATGGAATAATTGAAGAGTGAGAAAAATAAGTAAAGATAAGTAATGTTACCAAGGTGTACATTCAGTTCGGTTCAGTCACACAGTCATGTCCAGGTCTTTGCGACCCCATGGACTGCAGCACGCCAGGCCTCCCTATCCATCACCAACTCCCGAAGCTTACTCAAACTCATGTCCATTGAGTTGGTGATGCCATCCAACCATCTCATCCTCTGTCGTCCCCTTCTCTTCCTGCCTTCAATCTTTCCCAGCACAAGGGTCTTTTCCAATGAGTCAGTTCTTCGCATCAGGTGGCCAAGGTGTTGGAGCTTCAGCATCAGTCCTTCCAATGAAAATTCAGGACCGATTTCCTTTAGGATGGACTGGTTGGATCTCCTTGCAGGCCAAGGCACTCTCAAGAGCCTTCTCCAACACCACAGTTCAAAAGCATCAATTCTTCAATGCTCAGCTTTCTTTATAGTCCAACTCTCACATCCATACATGACTACTAACGTACATGCTAAATGCTTAATCAGTAAAGCAGAGAATCAACATAGGAACTGAAGCAGGAGCAAGTGCTTAGGGCCAGCCATGCTGATGGTGGTGGGGGCGGAGGTGGGGGGCAGGGGTAGGGAGTTGTTAGGCCAGAAGAGAACAGTATGGCTTAGTCAGTTAAAGAATAATTAAAGTCATGAGCCCAGAAAATAAATAAGTAAAAATGCTTACATCAAGTTCAAGTATCCATTTGGTAGAGTTCATTTGACAAAAATTCATTTGGGGGCCAAATTGGAAAGAGCCTTGATTCTACTTTGAAAAATAGGTTACAAGCAGTTGAAATTAATGAGATTAAGTAGGGGTAAAAATATGTTTGAAATGTTTTGAACGTTACATTTTCAGCAGATTAATCTTTGAGGAGAGGTGGGAGATTAGGAGCAAAGAGACTAATTGGAAAAACATTAGAGCAGTCCAAGCTTAAGTGATGAGATTCTAGGTGTGTGTGTGTGTGCCCGCTCAGTCGTATCTGACTCTTTGTGACCCTGTGGACCAGGCACCAGGCTACTCTGTCCATGGGATTCTCCAGGCAAGAATACTGGAGTGGGTTGCTGTTTCCTAGTCCAGGGGATCTTCCTGAATGAGGGATCAAACCTGCGTCTCCTGCATTGGCAGGCAGATTCTTTATCACGTAGCCACCAGGGTAGCCCTCTAGGTTAGTATACTGATAAGGAAAGTAAACGGGTATTCTGAAACCCACACACACATACAAGAATCTACAGGATTAAGTTACTCTCTGTAAAAGAATCTTCATTGGACTTCTCTGGTGGCACAGTGGATCAGAATCTGCCTTGTAACACAAGGGGCACGGGTGTGATCCCTGATCTGGGAAGATTCCCCATGCTGCAGAGCAGCTAAGCCCGTGTACCACAACTGTGGAGCCAGAGCTCTTGAGCCACAACTACCGAAGCTGGCTCACCTAGAGCCCATGCTCCACAGCAAGAGAAGCCCCCACAGTGAGAAGCCCCCATCACGGCAACTGGAGAATGCGCACTTGCAGCAACAAAGACTCGGCACAACCAAAGAATAGAATCTTCAAGATCCTTGAGGACATGACCCATGTCTTTCTTAAGGTCATCACTGTCTTTCCTGGTGCATGGCACAAAGGCTAATTAGATGATCAAGTAAAACTTAGGAGACACAAGGATGAAGGACTCTAATGATGACTTCAGGTATAGTTCATTCTATACCAGAATTAAATAGACAGTGAATGATTTGATTGTGGATATGTTAAGTGTTCATAAGATGAAAATACATTCAAGTAAGCATATCTAGCCAGTGACTGAAAATTCAGGCAAGACACAGGAGAAGATTCAGCACATAACGAAAATAAAACTGCTGATTTCCTGAGCTCTCTCTCCAGAGATTCTGAACGTATGGTTCTGGGCTAGGACCTATGAATATGCATTCTTATCCTCACCCAACTGAACTTGATGCAGGTAACCCGTTAAGAACTACTGTGATTAATATTATAGGCAATTCAGGAGAAATATGTAAAACAGTCTCTTCCTTTCAGGTATCTTATTCAGAAAACAGAAAGTGATATGACCCTGGCTGAAAAATCTCCTGGGTGGGGTGGGGAATCAGCTGTTAGTATTATCTCTTTGAAACCTATCTTCAGTATAATCTGAACTCACAAAAGGAAGCTGAGGCGATGTGATGCAGTAGAATTTCCCTTTAATTCCAGATAAATGTATAAAGACTATTCTGAAAGTACACAGTCCTTTCTAAATTCTGGTGGCAAGATCTTCTGGGAAAGCAGAAGAGAAAAGAGGAAGAATGGCAATCACACACACAGGATGTCAGCCAATTCAGTTCAGTTCAGTTCAGTCGCTCAGTCATGTCCGACTCTCCGCGAGCCCATGAATCACAGCACGCCAGGCCTCCCTGTCCATCACCAACTCCCGGAGTTCACTCAAACTCATGTCCACAGAGTCGGTCATGCCATCCAGCCATCTCATTCTCTGTCGTCCCCGTCTCCTCCTGCCCCCAATCCCTCCCAGCATCAGAGTCTTTTCCAGTGAGTCAACTCGTCGCATGAGGTGGCCAAAGTATTGCAGTTTCAGCTTTAGCATCAGTCCTTCCAATGAACACCCAGGATTGATCTCCTTTAGAATGGACTGGTTGGATCTCCTTGCAGTCCAGGGGACTCTCAAAAGTCTTCTCCAACACCACAGTTCAAAAGCATCAATTCTTCGGCGATCAGCTTTCTTCACAGTCCAACTCTCACTTCCATACATGACCACGGGAAAAACCATAGCCTTGACCAGACGGACATTTGTTGGCAAAGTAATGTCTCTGTTTTTTAATATACTATCTAGGTTGGTCATAACTTCCCTTCCAAGGAGTAAGCGCCTTTTAATTTCGAGGCTGAAATCAGCATCTGCAGTGATTTTGGAGCCCATAAAAATAAAGTCTGACACTGTTTCCACTGTTTTGCCATCTATTTCCCATGAAGTGATGGGACCAGATGCCATGATCTTTGTTTTCTGAATGTTGAGCTTCAAGCCAACCTTTTCACTCTCCTCTTTCACTTTCATCAAGAGGCTTTTGAGTTCCTCTTCACTTTCTGCCATAAGGGTAGTGTCATCTGCATATCTATTGATATTATTGATATTTCTCCCAGCAATCTTGATTCCAGCTTGTGCTTCTTCCAGCCCAGTGTTCCTCATGATGTACTCTGCATATAAGTTAAATAAGCAAGGTGACAATGTACAGCCTTGACGTACTCCTCTTCCTATTTGGAACCAGTCTGTTGTTCCATGTCCAGTTCTGACTGTTGCTTCCTGACCTGCATACAGGTTTCTCAAGAGGCAGGTCAGGTGGTCTGGTATTCCCATCTCTTTCAGAATGTTCCACAGTTTATTGTGATCCACACAGTCAAAGGCTTTGGCATAGTCAATGAAGCAGAAATAGATATTTTTCTGGAACTCTCTTGCTTTCTCCATGATCCAGCGGATGTTGGCAATTTGATCTCTGGTGCCTCTGCCTTTTCTAAAACCTGCTTGAACATCTGGGAGTTCACGGTTCACATATTGCTGAAGCCTGGCTTGGAGAATTTTGAGCATGAATTTACTAGCGTGTGAGATGAGTGCATTTGTGCAGTAGTTTGAGCATTCTTTGGCATTGCCTTTCTTTGGGATTGGAATGAAGACTGACCTTTTCCAGTCCTGTGGCCACTGCTGATTTTCCAAATTTGTTGGCATATTGAGTGCAGCACTTTCACAGCATCATCTTTCAAGATTTGAAATAGCTCAACTGGAATTCCATCACCTCTACCTGCTTTGTTCGTAGTGATGCTTTCTAAGGCCCACTTGACTTCACATTCCAAGATGTCTGGCTGAAGTAGCTAATAGGAAAAGAGAACAGTAATGAAAAATAAAAGTAAACATGAAATAAAAATAAATCCCCAGTAATTAAAAATAATTTTATCATGTTTGAAAATATTAGTCCTGACACAAATGGATGACAGAAGTGAGAAAACGAAATCCAAAGTCTTCTACAAAATCACTTCTGAAGTAAAATCTCATGTGCATGCACATGCTAAGTCAGTCATGTCTGACTGCGACCCCATGAACTATAGCACTCCAAGGCTCCTCTGTCCGTTGGATTCTCCAGGCAAGAAGACTGGAATGGGTTGCCATGCTCTCCTCTAGGGGCTCTTCCTCCAGGGGATCTTCCTGATCCAAGGGTCTAACCTGTGTCTTTTGTGGTCCTGCATTGCAGGCACTCTTTACTGTTGACTCACTGCTGCTGCTAAGTCACTTCAGTCGTGTCCGACTCTGTGCGACCCCATAGACGGCAGCCCACCAGGCTCCCCTGTCCCTGGGATTCTCCAGGCAAGAACACTGGAGTGGGTTGACTCACTAGGGAAGCCCAAAATCTCATGTAATTAAAATGGAATGGAATTGTCAACAGGACTGAACTTCCCAAATATGTTTCTAAGGTGTCTTAGCTAAATATGACATTTTAGGGAAATAAGGCCAGCTGTTTCCATCTTCCACTAACGCTGCCCTTTGGTAACCAATCTCCCCAAAAGATCCTCCCTGAAAACTCTTCTGCCTGACTCACCTGGAGGGTTTGCTTCCCTTTAGCCCTGTCTACTGTCTCAATCAAACCTGTGAGTGAATGCCCGTTTTCTGTTAATTTTTTTCTTTTTAATGTGGTTGCCCTGTTATAACAACATAAGGAATGTGAAATAAACACACTACTGAAAAGCTAAATTAAGAAGGAAAAGGAGTCAAATATTTTCTGTCTGAGTGAATGGACAGGAAAAAGTAGAAAAATTTTTGAAACTCAATAGCATTGTAATACATCTGCTGCTGCTGCTGCTGCTAAGTCACTTCAGTTGTGTCCGACTCTGTGTGACCCCATAGACGGAAGCCCACTAGGCTCCCCAGTCCCTGGGATTCTCCAGGCAAGAACACTGGAGTGGGTTGCCATTTCCTTCTCCAATGTGTGAAAGTGAAAAGTGAAAGTGAAGTCGCTCAGTCGTGTCTGACCCTTAGCGACCCCAGGGACTGCAGCCTACCAGGCTCCTCCACCCATGGGATTTGCTAGGCAAGAGTACTGGAGTGGCTTGCCATTGCCTTCTCCGTGTAATACATCTAGCAGAAAATAATCCATAATCTACTTGGTAAAATTAAAAGCTTCAATTTATATGTTAAAACCAGAGGTAGTTGCCTGTGGAGCACTGTAATTTCTTATAATTTGAGGGTGCAACTCTTTTCTGAAAATGTCTACCACGCTGTTTTCATTGCTAGAATTGCATCATTAGCTTTTATTCCCTTCTAGTCTTTCTATATGAAATTAATAATTTTTTAGAGAAGGTAAACTAATAGTATTAATACCTTCATAAGTCACTCATCCTATTAAGAGGAGTTAATTTCCTTTTCAACCTACTGCTAGCAATTTTAGTCAAAGTCCTTTGACTTTAAAATACCACCCAAGCCAATAGAAGCATTGTTAACAATGAAGAATTATAGGGTTGGCTGTATGAATGTGAATGCAAGTTACTGAATAGGGTTAGTCAGCTTAATGAAAAGAAACCCAAGTACTTCCCTGGTGGTTCAGTGGTTAAGAATTTGCTTTGCAATACAGGGAACACCGACTTGACCCCTGGTTCCGGAAGATCCCACATGCCTTGGAGCAACTAAACCCATATGTCACAATTACTGAGCCCAGGCTCTAGGGCCCACAAGCTGCACCTACTGAAACCAGCATGCTCTAGAGCCTGTTCTCTGCATCAGGAGAAGCCACCACAGTGAGAAACCCACACACCACAACTAGAGAGTAGCCCTGACTCGCTGCAACTAGAGAAAGCTCAGGCTCAGCAATGAAAACCCAGCACAGTCAAAAATAAATAAAATGTAAAAGATCCAATGCAGACAAACAAATATTTAAAAAAAAAGAAAAGAAACCAAACATTAGGAAAAGCTGATGTTGAGTAGAGAAACATATACTTGTTTTATATGTGGTGAATGTATACAGGTTTTGTAAATATATGGGTAGATTTAGATCTACTTAAAGACCATAAACCAAAATAAGGTATAATGCATTCTACAAAAACAACAATTTAAGTCATCAAGAGAGAGAGACCAGGTAATATTAAAGATCCAGCGAAAATTACTTCACCCTGAAATGGAAGCAGGTAACACTGCAAGTCATTTGCCCCTTGGAATATGATTAGCCATGCATGTGGCGTTGCATACCTAAGTGATCTGGGAAAGTGTGTACAGCTAGAATCAAGAAACGTTTAAAACAGTACATTGTCTTTTGTAATTTGCATCAAGTCTTTTCCTAGATCATGAATGATATTTCTTTCTGCCTGGTACCCTGAGTGTACTAGGATGTAATTGCTGACAAATCATGCTACCATATTGTCTCCAATACCTATTCCTGTCATCCATTGATTTCTGTAAGAATCTTACAGAATTCTGGGACTGCTAAAGTAGCACTAAATTATGAATTTCTGTAACAACCTAGAATGAAGGAGGAAGAGCATTTGGATATAATCATTATAATTAGACTTACATCAGGTTGGAAGAGAAGTTATTTTGAGAGCCTATTCTTAACATTTGAAGAGGATGTCAAGTAAAACAAATATTCCATCTGCCAATATGTTTCCTCTTTTTCCTGAGTTTATATGGTAATTCTTATGTTCTAAATGTGAATGCTCTGCTCAGATAGAGCAGGTTTTTCCTTTCTCACCCCACACTGAGTCCTCCCACACAGAGCCCTGTGCATCTCCCATTAAAACCAGTTCATCAACTGCATTTGCACTTATCAGTTTATTGTAAAATAGTAGAAACTGGTACTATTTCACCTTCTGTTTAGAAAAACTAGGTCAAAGCAATCAAGCTGCTTTCCAAAATCTCAGGACTTCACCCTATGTTCAACAGTTAAGATTTGCTAAATCTGGATTATCTCTTCCTGACAATAGTTCACCTGATACAAGAGCATATAATGGTTTTGAGTTAGTTAAATCCAAGTCATAAATTAAAATTAAGTATCATGCGCTATTCTTCATTCTTCCTTTGCTGTCTACTAATACTTAACTTTATTTTTTTGGGCTCCAAAATCACTGCGGATGCTGATTGCAGCCATGAAATTAAAAGACGCTTGCTCCTTGGAAGGGAAGTTATGACCAACCTAGATAGTATATTAAAAAGCAGAGACATTACTTTGCCAACAAAGGTCCGTCTAGTCAAGGTTATGGTTTATCCAGTGGTCATGTATGGATGTGAGAGTTGGACTGTGAAGAAAGCTGATCGCCGAAGAATTGATGTTTTTAAACTGTGGTGTTGGAGAAGACTCTTGAGAGTCCCCTGGACTGCAAGGAGATCCAACCAGTCCATTCTAAAGGAGATCAATCCTGGGTGTTCATTGGAAGGACTGATGCTAAAGCTGAAACTGCAATACTTTGGCCACCTCATGCGACGAGTTGACTCACTGGAAAAGACTCTGATGCTAGGAAAGGTTGGGGGCGGGAGGAGAAGGGGACGACAGAGAATGAGATGGCTGGATGGCATGACCGACTCTGTGGACATGAGTTTGAGTGAACTCCGGGAGTTGGTGATGGACAGGGAGGCCTGGCGTGCTGTGATTCATGGGGTCGCAAAGAGTCGGACACAACTGAGCGACTGAACTGAACTGAATACTTAACTCTAAAACTCTTGGTTGGTACCAAAATGAACCAGTATTAATAATTTGTTGTTCACTTGCTCAGTTGTGTCCGATTCTTTGTGACCCCCATGGACTGCAGCAAGCCAGGCTTCCCTTTTCTCCTCCTGCCCTCAGTCTTTCCCAGCATCAGGGTTTTTCCAGTGAGTCAGTTCTTCACATCAAGTGGTCAAAGTTATTGACTGCTTCAGCTTCAGTAGCAGTCCTTCTAATGAATATTCAGTGTTGATTTCCTTTAGGATTGACTGGCTTGATCTCCTCGCTGTCCAAGAGACTCTCAAGAGTCTTCAGCAACACCACAGTTCGAAAGCATCAAGTCTTCAGTGCTCATCCTTCTTTATGGTCCAACTCTCACATCTGTACATGACTACTGGAAAAAGCATAGCTTTGACTAGACGAACCTTTGTCAGCAAAGCGATGTCTCTGTGTTTTAATACACTGTCTAGGTTTGTGGTAGTTTTTCTTCCAAGGGGCAATCATCTTTTAGTATGGAGTAACATGAAGCAAGTTTGTCCTTCCACATGAAACAACTGCAAAAATGGGCACACTAAGTGAAACTACACTTTTAGATATTGGATGTCAGGTAGCACAGAACAGTGATCCCTGAGAAAGGGGAAGGAAATGAGGCAAGCCCTACAGCTGCGCCAGCTTGATGCCTGAAGAATATCTGCAAGCCACACTACAGGGAGGAGGACCTAGGTCTCAGATAAGGAAACATATGTGGGAGGCTGAGAAGTGGCTGAGAATCCAGTGGCTAGAGTTGCAGAGAGGAAAGAGGTCTACAAAGAGAGAGCTCCATAGATCTCAAGAGCTTTTTCCTCAAGTCCTCAGCTCAGTACTGAATAGGGCATGATGAGTGTGAAGAAACTGCCTGAGGATAGTCTGCCTGTGATGCAGGAGACTGAGTTCGATTCCTGGGCCAGAAAGATCCCCTGGAGAAGGAAATGGCAACCCACTCCAGTATCCTTGCCTGGAGAATTCCATGGACAGAGGAGCCTGGCAGGTTACAGTCTGTGAGGTCGCAAGAATCGGACACAACTTAGCAATGAAACCGCCACCACATATTTAGGGAAAGACCCACCAGAAGTTGTAGGTGTGGGGAGGTGAGGGTAACCACTCCCAAAACTCATGCAAAACTAGGAGAGTTATTGATATGTGAAAATTTGTTTGTTGCAGCAGCTAGTGCATGTTACTCTAGCTAATAATTCTCAAGAATTTCAACATCCTTTTCAAATTCTTAGCAAGCACTGAAAAAAAAAGATACATAAATATCAGAAACAGTACTAATATTATTCAATAAATCATGCCGGGGAAATTGTCCATTTCAAAAGATTATAAATCAAATCCTTACTTGACCCCATGCAAAAAATTTTCCACGTAAATTTAAGTTTAAATATAAAAAATATCAATTATATTTTTGATATATCACATTGACTGTACTATAGCCTTTTTCATAACCTTATGGTATCAGTATACATTTAGGTCAAAATGAGTGGGATTCAGACTTAGAGAATAAAACTGCCTGCATTTGCATCATTCTTACCTTCCTCTCAGGGAATCTTAGTTCCTTGACCAGGGATTGAACCTGGGCCCCGGCAGTGAAAAGTGACAAGTCCTAAACACTGGACCATCAGGGAATTTCCTCTTACCCTATTTTAGTATTTAAATCTGAGATCACACCCTTTTTTCTTATCTCTTTGTTTGCCACTCTACGGACCTTATCAGTCTGAGTTGTTTTATTTTTCCTTAATTCTGGGAAATTAATCATTGCATATTTCATCATATTATTTCACCATGTATTTCCTCCTTTTCTCTCCTTCTGAGATTTCACTTAGCTGAAATTTCAATTAAATAATTTCTATCCTTTCTACATCTTATATATATATAATTTTAAATTTTTATTCTCTTACTTCAGTTTTTACCTTCTGTTAGAGTTTGTCTAACTCATCTTACTAATATGTCTTATGGTTTCATCCATCTGCTACTATCCTGTCAATTATTATACTTGTCCTACCAAATATTTTCTGGGTTCTCTTTTTTTATATATAAATTTTGGTCCCTGAGATGAATATAATTAGAAGATAACATCCGATCATAAATTAATTGCTCATTTGTAGGAGGTCAGTGGATCAGTCTCTTGATATTGATATTGATATTCTTCAGGAGTTACATACGTTCATTCAGTAGACATTCATGGACACTTGCCATGTATCAACAACTGTTCTGAAGATAAAGTACATACACAAGCTTCTTTCCACATTTGTTTTATATGCTAATAGGAAGAGAATGTTCAAGTCAGTAGGTAAGTTCTTAAGACTTTCAGATCATTCAAGAATCTGCCGGTCAAGCAGGAGATGCTGGTTTGATCCCTGGTTCTGGAAGATCCCCTGGAGAAGGAAATGGCAACCCACTCCAGTATTCTTGCCTGGGAAATCCTATAGACAGAGGAGCCTGGAGTGCTACAGTCCCTGGGATTGCAAAAGAGTCACACTCCAACACAAATTAGAGACTAAACAACAACAACAGCAAGTTCTATGAAACAAAGTTGACTAATAGAGGTTGTTATTTTGACTGAGTTGGTCAAACCATCTGAGACTATTGTTAGAGCAGAAACCTGAATTTCCTTTCGGAGAAGTGGGCCAGAGCTGGAGGATCATTCTAGGCAGAGTATCAGAGGTGTGCAAAGGCTCTTGATCAGGGAAAATGCTTAGTATTTGAAGCTCAAAAGTCAGTATGCTGGAGAAGCATGTTAGGGTGGAAAAAGAGAGTGTGTGTGAGAGAAATAGAGGGAAGAAAGGAGGTCAGAAAGGATATATTATAGGCTACATTGTATTCCTCCCCAGTCCAATTCATATGTTGAAGCCCTAATCTGTCAAAATATGACATTCGGAGACAGGGTCTTCAAAGAGGTAATTAAGTTAAAATGAGGCCTTGAGGGTGTACCCCAATCCAATTTGACTAGTGTTCTTATGATGTGGTGAGAATTATGAAGAATCTGGCTGAAGGTCCTAGATCCTCTGTAATCTATATTGATTATGTTTTAAATGCCACCATTGATTTGCCCTGGTGGCTCAGTCAGTAAAGAATCCACCTGTAATGTGGGAGACTGGGTTTGATCCCTGGGTTGGGAAGATCCCCTGGAAGAGGGCATGGCAACCCACTCCAGTAGAATTGCCTGGAGAATCCCCATGGACAGAGGAGCCTGGTGGGCTACAGTCCATGGGATCGCAGAATCCAACATGACTGAGAGACTTAAACACACACATCCCTTTGCCCTACCTCTGGTGACCTGTGGGGATCTGTGCCCTTTCTCCTCTTCAGCCCATAAGAGACTCCATGGGGCAGAGCCGAACCTCAAAACGTCAGCAAATTTAGCATATAACCCAGACTTAAATCAGTGAATCATATTCTCAGTGCCTCCCCCAGAGTTATTGGTTCAGGAATGGACAGATTACTCAAAAAAGAGCTTTTCCTGGGACATTTAGGAAGGAGAGCTTGTTTGTTTGTTTGTTCCCCCCCTTTGGATCTGAAAGCAAAGAAGTCATAGCCATTACCACCATGTTGGTACCATCTTCCTACCGTGTGAAATCCAAGAATGAAACCAACTTAGAGGAAAGTAGAATTAATACATAGAGAGAAATGAAATTCTAACCACATCGTTTCAGCCCTAAATCTTGCCATTTTTAATATCAGCACTAACCCAAAATATTTAGCTACATTTCTTACTGCTCTTATTGCACTTAACATTGTAATCATCAGTATCTTTGACTAGACTGTCACATTGATTGCAATGACTGTATCTTCTCTGGTCTATTCCCAACATCTGGCAAAATGCTTGGTATACAGAGTATGAGGTTCATATATTTTTATTAAATAGATATTGAATTAAGATGCTCCCATATTTTAAAGATGCCTTAAAGATTAATCCAACTTACTTTATGATTTTGAGTTTTTACAAAATCATGAAGATATTTTCTAGTCTAGGGTGAATGCATGACTCACAGAGAACTCACTAATAGCCTCTTAGTACTGTCACTCCATATTTTTGGTGGGTGATGTATTTGATATACTTCCAAACACCCCCATAGCAACTGAAGTTTCAAAAATATGCTCAGAAGTAATATTTTCATCCTTGTCAGTTCATATATCGTATGTCATCTCAGACCAGAAGCCCCAGTTGCAATCTGTTTTGGAATTTCTTGTTTGCCTTCTGCCCACTTGGGAAGAAAATCAGTCTCCAGAGTGACGTCATCCATTTGTTTGTTCATTCTTTCATCAATATGTTCAGCCAACCTATCATCAGTCTACTACTGCGTAACAATTGCCTACAAATTTAGAGGCTTAAAGCAATACCACTAACAGTCACTTGAGTCCATGACTCTACAGGTTGGCAATTTCTCCTGAGCTCCACTGGGAAGCTCTTTGGGTCTCACTCAGACTCTCTGTGGCTGCTGGATTGGCTGGAGGCTAGATGGTCTATGATGCCCTTAGCTGGGACAGCAACAATCTGCTCTACTCCATGAGGTATGTCATTATTTTATACCAAGTATTAACTCAAAGTTAACACTAAAACGTAAAGCCATATGTTTGGAATGTCATAGGGTAGGCAATACCAAGAGAAATTACTGACCAGACTAGAATAAAAATCGGATCTGGATTTAGTGAAGTTGAAACTGTATTCAAAAGGATTATTGCAAGGGAGGGAAATGAACCATTGCAAATTAGGGAGGAAGGTTATTGCTACAGGGAGAATGCTTTGACCGCAAGGTCTGTAGCAGCAACTCCAGAGTTAGGCAAAAAGAGTAAACAAAGCTAGAAAGAACTAGGTGTGGGGGAGGGGGTGGCACATTCAAATAGTAGACCAGAGAATATTTTATTTTACGCTGTGGCTTGTTTACTCTCAGAAGGGGATCTATGCTGGCTTACACTGAGGGTGAGCCAAAGTTTGGTGGGGGGTGCTGGAGTAAGGAGACAGATTAACAGGAAAAATAATAATTTTAATAATATACTTATGGGACTCCCTCAGAAATATGAGACTCAACAGTCAGCCAGAGGATGGAGGTTTATATACCATCATGAGCTCAGGAAAGGTTTAGGGAGGGATCTGGGGCTTCAAGGGCTTCAAGGGCTCAAACGGTAAAGAATATGACAACAGTGTGGGAGACTCTGGTTCAATTTCTGGGTTGGGAAGATCCCCTGGAGGAGGGAACTGCAACCCACTCTATTATTTCTGCCTAGAGAATCCCATGGACAGAAGAGTTTGGCAAACTACTGTCCATGAGGTCGCCAAAGAGTCAGACAAGACTGAGTGACTCATATACACATTGTGGTTTCAAAGATGAAAAGTCAATTCTCTGGTTAGTTGAAGGAGAAATTTTTGGTAAATAAATGTTGCCCTGCTGTGTAGATAAATCTCACGGGTGAAAAAATTATCTCTAGTAATAGCTCTCTTCCTGGTGTAGACTTCCTTTCTAATGTAGATTTCCTTTATAAATGTGTATTTCTCTTAAAAAAAAAAGTGTATTTCTACTCTGTTTTCAGATCTTCTCCTATATCTACAGTTTCTTAAAAATAATTATTGTGGTTTGTGCATAGGTTGGAAAAGAATTTCCGGACACGAGGCAGAATGAGGGGAGAAAAAAGTTTATTGGAGTGGGAGACACTGTTAGAAAAGCAGGTCAGCTCAAGGGAGAGCCGAACCCTTTTCCAGGCCAGCAGCCAATTTTTATTGCCTCAAGAAAAAGAAAATTCCTACTGGAACAGTGGCATTAGGTGATTGGTTAGGAGACTATAGGGTGGGTGCTATTGCTGTTGTTCAGTCACCTAGTCGTGTCCATCTCTTTGCGACCCCATGGACTGCAGCACACCAGGTCTCTCTGTCCCTCACCATCTCCCGAAATTTGCCCAAGTTCATGCCCTTTGCATCGGTGATGCCATCCAGCCATCTCATCCTCCGACACCATCTTCTCCTTCTGCCCTCAGTCTTTCCCAGCATCAGGGACTTTTCCAATGAGTCAGCTGTTCGAATCAGATGACCAAAACACTGGAGTTTCAACTTCAGCATCAGTCCTTCCAAGGAGTATTCAGGGTTGATTTCCCTTACGATTGACTGATTTGATCTCCTTGCTGTCCAAGGAACTCTCAGGAGTCTTCTCCAGCACCACAGTTCGAAGGTATCAATTCTTCGGTGTTCTGCCTTCTTTAGGGTCCAGCTCTCACAACAGCATGTGACCAGTGAGAAGACCATAGCCTTGACGGGCAGAGTAATCCCCTGCATGGATAATTGCCTTGTCATGGTGAAGGGGCTTGCATAACTCAATGAGACTATGAGCCATACCTTGTGGGACCACCCAAGACAGATAGGTCATAGTGAAGAGTTCTGACAAACATGATTTGTTGAAGGAAGGAATGGCATACCAACCCAGTATACTTGCCATGAGAACCTCATGAACTGTATGAAAGAGTGGGTAATATAAAAGGGTATATAAAAGGGTGGGTATTTTACCTAACATGGGGTCAGGGAACTGGCCAGTTTAGATCCAGAGACTCATGGCAACAATTGCTATGGGGCTTGGTCAGTTTCAGAGATTGTTATCCTGTGACCCTGGTACACAACTCCACACCTGTGACCTTGGTATTCAGTTCAGTTCAGTCGCTCAGTCGTGTCTGACTCTTTGGGACCCCATGAATCAGCACGCCAGGCCTTCCTGTCCATCACCAACTCCCAGAGTTCACTCAGACTCATGTCCATCAAGTCAGTGATGCCATCCAGGCATCTCATTCTCTGTCTCCCCTTCTCCTCCTGCCCCCAATCCCTCCCAGCATCAGAGTCTTCTCCAGTGAGTCAACTCTTTGCATGAGGTAGCCAAAGTATTGGAGTTTCAGCTTTAGCATCAGTCCTTCCAATGGTATAGGGCTCCACAATAATCAGTTCAAAATAATCCTTATGCCCAAGAGGTATATTTTGGGATGGCATATTCTGCTACCCTTCAAAATATTAACTTGCTTTTATTGTAATAAATCTCAGAAAGCCCTATTATTGTCAAACACAAGTTCGTAAGTCCAACACACAGTGAGGCCGGCCAAACAAATGGAAACACCAGAGTTTGGATTATTGTCAAAGCCAAACAAGGAGAATGAATGGCATGTGTGCAAAGACCTGAACTCCCAAATAGATTTCATAGAAGAGTTTTTAAAGGCAAAATTTAGGGTGAGGGCTACTGAATGTCTGGCTTTCTTCTGATTGGTTGACGATGAAGTAACAGGGTGGTGTTCCAGAAATCTTGTCCTTGACCTAAAGTTAACAACCTTCACTTGGGTGGAGGCCTCAGTTCTTATAGATCTCAAAGATTCATTGTTGTGTATATTCCTTGAGGAGGAACAAGCATTCTCTTTCATTGCAGCACTATTGTTTCTTGACTGCTTTTCCTTTGTTTCTGTATTCTCTCACTTACCTAATGAGTAACTGTTTGAATCTGCCCTTCAGAACTCAGGGAAGGTCTAGGAGGCTGAAACCTATAAGCAAGAAAACTGGGGACATGGAAAAGCTTTTGTATCCAGAAGGGCCCCCACAGGGTCCTGCTCAGTTTCACCATCTTGTAACAGTGGTTAAGTATAATAGAGTCTGGGGAGAAAGTGATCCATCGTCTAGTAATAAGTCTTTCATGTCAGGGAAGATTTCATACTTTCTGATGGAAATGTTGGGGGAGTGTGTAATTTCCTCAATTCTGTCTTGCTGCAGTAAAAATTTGAAGTGACGGACGGACCAGTGTTACAGCTCCGTGTGACAGCTCAGTTTTATTAGAAAGCAGAGGAAAATACATCCTTGAGGCGTGAGGGTGGGTTGACCCAAGAGATGCGAAGAGAAGAGAAGCCCCAATCCTCTAGGCTTTCTCCTTTTATATATTTGTCTCCTCCCCCTGAGCCTGCCCTATGTAAATTGGGCTAGCCAGGAGGGCTGTTTGTTTTACCTGAGGTCCTCACTTTGGTCCTTGGGCCTGCCTTTGTTCTATTTTCATGGGCTTTCCCCTATTTGTCTTTTAGCCGCCATCATTCTGGACTCCTTTCTCCTATTCTAACTACCTAACAGAAAGAAGCAGGAAAGACAACTTCCCACAATTTACACTAACTTAACTGAAGAATTTTTGGTTGTTAGGAGGGAAAAATTTTATAAACGTGGACATCCTGATGGCAGTAGGCAGAAAGAGAATGATCTGAGACATTCTATTAATATCAAAGGAACATGTGTAGGTGTCTATGGTACTGCTTGCCAATGACGTATTAATGACTTAAATGACTACTGACTATTGTGTGAGTTAAGAGCAATCCAGGGCCTTGGTCACAGCATGCTGAGAAGACCAGGGACCAATCATCCTTGCCACAGCTTGGGAGCAATGGTTCCATGCCCAGCGAGGCAAGCTGAGAGGATCAGGCTACTGCCTTCTCCACCCCCCGCCCACCACCACCACTTCACTGAATATTCAGCTTTTACAGCTGGGGTGTCACTTCAGAGAGAAACTTGCCATTGTTCCTGAGGCCGAAGATAGATGGTCCCCTGAGCAAATAGTTGGAGCTCATTCTCTGTGGACCTGTAGACAAGACAAAAATAGCAGGACAATGGAGGGAGGAGGCTGAGTCCTGCAAAGAGAGAAGATAGTTCAGTTCAGTTCAGTTCAGTCCGTGTCTGACTCTTTGCGACCCCATGAATCACAGCACCCCAGGCCTCCCTGTCCATCACCAACTCCCGGAGTTCACTCAAACTCATGTCCATCGAGTCGGTGATGCCATCCAGCCATCTCATTCTCTGTCATCCCTGTCTCCTCCCACCCCCAATCCCTCCTAGCATCAGACTCTTTTCCAGTGAGTCAACTTGTCGCATGAGGTGGCCAAAGTATTGGAGTTTCAGCTTTAACATCAGTCCTTCCAATGAACACCCAGGATTGATCTCCTTTAGAATGGACTGGTTAGATCTCCTTGCAGTCCAAGAGACTCTCAAGAGTCTTCTCTAGCACCACAGTTCAAAAGACAGAAGATAAGAGACTACTTATTTCTCATTCTCAAAGTCGGGAGACCTCCTCAACTACACATGCACAGTATAGAAAGGATTCTTAGAGGTCAAAAGGCAAGTGATACTAACTATCCATAGGCCTCTTAGGTAAAACCTGTGTTTGCTAAGATGAGTGTGCACCTATGAGAGGATCCTGAGATATACCAAATATGTATTCAAAACCAGGTAAATAAAAAGGATTGGCCAAAGAAAACCTGGAAGATATGTTCCATAAAAGTCATTCAAATTACTGCGATTCTGAAACACTCTGAGTCTGCCCTTGTGTTTATCACACATACTATACCCTTTTTTCCTCCTAATAAATACTTTACTTGTTTTACTGGGCTTCTCTGGTGGCTCAGAGGGTAAAGTGTCTGCCTGGGTTCGATCCCTGGGTCGGGAAGATCCCCTGGAGAAGGAAATGGCAACCCACTCCAGTATTCTTGCCTGGAAAATCCTATGGACAGAGAAGCTTGGTAGGCTATATTCCATGGGGTCTCAAAGAGTCGGACACGACTGAGCAAATTCTGAAACTCTCTGAGTCTGCCCTTGTGTTTATCATACATACTATACTTTTTTTTCCTCCTAATAAATACTTTACTTGTTTTTCTACTTTCTGTCTTTGTGGAGATTCTTCTTCTGCAAATTCAAGGAGCCAGGGCTTGTCATCGACCACTGGTCTGGCCGTTAGGAGTTGGTGCTCTCACCCCTGGGACCCAATCTCAATCTCTGGCTGAGAACCAAAGCCCTGCTTCATGCCACTGCAGGCAGAGGCCACCCAAGATCATTCCCAACCCCAGCTCCAGAGCTTGGGCTCAGAAACTTTTCTTGGAGAGAGAAGTGGGCTATACAAAAGATAATTTCTAATCTTTTCCCAAAGGACTGACCTCATGGGTAAGAGTTTGGAGAAGTTCAAGCCTAAGGGCCTGAACAGTAGACACTGTGGTGAGAGGCAACCAGAAAGAGATTTGTGGATTTAATAAGGATACGGACTAGACTGCAGGCTGGATAGTTTGTGAGAGAGGACTGAGGAATAGGATAGCTGGGAGGACACTATATGGAGTCAGAAAAATACACAGAACACTAAGTTCAGAAACTATTCTTTAAAGGAGGTATGGTTTGAATGGATTAGTTTATAGAGCAATTAGGCACCAGGACACTGATGAAAAAAAATAAAGCAACTGACCAGCAGTTAGTGAAGTTGAACATCTGGGTGTGGTTAGGGAAAGAGGAGGAGAGCACTGTCATCTCAGGGTGACTGTGGACATACCCAAAACTGTCACTTCTTAAGGAGCAATATGAGTGTGAGTGTGTGTGTGTACGTGTGTGTGCACGCATGCATGTCTGTTCACATGTGAGCTGGCAAGGAGACTAGACTTCATTAAAATAATCCAACCAATCACGAACAAATTGGGTGGGAGGCACTTACGAGACAACTGTTGCTGCTAGCAATCTGGACCAGCACAGTGACCAAACTTAATGTCCCTTCCAAATGCGGAAAAGTTCAGGGGAAAATAAATGACAGATGGGAGGAGAAATAATAGAGGAGTGTAAAGGAGTGTATAGGTGGGTTATGCGATGAAAGAAATCCAACTGAGGAGAGGTTTAGAGCAAGGGAATAATATTATCTCTTAGTATAGTTACACCAGGTGCCCAGAAGGGGCAAAACTATGTTTGCCAAGACCACTCCTGCTTTTGTTACCAGTTTGTTTGGGCAAACTTCAGCATTTGCTATGATGTTTATGCCTTCCTTCTGAAGACTTTCAGTTTCCTTATCTGTAACAATGGCAAGCCACTCCAATACTCTTGCCTAGAAAATCTCATGGACAGAGTAGCCTGCAGTCCATGGGGTCACTACGAGTCGGACACAACTGAGCGACTTCACTTTCACTTTTCACTTTCACACATTGGAGAAGGAAATGGCAACCCACTCCAGTGTTCTTGCCTGGAGAATCCCAGGGATGGTGGAGCCTGGTGGGCTGCCATCTGTGGGGTCGCACAGAGTCAGACACGACTGAAGCGACTTAGCAGCAGCAGCAACATGAGGTTAATAATAATGTGTACTTTCAGAAGTTGTATGAGGAGTTAATACATGTGAAGCTCTCAGAAGAACACAAAATTGCCTCACTCTCCACCCCCAGCCATAATGATTGGTCTAGGGATGATCAGGTGGTCCAAGCATGGCCAATTACAGTCCTTCCCTGGACATTTTGGGATTTGAACTGAGAGGGACCAGCCTTTCTTTGAGAACTTGGACTGTGAGACGTAACATGCAAGTTGTTTCGGCAGCCATGTTTCCCCTCATTTGGAGCAGAGAAGAACAGGGAATTGATATGCAGGGAGAAAAGCAAGCATTTATATTTATAATGCATTTTTTGCTTAAACTAGATTGAGTTGTTTTCTGAGAATTGCTTCCTACTGGGATTTAGGCCAGTGGTGGGTGGCTCCCAGCAGACTGATTACCATGTAGCTATAAACCTTGACAAGCAAATGCTTAGAAAGGTTGCTGGTTATAGTGGACAGAATACAATGGCAGCATGCCCAACATGCCACAGTGTGCTCTGTGCAAACACAATCACCCTGGTTTTTGTGGATGGAAAGCTATAAGCATAATGGGAAAAGACAATGGCTTCCTGTCGGGATTAAAGCAGTAGGTGTCATGTGATGGATATGAGATTCCCTGGGGAATAGCCCCATCCTTAGAGAGGAAGGCTGTGAGAGGTCTTATGAAATACTTAACCTAAATTACAGCTGACTTTGACCAACCAATCCTAGTAGAAGGTGCCTAACATTTTTGGGTACAAACTATGTACCCTAACTGCACTCAGGCTGTTAGTCCAAGCTTACGGAAGTTCTCTGTGGGTACTTGTAATTTACACCAATGTACAATGACTGAAAGCTGAAATAAAACATATCCTGCAGTATAGTTCATAGGAATAGGAACTGTGCTAAATACTGCTCAAATCCTCTTCTTTGGAGGAAGATGGCCTCTGCTATATTTTTACACAACAAAATGCATTCTCAGTATAAGCCTACAAGGTGGAGATGGTAAATGACTATTCCCTCCAATTAACCTGAATTAACCCAGAGAAAACCAAGCCAAGGCCAGTTGTAATGACACCTGTCTTTTAATTAATACCTGTGAAGGACTGATGCTAAAGCTGAAACTCCAATACTCTGGCCACCTCATGCGACGAGTTGACTCACTGGAAAAGACTCTGATGCTGGGAAGGATTGGGGGCAGGAGAAGAAGGGGATGGCAGAGAATGAGATGGCTGGATGGCATCACCGACTCGATGGACATGAGTTTGAGTGAACTCCGGGAGTTGGTGATGGACAGGGAAGCCTGGCGTGCTGTGATTCATGGGGTTGCAAAGAGTCGGACACAACTGAGCGACTGAACTGAACTGATAGGGGCAAAGATAGAACACAGATCTGGAGAAGGCAATGGCAACCCACTCCAGTACTCTTGCCTGGAAACACCCATGGACGGGGGAGCCTGGTGGGCTGCCATCTATGGGTTCGCACAGAGTCAGACACAACTGAAGTGACTTAGCAGCAGCAGCAGCAGAACACAGATCATGTATGTGCTTGTAGCTGCTCGGTTGTGTTCGACTCTTTGAGACCCCATGGACTATAGCTTGCCGGGTGACTCTGTTCATGGAATTCTCCAGGCAAGAACAGTGGAATAGGTTGCCATTTCCTATTCCAGGGGATCTTCCTGACCCAGAGATTGTCTCTTGTGTCTCCTGTATCGGCAGGCAGATTCTTTACTATTGTGCCGCCTAGGAAGCCTGTATATATGAGTCCATCGTTCAAAAAATAAAAATGCCATGGAGAAAGACATCTAATAGGCCATTCCGAGGGATCTTGAGAGCACATCTGGGAGGTTTCAACCTCAGTCCTGCCTCCAACCAGCAAGTGACTGATTTGTTCTGTAATGAAGCTGAATCGCACTGACAATGACGATGTATTGTTGGAAAGATTCAACTGCCTCATGTCAAGGAGTCCCTATAATACTATCATATACTGATGATCAAGTGTATTGGGAGATTGAGTGATAGCCTCCTCAGGATATAATATCTAAGGAAAATGACTGGCCTGAGGAGGAACTGGATCTAGCTAACCATCAGTTGATTTCTGAATTAAATAGTTATCATAAGGTATAAATAGCAGTAGATCAAGGGGGAAATAATCAAACTTGTGCCAGAATATGAAAATGTCTGTAATGACTTTATAGGACAAATTAGTTGTTTCTTTAAATCTGTCCCTACCCCACACTGGCTTCTTCAAATGTTAGGCATATTTGTGTTGGTTCTGTTCCAAATGGAGTCACTTGTGTTAGGCCCCACATCAGCAAACCAAGACTTAATACCTAACCTAATTGCAGTTACAGCCTCCCCCAGGAATGTAACCTTTCATGAGTCAACCAGGAATTACCTGGTTAGCACTGAGATACTTGGCCGATAGGCTCCTTCTGTTCCCATTAGGAGAGTGTCCTTTCCTAAAACCATGCACTTCCTCACTAATAATTTTCTTTCTCCTGCTTACTCTCTGCTTTAAAAATACTAAAATCCAAGACTTCCCTGGTGGTCTGGTGGCTAAGACTCTATGCTCCCAATGCAGGGGCCTGGGTTCGATCCCTGGTCAGGGATCTAAGATCCCATATGCTGCAACTAAGACCTGGCATAGCCAAATAAATTCATTAAATAAATAAAAAGATTTTCCAAAAATACAAAAATCTTTTCCTTTTTTGCAGCTAGAAAGTGAAGTTGCTCAGCCATGTCTGACTCTTTGCAACCCAACGGACTGTAGCCTACCAGGCTCCTCCATCCATGGAATTTTCCAGGCAAGAGTACTGGAGTGGGTGGCCATTTCCCTCTCCAGAGGATCTTCCCAACCCAGGGATCGAACCCAGGTCTCCTGCATTGCAGGCGGATGCTTTACCATCTGAGTCACCAGGGAAGCATTAGACAAAGCTCTTTTCTATTCACTAGGTTGGATGGTGCTCATTTCATGAGTCACTTAATGAAGCCAACTAGATCTTCACATTTCCTCATTTGAAGTTTTGTTATTTAACATATTATTTCTAGATCTGTTCCATAAATGCTATACAAAGTGTATGTACTTTGATAGGTATTATCATTTTGCTGTAAGGGGTCTGTGTTCAAAAAACAGGGAGTGGCCTGTTATAGAATACAAAATTTGGTCTCATTTATCGGTTCCTGCTTCTTGGCTCCCAAAACCCTTTTCATTTCCTATGTGATTAGAGTAGTAGGGGCATCTTTTATGTTTGCTTTCTTGTTTTTGATTCCTGCAATAGTTTTAGAGTGATAAAGGTAAAATGGGTGCATTTGGTTATATAATATCAAACCCTTTCAATCACACCTGAGTTCATATTAGTGAGGAAATTTTTGGAAAACCTCTAGATCAGGAGACCCCAACCTCCAGGATCTAATGCTTATTGGAGTATGTGTTTGTAGTCTGTCAGTCATGTCCGACTCTTTGCGACCCTATGGACTATAGCCCACCAGGTTCCTCCATCCATGGGATTTTCCAGGCAAGAATACTGGAGTGGGTTGCCATTTCCATCTCCAGGGGATCTTCCAGACCCAGGGATTGAACTCGGGTCTCCTGCATGGCAGGCAGACTCTTTATGCTCTGAGCCACCAATAATAGAAATAAAGTGCACACAATAAATTTAATGAACTTGAATCATCCTGAAACCATTCACCCAACCCTGGTCTGTAGAAAAACTGTCTTCCATGGAATTGATCCCTTGGGCCAAAAAGGTTAGGGACTACTCCTCTGGGTAAGTAGGGCATCACTTAAGGATGGGGGCTGGTTGCCAGGGGAACCAACTAGGGTGATTAGAGGGTTGAAAAGCAGGTTGATGAACAAGAACCCATCCATGTGTCACATGTTCTATGAGTAGTGAGTAAAGGAAAGAAGACTTTATGTCTTCACTTATTTATTCACTTGACCACACAGGGTCTTATTTGCAGCATCCTGGGCCTTCCATCTTTCTTGTCCTGTGTCGGATCTTTAGTCCCGGCATTGGGGTCTAGTTCCCTGACCAGGGATAGAATCCAGGATGCCTGCATTGGGAGCCCTAAATCTTAGCCACTGGAAGTTCCCAAAAGACTTTTCTTTGCGTAAATTAAAAAAAACAAATTACAGTCTTCCCTGGCACCTTGATTTCCTACTTCAACAGTGCTTGGAGGGAACTCACCTCCTCAAAGCCACTCCAGCACCTTGCATCCCCAGGTCTCAACTCATCGTGAGGATAGCGGCCATCTCGCTGGTGCACCAGAACTACTACAGGGACTTGGAGACAGCCATCAACCACCAGCCTGAAGCTTTTCACCTTCTCTGGCTACCTGTCAATGTCATACGGCTTTGACCTTGAAGATGCAGCTTTGAGGAACTTTGCCAAATACGTTCCTCTCCAATTTCGCGATGTGAGGGCACTTACTGAGAAGCTGGAGAAGCTTGATATCCTTCAGGATATCAAGAAACCCAGTCACGAAGAGTGGGCTAAATGCAGTGGAATGTGCGCTACTCTTCGGAAAAATTGTAGATCCATCTCAACTGGAACAGGCACAAAATGCCCACTGACAATAATGACCACCCCCCCCCCCCACCATGTGACTTCTCTGGTGGCACAAATGGTAAAGAATCTGCCTGCAATGCAGGAGAACCAAGTTTGATCCTTGGATTGCGAAGATCCCCTGGAGAAGAACACGGCAATCCACCCCAGTATTCTTGCCTGGAGAATTCCAGAGACAAAGGAGCTTGGCAGGCTGCAGTCCATGGGGTCACAAAGAGTCAGACTCGACTGAGTGACTTACCTCAATGAGTAGATGAAATCCATCAAAGATTTGAGTGACTATGTGACCAGCTTGCGCCAAGATGGGGGCCCCATGAATCCAGCATGACTGACGAAGTATCTCTTTGACAAGCACGTCCTGGAGAGCAGTGACAATAAGCTAGCCTTAGGCTGGCTTCCTGTAGCCTTGAGGATGACTTTCTTGGTGACCAAGGCAGGCTGTGCATGTTTGGCTTATCTCTACCTTTTCTATAAGTTGTACCAAAACATCTACTTAAGTTCTTTCTTGGTACCATTCATTCAAATAAAGTAATTTGATATCCCCCTCCCCCCTAAAAAAAAAGCAAATAGCAAAAACATCCTTGGAAAGCGGGTAGGAGGACCAGTATACCAGTTGCTGCAATATATAGGAAAAATGTCTATTTTCTAACGAAAAACTTTTGAAACTTGCACAGAAACAGGAAATTGGGACTATACATATGACTGAAACTGTGAGAGTAAGTAGATGTCAGATTTAAGAGAAAAAGACTTCAAAGTAGCCATTATAAATATGCTCACAGAACTAAAGGAAAGCCTGATTAAAGATGTAAAGGAGATAGTGTGACAGTGTGGCATCAGATAGAATATCAATGAAGAGACAGAAATACAAAGAAAAGTCAATATGCAGATTCTGTTGAAGTTGAAAGTGTTGATGGAAAAACACACAAGCAAAATCTAAAAGTTTAGAATTATGTTTTACATGGCTGACTTGCTGAGGACTTAACTCCTCTGAGGGATTATTCCAAAGAGATAAGGGAGGAGCCAGGGTACATAGGAGTTCAAACAAACCTGGTAGTCCGACATCAAAAGATTACTGCTAATTAAATAAAAGCAGACACCTGAAGTAAATGAATTTTGTACTTTTCTGTGTATGAGAAGGTGCAAAATCTGGTCTCATTGAAATCATCCTTTTGATATGCACCTTAATTATTAGGGCCAGAATCCTGTTTTTCTCCATCCTGAATCCCTCAACAGTGCACAGAGCAGGGCAGCTGCCTTGGCTGACAGCAACAATATCCTTTGTTTACTGATATGGCAAGTTCAGTTCAGTTCAGTTGCTTAGTTGTGTCGGACTCTTTGCGACCCCATGGACTGCAGCACGCCAGGCTTCCCTGTCCATCACCAACTCCTGGATCTTGCTCAAACTCATGTCCATTGAGTCTGTGATGCCATCCAACCATCTTACCCTCTGATGTGGCGAGTGATGGTCCATAAAAAGTATAATAACTAGAATTTAAAAATTCACTGGAGGGACTTGATAGTAGATTTGAATGGCAGAGTATAAAGAATTAGCAGACTTGAAGACAGATTGATAAACTTCCTGTAAGTATGCATTACCTCCCTCCAAAATATTTTGATGTATTTTTAGTGTTAAATATTTATTAATTTTTATTGGTTTATTTGGTTATTTAGAAGTTTGTTTGAGGCTTTTCTAAATATCTAATTGTTATTGATTTCTGATTTAATTTTATTGTGTTTAGAAGACATATTCTGTAGAATTTAAGATTTTAAGTAGAGATTTGTTTTATGCTCCAGTATAAGATCTGTCTTTGTTAATGGTCTGTGTGAACATGGAAAGAGTGTGAATGCTGCAGTTTGTTGGATAAATTGTTCTATAAAGGTCAGGTTATGTTAATGTGGTTAATATTTTTAGATATTCCACATCCTTCTAGATTTTTATCTAGTTATTAAAGAGGAAATTGCTATTTCTACTTGTAAATTTGTCTATTTGTCTCTTTATTTCAGCCAGCCTTTGCTTCATCTATTTTTAAGATCAGTCATTAGCCGCCTACATTTTAGGTTTGCTATGTCTTCTTCATGGATTGACCCATTTATCATTATAAATGTCTCTTTCTATCTGTGATAATTCTTCTTGTCTTGAGGTTCATTAAGTCGAATATTAATAACACTCTTCAGTTTTTCCTTGCATTTACATGGTGTATGTTTCTCATTCTTTTCATGTCAACTGATTTTTTTAAAATTTAAAGAAACTTAGTGATATGGTTGAATTTAGCTCTGTCCTTTCTGTTATTTGCTTTAGGTTGAAGTATAGTAGATTCACAATATTGTGTTAGTTGCGGTGTATAGCAAAGTGATTGATATGTGTGTACATATGAGTCTATGTATTATTTTTTAATGATTTTTTTCAACTACCGTAAAGTCTTTTTTAATTTCTTGCTGGCTGCACTGGGCCTTTGAGTGTGAGGGCTCTCTCAAGTTGTGGCGCCCGGGCTTCTCCCTGCGGTGGCTTCTCCTGCTGTGCAGCACAGGCTTGAGGGCATGCACTCTTCAGTAGTCGTAGCACAAGGACTTCGTTGCCCCAAGGCATGTGGAACCATCCTGGACCAGGAATTGAACCTGTGTGGCCTGCATTGGCAGGTGGGTTGGACCACCCACAGAGTCCCTGTATATATTCTTTTTCATTATAGGTTATGACAAGATATTGAATATAGCTCCTGGCGCTATACAAGAGAACTTTATCTATTTTATATGCAGTAGTTTGTATTTGCTAATCTCAAACCCCTAATTCATTCCTTCCCCTCTTCCCCCTTTGGTAGCTGTAGGTCTGTTTTCTGTGTCAGTCAGTGTGTTTCTGTTTTGTAAATAAGTTTATTTGTATTTTCAGTTCAGTTCAGTTCCGGTGATAATAAACTATAGGTGATATCACCTATATGTCGGTCATACCACATGACACTAGATATTTTCTCTGATTTAGTTCCCTTAGTACAGTAATCTCTAGGTCCATCCATGTTTCTGTAAATGGCATTATTCATTCATTTTTTTATGGCTTTGTGGTATTCCATTGTGTGTGTGAATGTGTGGGCTTCCCTGATGGCTCGGACAGCAAAGAATCTGCCTGCAATGAAAGAGACCCAGGTTTGATCCCTCTGTAGGGAAGATTCCCCTGGGGAAGGGGAATGACTACCTATTCCAGTATTCTTGCCTGGAGAATTCCATTGACAGAAGAGCCTGGCAGGCTACAGTCCATGGGGTCACAAAGAGTTGAACACACTGAGTGACTAATACACACACAAATATATATATATACATATATATATATGAATGGACATTTAGGTTGCTTCCATGTCTGGGATATTGTAAATAGAGATACTATGAACATTTGGGTACATGTATCTTTTTAAATTAGAGTTTTCTTAGGACATATGCCAAGGAGTGGGATTGTACGGTCACATGGTAACTCTAGTTTTTTAAGGAACCTCCCTATTGTTTTCCATAGCTGTTGCACCAGTTTACATTCTTGCCAACAGTGTAGGTAGGAAGGAAGATTCCTTTTCCCCCACACCCTCTTCAACATTATTGCTTGTGGACTTTTGAGTGATGGCCATTCTGACTGGTGTGAGGTGGTACTTCCATGTAGTTTTGATTTGCATTTATCTCATAATTAGTGATGCTGAGCATCTTTTCATGTGCCTGTTAGCCATCTGCCTATCTTCTTTGGAAAAATGCCTATTTAGGTCTTCTGTCCATTTTTTGTTTGGGTTGTTTGATTTTTCGGATGAACTGCTTGTATATTTTAGAAATTAAGCCCTTGTCAGTTGTACTGCTTGCCGTTTTTTTCTCTCAGTCCATAGATTGTCTGCATTTTGTTTATGGATCTCTTTGCTGTGCAAAAGCTTGTAAGTTTGATTAGATCCCATTTGTTTATTTTTGCTTTTATTTCTTTTACCTTGGGAGACTGATCTAAGAAAATGTTGCTAGGATTTATGTCAGAGAATGTTTTGCCCATGAGCTCTTCTGGGATTTTTATGATGTCATGTCTTTGTGAGTGAGTTTGACCCCTGGATCAGAAAGATTCCCTGGAGGAGAGCATGGCAACCCACTCCAGTATTCTTGCCTGGAGAATCCCAAGGACAAAGAAGCCTGGTGTGCTACAGTCCATAGGGTTGCAGGGTCAGATACAACTGAAGCAACTTAGCACGCACACACAAAATAGCCTACAGGGATTTTAATTGGGATTACCTTGAATCTATAGATCATGATGGGGAGAGATGACAACTTAATAATATTGAGTCTTATAATACATAGACATGGAATATCTCTCTGTTTGTTTAAAGCCTCTTTTAATTTTTTGAAAGAAAGTGAAGTTGCTCAAGGCAAGTATACTGAAGTGGTTTGCCATTCCCTTCTCCAGTGGACCACATTCTGTCAGACCTCTCCACCATGACCTATCTGTCTTGGGTGGCCCCACACGGCATGGCTTAGTTTCATTGAGTTAGACAGGGCTGTGGTCCATATGATCAGATCAACTAGTTTTCTGTGATTATGATTTCAGTGTGTCTGCCCTCTGATGCCCCCTAGCAAAGCTACCGTCTTATTTGGGTTTCTCTTACCTTGGTCGTGGAAAATCTCTTCACAACTGCTCCAGCAAAGTGCAGCCACTGTACCTTACCTTGGATGAGGGGTATCTCCTCAAGGCCGCCCCTCCTGACCTTGAACGTGGAGTAGCTCCTCTCGGCCCTCCTGTGCCTACGCAGCCACCGCCTCTTGGACGTGGGACAGCGCCTCTCGGCCAACGCCCTGACATTCAGCGTGGGGTAGCTCCTCTCGGCCACACTTCGTGTCCGACTCTTTGTGACCCTATAGACTGTAGTCTATCAGGCTCCTCCGTCCATGGGATTTTCCAGGCAATACTACTGGAGTGGGTTGCCATTTACCTCTCCAGAAAGTAAGATTACTTTTAATTAATTAATTTTTGGCCAAGCACGGGCTGTCTCTAGTTGTGGCGAGTGGGGTCTAACCTCTAGTTGTGCTGCGTGGACTTCTCATTGTGGTGGCTTCTCTTGTTGCAGAGCATGGACTCTAGGTCCACAGACTTCAGTAGTTGCAGCATGCAGGTTCAGTAGTTGTGGCTCTGGGACTCTAGAGCACAGGCTTAGTAGTTGTGGCACGTGGGCTTAATTGCACTGCGGCATGTGGAATCTTCCCAGACCAGGGATTAAACCATGTCGCCTGCATTGGCAAGTTGATTCTTACCCAGTGTACCACCAGGGAAGACCAAGCCTCTGTGATTTTTTCATTTGAATTTTGTTGTTTCTACGTATAGATTTTGAGCATATTTTGTTAGATTTATATCCAAGAATTTTATTTTGCGGTGGCTGTTATATGTGGTTTAATTTTTTAAAAAAATTCCAGTTGTTGATTGCTAATGTATAAGAAAGCTATTGACTTGTGTATATTAGCAGGTTATTATATATCCTGCAACTTTGCTATGATTGCTTTCTAATTCCAGAATTTTTTTGTTAGTTTTTTTTTATTTTCTATGTAAGCAATCATGTCATTTTCAAACAAAAATTGTTTTATTTCTTTCTTTCCAATCTTGTGCCTTTTGTTCCTTCTCTGGTCTTATTGTAGTAGCTAGAACCTCCAATATAATATTGCTAAGGAACGAATATTTGTGCTACTCCCAAATTTATATGTTGAGACCCTAATCCTCAATGTAATGGTATTTGGAGGTAAGGGCTTTGAGAAATAATAAGGTTTTATTAGATTATGAGAATTGAGCCCTCAAGATAGGATTAATGTTCTTATAATGAGGAAAAGACAAAAGATATCTCATTCTGCCTGCTTACACCAAGGGAATTAAAATAAATCAAAGTAATATTGAACTCTGATGTTGGAAAAATAATTAAGTAAATCTAACAAAAACAGTGAGCGAGTTGACTCACTGGAAAAGACTCTGATACTGGGAAGGATTGGGGGCGGGAGGAGAAGGGGAAGAGAATGAGATGGCTGGATGACATCACCGACTCAATGGACATGAGTTTGAGTGAACTCCGGGAGTTGGTGATGGACAGGGAGGCCTGGCGTGCTGTGATTCATGGGGTCGCAAAGAGTCGGACACGACTGAGCGACTGAACTGAACTGAACAAAAACAGAAGGAACAAATAAAAGTACTAAATGCTAAATTAGGAACAACAGAGTAAATATATAATCCAAGAACTATTTTCCTGAAAACAAACTTTATTAACTGGAAAGCTCACTAGTTTAGCCTATCAAGTTTTGAGGGTGAAAATGCAAAGGATAAAACTCAAGATGAAGATGGAGAAATGATAGCTGTGGGGAAAAAAATGAAATTATAGGCAAATACTTTGTAACTTAATAAATTTGAAAAATGTGGAATGATATTATAATTTATATACTGTGCTTCAAGTTTTATAAAACTTGAAAATTATACTTTCTTTATTTTCTGTAAGTGGTTTGAGCATTTTCATGAACTCATATATCAGTGAGTGATGGAAAAATAAAATGTATATTTGCATTTAGAAATATCTTAATAGCTTCAAGATAAGAGTCTCTTTTCTTTAAAACTGTCCATTTCAGATAAAGGCGGAATCTTCCCGAGTTTCTTACCTCTCTTCTTCCCAAAGGCAGTGTCTAGATATAGTGGACTGGAAAACTGTGCTTTGCAATGATGAAGCAGGGAGGGCCCTGTCTTGGCTCTTCAAGGGACTCTGCTGTTGAGCTCTGCTTCTGGTGAAACTGTCAGTGTGAGGATTATTTGTGGGGATTTCTTCAGGTCCTTTTTCAGCCTTTACTGGTGCTGCTGGCCCTCTGAGATCTGGCTAAGACATTCATGTGATTCCTCTTGGAATTTGCCTGCAGGTTCTCAACCACATTTGCTGCTCCTCTTTTCCGTTAGCAATCCCTTGTCAACTTCACTATCAGCTACATTTTAAAACTTTCTACAGGTCACAGAGGCATCTCTGGATTCTTTAGGATATTAGCACTATCTCTGGCTTTCTGTCAATACGGTGATTTCACTCTGCTCTGAACTGGCTGTCCCATTTTGATGTGGAAACATCTGGAAACATTTCCCATCTGCTACTGCACTCCTTGAGAACAATTAAGCTTTCCACTAAATCCAGAGCTGATGTTTTCGGAGGAGGAGCAGAAAAAGGTAAATGACTTGTTAAAGCGAAAGAAAAAGTGTTAAGGGAGTTCTCTGGTGGTTTAGTGGTTAGGACTCTGGGCTTTCCTTGCCATGGCCTGGGTTCAGTCCCTGATTGGGGAACTGAGATCCCACAGCCATGCGATGCAGCAAAAAAAAATTTAAAAGAGAATGAGCTACTCTAAACTGGCTAGTTTATCTGCTCTCTGCTTTCCTGCACCGCTCAGCAGGATGGGTACCCAAGAGTAACACTGGATTAGTTACGGAAAATAAAAGAAACCTGCATGTTTTGCACATCTCAATGGTAATTATTTCATGTTTTGAGCTTACTACATTTGAGGTATTTTCAGATGTAATCTTGCTGATTGTAAACCTGTTCCTCGGAAACTGTTTCTATTCAGAAACAGGGACGTTCCAACTAAAACGAAGAAGTCAATCAGCTTGAAGATCCAGAGCTGGGTTTTTATGAGTCTCTGGCACAGCACTAATCTGATGACAAGAATTTATTGTGTCGAAAAAGATTTCTAAACAAACAAGCAAACACTTCTCTTTTTATATCAAAAAGAAAGTTTGGAGCACTGGGTAGGAAGTCTGATCATAAGGGTAAGATGGGAAAAAGGATTTAAAGCTAGAAGCATATAACAGTCAGGAAGAGGAGGAATGTTTTCCACTTACGACATTTGGAGAGGAAAAAAAGGCTGAGTGAGGCCAGAAGTTAGCATCGTCATATATCCTTTCAGGTCAAATCTTGGGAATCAGAAAACAGGGTGGTACGTTGAGGTGGGCATAGGGAAATCAGAAGACATCAGAGCTAGTGACTAGCTTTTCTAGCCATATGCAGTAGATGAGGGATACCTCTTCAGTTTGACCCACAGTCAGATAGGGCCACAGCAGAATCGATTCAGGAGCAAGAGAGCAGCACTGGAAACGACAGGGGCTCCGTGACTTGTGTGTAGCATAGAAGTGTGAGAAAGCCCAGTGTATGTCACGTAGGAAAGACAGAAGACAGCCCAGTAGGGAACAGGTGGCCCTGCGATGGGGCCACCTTGGCAAGGAACAGGGTAATATTACAGCGGAGGCTCCTGGTTTAGTGATCGAATCTGAGGGCAAGATGGAGGATGTGGCTGAGAACCAAGAGGATCTGCAGCCCCCAAAAGAGCTAAGGTAGGGCCATCAGACCCCAATCATGTCTAGAAAAGACACCAACTGATTCATTACCCAGGGATTTCAGTATTTGGAATCTAATCGAAAAGTCATACATGTGGACTTAAGGCCCCTCCCTCATCTCTTTTATAAGGATTTATAATCTTCCAAAAATACTTGACTACATCTTGGGTAGAAGGGGTGAGGAGAAATCTTGAAACATTCAATATTTACCCCCAAAGACAAAATATTTTCTAAAAGAGACTGAATTTACTGTTTTAAATCCTGAAACTAAGATGCCTTTAGCTGGAAAGTTTAAATTACTTCCCCTCACTACCTAGTATGACAGAGGCTCAAAATCAAGATGAATTTAATTACAGACAAGAAAGGCCAATAATGCTAGACTAGATAATTTGGACAAACCCTCCAAGACAGGGTTTATTGAAGACAACTAAAATATATATAGGATATGTGCATATATGAATAAAAGCATCATATAAAAATATAAAACTAGCAACTATGAAAAGTGACATTTTGGAACTTCTCTATGAAATGTCTAGATGTTTATTTCTTTATTAGCTAACATGGGATTCATTGAACTATGTATTCACGTCTTTCATCAGTTCTAGAAAATCTCAGCCATTATCTTTTCAAATATTTATGTCAAACAGAAAATCTTTTAAGGCAGCTAGAGAAAAGAGACATTAACTAAAGGCATAACAGAATTGTAGCTAACTTTTCAAAAGCAAAAATAGAGACCAGAAAATAGTGGGATGATATCTTCAAGGTGATGAAAAATATGACACCCAATCTAGAAGACTCTACAGAGTGAAGGAATCTTTTGGATCTGAGGAAAAAATATAGAAAAATTTTGAAGGAACAGAAACTGAGTTAATCATGCACAAAGGAAATTCTAATGAATATTCTTCAGATTGAAGGAAAATGACCATGGATGGAAGGTCAGAGGTTTAGAAAGAAAGAAACTGTGTTAGTTGCTCAGTCGTGTCCAACTCTTTGCGACCCCATGGACTGTAGCCCACCAGGTTCCTCTGTCCATGGAATTCTCCAGGCAAGAATACTGGAGTGAGTTGCCAGTTCCTCCTCTAGGGGATCTTCCCAACCCAGGGATCAAACCTGCATCTCTTATATCTGCTGCATTGGCAGGGGAGTTCTTTACCACTAGTGACACCTGAAATGAAGAGCAATAACATGTTCATTAAATGAACATTGCATAAAATAATAATAAAGCTATCTTGTGTTTTGGTTTGAGTGAGCTATCTAAATAAGCTTATACTTTGAAATGAAGATAAATATAGTTAAAGTGTTCTTAGGCCTTTGTTTTGTCCTGGAAGAGGTTAAAATGATGAATTAAGGAGGCATGTGGTAATCTCTGGTGTAACTATTAAATATTAACAAATACAGAAGCAATATATAATTTTCAAACTAATTGGGAGGATGGCATGATAAAAAATACTGAATAATGTTCAAAAGAAGGATACACCTCTTAAAATTTGCATTATCCTTAGATACCAACCTTTATTGTTAACATATACCTACATTCCTTGGTTCAGTTCAGTTCAGTTCAGTTGCTCAGTCGTGTCTGACTCTCCACGACCCCATGAATCACAGCACGCCAGGCCTCCTTGTCCATCACCAACTCCCCGAGTTCACTCAAACTCATGTCCATTGAGTCGGTGATGCTATCCAGCCATCTCATTCTCTGTCGTCCCTGTCTCCTCCCGCCCCCAACCTTTCTCAGCATCAGAGTCTTTTCCAGTGAGTCAACTCGTCGCATGAGGTGACCAAAGTATTGCAGTTTCAGCTTTAGCATCAGTCCTTCCAATGAACACCCAGGACTGATCTCCTTTGGAATGGATTGGTTGGATCTCCTTGTGGTACAAGGGACTCTCAAGAGTCTTCTCCAGCACCACAGTTCAAAAGCATCAATTCTTCGGCGATCAGCTTTCTTCACAGTCCAACTCTCACATCCATACATGACCACGGGAAAAACCATAGCCTTGACTAGATGGACCTTTGCTGGCAAAGTAATGTCTCTGCTTTTTAATAAACTATAAAGTTTGGTCCTAACTTTCCTACCAAGGAGTAAGTATCTTTTAATTTCATGACTGCAATCAGCATCTGCAGTGATTTTGGAGCCCCCAAAAATAAAGTCTGACACTGTTTCCACTGTTTTGCCATCTATTTCCCATGAAGTGATGGGACCAGATGCCATGATCTTTGTTTTCTGAATGTTGAGCTTCAAGCCAACCTTTTCACTCTCCTCTTTCACTTTCATCAAGAGGCTTTTGAGTTCCTTTTCACTTTCTGCCATAAGGGTAGTGTCATCTGCATATCTATTGATATTATTGATATTTCTCCCAGCAATCTTGATTCCAGCTTGTGCTTCTTCCAGCCCAGTGTTTCTCATGATGTACTCTGCATATAAGTTAAATAAGCAAGGTGACAATATACAGCCTTGACGCACTCCTTTTCCTATTTGGAACCAGTCTGTTGTTCCATGTCCAGTTCTGACTGTTGCTTCCTGACCTGCATACAGGTTTCTCAAGAGGCAGGTCAGGTGGTCTGGTATTCCCATCTCTTTCAGAATGTTCCACAGTTTATTGTGATCCACACAGTCAAAGGCTTTGGCATAGTCAATGAAGCAATGTGTGTTACATGAGCACAAAGGAAAAGGTCTTCAAAGACATTGAGGAGTAAGGAGAATATGAATTCTACACATGATTTAGGGAATTGTGGGGTGCTACAAGCACCCATTTGGGAAAGATTCAAGAGAAGAAATGTCCATGAGGAACATTCGCTGTTGATAATGTAAAAAAGGTTGTTTTCCATGGTCTGGAGAGTTCAGAGGGCACCATTGAAAGGATAGCAACAGGCATTGGATTAGTGGAGAGCAGTATAGTAGGAAGGCACAGATGACCAGAGCAGCTTCAAGACAGAGTAAGAATAAGCATAACAGTAGGAGAAGGCATGCTGAATTTAGCTGACAAATAGATTTTCTAGTTAATTAGTCTCATAAATCTTCTGGCATATCTAAGGCTTGTCAGAGGCATCAGCCACGGGTAGGGTGCTTGAGTTTCTGAAAGATCCCTGATCTTGACCTTCAGACAGTCTAGTTGGTTCCCATGACTCACACTGAGGAAAGGACAGCAACTGTTTGATGTTCAGGTGACTTCAATAATATCTGCCTTGAAATTTTGCAAAATTGTAATTATTTTCTAAAACTATGTCTGTTAAATTGAATTTACCCTTTCTCAAAAGCTAGACATTTTGGGGCCATGTTAATTCAAAAACTCAAGATCATCTTTTCAAAGAGAACAGAAGACTTCAGTAACCAACCAGCTGAATTATGTGGCTCAGGACAGCCATACAAATCAATACAGAATCCTAAAAGTAGGCATGCAGAGTAGTAAGTATCTTATCGTCTCTTTCTTCCTCTTGAAATTCTGGTTTGTGCTCTGTGTTCAGTAATGATGGACTTACCCTGACTTCCCACAAGTCATCTAATAATGCAGTATTTTAATAAATTCATCAACATGGTTCATTTTAGAACATACATATTCAGTTCTGTATATATTCTATGTTCTATCAGTGGCAAAAAGTAGACTGTGAACTTTATTCCTTTAAGTTCGACTCTCTACTGGAATAAATGGTAAGACTCTAAGGTAGTAAGGGAAACTAGAAACTTACTCCTCTGGTCATTAAATCAATTGGATGTGGCGGGAGTGTTGCCTTGGGAGTAATGACTCTTATTTCAATGATCAGTCATTATCACCAGCTCTGCAGTGAAAACCTCTGAAGAATTTTAATGGTTTAAAATCCTTATTCTATGATAAAAAATCTAATTTGAATTCTAGAATCAGAAATTGCTTTGGAAATACTTGATAAAATATTAAGGGTCTGGTTTATACTGGTGTATTACATCTTCTAAGTAGAAATGGAGCCAAGAGGTGATGCATGGGAAAATCATTGATCATACTGCTCCTTTAATGCAGTTTTTATTTTCTGCCTTTTGTGAATCCTAAAATAGGGGCTTCCCAAAGGCAAAAAATCATGGGTTAGTGAAAGGATTTTTTATCTCAAAATAGGAAAAAGATTATGTATGCATGAAAGAAGCATATACTTGTTCTCTCTGTCTATATATCTACATCTATGTTATTTATCTATTGATCTGTAATTTTTGGAATGACTCAGTAAATTAATCTAACTCCATTATCTGAACCAATGGAAGAGCAAACACACAAGTAGGCAGCTGTTAATCCATAAACTGGAGCGTGGTGAAGAGATGTTTCTATTTGAAGGCAAAGATTTAATCCCCCAGGTAACTTGTTTCACTCTGAGCTGCTTCTCTGTCTCTATTGGTCAAAATTGAGCTTGAATTATTTCCTGATCCTCCTTTAATATTAAAAGTTATTTTGTGGAGTATTAAAAATAAAGTCATAGAAAATTACAAAGGTACATAAAATATATAATGCATTGGAATAGATATAATTTTCTTAACATTTAGTTATAGCTTTCTTAACATTTTAACATTCTTATATGCTAAAACACAAACACACACACACACACACACACACACACACATACCTCTACACAGTATACTGATAATTCTCAGTTCTGGCTTCACATTAAATGTTATCATCAATACCACTATATATGTAATGATAATAATGAAAGTTGAAATAATTATCAGTTTGTTCTATGAAAGAGGAATTGAAGCTCCAGTCATTTGAACAGTGCTTAAAGAAGGATCTTTACCCCTACCTCAAAAGATTGATTAATAATATATACTTATTTTTAAGTTAAATTTTAAAGGTTGTATATATGTGAATATATGTTTTAATTTTTATTACTTCACTTAATATTATAATTATTTCCATGCCCTCAAAATTCTTAGTAGTCGTCATCCTTAATGACCAGAAAAATTCCATTTTGAGAAAACATCAAAATTATTTATTGTTTTTATTTATTCTCCAGTAATTAAACATTAAGGTTATTTCCAAAAAAATACACAACAATGAACAATATGAGCTAAATCTTTATATATACATATGATTATTTCCTTAGGACAGACTTCCTAGACATGGACTCACTAGATTGAAAAAAGGAAAGTGACAGCACTTGGACTAAGAAAACAATTCCTTGGAATCCCACAACAGATTTCCACTAGCTAGAACAGTGTCAAATGGCCACTCCCAACTAGAATGCAGGAAGAGCGAAAGAGTCTGCTGAGCCAACAAATGGAGTCCATTCTTATGGCTTTACAATTTTTGTATACATCTTTTATTCTTTTTCATGGAACATAGTCATCTTTTCTCCAAGTTCAACAACCCCAAAGGCTTATGCAATTATTACTTCCAGCCTGAAAACATTAATCTCTGGGTGATAAAGAGTTCTTTCTATCTGGAATATGGTTTCTAGGGGTTCAGCAACATATAAACAAAAGCAGTGGCTATTAATATTTCACATTCTTCTGAATCAGCTAAGAGTTTATTGAAACAACTTGGTTGCTCCCACACCAGTGGTTTTGATTCAGTAGCTCTAGAGTTGAGCCCAAAATTCGTGTTTTTGACAAGTTCTTGATAAGGTTACCAGTCCAAGGGTCACATGTAATACCTATAGTATGATATCACAACCAGGAAGCTGACATTAATATAGTCTATCTTATTCAGATTTCACCAATTTAATATGCAGTCATTTGTATGTATATGTGTGTGTCATGAGTTATGCAGTTTTATTACATGTGTAGACTTGTGTGATTACTACCCATAGTCAAGATACAAAATAGTTCCATTCATGAATCCCTTGTATATCCTTATAGTCATCAACACCTCTCTCCTTCACTTGATCTTTCAAAATCTGCAACTGCTAATCTGTTCTCCATCTCTGTAATTTTGTCATTTCAAAATGCTTTGTAAATGGAGTCATAACCTTTTGAGATTGGCTTCTTTCACTCAGCAAAACTCCCTTGAGATCCATCCAAATCATTGTGTATATATCAATAGTTAACTCTTTTTTATTTCTCAATAATATTCCTTAGCATAGATATACCAGGATTTGTCTAACAATGCGTGTGTTATCCAACATTTGGGTTTTTTTCAGCTTTGAACTTTTACAAGTAAAACTACTATAAACATCCATGTACAATATGTGTGTGTGAATATAATTTTATGTTTACTTAGGATCCATTCCTGAGAGTGAAATTGCTGGTGTATGATAATCATGTTATTTAGTTTCATAAGAAACCTATAAAATTTTTTCCAGAGTGGCTTCGCCATTTTACAGTCTCACCAGCTATGTATGAGTGACCCAGGTTTTTCACATCCCTACTATCATTTGGTGTTGTGACTCTTGAATATTTTCTTTTTCTTAGATAATGCAGGATATCTCATTGTGCCTTTAATTTTCATTTCTTTTATAGCTCTTGTGTTATCAGCATATAATTTACAAATATTTTCTCCCATTCTGTGGATTGCTTTTTCACTGTCTTGATAGTATCCTTTAATGCACATCAGTATTAAATTTTTAATTTATTTGTAAAAAAAATTTTATGTGATCATATTTATGTTTTTATTGAATTTGTTACAGTATTGTTTCTGTATTATGTTTTGGTTTTTTGGCTGTGAGGCATGTGGGAGTTTAGCTCCCTGATCAGGGATCAAACATGCCTGCACCCCCTGCACTAAAGGAAAAGTTTTCATCACTGAACCACAAGAGAAATCTCCATAAGTTTAAATTTTGACAAAGTTCACTTTTCTATTTTTTTCTTTTGTTGTTCATTTTTTTGGTGTCATATCTAAGAAACCATTATCCATTCAAGGTCATGAAGATTTATCTCCATAGTTTCTTCTAAGTTTTATAGTTTTGACTTTTATGTCTAAATTTTTAGTCTATCATTTGGTATGTTTGAACCTTGTGTTTGTATGTTCAAAAATTTTTTTCACTATTGTAAAATACAGATAACATAAAATTTCCCATCTTAATTTTTTTAAAGAGTAAAGTTCAAAAGTGTCAATTATATTTGCATAGTTGTGCAACCAGTTCCTGGAATTCTCTTCATCCTATAAAACCATTTATATGCTTATTAAACAACTCTTCATTTCCCCCTTCTCCCAACCCCTGATATCTGCCACTGTAATTCCTGTTTCTGTGAATTTGACTATAAATATTTCATATAAATGGCATCATATTTGCCGTTTTGTAATCAGTTTAGTTCTCTTGGCATCATGTCCTTCCATTTCACCTACACTGTAGTATCAATATATGTCCGAATTTCTTTCTTTTTTAAAGCTGAATAATATTCCACTGTATTATATACCACGTTTTGTTTGTCTATCTGTATGTCAACAGACAATTTGGTTCCTCCATGTTGTGGCTATTGTGAATAATGCTGCTGTGAACATGTGTGTTAGTCACTCAGTTGTGTCTATCTTTGCAACCCCATGGATTGTAGCCTGCCAGGCTCCTCCCTGTGAACATAGGTGTACAAACATCTCTTCGAGACTCTGATTTCATGGCTTTGGGGGCATACATGCAGAATTGGAATTGTCAGGTCATATGGTAATTCTCCTTTTAATTTTTTGAAGAAACACCATAGTGGCTGCATCATTCATTCCAACTAACTGTGAGCAGGGTTCCAGTTTCTCGACATCCTCATCAACACTTGATCGTTTCTGGGTTTGTTGTTGTTGTTATTGTTTTGTTTTTTGAAAGTAGCCATTCTAATAGGTAAGAGATGGTATCTCACTGCAGTTTTGATTTAGATTTTCTTAATGATTCCCTGGTGGCCTTCCCTGGTGTCTCAGACGATAAAGCGTCTGCCTGCAATGCGGGTGACTAGGGTTCGATCCTTGGCTTGGGAAGGTCCCCTGGAGAAAGAAATGGCAACCCACTCTAACACTCTTGCCTGGAAAATTCCATGGATAGAGGAGCCTTATAGGCTACAGTCCATGGGGTCGCAAAGAGTTGGACATGACTGAGTGATTTCCCTTCAATGATTAGTGATGTTCACATTTTTTCCATGTGCTTGTTAGCTATTTATATATCTTCTTTGGAGAAATGTTTATTCAAGTCCTTTGACAATTTTAAAATCAGATTGTTTGGATTTTTTGTTGTTGAGCTGTAAGCTGCTGCTGCTAAGTTGCTTCAGTCATGTCCGACTCTGTGCGACCTCATAGATGGCAGCCCACCAGGCTCCGCTGTCCCTGGGATTCTCCAGGCAAGAACACTGGAGTGGGTTGCCATTTCCTTCTCCAATGCGTGAAAGTGAAAAGTGAAAGTGAAGTCGCTCAGTCGTCTCCGACTCTTCAGTTCTTGATATATTATGTATGGATCTTAATCCTTTATGAGATAGATAATCTGCAAATATTCTCTCCCATTTCATAGGTTGCCTTTCTTACTCTATCGATTGTATCTTTCACTGCACAGCAATTTTAAATTTTGATATGGTCCAATTTATTTTTACTTTTGTTGTCTGTGTTTCTGCTATCCTATCTAAATCATTGCCAAATTCAATATTATGAAGAGTTCCCCCTATGATTCTAAGAGTATTATTGTTTTAACTCTTATAGTTAGGTTCTTTGATCCTTCATATAGTATCTTCGATATGTGAATGTATCACCTCTAAAAAAGTCAAACAAGGAAATTAATAAATTAATAACTTTATTGGCTTTTATTGGGTTAGAATTAAACTCATACAGTTATTTGGGAAAAAATTGACAGCTTTGTAATATTCAAACTTCAAATATAGGACATTATTTTGTAAAGTGATTTATTTATAGGATTTTTAATGTCTGATTTAATATTGGACATTTCCTTTAGTAGGTTTTTTAGGTTTCATATATTATTTCTGGGTATTTTTATTTTAATGCTTACTCTAAATATCATATGCTCCTACTATTATTTTTCACTGTTTATTATTGACTTTGAAGAAAACTGGATTAATTGTATATTTCAGTTTGTTGCCTTTCCATAAGAAAAGGAGAAATAAGAATACATATTTTTATTTTCTTTAGAAAACAATGGAAGATACATGTTTTGCACTTAAATTCCCTTTTTGTTATACTAGTTCTAATGCATTTTCTAGTTGTTTGTTTCTCTAGAACTGTCTGTGTGGGGAAAAAATGCATGCACTCATCTCTATTTCTAGACGTGTTTATCTATCATTATAATTCTAGAACATCAGCTTAAAATTATTGGAGACATCAGTAAGATGGTTATTTCTAAATTAAAAGTACATTGTTTTCCTTTATGTCTAGAAAATACATTAGAAAAATTCCCTTCAAGTTGCCAAAAAAAATGTGTAATAACCAAAAATAAAAGATTGTCCCTCTAATGGAAAGAATGTAATGCAGGAAAGATTAATGATTTTATTCACTTATCTTACCTGTATTAAAAGTACAAGAAACTGTATTTTAACACAGACCTGACATTGACTAACCATACAAGTCTGGGCAATTAACAACTACTATAAGCTTCAGTTTCTACATCTGAAGAGTACTATTATAGTCCCTACTTTGTGAACTTGTTACAATAATCCAGATGAAATGCCTGGAATAATCCCTGTGAAATGCTTAGTGTCATGCATGATACATAATAAGTGTTTAATTACTGACATTATTGTTACTTTTTGAGTAAGACATCTACAGCAAAGTTATCGTGCCTGTTTTTACCTAATTGAGCACTAAAGATTTTAGTTTTTTAATAGATACACACAATATCTAGAAATAATAAAGTAGAAAAATAAAAGAACATGGCTATTTATGATTTTGGCTTTGGCTGATATCACTGAGGAACGATCATTTGTTTTGTCACTTATCATATTCACTGTGTCTCAGAATTGGAGATAAATAGAAGTGAAAGGTGAAGGTTTATCTCCCTTTTGGTGGGGAAGGGGGGTTTCTATGCCATTTTATTTTGGTTGTAGAAATGTGATTTATAGTCTAAAAATGTTTCTTAATCCACTTTGATTGACAATGCAGGCGTTGGAAATCTTCCTTGGATTTGTCATATGGGCTTCTCATCTGACAAAGTTGTAACTAGTTTTTGTCATTTTGTATATTGTCATAGATTTTTAATGGTGAGTTGGGTGTGAGTTGAGTTGTATTAGGCAATGCTGTTATGTTGCTATTCAGAGAAGCATCCTGAGGTTTGTAGAGCAACTCATATAAAGTCACAGGGCCTGTAAATGTGAACGTTGTGTTTAAATTTAGATTTATTTACTTTAGTGTGTAAGGTTCAAGGGTCATAATGAAGTTTAAGAAAGGGGTCAGTAAAAGTGAGGAAATAGAAGCCATATAGAGGAAACCAGATTTTATGAACTTGGAGGTGGAGCATTGCTGTGTGATAAAATCCAAAGTGTGCCTCTCAGTTCAGTTCAGTAGCTCAGTCCGACTCTTTGCGACCCCATGAATCACAGCACGCCAGGCCTCCCTGTCCATCACCAAGTGTGCCTCTATTATCTTGTAACTCAAGTGAAGTGTTAGTAGATGTCATTGGAATTGAGGAATTCTATGGCCAGGGTACTAGGTGTTAAGTCAGTAAGCATGGGGATGGGATTGGGTAGGGGACTGGATGAATAGGAAGATTAGCTTGTTGATTGAAGTCATCAAGAATGGTGGCGTGACCTGCAAGTGTAATGACCTGTAGTGAGAGTGGCAAAAAGCTGTCTTGAGTTGGTAGAGGAGCAGGGAGCAGGGAGCATTAAGAACTATAAGGAAATGGCAACCCACTCCAGTGTTCTTGCCTGGAGAATCCCAGGGACGGGGGAGCCTGGTGGGCTGCCGTCTATGGGGTCACACAGAGTCGGACACGACTGAAGTGACTTAGCAGCAGCAGCAACTCCTCATGCCCAATTAACGAGAGGGACTTCCATTGGTCGAAAAGATTCATGAGGTAGTTGTATTATCACAGCAAAGCCATGTTTCAGTTGAGGCAACAACTGTGGAAAATTCTGAGATGATATAGACTAGTCTGTCTCACAGTTTGAGTGTTCTCTTGTGGTGTCTTAGGTCTTTGTAGGAGTGTACCCCCTTGGCTTCAGATTAAAGCTGTCTCTGTGTCAATGGAATTCAGCACTCATTTCCTGTCCTCACATGATTCTGTCAACACAGATTAAATTCTTTCCATTTCCTTGATATGAAAAAGCTTAGATCCCAAGAATTCCTCTGTTTTTGTTCAATCTGCTTTGGTTTTCCCCAGCTAGCTTTCTTTTTCTGAATTATCTTGAAATTCTCTTATTTTTTCTTGGGAGCAACTTTCCCTAGACTTTGATTCTTTTTAGATTAATGTAGCATAAAATAAATCCATCTGCAAAGTCAACTACAGATGGATATTACAGACTTTGAATACTATGAATTTACAGTCTTCATTCTGCAAGAGGAGAAAGTGCATTTTCTCTCCTTCCAGAATGAATGACACCCTCCCAATTTACAAAAATTTGGTGGAGGTTTTTTTTTTGTTTAAATTCTTATATATTTAATTAAAACTTAACCGTACCTCTTGTCTTCTCTCCAGGAAAAGAGGAGAATAAAAATCCATCTGTTCTGCCTTCTAATTAGTTGAGAATTCACATAGTGATATACTTTGAAAATATTTTTCCAGCTTTTTTTATGAGTATGTCCTTTAATACCAGGATTAAAGTCTTTTTTTCTTCCCTTTCCAGCAGTAATGACTGGCATTCTGTCATGGAGTGATATTACATAGGTCAAACTTTTTTATCCTTCCCAAATTCCCGCTTACTATTCTCTGGTATCTTGTGATCTTTTAGTATTTTATAAATGGAATGATTGATTAATTTGGTCTATTTAGGTATCGAAGTTAAGGTGACCAGGTTATAATTTTTAGGGTTATCACTTTCTTTTCTACTTTATAAGTAGGCCCTACCCATGTTCTTTCTGTGTTTTTAAGCTTCATAGCTGTCCACCATGTGTTCAGAAAGGTTGTTTATATGATAAATTCAGGACATGCCTTAAATATTCCTGGATCTACCTACCAGGGCATGCTGATCTGAAAACATCCACTATATTTAATCTCTGACTCATTTATCTCCTATTGTGGATGAACTTTGTATCCTACTGCAAAGGTGTTAGAAACTTGTTTATCTGACCACAGTTGAACCTTTTTACAAGCTTCCTACTCAAGTTAAGCTTTAGGAAAAAATAAAAACAATTATCCATATGGGAACTCTGTAGTTCACAGGTCACAATCTCCCTGTCCTGAGATTAAATGATAGAAAAAAATTAGTGGTATATGGAAAAACTCAGGAAGATGCCCAATAGTGGAGTACATATTATTACTTTTATATGAATCTCTAATCTTTTGTTGCTGTAGAGTATTTGGAAATTGGCTAAGGAGGCTTTGTTTAGCTTCACTTTTCATATCAAAAGAGTTCACATTTATGTTACTTTGTTCTCCCAGTGAGTCTAACTCAGAAGTTTTCGTAACTGGAATTTTTTCCTAATATGACAAGTTATACTTATTTAATTGGTTTATTAAATGAGCTGCACTCGGTAGAATGAAGCAGAAGGCACCTTTATTTTTTCCCCTTGTTCTTTAGGTTATAACACATATTTCTAGCCCCTGGAATAAAATCTCAGTCAGGCCCCAAGTTTTTTCTGTCTCGCTAAATAATTAACATCACAGGATAGTCAACCATCAAAAGTCCAAAATCCCATTCAGTTTAAAATCTTTTCTTCCTCAGTTTAGGTGTACATCAGGCTTGGATGAGCTTCCCTGATAGCTCTGTCAGTAAAGAATCCGCCTGCAGTGCAGGTAGACGGGGGTTCAATCTCCAGGGAAGATCCCCTGGAGAAGGAAATAGAACCCACTCCAGTATTCTTGCCTGGGAAATCCCATGGACAAAGGAGCCTGGTGGGGTACAGTTCACGTGATTGCAAAGAGCTGGACACGAACAGTGACTGAACCACCACCACGACCAAGCTTAGAGGACTGAAGGGATGGGAAAGGGAAGGGCTCTCGCCTTTTTCCTTTCCTTACTTCATTGCATTCTCCATTTAATAGCTGCTATTTTGAGGCTCTTTAATATTAAAATGGGGGGAAGAGAAGGGGCAGAAAAGTCCTTAACTTTTAACAAAGTGATGCTTCTTCCCTGTGGCCAGTTTCATCCCTCCTCTACCTCTACATCCATGAGGCACCTTTATCCTCTCATTGTTGAGGTTGCCTCATTCTGGCAGCGGATTTTGGTAGGACTCCTGGCCAGCTAATCAACTTGACCTTGTCACTCCACTTCGTGGGGTTTGTGTCTGATCCAAGGAAGACAGACCCTCCTGACCTGCTGTCAGTAGATGTATCAGTTCAGTTCAGTTCAGATGCTCAGTCGTGTCCGACTCTCCGCGACCCCATGAATCACAGCACGCCAGGCCTCCCTGTCCATCACCAACTCCCGGAGTTCACTCAAACTCATGTCCATCGAGTCAGTGATGCCATCCAGCCATCTCATCCTCTGTTGTCCCCTTTTCCTCCTGCCCCCAATCCCTCCCATTAATACATTTTTTTTCTTCTTTAGGCAACTCTAGTTGCCGGCAAAGTCCCATGGACAGAGGAACCTAGCCCGCTACAGTCCATGGTGTTGCAAGGAGTTGGACACGACTGACTGACTGAGCAATGCAAACACACACACACACAATAATAATCACAAATTGCTTTAATTACCTTTTAGACAAGGTAAATTAATAATTCACCCAAGGTCACCAGTCAACCAGTAAGAACAGAGCCTGGATTTGAACCTAGACAGGGTGGCTCAGCAGTAAAGAATTCACCTGCCAATGTAGGAGACACGGGTTTGATTCCTGGGTGGGCAATATCATCTGGAGAAGGCAATGCAACCCACTCCAGTATCCTTACCTGGGAAATCCCATGGACAGAGCAGCTTGGTAGGCTAGAGCCTAGGGGGTCACAAAAAGTCGGACATGACTTAGTGACTAAGCAACAACGAGCGTTTTATGCAGAGATCACTGCAGCCTGTTCTGCTGCAGACAGTCATGCTTCCCAGTCTTTCTCATGTGTTGGTTCACAGAGAAACTGAAAAGTATTTTTATGGCATGATGGGAAATCGAAACAAGGCTGCTTGCAGAGCAGCAGACTTAGGGCTGCATCAGACTTGACTAAGGTGCCCCAGGGACTGAGGGGACTGATCTTTTGGTACATCTGTAACTCGTGGAGGTCTGCCTACCCTATATTACCTCTAGACAAGAGCACAGTCTGCATATAGATTTTTTAATAATATGGGAATTTGATGAGTGCTAAAGGTAACATTTCAATCAGTGAAGAATATATTATTTACAAATGATATAATATTGAAATATTTTATTTTATAAAATTTATGTTTCACATACCTATAATGTATGTATTTTAATATATAATATATTTTATAAATAATAAAAAATAAAGTATTTATTGATGTATTGAAACAACTGAATTTCCACTTGGGGAAAAATATAGTCATGTACAGATATGGGAGTTGGACCATAGAGAAGACTGACTGCCAAGAATTGATGCTTTTGAACTGCAGTGCTGGAGAAGACTCTTGAGAGTCCATTGGACAGCAAGGAGATCAAACCAGTCAATCCTAGAGGAAATCATCCCTGAATATTCATTGAAAGGACTGATGCTGAAGCTGAGGCTCCAATACTTTGGCCACCTGAGGTGAAGAACCAACTCACTGGAAAAGACCCTGATGTTGGGAAAGATTGAGGGCAGGAAGAGAAGGGGGTGACAGACAATGAGACGGTTAGATGGCATCACTAACTCAATGGACACGAGTCTGAGCAAGCTCTGGGAGATAGTGAAGGCCAGGGAAGCCTAGTGTACTGCAGTCCATGGAGTCATGAAGAGCTGGACATAACTTAGCAACTGAACAACAACAATGCTTCCTCTCCACACCCACCACCTCCTCAACCTGAATTTCTAATGAAGATACAAAAACAAACATAGGAAGAAAAATACTGATAAATGTCTATAGATCAAAGAAAAAGAAGCTCTCTGTACAACAACAAATATTCTAAACAAATTCAAAAGACAATTGGAAGATTGTCTATCAAATACAAATATATAACATGTCAGGCAAAATACTCGTTTTCTTAGTTCACAACTATTATAACAAGAATTAACAAGAAAAATGAAAGCTTATAAAAATAAGAAAAAATAATCATCAAATAATATAAATAGGTATTTTACAGAAAAATAAGTGCAGATAAATTATAAATTTATCAAAATATAGTCTACCTCATTTATAAATGAAAAAAGTGCACATTGAGTGAATTCCCTAGGATTCTAGTGGCTTAGGACTTGGTGTTCTCACTGCCATGGCCTGGGTTTAGTTCCTGATCAGGAAACTAAGATCCTGCCAGCCACGTGGCATGGGTCTCCCCCTACCATCTCCCCCAAACTTATTGGAACAAGCAAAGAAAAGAACACAAAAGAGTTATTTTCTACCTATCAGATTATTAAAAAAGATTAAAATTGGATAATCTAATACACAGAAATTTGTACAAATTACCCTGTGGAGGACATTTCAGCAATATCCATTAAAATTCAATATACACAAAGCTTCTCATCCAGGTATTATACTTTTAGGAATTTATCCAGTTTTATACAGACCTGAAAAGATGCATATGCATGTTGTTGCAGCATTATATGTAAGGAGAAAAAAATTGGGTGGGGGACAACCTAACCATATAGCAATGGGGAAATATTACACATTTCTTAAAAAGATAGATGTATTATTAACAAATACAGGATAAATCATATTCCTCCATTTGTGTACAACAGCAGAATTAGATATATTGCTGTTAAAGCACATATACATATATAAATACATGGAAACTCTGCAAAGGTAAGTAAGAAACTCCAGATGGAGGAAATGTTGTGTTGCAGAACTGGCCAAGGGCCTGGAGTAGAAAGGAACTTCCTTTTGTTCTGTTTGAAGTTATTTCTCTCTGCATGTGTGCTATTTTATTTTTTTAAAGGAATAATAAATTATTCTTTTCATTAAATTTTACTTATTTATTTATGGCTGTGCTGGGTCTTCGTTGCTATGCACAGGATTTTCTGTAGTTGTGGTGAATGGGGTGGGGGGCTCCTTTCTAGTTGCGGTGTGTGGACTTCAAGTCACCACGTGGCTCAGACGGTAAAGAATCTGCTTGCAATGCAGGAAGCCTGGCTTTGATTCCTGGGTTGGGGGAGATACCCTGGAGAAAGGAATGACTGCCCACTCCAGTATTCTTGCCTGGGAAATCCCTCAGACAGAGGAGTCTGGCGGACTGCAGTCTATGGGCTTGCACAGAGTCGGCGATAGGACTGAGTGACTTTCACTTTCATCCTGCCCTAGAGTTATTTACACAGAGGAGATTATTTGGAGTGAGGTCATAGCCTAGAGTTTGGAGTTGAAAATCCCAGGCACACTCTTTGTTCATTTTGTAGCTTTAGGTGGGGTAGGAACTAGCTAGAACTAGTATCTCCTTGAAGCCCAAAGGTGGCTACACCTAAGAGGGTAGGGTTGATCCACAGATGTGAAGCTAAATAATCTCTATCAAGGTGCTTTTACCTCAGTAGGGGGTTAGGAGTGGGCAGGGAGCATTATTGGAGTTGGGTGGAGTTATTGCAAATGGAGGAATTATTAGCAGGTTTCAGAGAAATGAGGGGCATTAGCCTGCTCGCCATCTGCAGAGGCAGTAGAACTTGCTCTGTCTTTGCTGTCCCAAAGGAAAGGTGGTGTAGCCTTCACAGCCTACTGTGGGGTTGGGTAACCGGGGGTTGATTTTGGACAGGTTCCCGTTTTTAAACAGACCAAGGATGGAAATGATCAGGTAGAGTTCACCACTGTGAGGATTCAGAAGAGAGCACTCCAGGGCTAGTTGATTAACTGCATCTTAGAAAAAAGGACCTTCTCAACTTGCATCAACAGGATGCAACAGTACCCTGGGTACTGACTGTGCCATAGCACTAAAGCAGATGAGAATGGCCAGTCACAATATAATCTCAGCAAAAAGGAGAGTTCCATTTTGGATGTGCAAGACTTTGGTGCAGAGAGGCTCTGCAAATTCATCTTAGTGCTGGGAATGCTAGGCATCTGCTGGCTTGCTCAAGGTTCAAAGTCTTGCCAGTCTAGCAGTAGTGCTCATATTCTGGCCAGGATGTCTGTGTCTCTATCTCTGTTCACATCTGCCTCTATGCTTTTTGTCTTTCTTGCCTATCTATCTATCAGTCTGACTGTCTGCCCGTGTATCTGTCTGCCTATCTGTCTGTCATAATTTGGGCCATTGTTCATGCGCACATAACGAACTACCATGGGTGCTTGCACTCAGTGGTGTCTGACTCTTTGTGACCCCATGGACTGTAGGCCAGCCAGGCTTCTCTGTCCATGGGATTTTCCAAGCAAGAACACTGGAATAGCTTGCCATTCCCTTCTCTAGGGGATTTTCTCAACCCAGGGATCGAACCCTTGTCTTCTAAGTCTCCTGTATGGCAGGTGGATTCTTTACCACTGAGCTACGTGGGAAGCAACAAACTATATTGGGATGTAAAATGCTTAGAACATCTTCCCAATTACCAAATAACTAATGTTGTTTAAAAAAATTGCTTTGAATGTAGTAACATTTAAAGTTTACATGCTCTACCATAAACTTTATAGTCACAACAAATACTGCACAACTGTAAACTCGTTATAAAATGCAGACATAGTGAAAAACAAGACAGTTTTTTTTGTAATGAACTGTTACATTTCAAGTAGATATCTGAAACTTGTAAAAAGTGAGACGATGAAATGGAAGGAGAGTTGAAATAGTCATTATTTGTCCCTGGTCACAGAAGGTGACGATGTGAATGTACTTAGTGTCAAAGAGGCAATTGTAAGCAAATTGCACTGATGTGGTAACGTCAGTCTATTCTTTGAGACATTATTTTTTCCTCCTCCTGCTGGATAAACATACAGGATCATATGTGCTTCCAAAATAACCCAGTCTCATCTCACTTCTTGGAAAATTGTTTTAGTGAAATAGCTTCCTTAACCCACAATCTTATGGATAATATGGATGAGTTGACAGATTCAAGATTGTATGCCTTTAAAATAACAGGGGAGAATGCATACACGCATATGTGTAGCTGATTCCCTTTGCTATACACCTGAAACTATCACAACATTCTTAATCGTCCATGCATGCGTGCTACGTCACTTCGGTTGAGTCTGACTCTGTGCAACCCTATGGACTGTAGCCCCCAGAATCCTCTGTCCATGGGGATTCTCCAGGCAAGAATACTGGAGTGGGTTACATGCACTCTGTCTCCTGCATTGGCGGGTGGCGTTGTTAGGTGGGTTCTTTACCACTAGCATCACCTGGGAACCCCATTAATTGGCCATCCTTCAATAGAAAATTAAAAAATTAATAAAAAAAGAAAATAATAACAGGGGAAATAGCACATTAATGGAAAACCCACAACTTCTTTCTAAAAATGTAGCTAAGGTATTTCATTGCACTGTCTAGGACTTCCAGTACAGTGTTGAATAGAAGAGACGAGAGAAGATGTCTTTGTCTTATCCCTGAGCTTATGAGGAAAGCATTTAACATATCCTTATTGGATTTTAGCCAATGTCCTTTTTTCGGACTGAGACAATTATTTTTGATTCCTAGTTTCTGCGATTTTTATCAGGGATGAGTATTGAATTTTGTCAAATGCTGGTGTGCTTTTTATTGAGAATACTATGCTTTTTTCCTTTCTTATTGTGTCAGTGTGGTAAATTACATTGATTGATTTTCTCATGTTGACCTAACTTGCATTCCTAAGACAAAACCCCACTTGGTCATGGTTATGTTGTCAAAAACAAAATCTTTGTTTTTGGATTTCATTGGCCAGTACCTTATGAGGATTTTTGAATCTGTGTTCATGAAAAATATTGGCCTATAATTATCTTTTTTTTAAAGTTTGATTTCAGGTTTTGGTATCAGAGTTATGCTGGTCTCATAAAACAAGATGGTAGGTTTTTCTTCCTCCCATGAAAGGGTTTATGCAAGATTGGTATTCCTTTTTCCTCGAATATTTGGTAGAATTCAAGAGAATTAAGCCATCTGAATCTAGAGTATGTGTGTTTTTTTTGTGTGTGTGGAACAGTTTTAAATTACATATTTAATTTATTTCCAAGAGTTCTGCCTCCACTTCTTACTCTCTGTTCTACATGGATCTTATTTGTTTACTCAGCATTTATCTTTTCTGGAGGAATCATCCTTTCTTATTCTATGGGGTCATAGAAGAACTGTCAATCACTGTATTTTAGACCTCTACTTTCTTGGAGGTTGTCAGTATGTTAGCCAAACTGACATAGCAAATTGAGACCTTTCTGCTAGAAAAAGCAGGCAAAGACTCTTTCCTTTACTGTAAAGGTGCTGGGATACTGTGAGTTTAGGGCTGCCACTGGCCATTTTCCCCAGTCACAGGGAGGAAGAGTGTCTGTGGTTAGAAGAGAGGACCAATTAATGGAAGGAAGCAGAGTTAAAGATGGAAAGAAGCCGAATTGCATCATTTAGATGCCCAGGGCAAATCATGTCTAAAACTAGTTCTATTTTTAGACTTTTCAGATATATAAGCAAATAGATTCTTAAATTTTTTTGATTTTAAATTGTTAATTTGAGTTGGGTGTCTGACATTTGTAATGAAGATAAATTAGACTAACACAGTCAGAAGAATCTGCACTCTTGGGCTTTCAATCTTAATCTGTGGTTTGGTGTTAAGGCACTTCCTTCTCTCTTTGCTCATTAGGTAGGAGGTAAAGTAAGGAGGAGGCAGGTGTATGGATGGTTGAGAAATATTCCTTAAAATAAAGTGCACTGAAAGACTGACTCTGATCTTATTTTGGAGGTACAGTGGGGAAACATGCGACCTCAAAATACTAAATGATTGCTAAGAACGTATTTTACATGAAATAGGCCACTTTCACCTTCTGAGATGGCCCACCCTTTGTCTGTGGAGTGTGTTTCTCTATAAATAAATTCACTTCCTACCTGTCACTTTGTCTGTCACTGAATTCTTTCTGCAATGAGACAAAAAGAACCAGCACTTCATTAAGTCCTTAAACTAGGTGTGTGATTTCAGTTTAAAAACTATGGGTTCAAGTTCTGATCTGGGTTTTGGCTGCGTTCAAGTCCCAGTTTCAGTATCTTTTCACACCAGTGGACTACACTCCAGCCACTCTGATCTACCTGGGTCATGTGGGGCTTAAGGAGCTTTCCTCCCAGGGGTCTTGGGATCCTTGAATAAACTGGTCAACTTCTCTTGACTGCTACATACAAAGGGGTCTCACCTGGAAGGGCCTTTATGAAGCTTCACCAGTTTTCCCCAGGACTTGGCTTCCTGCCTGCTTTTTACTTGCATCACATAAAAAAAGCTACCATTCAAATGATAACCCACTTAACAAGAGTCTGCACCTAGATAAGTTATGCCTCAATCTTGGATGAGGAGGCAGCTGCCATAATTTAAATTTTTCCTCATCTGAGGCATCAAACACCGTTGGCCATGTGCTACCACTAATAGGAGATTTGAGGGCATACAAAAGGAGGTATGAACTTTTGATTCTGTGTGTTCATGTTGAGTAGGATTTTCCCCCAGTTCACCCCAAAGAAAATTGGATCTCTGTCCTCTACCCTTTCCTGTTTAGTTCTGAAGATGTTCAAATCAAACTGACAAGCGACACATTAGCAAAAGAAAAAAAAATGCATATTCACTCATAGGAGTGCTCAGAATGAATGACTGAAAGGGGTATTTAGAAATTGGGGCTTATATACCATGTTAATAGGGGACGGGAAAAAAAAAGAAAAAATATTGTAGTAGAGCAACTAGATTTAATAGAAACATTTGCTATTGGCTTCAGGGATGTTATATATTTCCCAGGTAGCATTTGTGGACTGACTTGTCCTGTTATGGATCTCATTCTTACGTAAAAGAGCATTTCAGATTCCAAAATATTGACTTATCTGTGGCTTTTTTTTTTTAAGGCTACTGGAAAGTCTAGAAATTGTTTTATTTTTCTATCTTAGTGATTGTTTCCTACAATATGATGAAATGTGACATAATACGAGATGTCAAAGGTAACCTTTGTTCTGAGAATAAATGAGTGGTACAGTTATCTCCTGGAATGTGAAGTCAAGTGAGCCTTAGGAAGTATCACTATGAACAAAGCTAGTGGAGGTGATGGAACTCCAGGTGAGCTATTTCAAATCCTAAAGGATGATTCTGTGAAAGCGCTGCACTCAATATGTCAGCAACTTTGGAAAACTCTGCAGTGGCCACAGGACTGGAAAAGGTCAGTTTTCATTCCAATCCCAAAGAAAGGCAATGCCAAAGAATGCTCAAACTACCGCACAATTGCACTCATCTCACACACTAGTAAAGTCATGCTCAAAATTCTCCAAGCCAGGCTTCAGCAATACGTGAACCGTGAACTTCCAGATGTTCAAGCTGGTTTTAGAAAAGGCAGAGGAACCAGAGATCAAATTGCCAACATCCGCTGGATCATCGAAAAAGCAAGAGAGTTCCAGAAAAACATCTATTTCTGCTTTATTGACTATGCCAAAGCCTTTGACTGTGTGGATCACAATAAACTGTAGAACATTCTGAAAGAGATGGGAATACCAGACCACCTGACCTGCCCTTGAGAAACCTGTATGCAGGTCAGGAAACAACAGTTAGAACTGGACATGGAACAACAGACTGGTTCCAAACAGGAAAAGAAGTACGTCAAGGTTGTATATTGTCACCCTGCTTATTTAACTTATATGCAGAGTATATCATGAGAAACTTTGGGCTGGATGAGCACAAGCTGGAATCAAGATTTCTGGGAGAAATATCAATAACCTCAGATATGCAGATGACATCACCCTTATGGCAGAAAGTGAAGAGGAACTAAAAAGCCTCTTGATGAAAGTGAAAGAGGAGAGTGAAAAGGTTGGATTAAAGCTCAGCATTCAGAAAACTAAGATCATGACATCTGGTCCCATCATTTCTTGGCAAATAGATGGGAAACAGTGGAAACAATGGCTGACTTTATTTTTTTGGGCTCCAAAATCACTGCAGATGGTGATTGCAGCCATGAAATTAAAAGATGCTTGCTCCTTGGGAGAAAAGTTATGACCAACCTAGACAGCATATTAAAAAGCAGAGATATTACTTTGTCAACAAAGGTCCGTCTAGTCAAGGCTATGGTTTTTCCAGTAGTCATGTATGGATGTGAGAGTTGGACTGTGAAGAAAGCTGAGTGCAGAAGAATTGATGCTTTTGAACTGTGGTGCTGCAGAAGACTCTTGAGAGTCCCTTGGACTGCAAGGAGATCCAACCAGTCCATTCTAAAGGAGATCAGTCCTGGGTGTTCATTGGAAGGACTGATGCTAAAGCTGAAACTCCAATACTTTGGCCACCTGATGCGAAGAGCTGACTCTTGAAAAGACCCTGATGTTGGGAAAGATTGAAGGCAGGAGGAGAAGGGGATGACAGAGGATGAGACGGTTGGATGGCATCACTGACTCAATGGACATGAGTTTGGGTAAACTCCGGGAGTTTGTGATGGACAGGGAGGCCTGGCGTGCTGCAGTTCATGGAGTCGCAAAGAGTTGGACATGACTGAGCGACTGAACTGAATTGAACACTTGTCTCTCTTGGTAAATAAAGAAGTCAGTAGCATCATGCTTTATGAGTTTATGGAACATATTGCATACGTAAATCCCTTAGCCACTGAATAACTGAAGAAATTCTACCAAAGCAGTTTATTTAATTAACTTTCAAGAACTTTTGCTTGAAATCCCTTTATAACTTAAAGGTTATGGAAATAAGTTACATTCAGTGAACTTATAATTTGGAATAGAGAACATTTAAAAAATTAATCAACTGGGCAAATTGTTATACAATGATTCTGAGTGGATAATTTTTATTTTACATTACACTGTAAATACATTTGATAATTCATTTTTAAGAAAGATTTTTTTCACTTTTTTTTTGGTCACATCACAGCTGCTTATGGGATCTTAGTTCCCTGACTTGGGATTGAACCCATGCCCTCTGCAGTGGAAGTGAGGGAAGCAAGCAGTCTCAACCACTGGACTGCCAGGGAAGTCCCAGGAAGATTTTCTGTGAATTTCCTTTGGAATTTTGTGATCGATATAGCAAAAAGAAATTCATATGTAATAGACTGAGCATTAAGATGGCTCCATGACATTGATCCTGAAACAAATTGTACCCTTACTCATTCTTATACATCAATAAAGATTCTATTTTCAGACATAATGATATTTTCTGGTTTGGAAACTATTTCTGTCTTAATATTAAAGAATATTACTTAAAAAAAATCTCTTGGAGGTCTGATGACATTTGCTGATTGAATTTGGAAGCTTAGGTACAATAAGATGTTCCCTCTCAGGCACTATAGTATGGATTTTAAAGTTAGACAGACCTAGTTTCAAATGTCAGCCCTGCAACTAACTAGTTGGAAAGTTACTCACCTACTTTGGGTCTAGCACACTAGTCTTAAAGGGCAATGTTAGCAATAATATTGATGCATCCTAAGCATTTAGTGTCTGGCACATGGTAGTGTCTGGCATACTGTCTGGCATGTAGTATTTCATCAATAAAAGGTAAACTTCTAAATATGATGGTGAAAACTGTTGGGTCCACATAAAGATCTGAAATGGAATGGTTTCTGAGAGAAACCTATGTCACAGATACTAGCTCACAATCCCACCACATTTTGCTTTTCTATGTTGACATGGCTAAAATAGAGGAATGTACCTGAGAAAATTACCAAGGAGTAGGTGAAGAGAGCAGCCTTAAGAGAGACTGAAGGTGACTCTCTGGGGAGAAAAGTAAAAGGGACTTTGTGGGGGTGTGGTCTTTGTGTGTTGGGGGAAGAGGTTGGCGGGTATGAAGCCAACAGATTATGGCAAGAGAAGTCAAGTTTTCTTCCTTCTTAGAAAACCAGAGCATTTCATATGTGGTCAGGATATTGTGTCGGAGAAGGCAATGGCACCCCACTTTAGTACTCTTGCCTGGAAAATCCCATGGACAGAGGAGCCTGGTGGGCTGCAGTCCATGGGGTCGCTAAGAGTTGGACACGACTGAGCAACTTGACTTTCACTTTTCACTTTCATGCATTGGAGAAGGAAATGGCAACCCACTCCAGTGTTCTTGCCTGGAGAATCCCAGGGATGGGGGAGCCTGGTGGACTGCCGTCTATGGGGTCACACAGAGTCGGACATGACTGAAGTGACTTAGCAGCAGCAGCAGCAGGATACTGTGTGTGTGTGTGTGTGTGTGTGTGTGTGTGTGCGCGCGCGCTTGTGTGTTTTCTTTGGTCAACACATACTCAAACTGTCTGGGAATTTGCAGAGACTAGAAAGTAAAGCATCTAGAAGGTGGCCTCAAGAAAGCCATCCCAGTGGCTGGGAGAGGGATGCGGAAAGGTGACAGGAGGGAGAGATTTGCTTATGTTCTGTACCAACCAGGCTGCTGCTGCTGCTAAGTCGCTTCAGTCGTGTCCGACTCTGTGCGACTCCATAGACGGCAGATGTAAATCTTGTGTTTTTAAAAATTAAGACTGTTAGTGTAATTCTATGTTAGGAATGTTTCCAGGGTTTGTGTGTGGAGAGAGGTGTTACGGCGGTTATTTTTCTACCCTTCCCTTTTTCTTCACTGCCTACAAACTCTTGCTTTGAATGGAGCTGTCATGTGAAAATCACTTACTTCTTAAGGCTCTTGTGAAGCTGGGGGTGGCCATGGGACGTAGTTCTGAGCAAATGAGATATAAGTGGGAGTCAGCCAGTTATGTCTTTGAAAGCTTTGCTTTCTTGGTAACAGGACAGAGGTAAGTATTACTGCCCTCTTCCTATTGTTCCTGTTTTGATTGGGTATTTGGAGGTGCAGCATTCTTCTTATAATCAGCAGGTGTCAAAGAGCAGGACCCCTGAATCCAAGAGCCTGGATTCATGAGGGTGCCGTAGAGTAGCAGAGAGCCTAGAGTTGTTTCCTGCCTCTAGACTATTCCCCTGATGGTGATAGTCAAATGCATTTCTAACCAACACAATTGATAAACAAGTTTTGTGTACTGACTTCTTTTTATCTCTCTCCCTTTTAAAGAAATGAGATTTATTGAGTTATGATTAGCATACTATGCAATCCATCCATTTAAAGGGTGAATTCAGTGTGTTTGTAAATGTATTCACATGGCTGTGTGATCATCACCACAATCTAATTTTAGACCTTTTTTGTTTCCTCTCCATAAACCCCGTATCCATTCACATGTTTGGAATCCATTCACATGTCGCTTCAGTTGTGTTCACTCTTTGTGACCCCATGGACTGCAAACCAGCCAGGCTCCTCTGTCCATGGGGATTCTCCAGGCAAGAGTAGTGGAGTGGGTTGCCGTGCCCTCCTCCAGGGGATCGTCCCAACCTAGGAATCAAACCCATGTCTCTTATGTCTCCTACACTGGCAGGCAGGTTCTTCACCACTAGTGCTGCCAGGTAAGCCTATATCCATCCACAGTCATTTCCTATCTCCTCCCTCCCCCAGTCACTCTTGAGCCATAGTCAACCACTAATCTACTTGCCTTTTCCATATATTTGTGTTTTTCACTTGAATGGTATCATACAATATGTGGCCTTTTGTGTCTGACTTCTTTTACTTAGTGATGGAAAGTAATTAGAAATGAAAAAGAAATCTTGTTTTCAAGGTTCATATGTGCTTTCGTATGTGTTGTAGTGTATAAACTATTCTGTTTTATGCCTGAATAATATTCTACTATATAGATTTACCACATTTTATTTCTCCATTTATCAGTTGATAGACATTTGGGTTGTTTCTACTTTGGGCTCTTATAAATGCTGCTGCGAACATTTGTGTACAAGTTTTTTGTGTAGATGTGTTTTCATTTCTCTTATGTATATCCATTGAAATGAAGTTGCTGAGTGATGATAATATTTTGAGGAACTCTTTTCCAAAGAAGTTGCACTATTTAACATGCCCACCAGCAATATATGAGGGTTCCAATTTCTGTATCCTCGCCAACACTTATTAGTTTTCTTTTTTTTTAATGATAGCCACCTTAATGGGTATGAAGTAGGTATCTCATTGTAGTTTTAATTTGCATTTCTTTCCTAATAATGTTGAACATATTTTCATGGACTTTTTTGCATATATTCTTTGGGGAAATGTCTATTCAGATATTTTGTCTATTTTTAAATTGGATTGTCTTTTTATTATTAAGAGTGGTAACTATTATTTACTTAAATAGCATCAATTTCTAAAACCTAATATACTTTAAACAAAGTAGGATATTTATACAATTGTCATTTTGATGCTTTCAAGTCAGTCGCAAGAGGCACAGGCGTAGTGTTTTAATTAATATGAAAGCACAATCATTAATAGTATTACCATTTTATTATAAATATATTTAGCCCTAAATCTCTTAAACAGTTAAATCTTAACTGCTAGTATTTTCAGTTTAACCAGCTGGACCAAGTAGAATCAGATTGGTTAAATTTTTTTTTTAGACTTGTATAAAAGAGTCGGACACGACTGAGCAACTGAACGGAACTGAGTGTGATTTGGTTATTAAGTCAGTGTCCCTGAAGGATAAATGCTTTTATTTTCTGCTTTAGCATTAATTAGTATAGCAATCTTATCAAGACTCCTGGTCTCTGGTTCCCAAAAAAGGCCTTTTGAGGTACTTTCAGCTTCCCTGAGAGTCAGAAACCACTAGAGTAAAACATTAATTTACTCCAAATACTTGAAGTTGCTCATTAACTCTTGCTTATAGTAGGGCCACAAATTCAAGCATCTGATCCAGGGGTGATCAAGGACAGAGGTGATCTTTTCCCCCCGAACAAGGGCGATGACAGTGAGAGTGAAGGGACATGGACAGATTGGAGAGACACACGGGAGGAAGACGTGACAAGATTTGGAGACTGGGCTTCCCGGGGGGCACCAGTGATAAAGAACCTGCCTGCCAATTCAGGAGACAGAAGAGACACAGGCTCAGTCCCTGGGTTGGGACGGTCCCCTGGAGGAGGGCATGGCAGCCCACTCCGGTATTCTTGCCTGGAGAATCCTCATGGACAGGGGAGCCTGGCGGGCTGTAGTCCATGGGGCCGCACAGAGCTGGACACGACTGAAGCGACTGAGCACGCGGAGAATGGAAGGGTGAGGTGAGAATGACGCAGAGGAAGAAACGGGTTCACCAAGTGGGTGAGGGGAGTGGGTCGCAGTGCCTTCCTTAACACCCGAAGCTAGGGCCTATCAGTCCATGTGACGAAAACGCCACATTCTGGTTTGGGTACAATTCATCTGAAGTCTCTCTGGAAACTTTGCATGACGGTATCAAACAGATAGTTGTATACCTGTATCTGGCCTTTAAGAGAGCACCTAAAGCTGAGTTGGTGCCTTCGACGTCTCAGCCCGAGGGTGGATGGCAGCACGGAGGATGGACAGTGAGGAGAGAAAAGGGCCTCATTCAGATTTGTGAGGAGCATAAATCTTTGAAAGACGAAGAAAGGAGGCGTCTGCAAAGGTGGCTGATACCGAGCAGCTAAAAATGTAAAAAGAAAACAAAATTTCTGGGAAAAAGAATAGGTATCCTTATCAAATGACTGAGTGAACCAATCACGTAAGAACCGAAAAGTGTCTATTAGATCAAATCAAAAGAAGGTTTCTGGTGGTTTTAATGAGAATCGTTTGAATATGCTCACAGAGCTAGTTAGCTGCAGACCTGAGATCTGAAGCCAGGTCTGTCTGTCTTTAAAACTGACATTCATAGTGCCTGGGAGGGAACATCTCATTGTACTTGACTTTCAAATTCAATCAGCAAATGTCATCAGACCTTCAAGAGATTTTTTAACAAAAGTAATATTCTTTAATACTAAGATGAAAATAGTTTTCAAACCAGTAAATGTCACTGTGTCTGAAAATAGAATCTTTACTCATGTATAAGGATGAGTAATGCTGTAATTTGTTTCAGGATCCATGTCAGGGAGTCATCTTAATGCTGAGTCTATTACACATGAATTTCTTTTTGTTATTTGAAGCACAGAGGTCCAAAGCAGATTCAAGTAACAGTCTACTGCAGCCAGGAAAAGGATGGAGAGTGATGGAGGAAGGTACTGCCAGAATAGATGATATTTGAGCAAGGACCTGAGTGCAGTGAGGAACAAAGCCATGGACATAATCAGGGATTTCTAGCAGTGGGAATGCAAGCACAAATGCCCCGAAGTGGGAAAGGATTTATCAAGTGGAAGGCAGAGCAAGACGCTTAGAGCCTCAAGGCTTAATTCTATAGTGAAACTACTCCAGAGTCTCAAAGAATGCAATCTCTAGCCTGTTTTTTATCCTTTATCCATATTTAAAAAAAAAAAAAACTCACATAAAAAAGTTCAAGTATAGCATGGTAATTTTTTCCTTTGAAACATTTGGGAGCAAGGAAATTGATGTGGCCCATTGCCCTGAATTTTTTTTTTGCCACACTGTGTGGCTTGCAGTTCCCCGACGAAGGATCAAATCTGGATGGTTGGCAGTGAAAGCACAGTCTTAACCACTGGACCATCAGGGAATTCCTACCTCAGATTTTTTAATGTGTATTTTTACAAAGAAAAATTGGTCCCAGAGACATTTTGAGAGAACTGCATAGAGTTTTTTCAGAGTTTTATAACTGAATCTATTAAATATATCTAAGAAGAACAATGTTTATCATACTTACAGTGGACTATATGCATAAAAATACAATAAATTAGCATTATTAGTATAACATATTTTACTTTTATAGGTACTCAATTAAAATATGTGTAGAGTAGGGCTTCTCTGGTGGCTCAGACAGTAAATATTTGTTGAATGAATGACATGCATTTATTTCCTCAGAAAGATTTTATAACATAACATTTTAGTTCAGGCAGTTTAATCTAGATGCACTGTTCCTCCTCTCCTAATTGTAATATCCTATAATTCAGCATTATTATTACCTTTAAATTATTTTTGGAAAGAACTATATGTCAGAATAATGGCATATTATCTTCATGAATTTTAATAATAAAATATTATTGTTTAATACTTTTATTAGTTTATATAATCACTGACATGAGCAACTTAGTAAATGCTGCACACGGAAGCTGAAGCTTTATTAAAAATAATAAAGAAATGTAATTAAAATATTTTTATTGACGTATAGTTGATTTATAATGTCTTAATGTCTGCTATACATCAAAGTGACTTAGTTTTACATATATCCTTTTTCACATTTCTTTCCATTAGGGTTCATCATAGAATATTAAATATAGTTCCCTGTGCTATACAGCAGGACCTAGTCCTTCATAATTATAAATATAATCGTTTGCATCTGCTAATCACAAACTTTTAGTCCTTCCCTCCTCCACCTCTCATGCCCCTTGGCAACCACAAGTCTGTTCTCGAGATCTGTGAGTCAGTTTCTGTTTTGTAGATATGTTCATTTGTGTTATATTTTAGATTCCACATGTAAATGATATCATATATTTGTCTTTATCGTTCTGATGTTGCTTAGTATGGTAACCTCTAGGTCCATCCATGTTCCTGCAAATGGTATTATTTCATTCTTTTTTAGACTGAGTAATATTCCATTGTAAATATGCATATATATATATGCAAAAACAGATGTCATTTTCATCATAGGGGAGTGGAATGCAAAAGTAGGAAGCCAAGAGATATCTGGAGTAACAGGCAAGTTTGACCTTGGAATACAAAATGAAGCAAGGCAAAGGTTAACAGAGTTTTGCCAAGAGAAAGAAGTGGTCATAGCAAACATCCTCTTCCGAAAACACAAGAGACAACTATACACATGAGCGTAACCAAATGGTCAATACCGAAATCAGATTGATTATACGCTTTGCAGCCAAAGATGGAGAAGCTCTATACAGTCAGCAAAAACAAGACCAGAAGCTGACTGTGGCTCAGATCATGAACTCCTTATTGCTAAATTCATACTTAAACTGAAGAAAGTAGGGAAAACCACTAGACCATTCAGGTATGGCCTATATCAAATCCCTTATTATTATAAAATGGAAGTGACAAATAGATTCAAGAGATTAGAGCTGATAGAGTGCCTGAAGAACTATGGATGGAGGTTTGTAACATTGTATAGGAGGATGTGATCAAAACCATCCCCAAGCAAAAGAAATGCACAAAGGCAAAATGGCTGCATGAGGAGGCCTTACAAATACCTGAGAAAAGAAGAGAAGTGAAAGGCAAAGGAGAAAAAAAAAAAGATATATCCATTTGAATGCAGAGTTCCAAAGAACAGCAAGGAGAGAGAAGAAAGCCTTCCTAAGTGATTAATGCAAAGAAACAGAGGAAAACAATAGAATGGGAAAGACTAGAGATCTCTTCAAGAAAATTGGAGATATCAAGGGAACATTTCATGCAAAGATGGGCACAATAAAGGACAGAAATGAATAAGCCTAACAGAAGCAGAAGATTAAAAAGAAGTGGCAAGAATACACAGAAGAACTGTACAAAAAAGATCTTAATGACCCAGATTAACACTATGGTGTGATCACTCACCTAGAGTCAGATATCCTGGAAGTCAAGTGAAGTCAAGTGGGCCTTAGGAAACATCACTATGAACAAAGCTGGTGGAGGTGATGGAATTCCATCTGAGTAGTTTAAATCCTAAAAGATGATGCTGTGAAAGTGCTGCACTAAATATGCCAGCAAATTTGGAAAACTCAGCAGTGGCCACAGGACTGGAAAAGGTCAGTTTTCATTCCAATCCCAAAGAAAGGCAATGCCAAAGAATGTTCAGACTACCACACAATTGCAGTCATTTCACACTCTAGCAAAGTAATGCTCAAAATTCTCCAAGCTAGACTTCAACAGTACGTGAACTGAGAACTTCCAGATGTTCAAGCTGGACTTAGAAAAGGCAGAGGAACCAGAGATCAAATTGCCAACATTTGTTGGATTGTCGAAAAAGCAAGAGAGTTCCAGAAAAACATCTACATTTGCTTCATTGACTATGCTAAAGCCTTTGTGTGGATCACAACAAACTGTGGAACATTCTTAAAGAGATGGGAATACCAGACCACCTGACCTGCCTCTTGAGAAACCTGTATGCAGGTCAAGAAGCAACAGTTAGAACTGGACATGGAACATTGGACTGGTACAAAATTGGAAAGGAGAACATCAAGTCTGTATATTGTCACCCTGCTTGTTTAACTTATATGCATCATGCGAAACATTGGATGGAAGAAGCACAAGCTGGAATCAAGATTGCTGGGAGAAATATCAATAGCCTCAGATATGCAGATGACACCACCCTTATGGCAGAAAGTGAAGAGGGACTAAAGTGCCTCTTGATGAAAGTGAAAGAAGAGAGAGAAAAAGTTGGCTTAAAGCTCAACATTCGGAAAACTAAGATCATGGCATCCGGTTCCATCACTTCATGGCAAACAGATGGGAAAACAGTAGAAACAGTGAGAGACTTTATTTTCTTTGGCTCCAAAATCACTGCAGATGGTGAATGAAGCCACAAAATTAAAAGACACTTGCTCCTTGGAAGAAAAGCTATAACAATCCTAGGCAGCGTATTAAAAAGCAGACATATTACTTTGCCGACAAACATCCATATAGTCAAAGCTATTGTTTTTCCAGTAGTCATGCTGGATGTGAGTTGGACCATAAAGAAGGCTGAGCATGGAAAAATTGGCACTTTTGAATTGTGGTGTTGGAGAACACTCTTGAGAGTCCCTTGGAAAGCAAGAAGGTCAAACCAATCAATCCTAAATGATATCAGTCCAGAATATTCATTGGAAAGACTGATGCTGAAGCTGAAACTCCAATACTTTGGCCACGTGATGCGAAGCGCTGACTCATTAGGAAATGTCCTGATGCTGAAATGATTGAAGATAGGAGTAGAAGGGGACAACAGAGGACAAGATAGTTGGATGGCATCACCGACTCAATGGATATGAGTTTGAGCAAATTCTGGGAGATGGTGAAGGACAGGGAAGTCTGGTGTACTGAAGTCCATGGGGTCACAAAGAGTTGGACATGACTGAGTGGCTGAACAACAGCGACAATATACTATGTAGGATAGACAACCCACTCCAGTATTCTTGCCTGGAAAATTCCATGGACAGAGGAGCTTGGCAGTCTACATACAGTCCGTGGGATCACAAACAGTTGGATATAATTGGGGGACTGAGCACACACACACATACATATATATGGCTATAGTCCATGAGGCTGCAGAAGATTTGGACATGATTTAGCAACTAAACAATTATATATATATATATAGCAACTAAACAATTATATATATATATATATATATATATACACATACACACACTCATCTTTATCCATTCATATTTTGATGAAAAATTTTTGAAATGTAATTTTTGTTAGCAATTCATGGGCCATGGGCAAAGAAGTTATTTGAAATTATTATTAAAAGTTCTACATATCTCCAGGTGTCATAATATTGCTTCTAGATGAATAAATATGTTTATATCATTTATTTTATCATTTGCAGGTTTACTTCAATTTTTACTTTTGTGTTTTTTTAATAAAAATAAATCAATATTAATGATATATTTGTAATTCTTAGGTACCAGAATTTTTGATTAAGGTTATGTAATTGTCCAAGTGATCTGCTAAGTAATTGAACAGATTAGAAATGGTGCCTTTTATACGATCTTTTCATTGACCACAATATCAAATCTATCTCATCAGGCAAGCATTTCATTTCATTCATTTTACTTGACACAGTACAAAAACAAAGAATGTAATTAACTAGTAACAGAGTTTTACTCTTATAGCCTCTCACATTGACTGACGGAGGTTTTGTGGTGGACTTGTGGTAGGACTTTATTCTTAAGAAATAAATGACTTTGAAGGAGTAATGAAGATGCTTCAAAAGACCTCCGTTGCCTTCATGATCATTGTGACATTTGCTCATTGATACCTAATGGTAATACTTGACATTTGTTCATTTTCTTTCTAGCATACTTGTTTGCAGTTGACATGCTGAGAAGGGTGTATCTAAATTCCCCTTAAATATAACTGAGGAAAATCCATCATTACGGTATTTACCGAGTTTCTTAGTAATTTGATTTGTCCACAACAAATGCATGTTTTTTTCTGCATGGTTTTATCTGGCTTCTTATTCTGGTCATTGTGGAATGTCTTCCTTCAGTGATGATGCAGGTGTTGTACTCTTCTTGCTAACATTAGTTTGGTCTAGATTAGTCTCCTGCATCTTTGAGGCTGTTAGCGAAAATGCAACCTCTCATGTATAGGGGCAAGTTACTTATTCTTTTTGTGTCTGTTTCTTTATTTGTAAAATGTTGAAAGCAATAAAAGTAGCCTACCCCCTACTATCTGCTGGGAGACTTAAAGGATTAACATGTTAAAAAACTGTGAACAATTCCTGGCACATGCTAAGTACTGACTACTAAATTCTAAATAGCATTAATCAACAATCTCCGATATGCAGATGATACCACTCTAGTGACAGAAAGTGAAGAGGAACTAAAGAGCCTCTTGATGAGGCTGAAAGAGGAGAGTGAAAAAGCTGGCTTAAAATTCAGCATTAAAAAACTAAGATCATGGCATCTGGTCCCATCAGTTCAGTTCAGTTCAGTCGCTCAGTCATGTCCGACTCTCTGCGACCCCATGAATCACAGCACGCCAGGCCTCCCTGTCTATTACCAACTGCCAGAGTTCACTCAAACTCATGTCCACAGAGTTGCTGGTCCCATCACTTCATGGCAAATAGAAGGGTAAAAATGGAAGCAGTGACAGATTTTTTTTCTTGGGCTCCAAAATCTCTGCAAATGGTAACTGCTGCCATGAAATTAAAAGATGTTTGCTCCTTGGAAGTAAAGCTATGACAAACCTAGACAGCATATTAAAAAGCAGAGACATCACTTTGCCGACAAAGGTCCGTATAGTCAAAGCTATGGTTTTTCCAGTAGTCATGTATGGATGGATGCGAGAATTGGACCATAAAGAAGGCTAGAGTATCAAAGAATTGATGCTTTCAAACTGTGGTGCTAGAGAAGACTCTTGAGATTCCCTTGGACAGCAAGGAGATCTAACCAGTCAATCTTAAAGGAAATCAACCCTGAATATTCATTGGAAGGACTGATGCTAAAGCTCCATTACTTTGGCCACCTGATGTGGAAAGCTGATTCATTAGAAAAGACCCTGATGCTGGGAAAGATTGAGGGCAGGAGGAGAAAGGGGTGACTGACAATGAGATGGTTAGATAGCATCACTGACTCAATAGATGTGAATGTGAGCCAACTCCGGGACACGGTGAAGGACGGGAACCTGGAGTGCCTAAAGTTCATGGGGTCACAAAGAGTCAGACATGACTCAGCAACTGAATAGCAACAACAGCAAGTGTTATTTGTGTTGAGTGTACTGGTACCAAGCAAAATACTTCCCAACTCTAGGCATGTGCATTTGGGACTGAGGCTGTGCAAATAATCTTTCCCTATCTCCTCCTCTTGTTTCTAATTCATGTCCCAATGTGTATAGGATGTTTCAACCATGTTTAAAGGCAGTCTTGTGAGTAAGCCACTGTCATGTCTCACTTTCACCAGCTTGAGTAAAATGGATTGGTTTCAATAAATATATCTCTATCTTGACTACAAGGTGATTCTTGTACTGTTTTTTAATGTTAGAAAGCCAACTTAAAGCCTGGGAGTAACTTGGTGCAACTCCTAATCGTTGTCCATGTAGCCTTCCCACACACATCAGGTTTGTAATGCCAAGGGCTTAAGGATGAATAAATATTTTGACATAAAAAGACTTTGAATGCAACAAACATGAATTCAGTTATTATCATCAGAACACATCTAAACTTTGTGCTCAGTAACCAATGTTCATGAAATGAACTGAATCTGTCTCTGAGAACAATAAATAGTTCTTAATCTGTTTGGAGATAGAATAACTTTGTTATGTTTTGTGTCAAGAAATGCTATTGTTCCATATTTACTTCAGAAATTTAATGGTAAATCCAAATTAATTTAGTTTTGAGGATTTTATGATACCTTTTGGGATATCACAAAATGAATCTTGGGAATCATTGGCAATTTGTAACACAGACGTCAAAAAACAAAGTGTACCAACTATGTTATCATCTGCAGATTACATTTACCTCTATACCCAGCCAGAGATCTTACACAGCAAATAAATAAAAAGGACATATTTCTGTGTTATAAGGCAAAGAATGAGCATCGAGGTAAGAGAAAAAGATGAGATTAAACATTGACTTTCTCACCTCAGAGGACTCACAGTCATTACAAGTCCTGATAGTTCTTAGAGTGTAGTTGAAAAAACTTGTTGTTGAATAGGCTGTTCGGCTGTGTGTGGAGAAAGAGGAATGAGAAAAGAGAATCTGGTGGTTGGAAAAATGAGTGGGACTAGTATGGCTGACCTGGTAAGATCCTTCAGTCCAAGAGAGGAACACATGCGTTTCTCTTTCTGCCTTCATAAATCACGACTGACCCATTCAAGCTGGATTCTCTAAGCAGGGCAAAACAGAGGTCAGCCTGACATAAACCCATGACAGTAGGCCCTTGTAGATTTGGGAAGATTCTGTTTTTTCTTCTTTCCACACTCACATGCAATGCCATGGGGAATCCTGGATATGTCCCACGAGCCGGGAAGGGGACAACTGAGCAAAGGTTTATTAATTCGTGTTCTGAATTTACATCAGAATTTCGCCACCCTTGCTGTTTCTGTGTGGATCAAGCATACATCATTGATCTATTTCTCCTGCCATGACACAGCACTAACCAAATGATGGGTTCACTTTTCTTGTTCAATTTCTAGCTAAGATAAAATCACATTTAGAACATGAATGTTGTGTTAGTCTCATTAATTAATGTAATAAATGCTCCCTAAGTGATGCTGTGCTAGTTGTGTGTGTATGTGTGTGCATGTGCGCTGGTGGGTCTGTGCCTGTGAAAAGAACACATCGATTGGTGATTCCTTAAATATCTGCCATTCTTTGAAGAGAGCTGAAGCTTGCACACTGTCACCTCCCACACAGGCCTGAGTGCTATAAAACTTTAATTGGACCATGAAGATGTATAGTGGAAGGAAATACAGGCATTCTTGATGGAGGACGTTTTAAATGCTATGACACAGAGGCAATGAAGTTCATATGCTTACAAGAAGTATTTCATTCATTCATTCTATAAGTATTTATAGAGTACATACTGTGTGACAAATATTGTCCTAGTCCCTGGATACTCAGTGCTAAACAAAGAAAAATTCTTGTTCTCATGTGACTTTCATTCTGAGAGACAAGGGACAGATGGTAAATAAATTAGGTATTTTCAGACAGTGTTCAGTATTAGGAAACAGGATAATATAAGGCATAAGTTGGGTGGAAGACATTAGATAGTGTGGTCAAGGAGAGGTTTAGTTTTGCTGGAGAGTAGGTTCTGTGATAGGATTGTGAGATAGTGAACTTGCAAGATCTGTATATGGGAGTCCTCAGAACACCATGCATGTCAGGCCTGGTAAGTTCTTTCAAGCCATTTCTGGAAAACACTAAGTACTTTAATTCTTAAAGAAGAGAGATCTGTGCTCACTCTCCTGAACAATAGCCTTTTTAAGTACCCCATTTGCATGCTAAGTCACTTCAGTCATGTCTCTTTGCGACCCTATTGGCAGCAGCCCACCAGGTTCCACTGTCCATGGGATTCTCCAGGAAAGAATGCCAGAACTGGCTGCCATGGCTTCGTGAAGGGGATCTACCTGCATCTTGCATCTCTTATGTCTCCTGCATTGGCAGGCGGGTTCTTTACCACTGGCACCACCTGGGAAGTCCAGGAGCCTGTATAGAGGAACACTTATGTCCATGCTTGGCAGCTTAGTGGAAATGGTCATTCTCTAGTTAGTCACTATTACATCTTGAGTCAATTACTTTATTCAATGTCTAAATGCCTAGGAGGTTAATCTTGACAAGTGTATCTGAGAGAGCTGTAAGAATTTTTCTTAGTTGCTCATAAAATATTTTCAAATCACATTTAACTTCAGCTTGTTATTTTTCCTGTTTTTCATTAAAATTATCTCACACTGAAGTCTATCCACACAGAAACCAACAAAGTTCCACCACTTTTGTAAAAATGACCAAATACAATTTTGAAAACATAAATGTTATTTCTTTACTTCCTCACCTACGGAAGAAAAAATGTATATGTGGATTTTTCTCAAATATTCCAGTAATACAAATTTTCATTCAGTACAAGTACAAAATATTTTAACTTATGAAGATAATTTTTTTAAAAAAATTTTCCTTATTTAGTTTTGGCTTTGCTCGTTCTTGATTACTGCTTGGACTTTTCTCTAGTTGTGAGTGGGGGCTATTCTCTAGTTGCAATGCACGGGCTTCTCATTGTGGTGGCTTCTCTTGTTGCAGAGCACGGCTCTAGTGTGCTCAGGCTTCAGTAATTGCAGTTCCATGGCTCTACAGCACAGGTTCAGTACTTGTGACACTTGTGCTTAATTGCCTTGAGGCATGTGGGATCTTCCCGGATCAGGGATTGAACCCATTTTTCCTATGTTGGAGGCAGATTCTTTACCACTGAGCCAACAGGGAAGCCCGAAGGAGAATTTTCAAAGAAAGTTTTAAGCATGTGAGCTGTAGTGGAAACTTGTTATCTTAATGATTTTATTTTCTTGACACAAAACCTATTAGTTGAATACTACGAGCCTTGCTATGCTCTAAACATGTGTACTTCCCTTGGAAGAGGTTGCAGTTCATAAGGCTTACAGGCTATCTGGAGTATGTCTTACGAGAAGAAAATAGTTTCCACAGATTAAGTTGAATGATATCAAAGATACAGGCAATGCTGAGATCGTTTGCTGACTGTGTTAGGAGGGAAAATCTTGAGGATGGTGGAGTGATGGATCATATTAAAAATTAGAAAAAAAAAAGCACAGGAAAACATGAAAAGAAAATAGGATAGGAGTAACACACCATCCCGTGAAATCAAGCCATAGTATCATACTTGTCAATCTTGCTAGTTTTACAGAAACATCACCTATAAAACTGGACACTATAAGAAATAAAAAGGTCATCATTGCTTTTTACAAAGTTATAGAGGGACTCTAGAAAAATAATAAGCAAGGTTGATTTTAAGTTTGCAAGTATGGTTTGTGGGTAGACCCCAAATTACTGTGCTGAGTTACTATCCTTCTTAATTTCATTCAGTTTGTGAAATATTTTTTTCAAAGTTTTCATGACTGGTAGATGGATGATGGGAGATGCAGCCCAGCAAAGTTTATGGTGACTAGGAATGAGAGACAGAGTTCCAGGTAAACAGTGAAGAGTCAGATAAAAAGAGAAGACAGGCATCATATATATAATAGTCATCTTGAGCAAACTGTAGACTGGGTGGCTTAATCAACAGAAATTAATTTTCTTATGGTTCTAGAGGCTGGGAGTCCATGATCAGGGTTCTAGCTCATTTGGTTTCTGGTGAGAGTTCTCTTTCTGGCTGCCTTCTTGCAGTGTTCTCATATAGCTTTTTCTTGGTGTGTGTGCAGAGAGAGTTAGAGAGGGAAGGAGAGTAGCCATCTCTCTAGTGTCTCTTCTTGTAAGGACACTGATCCTATAGGATCAGGGCCCCACCCTTATGATCTCATGTAACCTTATTTACAACAAGGGACATGCATCTGGTCCCATCACTTCATGAAAATAGATGGGGAAACGATAGAAACAGTGACAGATTTTATTTTCTTGGGATCCAAAAATCACTGCAGATGGTGACTGCAGCCATGAAATTAAAAGACGCTTGCTCCTTGGAAGAAAAGCTATGACCAACCTAGACAGCAGATTAAAGAGCAGAGATATTACTTTGCTGAAAAAGGTGTGTCTAGTCAAAGCTATGGTTTTTACAGTAGTCATGGATGGATGTGACAATTGGACCATAAAGACAGCTGAGAGCTGAAGAATTGATGCTTTTGAACTGTGGTGTTGGAGAAGACTCTTGAGAATCCCTTGGACTGCAAAGAGTTCACACCAGTCCATCCTAAAGGAAATCAGTCCTGAATATTCATTGGACAGACTGTTGCTAAAGCTGAAACTCCAATACTTTGGCCACCTGATATGAAGAACCGATTCATTAGAAAAGACCCTGATACTGAGAAGATTGAAGGCAGGTGGAGAGGGGGATGACAGAGAATGAGATGGTTGGATGGTATCACTGACTCGACGGACATGAGTTTGAGCAAGCTCTGGGAATTGGTGATGGACAGGGAAATCTGGCATGCTGCAGTCCATGGGATTGCAAAGAGTTGGACATGACTGAGTGGCTGAACTGAACTGAACCTTAATTACATCCTTTGAGCACCCTATTTCGAAATATAGACACACTGGGGGATTAGGACTTCAACATGTGACTTTGGGGGGCCACATATTGTCCATAAAATTTTGAAACAGGGATGGGCCTTCTAACTGAAGCAGGAAGTAGAAAAGTCTCCAGTTCAGTTCAGTCGCTCACTTGTGTCCAGCTCTTTGCAACCCCATGAACCGCAGCACGCCAGGCCTCCCTGTCCATCACCAACTCCCAGAGTTCACCCAAACTCATGTCCATTGAGCCGGTGATGCCATTCAACCATCTCACCCTCTGTTGTCCCCTTCTCCTCCTGCCCTCAATCTTTCCCAGCATCAGGGTCTTTTCAAATGAGTCAGCTCTTCACATCATGTGGCCATAGTATTGGAGTTTCAGCTTCAATGTCAGTCCTTCCAATGAACACCCAGGACTGATCTTACTACAACTGAATAATAAATTTGACTCTGAGCTTCCTGGCAAATAAGGCAGAAAGGGAAACATAATAGGCAGAGTGAATTTAAGTCAGTGGATAATTCCCTTTGACATCTTAAGACTATTCTATCTTGTTACGTGTTTCTGTTTGATATAGCAGTTTCAGATATTTACTGATAAGCGGGGGTGGGAAGGGAAGCATTTTGGGGGTTAGAGATTCTGTTGTACTTCATATCACATTATAGACTTTCTTCTACATAGAAGGCTAAATTTCAAGCTCTGTTTTTGTCTCTTGGAGACTGGGTGGAAGACGTCAGGAAGTACAAATTCAGACTAAAGTTGAATTTATTGCCACTGGGATTAAAGACTGGGCTTTTGAACCATCAATACACATGCAGAAATGAAGGAAAACAAATGGAAAAGTCACAAATCCTGCAAACAGATTGTTTCAAATCTTAGGGGGATTTGTAAACCCTCTTGCCAGTTCAAGTTAATAAAATACTTTTTACCAAAAATTCTAAAGAAGATCACTTATGTCAATTGTTTTGTGTTGAAGTGAATTTAAAATAATTTTATCCTGAAAGTTTATGGAATAATTAAAGGCTCTTTACTGGTTACAAACTAAAGTTGGCATCTTTATTTTAGATGCTTGGGGTTGGTCAATATAATGTACACACTGAAAAGGGTCGCAAAATCATTTGAATGATGATTGTATTAATAATTAGTCATGCCACATTATCTTTTTTTGAAGTCCCAACTTTTTATTTTGTATTGGAGTAGAGTTGATTAAGAATGTTGTGTTAGTTTCAGCTGTACAACAAAGTGATTCAGTTATACATATACATGTATCTATTCTCTTTCAAATTCTCTTTCAAATTCTTTTCCCATTTAGCTTGTTATATAATACTGAACAGAATTCCCCTTGCCACACAGCAGGTCCCTGATGGTTCTCCATTTTATTTTATTTTTAATTTTTTTTAAATTGTGAAAATGTGGTAACGCATTTATAGGAGACTTGGAAAATACAGGACAAGGTTACATATAGTTCCACTATATAGTACGATTATTTTTTAAGTAAATAAATTTTTAGTTTTAGTTTCAATATCAAACTCAAAAATTAATAGAATGAAAATACAGAGAAGTAGAAGGATATAGTAGACCTGAAAAGAACCAATTCAACATAACTAAGATTTATACAACTTTCACACAACAGCAGGATACAAATTCTATTCGAGTTTCCATAGACTGTAAGCTGGGAGACGTATCCAGAGACATAAAACAAGGTGCAAAAATTTCATGATCTAAAAGGTATTGTAGTTATATAGAGTCTGTTCTCTTTTCACTGTGGAATTATGTTAGAAATCAATTATCCAAAGACATTTGAAAATAACCCACATATTTTCAAATCATGCCATATAGGCTTCAATTAAGTATAAAGATCTTTCCAATCACATAACCTAGAGATCACTTCACCCTGTTGACTGCCAGTCTTTTATTTCTCTCATCCTGCAATGGTGGGATGGATCCCTTTTCCTTGGGGAAGAGGTGTCTTGTGGTTTGCTGCCTTTGCCAGTAACAAAAATGTTGGTGAACTGGATGGCAAAGCTGATATGCCTTTGTTGCTATATCAAAAGGACCAGGAGGTCTCTTTCTGTTGGTGATCATACCAGTTCTTCCCAGGTTAGCACCTCTGGTCACCATATACAGGTTACCAGTGTTCAACTTGGTGGAATGGGTAAATCTTGTTTGTCTCCAAATCAGTCTGAACGGTGTCTTTCACCTTGATGAGGGGATCAGGGAGGTAGGTGGTATGAGCATCATGAGTTACCAGATGAGGGATTCTTCTGATGTCCACAAAGGTGTTTCTCACTTTGTGCAACTTTTACTTAGCTTCCTCAGGTGGACTACAATGAACAGCAAAGTGACCCTTGGTGTCATAGAAGAGAGGGGAATTCTCTCTGGTCTTGTTAAGGCTGATGACATCTATTAATCCAGCAGAGTAGGTTAGGTTACATCAGTTTGGATCTCTGCCATCAATCTTTTTTTTTTTTTTGTATTTATTTATTTATTTGGTTGCACTGGGTTTTAGTTGTAACATGTGGGATCTAGTTCCCTGTCCAGGGATGGAACCAGGGCCCCATGTGTTGGGAGCATGGAGTCTTAGCCACTGGACCACCAGGGGAGTCTCTGCCATCAATAAACTGTTGCACATGCAGATCTTCTTCCTCTCCTGTCAGAGCATACTTAAGTCTGTTCCTTAGAAAATGATGAGGGGGAGACTTTCCCTCAGCATGTGGGGACTGGTAGATGGACAAGGAACAAGCACATTGAAAAGTTTTTCGGCATCCAGTGCTTTGGAGTTGCTACATGCTTCAGATACTTGCTGAGACATTGAGTCATGGCAGTGCTAACCATGAAAAGAGCATTCTTTAACCCTTTTCAGCTCACCTAAACTTTCTTTGAAGTCAACTTGGTTCTTAAATTTACTTTGTTTTCTCAAAGTGTAAAAACAGAAAAAAACAATTTCTGATAATTGAGATCCATTCAAAACTGCAAATTCAAGATTTCAGTGTCTCCAAGTTTAACCAGAAAAACAAGTGTAATGTAAACCCCTAAATTTTATTCCTTCATTCATCTTTTTGCTCATAATTGATCAGTTTTCATTGAGTACCACCTACCTCCCGGGATATCTGTTAAACTCAGGATAAAGTGTGGTCTCTTGGGATTTCCAGGTCATTAAAATGCAATGCTGTGTGATAGCTGTCATCCTGAAGATATGCACAAGTGTTACTGGAACACTTGTGGAAGTTGCCCTTGCTAGATGAGAAAATTTGCGTTGGTTTTTGGAGAAAGTGGCCTATGAACTGTGAGCTGAATAGGAGCAAGACATGGAAAAAGCAGGGAGTTACTGTAGCGACAGTACATGTTTGTGAGCAGCTGGTTCAATGGTAGAGAGGCACAGCTGAGTGAAAATTCAAGCGCGTGACATGTATACAGTGGAATATTGAGTAAGAATAGTGTGCAACAAACGGAAGACTGCTGCTGCTAAGTTGCTTCAGTTGTGTCTGAGTCTGTACAACCCCATAGATGGCAGCCGACTAGGCTCCCCTGTCCCTGGGATTCTCCAGGCAAGAACACGGGAGTGTGTTGCCATTTGTATGCCACACTAATTTGGCATTCTCTCCTAAAAGTACTCCTAAAACCTTTGAAGGGTTTTAACCATTGGACTGGGGTGATCAGATCTGATTTTTGAATGACAGTGCCAGTAGGAGTGTGGCAAACAGATTGAGAATAGGGTATGAGAACTGCGATCTGGAATCAAGTTAGAAACTGTTACAGTAATCCAGGCAAGACGTGATGAGGCCCTAAGCTACACTGTTAACTATTTCTCAAAGGCAGAAAAATAATTTTTTTTTACTCAGTTCTGGGCCAGATATTTTAAACAGTTACTCAGAGGAAAGCAGAATACCTATTTATAGGCAAGGCTAGTTCTTTTTATTTTCTTTCTCATTAAAAAAAATTATCCCTTCAATGCAATTTCAAAGCCATACGGTATTTTAGAACTTCCTAAGGGGAAAAATATAGACAAGTCGATATTAAATTATCCATGCCTACAAATGGACTACTCTCTTTTCAGGCAACCCTCTGTAGATTAGAGTGAAATGGCTTCCCTGTAGCTCAGCTGGTACAGAATTCATCTGCAATGCAGGAAACCCTGGTTTGATTCCTGGCTTGGGAAGATCAGCTGGAGAAAGGATAGGCTAGTATTCTGGCCTGGAGAATCCCATGGACACTGGCAGGCTACAGTCCATAGGGTCACAAAGGGTCAGACATGACTGAAGCGACTTAGTAGAGCAATCTGTAGATTAACTAGAACCAAACCTATACATTTTAATAGTAACGTGTGTTCTGTTATCTGCCAATCTATTTTCAAGTCTATATGAGTATGACTGTATGCAACCATGAAAGAATGAACAGGAAAGATCAAAGTCATTTGATCTGGTTCTGTGGTTTATAAAATTCAAATCAATATGAAGAGAAAATAGCAGGCATCAGACATCCATCTCTGCTTGTACCAGGTCATACACTGTAATTCTATCCAAGTACAAGTTTCCATGGTAAACAGGGCAAGACTTGCCAACACTTCACAGGCTTCCAAAAAGAAGCTATGTCCTCTTGGGAGAACTTTGTAACTGGAAAAGAAAATCTTCACGGATGAAATCTTCAGCAAAATCAAGTCCCAGACTGTGTTTCTGCAGCAGGCCTTTGGCCAAATGTCTCATCAACAAACATGGCACTGGCAGTGACCCGTCCTAGGGTGAAGGTGGTTTATAAAATGCTTCTGCCAAACCTTGTTTTTATTTGCGCACAGCTTCCTGGGGTGGGGGTGGGGACTAGAAATCTGACTTGAGTTGAAATTTTCCACATTTCATCCCAATCCAAATGTTACTTAAAAAAAATTTTTTTGGAAAGTTGAATTAAAATCAAGTGAAATTTGTAAAGTTTAGTCATCTGAGGAGGTATGTGTACACAAAGATCTCAGTGAGTAACACAAAAAAATTACATTTTCCTTTTGCTTGTGACTTTTGAAAGACTAAATCCTTTGGCTCTTTCTTTTGAAACCCTGTCTCAGCTACAAGGACAGGAAACCAACCATTTTTTTTTCAATTTATTCAAACAGTTTTTGCCTAGGAAGAACTAATAGAATTTGTAGTTGTTTGTCGTGCTTAGACCCTCAGTTGTGTCTGACTCTTTGTGACCCCATTGACTGTAGCTGCTGGGCTCCTCTGTCCACAGGGTTTCCCAGGCAAGAATACTGGAGTTGGGTGCCATTGCCTCCTCCAGGGATCTTCCTGACCCAGGGATCGAACTCTTATGTCTCTAACATATTACATCTCTTATGTCTCCGGCATTGGCAAGCACGTTCTTTACCATTAGGGACACCCGGGAAGCCCCATTAAAATAAAACTTTACATATTAAATCCACTAGTAGCAAAAAAAGTTTAGACTGTCCTCACATACACGTACATTTGATAGAAAAATATATTTACAAATCATGAGGATAATTCAAATAAATTTGACAAATCTACCAAGTACCAGGCACTGAGAGTTCAGTGTTCCAGGTATATAAAGCTGAATAAGGCAAGTCCTTCCCTCCAGAAATATATTACTTGGTAGTGGAGATAAGAGTAATAGCACTGGTAATAATGTAAGGCAGAATACAGGAAGCATAGAGGTATAAGCAAAGTGATGCAGGACCACAAAAATGAGAAATTAATGTTGATTGGAGGATGGGGATAGTTTTTTCTGAGTTTTGAAGGACTGAGAATGCAAAGATCAGTGAGTTGGGAAGGACATTTCAGACTAGAGACCAGTGTGAGCACACGAATGAAGGTTAGAGGTAGAACTAGTCAAGGTAGCTGCCAAGTTGGCTATGACAGAGGATGGAGCAGAAAATCGTTACGAAAAGTTGAAAAGTTAGGCTCAGAGTTTCTCAGTGGTTGTGCTACTGGTTTGGGGGGCTGAATGGGTCTTTGCTGTCTCAGGGAGTGTGTGTCTTCTAAAAGCCATCAGTACTCCATGGCATTTTGACCAATGAAAAGAATTCTCAAACATTTTGAAACCCATCCTGGGGACAGGCAGTATCAACCCTGCAGAAAATAACTGAAGGTGGCTTGGGTTCCAAATATGGGGGCAGTCCTTAGTTCTGTAGGTGGTGAGTATCAATTAAAACAGTTCTGACTAGAGCAAGGGCCTGAGCAGGCTTGGGATTCAGGACAATGATCTCTGGAGATGGAATCAAAGAAGAGAATGAATGGGATAATCAAGTCAGTCTATTGCAGTAGTCCAGAGAAGAGTCAGTGTGGACTTGAAGTTAAATCACTTTCATGCTTGAAAACATTAATATACATTATTATTATTAAAGTCTTCATTGAATTTGTTACAACATTGCTCCTGTTTTATGTTTTGGTTTTTTAGCCACAAGGCACGTGGGATCTTAGCTTCTCGACCAGGGGTGGAACCCACATCCTCTGGACTGGAAGGCGAAGTCTTAACCACTGGACCACCAGGGAAGTCCCTATTATTATTTTTGCTTCTGCTACTCCATAGCACTGCACTCTAGAATTCTTTGTGCTGTAGCTGCTTTCCTGTTATTTTTCTTTCCCCAAATTAATATCATATGGTAAAGTCAGTATTACAAAAACAAGATTTTTAGAGGGTGATCAAAACACCCCCTCGACAACACAGTTTCTAATTATAGCATAAACATGTGGGGGTGTGGAAAGCTCTATTTAAAAACAAGACAGAAAGAATGCTGTTTCTCTATTTCGTTTTAGATAGTGTTTGGATTCTTTCACTTCTTGAGAGGGTTTTTTTTCTTTTTCTTTTCCTCTCTCTTTTTAAAAGAAAGGCTCTGTTGACAGTAGACTGAAAAGTTTTGAATCCCAGATGTCAGTTCAATGGAAACTCAAAGTGGATAGGCAGATGGAGTCTTTCAGAAGCACCACCAGTTGCCAGAACAGAAGACAGTGCCCAAGGCAAGGGAGGCAAGTAGGTCGTGTTGCTGCTTGGATGTGTGCAGGTGATGGCGAGGGGTAGAGAGCCCGGCTGCCCCCACGGAAGCCCAGTCTGCACATCTCTAAAGGGCGTCCCGAGTCAGCACAGCAGCTGAAATCACATCCTCCAACGGGTCCTCTCTTGCTGCCTTCTTGTTTCCCCAAGGGACTTTGGAAGGGACCCACTCCAGTATTCTTGCCTAGGAAATCCCATGGGCAGAGGAGCTTGGCGGGCTATACAGTCCATGGGGGTTGCAAAGAGTTGGAACAACTTACTCACTAAGTAACAACAAATATTGACCGAAGATCGACCACAGATATGTTATGCTTAACTTTTATTTTTTGTAAACAACCTTCTTCAGGAAGCTTTCAGGTGTTTTTTCATGGGAAACAAAATGGGATTTCAGGCCTCATTAAGCAACTGAATACTTGTACCACGTCTACGGAGAGGCTCAAGGACTTGAAATCACAAATTAGAATCTGATACGAGTCATTGGTGAGGCTCCCATTCTCCAAACCTTATCTGAACTTTCAGCTAGGTTCCTGTTAAGGGTCTCTGAAATGGGCTTGGGCCCCCACTCACATTTTCCAGGGCTCTATTCCCTTCAGGTTTTTCTTGTGGAAAATTATTAATTTTGTTCTTCATTGAAGAACATACTGAAAAAAAATGATTATAATTTTTAAATTTTCCTGATACTCTCTATGTTATAAAGCATTTTATATATATTAACCCATTAAATACTTTGAAGCTCAGAGGACTTACCCAAGGTCACAGAATGGAAAATCCAGAACTCACATCCAGGTCTTTTTGACTATGAGCTCATGTGTTCCCTCAACAATTTGCTACTCAGTTATCAGCACTTTGACCCCTGAACTGATGGTAAGGAGGGCCAGAATTTCTGAGCAATGTGATCTCCCAGTTCTGACCCAGGAATCAGTTGCTTCAAATGAGAATCAGTTCCATTGGCAGTTTCCAAAACTGTCTTTTAGAAATTGTTCTTATGGCAATGGCTTTTGCGGTTCATGACCCTCAGTGACAGGAGAGGCCAGTGGCCTGGCTCCAGGCGCCCCTTCTTCCCTACGTTGTTGCATCAGTGGCTCCCAGCAGCATGTTCTCCTGGCTGTGGGAAACTCCCAGTTGCTCCTGTCAGCAGCGTTTGAAAGGTCCTCTGGGTCATTCCAGAGTTTCTTGCTTCCTGGAATAGCTCCTTGGCAAGTAGACCGTGCAGCGTCACCACCTCAGCACCACCTCTAAGGGCAGACCTCAGTCCTGGTTTTCAACAGCAACTTGCGTCTTCAAATAAGCCCCCGAAGTGACTTAAGGGAAGCAAGGCTCCATAAGGGTCCACAGTGTCATGCTGGGATTTGCTGGACTCTGAGACAGATTTAGGTCTCCTGAGTCTCCACTGGTTCGGAGCGAGTGCCTTGACATTCTTCTTTCAAAAGTCACGTGTGTTGCCTGTAAAATTTTTCTCTACATGATCAGTCCTCCCTTATTGTGTGTTTATGTGAAATGAGCCCTGGAAACTGCTCTAGACATCTCCAAACGCTTTAGCCCTCATAATTTTCTAACAGTGACCCTGGGTTATGAAGAAACTCAAAATTAGTCTTCATAACCACTTAGCAATAAGAGTAGGGTGAGGTTTACTTAGGGCTTGTGCCACTCCAAACCCTAAAGAAAGTTAGTTTAGTTTAGTCACTCAGTCGTGTCCGACTCTTTGCAACCCCATGGACTGTAGCCTACCAGGCTCCCCCGTCCATGGGATTTTCCAGGGAAGAGTACTGAAGTGTGTAGCCATTTTCTTCTCCAGAGGATCTTCCTGACGCAGGGATCGAACCCAGGTCTCCCACACTGTAGGCAGACGCTTTACCATCTGAGCCACCAGGGAAATCCCTAAAGAGCTGGATCACAAAGAAGGCTGAGTGCTGAAGAATTGATACTTTCAAATTGTGGTGCTGGAGAAGACTCTTGAGGGTTCCTTGACTGAGGAGATCAAACCAGTCAATCCTAAAGGAAATCAACCCTGAATATTCATTGGAAGAACTGATGCTGAAGCTGAAGCTACAGTACTTTGGCCACCTGATGCGAAGAGCCAACTCTTTAGAAAAGACCTTGGTACTGGGAAAGACTGAAGGCGATAGGAGAAGGGGGCTGCAGAAGGTGAGATGGTTAGATAGCATCACTGACTCAATGGACATGAATCTGAGCAAACTCTGGGAGAGAGTGGAGGACAGAGGAGCCTGGAAGCCTACAGTCCATGGGGTTGCAAAGAGTCGGACACAACTTAGCGACTGAAAAACATCAAACCCACGCCAAGCACGTAAGTGCTTTCTATTAACTTTTAAAATCCTCATAGCACATTCCTGAGGAAAGTCCTGTTTTAAGCCCCATTCATTTACTATTTTTTAATTTATTAAAAAGACTTATTTTTGTGTTTGGCTGTATGGGGCCTTGTTTGTGGCCTGTAGGATCTTTGATCTTTGCTGTGGTGTGTGGGGTCTCTTGGCTGCAGAATATGACTTCTTAGCTGAAGCAAGTGGGATCTAGTTCCCTGACCAGGGATTGAACCTGAGCCTTCTGCTTTGGGAGTATGGAGTCTTAGCCACTGGACCACCAGGGAAGTCCCACCCCTTTTAAAAACAGGGAAAAGGAAACTTAACAAAGTTAAAAAAAAATCTGCTCAGGAGGTAATGGATGGGAGATCTGCCTTCTGGTTCTTTCTAAATTCCAGAAACTTTTTGTGGATAAAAAAGAGTATATCACATTAAAGAATTTGAGTGCCTCCTTAATCCTTGCAGAATGTCACAGTTTCCCCAAGGACAGATATCTTTAAGCCTCACGTGGTCTGAGCAGAAGACTTCTATGACATATACTTCTTTTCTCACCCTAACCCTTTCTGGTTCTTCCTTGCCAAAATGAAAAGTTAGTCCCTCAGTCATGTCTGACTCTTTGTGTTCCCGTGGGCTGTAGCCCACCAGCCTCCTCTGTCCATGGGATTCTCCAGGCAAGAGTACTGGAGTGGGTCGATCCCTTCTCCACGGGATCTTCTCAACCCAGGGATCGAACCTGGGTCTCCTGCATTGTAGGCAGATTCCTTACCACCTGAAGCACCAGGGAAACCCCCTCCTTGCCAAAGCCTCTGGTCTTGTTCAAATGGCAATGTGCTGTGGAGCTTCAAGGGATTGGATGCTTGTTGGCCTCATTCAACCACAGAGATCCCATTCTTCTTTGCATATTGGTTATAAACAGGTCTGGATGAGTTGGGGGATCTTTGGGGCTCTTCTAGACAAGATATACTTGTTTGAGTGAATACAGAACCACGTGAGGAGAAAGCGCCTTTGACCTCATTCTTCCCTTCCTGCTTTAGATAATGTTGAGCGAGGAGGTGATGCCTGGGGCTCAGAGAGCTTGTGGCCATTAGATTACAAGCCTGAGGATAGAGACCAATGACCTGCGGCTGGCAAAATGGGATAATAATAATAATAAAAGCCTGGTTCTTTTTAAATGACATGGAGCCTTCAAATTGATCCTGGAATCACTTCTGAATTTCTCTTGACAATAAATGTCCTTTTATCTGTGCCAAGGCTTCACAAAATGTGAGAAGTATGTGCCAGTCTGCAAACTGTTTCTGCTAAGAGCTAAGAACAGAAATTGAGAATAAGGGCTTTGATACTGCTACAGTGCATTGTTTGACGTTGTTGTTTCACTAGTGACAGTAGATTTGTTGAACAAGATATTGACCAGTCCAAGAGGGACTAGAAATTAAAAGAACAGCAGTGCCACAGGCAACTTAGTTGATAATTCAGTGGACTTTTTTTTTTACTGTTAGCGAAGAGTATTCTTAACTCTTAAGATTTTGTGTTCACATGACTGATATACTCTCAAATTTATACAGATTTATGTCACATGGATGGAGGAGCCTGGTAGGCTGCAGTCCATGGGGTTGCTAAGAGTTGGACACGACTGAGCGACTTCACTTTTACTTTTCACTTTCATGCATTGGAGAAGGAAATGGCAGCCCACTCCAGTGTTCTTGCCTGGAGAATCCCAGGGACGGGGGAGCCTGGTGGGCTGCCATCTATGGAGTCACATGGAGTCGGACACTACTGAAGCGACTTAGCAGCAGCAGCATGTCTCACGGTAGAGACCTAGATACAACTGAACGTTTTGCTTCAGTTCAGTTCGTCTTAACAAATGCGTTGTTCTGTTTGATCTGATTCTTTGAGAGAAATCATGCTATCATGCTTTGAGAGAAAACCAAGCCACTTTAGGTAAAGCAGGGTGGTGTAGACTGTTCACTTATTACGTACAGCAAAAGTATAATGTTGACAATATTTAGTTCAGGGCTGTGTCCTGGGGTCCTTCAGGGTTCCCTCCCAACCAACCAATCTCTCATTCCTCTTCTTCTCTCTCCTATTCTTGCTTTTGCTCTCAGCTTGACATGAAGTCATCTTTAAGAAGTTTTTGAAATATTTTTATTTTTTCCTGAAGTATAATCGATTTATAATATTACATTATTTTTAGCTAATCACTACAGCATAGTAATCCAGTATTTTTATAGATTATACTCCGTTAAAAGTTATTACACCTAAGGTCATATCCATGAAATATAGTCTAAAATCAATTATACGGATGCTAAATCAACTCTAAGATTTAATGTTCAACATTGTATAAAAGAAGTTAGAAAATAAAGAATTTCCATATAAAAAAGTTATTACAAGATAATGTCTGTAACTCCCCACGCTGTACAATGTTTTCTCGTTGCTTATGTATTTTATACACAGTAGTTTGTGTCTCTTAACCCCATACCCCTAATTTGTTCCTCCCTCATCCTTCTCCCCTTTGCTGACCACTAGCTTGTTTTCTTTGTGTGTGAATCTATTTCTGGTTTGCATTTATGTTCATTTGCATTTTTATTTTAAAACCATATTTATTTATTTCTCTGACTGCTTGGGGTCTTAGTTGCAGCAGGCAGGGTCTCTCACTGTGGCGATCAGGCTCGCTAATTGCGGCTCACAGGCTTAGCTGTCTTGCAGTATGTGGGATCTTAGTCCCTCAACCAGGGATTGAGCCCACAGCTCTTGCATTGCAAAGTGGATTCTTACCCACTGGACCATCAGAGAAGTCTCTATATTGTTCTTATTTTAAAATTTTTATTTGTATAATTTAAGCAAAATTTTATGCAGTTTTAAAGGTAACTTTCCATTTAGTTCTTACAAAATATCGATTATATTCCCTGCATTGTACAATACATCCTTGGATCTATCTTATATATAAGAGTTTGAACTTCCCATTCTATCTACCTTCTGTTCCCCACTCCCCTGCAGCTGGTAACCACTGATTTGTTTTCTATATCTGTGAGTCTGCATTGTTTTTGTTTATTCACTAGTTTGTTGTATTTTTTAGATTCCACATGTAAGTAATATTGTGATGTTGTACATTATTTATCGTTCTCTGTCTGACATTTCATTAAGCATGATATTCTTTAGGCCCATCCATGTTGCTACAAATGGTAGGTCTCATTTTTCATGGCTGAATAATATTCCACCATGCATATACATTAGTTACTCAGTCATGTCTGACTCTTTAAGACTTCATGGACTGTAGTCTGCCAGGTTCCTCAACCCATGGAATTCTCCAGGTAAAAATATTGGAGTGGTTGCCATTCCCTTCTCTAGGGGATCTTCTTGATCCAGGGACTGAACCTGGGTCTCCTGCATTGCAGGCAGATTCTTTACCGTCTGAGCCACCAGGGAAGCCCCTTATACATATATACCACAATCTTTATCCATTTGTCTGTTCATGGGCCCTTGGGTTGCTTCCATATCTTGGCTATTGTAAATAGTGCTGCTATGAACATTGGGGTGCATGTGTCTTTTCAAATTAGAGTTTAACTTAACACTTTGCAGCTTTAGGAAAATCACTGACCTCTTTGAATCTCAGTTTTTAAAATGAGAATAATATGATACCCCTACTATATAAATAATAATAATAATACCTAGCACTTATTGTGTGCTTGGTACAATTTTAAGCCCTATATAGTATTACCACATTTAGTTCTCTTAATGACTTTATGATGTATGTGCTGTAACTTTATCTCACTATACAAATGAGAACTCTGACAAGGTGACAGAGCCGTGGTTTGAATCCTGATGTGACCATGAGAGCCCTCCTGCTTGACCACTGTGCTGTAGCTCCTTATTGTAAGACATTGTTAATATTATCTGATGAAAATATTTGTATCAAAAAATAGCTTATCTAGTGATTTTGTCTGTGTGAACCATCCATTCATGTAATTGCATATTAATATGATTGAATGTTTAGAAATGAACCATTTCAGAGAATCAAAAAAGGAAAAAAAAAAAAAGAAAAAGAATCAGCTGGAATATCTGGCTTCTGATTGATTTCCTGTTCAGAAGTTTCCTAAAAGGAAACTTAATTATAGTGTTGATCTTGGTAGATTAGAACATGTAAATAGCTTGGAGTATTTTGCCAACTGGACCAACCTTTTCCAGGTTGATCCCTCAGCCGCCAGAGGCAGTGGAAAGATCTACTTCATTCCTTGGTAATCAGCCTGTTTGATGGAAGGCAGGGCTAAGTCCAGGAAACATACAAGACCTGGATCAGAGGAGTTGGCCTCCAACGCTGACTCTTTCACTGCCTGGCTAAGTGACATTGGGCAAATCACTTAACCCTTTCAAGTCTTTCTTTGCAGTGAGGTTTAGTTGAAATAATAGAGGTGTAAACTGCTTGGAGAATGAGATGGCTGGATGCCATCACCGACTCTGTGGACATGAGTTTGAGTGTACTCCGGGAGTTGGTGATGGACAGGGAGGCCTGGCGTGCTGTGATTCATGGGGTCGCGGAGAGTCGGACACGACTGAGCGACTGAACTGAAATTGCTTGTCAACTATAAAGCCTTGAGAACGTGTTTTTATATTTTCTATTTATATCGGTGCCTAATCCCTCATATTGATACTGTGGTATATTTGGAAGCAGTAGTATTCTTCAGTGAACATTCCATTCTCTCCAAGACGAGTGATCTGGGTTCCAGTCTTACTCTATACCCAACCTTCTGCAGCAATATTTTCTTACCTGGAAAATGAGGGATGTGTGTGGATGGAGGGTTTCTAAATGATCTCGGGGACCCTGTGCCATTTCATCATCAAAAGTACTGAGATATTTTCTCTTCCTTCTTCTTTTTTTGTAATTTTATTTATTTTTTGGCTGCACTGGGTCTTTGTTGCTGTGCACAGGCTTTCTACAGTTGAGGAGAGCAGTGGCTACTCTTCCTTGCGCTGCCTGGTTGTCTCATGGTGGTGGCTTCTCTTGTTACAGTGCATGGATTCCAGGCGCATGGGCTCAGTAATTGTGCATGCCTGCCTCTAAAGCACAGGCTCAGTAGTTGCACCGCCCAGGCTCAGCTGCTCCTCGGCATGTGGGATCTTCCTGGACCAGGGATCAAACCTGTAACTCCTGCATTGACAGGCGGATTCTTTAGCACTGAGTCACCAAGGAAGCCCTGAGATATTTTCTTCAGCTCTTTATTCACAGAGGTTGCTACTGTTGCATTTCCACATAGCTGAAGCACATCTACAAAAGACACCAGAAACTGTTCTTTTGACTCATAGGAACAGACAGCACAGCTATGGATCAAAAAAGTATCACACAGACACCCTTCAGATGCAGTCTGCCAAGGGAAGGAGCTTGTGTGTGTGTCTGTGTGCTTGGAGAACACCCCCAGTGCCTCACTGAGGTGGACACTGCATGAACACAGAGCTGTGAAGAGGTGTTCAAATCCCAGGATGCAACTAAGGTTGGCAAAATCTGCCCTGCTTAGATTATCAGAGCTACAAAGGTCAGTGTGGACAAGGAGGAAACTGACATTCAGAAGGAACACATCAATTGCCTGAGGCTCCACAGAAGATCAGTAGTTAGCAGGATGGAACCCACTTCACCTAATTCCCAGGCCAGGGGTCTTTCTATTGTCCCATGCAGCCTTATTTACGAAGATGACATTGACAAAATTATCCTAAGGAATCACTCAAAGAAATCATTGCAAAACACCAAAAGAAGACAAAACCCTTGACACACTGAGATGATTTATGTTTTTCACTCATCTGAGACATGCGGATATTTTAGCAACAACTTTTTTTAACTGACTTAAAATATGCACACATAATCAATAACATTCCCTGCATCATTGCTGAGAGTTACACATTATAGTAAAGAAAATATTGTGATATCAAGCTGATGAAACTTTATATTTGAAAGATTTCTCTTTTTGATGTTCTGATTCATAGACATCAGAAGCAGTTCTCTAAAATAAGTCTTTTATTTTGTGTGAAACATAATGTAAACATTTACTCCAGATCAACCAGAAGGAAAGGCATAGTGGTGACAAAATAATTGAAGGGTAATGGCATGTTTAGACCCAGTGAGACCTGAGTCTACAATGGTTTATTATAAAAGCAAGTATTATACTTGGACATTTCCAATGGAGTAAGCTGTATTATAGCCAGAATTATAGTATTATACTCAGGAGTATAATAGGACTGTTATAATACTGCTATTATACTCCTATTATATCCAGTGTTTGTCAGCCCTTTCATTTAGCATTGAGTCTACTTTTGTACTTCTCTTCAAGTAAATTCAATAAATGGCAAAGGAACAGTAGAAAAGAAGAAGCTCAGTGATTAAAGCATTGAGAATAAAACCTTCGAATTATGTGATAGATTATTAGGGAAGATGTTATTAGCTGCTAGAAGAAGAGGGACAGTCATAGGAGGTATCAGAAAGAATACCTAATTACAAGATTCAGTGAGAATTAGATGGTAAACCAATAGCTAACATTTACTGGGTACTTATGTTTCAGGCACTGTACTAAGTACTATTCACGAACAATCCCGTTTAATCCTCATAAAAACGTAAATGGGAGTATTGCCCAGAAGTATGGTGGGTTTTAATTATAGAATTTGTCTTTATGACCAGTCATAGTGATAGGAGGATTAGAAACGTCAGGCTTTTGTTTTAGCTATTTAAATAAAGTGAAAATCTGGTTGTATTTCAATTTATTAGGAGCTTGCCAACGGCATTGGATGCTGTAGGTATAATTTTTTCCTATAACAAGTGGCCAAACTGGACTTCTTTACAAAGAACCTTTCAGGTGAAGGATTTTTTTATTCTTTATTGTAATGTTTTCAAAGCAAGGATTCCTTACTTTTGAACGCTGGATGCACAAAAACTTTGTGAAAATGAATGGTTGACTAGGAACTCAAGTTTATTATTATTATTTTTAAACTTTTTATTTTGTACTGGAGTGTAGCCAATTAGGAATGTTGGACAGTTTCGGGTGCACAGTGGAGGGGCTCAGCCATACATATATATGTATCCACTTTACCCTAAACTCCCCTCCCACCTAGGCTGCTGCTGCTGCTGCTGCTGAGTCGCTTCAGTCGTGTTCGACTCTGCGTGAACCCATAGACAGAAGCCCGCCAGGCTCCCCGGTCCCTGGGATTCTCCAGGCAAGAACACTGGAGTGGGCTGCCATTCCTTCTCTAATGCATGAAAGTGAAAGGTGAAAGTGAAGTCGCTCGGTCGTGTCTGACTCTTAGCGACCCCATGGACTGCAGCCTACCAGGCTCCTCCATCCATGGGATGGAGTGGGTTGCCATTGACTTCTCCGCCATTTAGGCTGCTGCTGCTGCTAAGTCACTTCAGTCGTGTCCGACTCTGTGTGACCCCATAGACGGAAGCCCACCAGGCTCCCCCGTCCCTGGGATTCTCCAGGCAAGAACACTGGAGTGGGTTGCCATTTCCTTCTCCAATGTGTGAAAGTGGAAAGTGAAAAGTGAAAGTGAAGTCGCTCAGTCGTGTCCGACCCTTAGGCTGCTGCTGCTGCTGCTGCTAAGTCACTTCAGTCGTGTCCGACTCTGTGTGACCCCATAGACGGAAGCCCTTAGGCTAGGCACTCCTAAATTGAGAGAACAGGATATAAATTATTTAGGGCTTCACAGCTGGCAGAAGAAAATGCAAAACCTCTCTGGAGAAACACTTCTTCAACCTAGGGTACACAAGATTTCTGTAGATAAATCCACAATGAAGAGAAGTTCACAACCCAAAATTATAAAATACTAGAGCAGTAGCAGCAGGAGAGATCCTATGAGTGACAGTGCATCAGTTAATAGAACTATCAGGTGGAGACTATCAAATCTATATGCTTAAAGTGACATAAAAGAAGGAATAATATCATAAAGCATAAGATTCTGAAAAAGAATAGGCATATATTAAAATAAAGCTATTAGAGATGGAAGCATATAGACACTGAAGTTAGTTGATAGGTTAACAATGCTAGCTTATAACTAAAAAGAGAATTAGTATACCAAAAGATAAATCTGAGTAAATTATCAGGAAAGAACTGGGAAAAAAAAGAAAATGTTGGAAAATATGAGACATCAAGAGACCTTAAAGATATAAGAAGATGAAACATATATCTACTAGGGGTTTCAATAATAAAGAATAAAGAGAATGGTGTAGAGGTAATATTCAAAGATAGAGAAATTAAGAATTTTTTCATTGATTTTTTTGTTGTTGTGGTTGCTTAAAAACATTAGTCCTAAGACTCAAGCTTAACAAAATTCTTGGCAAAATAAGTAAAATAAATCCACATCGAGACCCAATTTAATGAAATTACAGAATATCAAAGACAGAAAAATATAAAGGCAAATTTAGGAAAAAACACAAGTTAGCAACAAAGGAATGACAGTTTAACTAGGTGGAGAATTCTCAACAGGCAATGATGGAAGTCAAAAGACAGTGGAAAAATATCCCCAAAGTCTTAAGAGAAAATAAATATTAACCTAAATTCTATATCAAATTAAACTTTAAGAATAAAATCTCCTCTCCCTCTAAAACAATATTTTCAGACAAAATAAAGCTGAAAGAATTAGGCACCAAAGAACTTCGCCGAAGGAACTACTGAAAGATGTAATTCAGAAGAAATAAAATTGAACTAAAAAGTGTAAGGAATTGTAAGCAAATGATTCTGTTTCTTCTAACTGCTGCTGGATGTCCAGTGGCTTCAATAGGGTTATTGACAGCACCTCAGTGTGAAGATAAGACAAGGAGATAGGTTGCTATTGCTGCGCGTGTATTTTTGTGTACGTGTAACACATTTTCCTGTAGGCACAGCATTGCGGATAGTGATGAGGTTCCCATGTGGGTCTTTCAAAGCCTATTGAACTCAAATGCTACTAACACAGAACACTATCTGAGGAAAGAAATACTTGAGTCCAGAAGGAATGAAACAAAGAGCTTAAGATCCCTAAATTACCGAGTCTAAAACCCTAGAGTGATGGCAGTCAGTCATGGGGATAGGAGCAGTGAGTCCATGAATATCAGATTCCTAACAGAAATTCTAGACTCTTTCCATGAGGAAACATGCGTTCTTCCCTGGACTCTAATTAGAATTTGCTTTTTCCTTAGTGTTTACGGACAATAAAAATGGAAGAACAAAAACTTTGGGGGAAAAAAAAAAAACATCACCAAGGGTGACAGAATTGCTAATAAGCCTTTGGATTTCACATAAAGGGTCCTTTTAGGTAAATACTTCTTTAAAGGCCTAGCTGAGTTGTCTGAAACACACTTCAGTGCCCAATCGTTTTTCTGGAAAGAAACTCACCATTGGACTGATGATTAGGTGATTATGCAAATACCAGAACCCTCTGGATGGAAGAAATGCCTGAGCCCAGCGGGAGGTGGGCACTGCCAGTCTTGAGAAAGGCAAGGAAACAACAGGTGTTCTTGGTTGGCGCCAAGGGTCGCTGCTGACAGTCTCATAAAACATTTACAAGGTTGGCCAATGCTGGGGTAGAGCCCAGAGCCAGGGCAGGTGCAGTGAAAAGGCAAATTCCAGGGCAGCTGGAAATGGAGAGATTGTAGCAAAGAGACAGCCAAGTAGAAAAATTAAAGTTCTCCTGTACCCGCTTCCACACCCACATAGACATGAAATACGTGGGCTCAGGGTTCTGCAGGGCAAAATGGTCTGAGAGCAGTAAGTTAACTTGTTTGGTGTGAAAAAGACCAGAAAACAGCAAAGGAACATAGAACCAAGAGCTATAATGTTAGTGTAGTTCTAACAGAAGCTTTTAACAGAAATGCAGTTACTTGACTATAGAAAAATTAACTTTTTGATCAGATTAAAACTTTGTTTAGCATGGTGTCATCAAATGGAATGAGAGATCAAGAAATCATTAGAGGGAATTCCCAGTGGTTAAAAGTCCACACTATGGGCTCCATCCCTGGTCGGGGAACTAAGATACCACAAGCTGCATGACTAGGCTGAAAAAAAAAATATCATTACAGCATGCTTTTCCATAAAGGATTTCAATTTAAAAAAGCCTAGCTTTTTAAGAATAAAATAGTTAATATTCTAGAAAGATGTCAACAAGCTTAATGAGCCTTTAATTGAGAAATAGAATAAGGATATTGTAACTAAGGAGCATAGCATAGAATGAGAGCTGAAATGCTGGCTGGAAGGGTTATGTTAACTTGAGAAGTAATTTATGCCCCATGATAATCTTACCTACTGAACTCCTTATTTTCTTTTTGTTTCTTTTTGACTCAGAAAATATGGACAATAGATTACTATCCCCTGTCTTTTTTCCTCCTTCCTATCTTTATCATCACAACTATCACATGAAGATAGCTTAATTATTTTCCCCGCTCTGAGTCCTTCATTCCATCAGGAGTGTTTGCCTGAAAATCCAGGGAGCTACATCAATTCAGTTTGACAAATATTTACTGAATGTCTGTCATGTCCAGTGAAGTACCGGAGACTGCAGCTATAAAGATAGGATGATATAAAGGTGAGTGACAGAGGCAGGCAGGTAATTCTTATGAGCTGGATGACAGACGTGGCTGAAGGGAGTACTGTGTGCAGACTGGGATTTATTATTAACAGGGGCCTAGTGCTTAGGACGGGAGTTTTCAATACTGGCTGCTTTCTAATATTTCTAATGTTCAAACCACCTGAGGAGATTACCAAAAAAATGTGTTCTTCAGTTCGTACTACCTGAATAATGGGCTAACTATCTGGGTGAGGCTCAGGCCCAGTCCTTTCCAAAGGTTTCTCAGCCTAACAGCTATTGGTTTAACAATGGGCAGTCTTGGGAATTCCCTGGAGGTCCAGTGGTTAGGACTTTGCACTCCCACTGCAGGGGCTGTGGGCTCGATCCTTGGTCAGGGAACTAAGATCCCACATTTCAAGGGGCAAGCCCAACCCCCTCCCCCTTGCCCCCCTCCCCCAAAGCAAAACAAAACAACAAAAAGGGCAGTCTTACTCCCAAAGCCTGGTTTCAAATTCAACCAGCCAAGGCCTCAATTTTCTCATTGCCAAATAGGGATAATGTTAGTTTTTACCAGTGGTGGACATGTGCTGGGCAGCTTGGGAACGGCCCTCACCGACTTATAAGGTGCCAGTGGGGCTGCCAGTCCCATTACCTGCTGACCTCTGATGGTAAGGGATATCTACAGGACTCAAGGCCCTTGGAGCATTTGGTCTGTGTGCTGTGCACGTGATCCATTGGGGCCATCCAAAGCCTTCCATGATGGAAAGGAGGAGAGGGAGAGGCAGGGAGATCAAGAGAGGAGCGAGCAAGCCAGGAAGATCTGTTCCTTTTGACCTCTGAGTATACACATGGAGTTAATCTCCCCAGGTATACCAAGAGTGCCTGGCTGCAAACAAAGTCTACCATGAGAGTGAAACAGAGCTGAGACAGAATCCTGATAACATCACCTGGTCCTCCGGATTCACCTATTTCTGAAGCCAGGAATATCTGTCCCTGGGCTTTCAGTTGTGCCAGACAATTAATTCTCTAATGCTCAGCCATTTGGGGTCAGTTTTACATTATTTGTTACCAAAAAAATGTCATGAAGCTTCTGTGAGGATAAAGTGAGATAATGTAGGGAAAACACAAATCCTAAGATATTATAAATACTCCTCATCCTCGTCACCACTACAACATTGTCCTCGTTGCCACCATCACCTGTTTTTCTTCTTGACTGTAGAATGGGCTGAAGTTATATTTTCTGACTTCTGTGCTGTTTCTTAGAAAGAACTCAGAAATTTTTGACATGCTCTATAATTTTTTTTTTTTAGGTTATCCTAGCCCAATACTTTGGCCACCTCATGCGACGAGTTGACTCACTGGAAAAGAGTCTGATGCTGGGCGGGATTGGGGGCAGGAGGAGACGGGGATGACAGAGAATGAGATGGCTGGATGGCATCACCAACTCGACGGACATGAGTTTGAGTGAACTCCGGGAGTTGGTGATGGACAGGGAGGCCTGGCGTGCTGTGATTCATGGGGTCGCAAAGGGTCGGACACGACTGAGCGACTGAACTGAACTGAACTGAGCCATTGCTCTCAGCTCCATGAAGTAATGATGATGCTTCAAGCTTTGGGGCCTTTGAATATACCCAACCTTCAGAGTTTCATGCTGTAATAGGCAGAGGAATAGATGCTACTTGGAAGACATCTGTTCTTTATTTTTTAATATTTATTTTCTTTTTTGGCTGTGCCAGGTCTCAGCTGTGGCTCAGGGGAGTTTTGATCTTTGTTTCAATCTTTTTTTTTTTTTTTACTATACTCTCTTTTAATTGCGGCATACAAACTGTTGTTTGCAGCATGTGGGATCGAACCCAAGTCCCCTGCATTGGGAATGTGGAGTCTTAGCCACTGGACTACCAGGGAAGTTCCCAACTGTTTTTTATATTTTCACTATTAGAAAAATAAGCCTCAGTGTCCACTCTGAGTTTTATTTAACGCTCCTCATGTGTCCACAGCATGTTCCACTTCTGCACGTTTTGCACTCCCACTTCTGTGCCAGTTTGATTCAAAGTCGTTCCTCACCTTTACTTTGTCCATCTAATCCAGTTGCCCCATAAGACCCAGATCAGGTTCTTTAGAGCTTACCTTGAATACTGTCTCTGAATTCACTCCCCTTTCCTTAAACTTCTAATGTCATATTTCGGTTTGTTTTAAATGTATATTGCTTTATCTCCTCAACAAGATGGTGTTCTCATCGAAAACAAGGAAATTCTCTGTACTTTTCTGAGTTTCCCTGCACATACCTGATTCCTTATGACTGCTGGTTCAAAGAGTTTATTTTAAATTAGGCAATTCTTTCAGAGGCAGATGAGGAATTGCATTGGTTGGTTGGAATGCTGCTTAGTAGACTGAGATGTGAAAAAGTCGTAGCAGTCTTTTTAAGTGAGAGCTCCAACTGTAGGGAATCCTAGGTACCAATTCCTAAATGCCTTTGCAGTTTGAAGTCAAGTCAAGAATTTCTTTCCCTATTGTCTTTTCTTCTACTTCTGCCACAATTTTGCCTTGGAGACTGGCATGGAAATTTAAGCTCCATTGAGTTAAATATGAAATCTCGTTATTTATACTATAATCTAGTCATATTCTAAGAGTCTTTGTCAATTTAAGGAAAAAAAGTTTTCTCCTGACCTTTTTCTTTATTGTTACACTGAGCAGCTGCATGCACTGTCCAGTGAGGTCATCACACCCTTCTTGTGTGTGATGAGAGTCCTGTTGCTTTAGATGGATATTGATGATTATTTAATAAATAAATGAACATATCTGGCTCATCTCCCCAGCATAATTAGACTAGCTTTGTTAAAGCCATGGTTGAAATGGGTAACCAGTCCCATTCTTTCCTTCCATTTTGAATTCTTAGTGTTGGCTTTTGTATTCTTTTGGCAGCTCTTCTACTAACATGCTGGAACATGCTAATAAAGGCTGCTGCAAAGATTATACTTTGGCCAGTGTCCACCAGAAGATGCAATGTATTTAAAAGCCCTTTCAAAAGTGCAAGACCCGGTAAAAGCAAGGGCTGCTGTTACAATGAGAAGCTTTTTGATTCTGGTAGCTGCAGAAGAGATGTGTTTAACTTTAGTTCATCAGCGTAGCTTCCTTAGGAATTTGGTTAACAACATCACAGCATGCCAACATGGAAATGGCTTACTGTACATGCAGATCTGGATTCTTTACTGATTAAAGAAAAAAGCAAGAGAAACCCCTACACACACACACACATGCATGCACCCCTATATGTACAATTCAAGGAAAATACTGAACCTATGAAGAAAAATTGCAAAAAATACTCTACCAGGAAACTAACTACATATTACCACATTACATCAAAAACTATGAAATAAGTGATTATTATTCAATAATCTTAGCCACCTTCATGTCTTACAAAGAAAGGGCTGTTTACTTTAAGGACCATTAAAACAAGCACAAATGGATGTATTTTCAGGTATATCCATTGAATCGAATCTTAAGTATGGGGAATCAAGAGTATTTTGTCATGTAGAATTAACACATATTATAAAATATATGGTATTAATAAATAAATAATAAAATTCATAAGGAATGGACCCACCAACCTTTCAAGAACAGCTTTATCGACTATATAGTAAAGCCCTCTCTCTCCATCACATACATGAGTGTCAATTATGAAATCAGAAAAGAAGTTGTATCTTTTTTTAATTAAGATTTTCCAGCACAGCAGCATACCACTGAAATCCAATCCTAAGAGAGTGTCAACAAATCACAACTTTCTGATGTTTCTCAAAATTACTGGTACTATTTAAAGTTGTAAAAATCTCTGCCGGGTATTTGAAAAATTGTGCAGATAGTTTAATAATAAAACAAAGCTCTTCTCATCCAGAGATTACATCCAAAGGGACACAGGCAAATGTTGTTGTTGTCGCCAAGTCGTGTCCGACTCTTTGCGACGCCATGGACGGCAGCATGCTAGGCTTCCCTGTCCTTCACTATCTCCCGGAGTTTGCTCAAGTTCATGCCCATTGAGTCGGTGATGCTATATAACCATTTTATCTTCTGCTATCCTCTTCTCCTTTTGCCTTCCATCTTTCCCAGTGTCAGGGTCAGATGCACACAAAATAATCTCAGTAGATATGGTGTTCCATAAACCTCAGTTCAATTCAGTCACTCAGTTGTGTCTGACTTTTTGTGACCCCAGGGACTGCAGCATGCCAGGCTTCCCTGTCCATCACCAAAGCCCGGAGCTTGCTCAAACTCATGTCCATTGAGTTGGTGATGCCATCCAACCATCTCATCCTCTGCTGTCCCCTTCTCCTCCTGCCTTCAGTCTTTCCCAGCATCAGGGTCTTTTCCAATGAGTCAGTTCTTTGCATCAGGTGGCCAAACTATTGGAGCTTCAGCTTCAGCATCAGTCCTTCCAATGAATATTCAGGATTGATTTCCTTTAGAATTGACTGGTTTGATCTCCTTACAGTCCAAGGGACTCTCAAGAGTCTTCTCCAACACCTCAGTTCAAAAGCATCAATTCTTTGGCACTCAGCTCTCTTTATTGTACAAACCCATGTCTCTTACGTCTCCTGCACTGGCAGGCAGGTTCTTTACCACTAGTGTCATCTGGGAAGCCCCAGTGAATGCTAAAACTAGTGGAGTGAAAATTGAGATTTTACAGTGTCTCAACTTATTTTCTCATATGTCAAAGCTAAAAAATAACTTTACTATAAACTTGGAAAGCACCATCTCCATCAGTTGATCAAAATTAGCACCACCATCTGTTTGAATTTTGACTTGAACATCTGGGTGGATGCAGGGGCCATGTACTGAAATCAGAAAGTTTGAGACAAAAGTCAGTTGCGAGTAGCGACTGAAAATTGAGAGTTCTGTTTAGACAACATTGACTTTAAGATCTATATGTAGTAAAATTTATTGAAGCTATCCAGTAGGCATTTGGATATATAAGCATAGAATTGCTGGGAAAGGTAAGAGCTGGAAATACACAGGCTAGTGGTCACCAACATATTGGTGGAATAAAATAGGTCACCTGGGGAAAGCATGAATTCAGAAAAGAATGGGGCTCAAGGCAAAGCGCTGGATGCTCCAGCATATGGGATTCCAGTGGAGGAGTCTGAGCGGGGAGAAAACCAGAAGGATTTGGTATTATAAAATTCAAGAGAAGTAGGGTAGTCAGCCAGTGCTGTTGCGAGAACAAGTAAGATTAGAACAGAGAATTGGAGATAAAACCAGTCAATCTTAAAGAAACTCAACCCTGAATATTCATTGGAATGACTGATGCTGATACTGAAGCTTCAATACTATGGCCACCTGATTGGAAAAGACCCTCAATCTGGGAAAGTTTGAGGGCAAGAGGAGAAGGGGACAGCAGAGGATGAGATAATTAGATAGCATCACTGACTCAACGGACATGAGTTTGAGCAAATTCTCAAGGTCTGAAGATAGTGAAGGACAGGGAAGCCTGCCATGCTGCAGTTCATGGGGTTGCAAAGAAGTGAAGTGAAAGTCACTCAGTCGTGTCTGACTCTTTGCGACCCCATGGACTGCATAGTCCATGGAATTCTCCAGGCCAGGATACTGGAGTGGGTAGCCTTTCCCTTCTCCAGGGAATCTTCCCAACCCAGGGATCGAACCCAGGTCTCTCCTGCATTGCAGGCAGATTCTTTACCAGCTGAGCCACAAGGGAAGCCCGGGATTGCAAAGAGTCAGACATGATTTAGTGACTGAACAAGAACATTCACCAAATTATACTGAGTTTCTATTGAATGCCAAGCATTATGCTTGGCCAAAGGAGAAAAGACACAAGTAAAAGACAATTAGTATATGGTGTGATGAGTACTATGATAGTAGCAACCACAGGTACCCATGGGGAGATGAAGCTAAGGAGTGAATGGAGGTCTTCAGGAGGAATACATGCTGGTGTTGAGCACTGAAGTGTGGGTAAGGATTAACCAGAAGTGTGATGAATTTGCTTAGGCAAAGGAGACCCATGTACAAAGTTATGGAAGCAATCCAAGAACTACAGGTAAATTGATTTGAATGGACTGAATGCATATACACATACATACATACATACGTTGTTTAGCTGCTAAGTCATGTCCAACTCTTCGTGACCCCAAAGACTGTAGCCCTCCAGGGCCCTCTGTCCATGGGATTTCCCAGGCAAGAATACTGGAGTGGACTGCCATTTCCTTCTCCAAGGATCTTTCCAACCCAGGGATCAAACACTCATCTCCTGCATTAGCGAATGGATTCTTTACCACTGGGCCACCATAGGGCTTCCATATATATAAATACACACACACACACACACACACACACACAAATATGAAGGAGCAAAGTCAGATGTGGCAGGAGAGGTAGCCAAGGGCCAGATGATGAAAGCCCCGGGTCCCTTACCAGGAACTAACTACCTGGTAGCCTACAGAAAAGGACAGGAATTATCCTGTCATGTCAGAGATGCCAGGGAGGAATGCCAGGCTGACTCCAGACATGTTGTGGAAGGTCTGTTTGTTCGAGTGCCTCAGGCTTTTTCAGATCCCTGCTTGAGGGCAGGGGAAATTGTCCTTGGTTCCAAAGTTGGGAAGTGACCTGATGAACATAGCTGTTGGGATTAACAGGGGAGCAGGTGGCAAACGTAAGAATGTACTATTGAGAACTTTTTATTTGGGTATAAGATCTGCATGTATCCGGTAAACCATAATGGCTTCTCTTAATTATATAGAGCTTTACTGAGGTCCCTGGTAACTCAGCTGGTAAAGAATCCATCTGCAATGCAGGAGACTCCGATTCTATTTCTGGGTCAGGAAGATCCCCTGAAGAAGGGATAGACTACCCACTCCAGTATACTTGGGCTTCCCTGGTGGCTCAGATGGTAAAGAATCTGCCTGCAATGTGGGAGACCTGGCTTCGATCCCTGGGTTGGGAAGATGCCCTGGAGGATGGCATGGGAATCCACTCCAATATTCTTGCCTGGAGAATCCCCATGGACAGAGGAGCCCATTGTGCTACAGTCCATGGGGTCAAAAATAGTCAGACACTACTGAACAACTACGCACAGCACAAGCATTTCCATTTGATGCTCATGCTGGCATTGTTTTCCTACTTTTAGTAGTGGAAGTGAGACTGAGATAGGTGACTAGGCCAGAATCAAACACTATAATGTAAGGAACAATAATGTAAGGCCCTGGACCAAGACCTTATACCTATGATAACTTGGGTTGTTATGCTATCAAGAGAGATCTTGGGACACCTTCCATCTGGAAGGATTTATGGCTGAGCCACATTAGGAGACACTGTACCTCCACAGATCAGAGTGACTAGGCCACAATACAGATATTTACCACCAGAGGGTGCTCTTGCCCAAGAGAAAATTGGCAGTTCTTGCAGTTTAGGGACCTTTGCTAATGTGTTTCTTTTCTGAGGTTCTTCAGAAAGGGCAGTATGAAGACTCTTGACAGTAATAGCCTGTGAACTGAAGGGCTGATCTGTAGCCTTTCGTAGCTTGTGTCAGGAAAGATTGGTAGAAAAATGCTTAATTCTCTCTAAGAGAATTCTATACTTTATCTATGTGGAAGGGAGGAACAGATAGTTCATAAATAAAGCTGTTATGGTGACTGAAGATGAATGGAGTACTGCTGTTCTAATGCAGGATTTGGTTCCTCAAGCTGTACTATTCTTCCCAGGGATGATTCCTAGTTAAGGTGTTGTAAGTACTTTGATATGATGAAGCTATAAGGATGGCCATCATTTTCTTTTCTGTGCCCAGGAAGGCTTGGGGCATGTTATGGGTTGAATTTTTCCCTCCTCCCCCACACAAAAAAAGATAGGTTGATGTCCAAACTCCTCGTACCTGTGAATGTGACCTTATTTGGAAATAAGTTGCTTTCAGATGTAATCAAGTTATGATGAGGTCTTAGAACGGGCCCTAATCTAAAGGCTGGTGTCCTTATAAGAAGAGGGAATTTGGACACGGAGACACAGAAGAACAACATGTGATGACAAAAGCAGAGATTAGAGTGATGCATCTTCAAGCCAAGGAATGCTGAGAATTACTGGCAGGCACCAGAAGCTAAGAGAAAGGCATGGAACAGACTCTCCCTCAGACGGAACCTTTCCGACACCTTGATTTTGGAATGTTGACCTCCACACTGTGAGATAATAAATTTCTGTTGTACAAAGCACCCAGTTTGTGGCAGTTTCTTATGGCAAGCCTAAGACACTAAACTAGTACAGAGGTCAAGGGTCTGTCCGTGGCAAAATAGTGAGGCAGGTACCTCTGGGAACTGAAACTCTTGCCTAATTTATTGTACTAACTTCATTCCATCTTGCTTATCTTCTCTCCACCCTCCATATTGATGCCAGAGTCATAATTGTTGTTTGTTGTTCAGTTGCCAAGTCGTGTCAGACTCTTTGAGACCCCATGGACTGTAGCACACCAGGCTTACCTGTCCCTCACCATCTCCCAGAGTTTGCCCAAAACTCATGTCCATTGCATTGGTGATGCCGTTCAACCATCTCATCCTCTGTCACCTTCTTCTCCTTCTGCCTTCAATCTTTCCCAGCATCAGGGTCTTTTCCAATGAGTCAGCTGTTTGCATTAGGTGGCCAAAATATTGGAGCTTCGGCTTCAGCATCAGTCCTTCCAATGAGTATTCAGGGTTGATTTCCTTTATACTAAAATCCAAATCCTCCAGTGGTGTGCATAGTTTGTCCACAATAGAAGCAGACCTACAAAGCACTGCCAGACATGGACACTGTCCATCTTTATAGCCCACTCTTGTCTCACACATGGTACTTGTGTGTGTGTGGTGTTAAGATGCTAAGTCATGTCGGAGTCTTTGTGACCCTGTGGACTGTAGCCTGCCAGGCTCCTCTGTTCATGGGATTCTCCAGGCAAGAAAACTGGAGTAGGTTGCCATGCCCTCCTCCAGGGAATCTTCCCAACCCAGGGATCGAACCCTCATCTCTTACATCATTAGCAGACAGGTTCTTTACCACGAGCGCCACCTGGGAAGCCACAGTGTACTGACAGTTCCTTGCAGCTGCACTTTTTTTTTACCCCTTGGTGATTTCATGCAGATGTGTCTTTGCCAGTGTGAAGATTCAACTGAAATATCACCTCTCTAGGAAGCCTTCCTTCACCTCTGTAAGTGAAGAATTTGTCTGATTTCAGCACAGAGCCTCAAAAACTCTTGGACTTTCCTGAGTGACAGAAGTGTCTTTGTTATGCTAATATTCTGACTCTAGGTAGGTCCCCAGATAGCTCCAGGTCACCAGAAGGTTGGAACTTTTAGTCACCAGATCTTCAGAGAGTGAAGCAGGACTGGAGATTGAGTTCAGTCTCATGGCCAATGACTTAATCATGCCTATGTAACCCCAATAAAAACGCTGGGTACAGGACTTCCTTGTTGGCCCAGTGGTTAAGAATCTGTCATCCAATGTAGGGGATGTGGGTTGGATTCCTGGTTGGGGAACTAAGATCTCCCATGCCACAGGGCAACTAGAGAGCCCTTGGGATTTACAGCCCATGCTCTGCCACAACAGAAGCTGGTGCACCCAAACAAGAGGCCCTGATACTATCACAAATGCCCACGCACCACAACTGGAGAATCTCCCACACACTGAAAATACAGAAAGCCCACGCACCACAAAAAAGACCAGCACAGCCAAAAAATAAACAAAAACAAAAATCTTGGATCCCAAGCTCATGGAACTCCCTGGTTGGTGAAGACAGTGATGTGCTGGAAGGTGGTGTACCCTGACTCCTCCAGGACAGGGAGTGGAACCTCTGTACCACCTCCTAGAACCCATCGTGTGTGTGTATATATATATGTATATATATATATATTTTTTTTTGTAATAAAACTACAATCAGTATAGCACTTTGATGAGTTCTTCTAGCAAATGTTCATACCTGACGGTATAATGGAGACCCATGAATTTATAGCCGGTCAAAAGATCAGGTGAGCTGGAACCCCTCAACACGCAGCTGGTATGTGAAGTAAAGGCAGTCTTGTAGAGGACTGACCGGTTAACTTGTAGAGTCTGACACTGCCTCCTAGTGGTTGGCTTCAGAATTGCATTGTAGTATGCCAGGTCAGTGAGTTCAGTCAGTGGCTCAGTTCTGTCCGACTCTTTGCGACCCCGTGGACTGCAGCACACCAGGCTTCCCTGTCCATCACCAGCTCCCGAAGCTTGCTCAAACTCATGTACATGAAGTCGGTGGTGCCATGCAACCATCTCATCCCCTGTTGTCCGTTTCTTCTCCGACCTTCAATCTTTCCCAGCGTGAGGGTCTTTTCCAATAATTCGTTTCGTTGCATCAGGTGGCCAAAGTATTGAAGTTTCAGCTTCACCATCAGTCCTTCCAGTGAATATTCAAGACTGATTGCCTTTAGGATGGACTGGTTGGATCTCCTGCAGTCCAAGGGACTCTTCATGAAGAGTCTTCTCCAACACCATAGTTCAAAAGCATCAATTCTTTGGCGCTCAGTTTTCTTTATAGTCCAACTCTCACATCCAACCATGACTACTGGAATAACCATAGTTTTGACTAGATGGACTTTTGCTGGTAAAGTAATGTCTCTGCTTTTTAATACACTGTCTAGGTTGGTCATAGCTTTTCTTCCAAGGAGAAAACATCTTTTCATTTCACGACTTCAGTCACCATGTACAGTGATTTAGAACCCCCCAAAGTAAAGTCTCTGACTGTTTCCAATGTTTCCCCACCTATTTGCCATGAAGTGATGGGACTGGATGCCATGATCTTAGTTTTCTGAATGTTGAGTTTTAAGCCAACTGTTTCACTCTCCTCTTTCACTTTCATCAAGAGGCTTTTTAGTTCTTCTTCACTTTCTGCCATAAGGGTGATGTCATCTGCCCATCTGAGGTTATTGATATTTCTCCCAGCAATCTTGATTCCAGCTTGTGCTTCATCCAGCCCAGCCTTTCTCATGATGTACTCTGCATATAAGTTAAATAAGCAGGGTGACAATATACAGCCTTGATGTTCTCCTCTCCTGATTTGGAACTTGTCTATTGTTCCATGTCCAGTTCTGACTGTTGCTTCCTGACCTGCATACAGATTTCTCAAGAGGAAGGTCAGGTGGTCTGATATTCCCATCTTTTTTAGAATTTTCCATAGTTTGTTGTGATCCACACAGTCAAAGGCTTTGGCATAGTCAATAAAGCAAAAGTAGATGTTTTTCTGTAACTCTCTTGCTGTTTTGATGATCCAGTAGATGCTGGCAATTTGGTCACTGGTTCTTCTGTCTTTTCTAAATCCAGCTTGAATATCTGGAAGTTCATGGTTCACGGACCGTTGAAGCCTGGCTTGGAGAATTTTGAGTATGACTTTACTAGCGTGTGAGATGAGTGCAATTGTGCAGTAGTTTGAACATTCATTGGCATTACCTTTCTTTGGGACTGGAATGAAAACTGACCTTTTCCAGTCCTGTGGCCCCTGCTGAGTTTTCCAAATTTGCTGGCATATTGAGTGCAACACTTTCACAGCATCATCTTTTAGGATTTGAAATAGCTCACCTGGAATTCCATCACCTCCACTAGCTTTGTTCGTAGTGATGCTTCCTAAGGCCCACTTATTCACTTTGCATTCCAGGATGTCTGGCTCTAGGTGAGTGATCATACCATTGTAGTTATCTGGGTCATAAAGATCTTTTTTGTATAGTTCTTCTGTGTATTCTTGCCACCTCTTCTTAATACCTTCTGCTTCTGTTAGGTCCCTACCATTTCTGTCCTTTATTGTGCCCATCTTTGCATGAAATGTTCCCTTGGTACCTCTAATTTTCTTGATGAGCTCTCTAGTCTTTCCCATTCTATTGTTTTCCTCTATTTCTTTGCATTGATTCCTGAGGAAGCCTTTCTTATCTCTCCTTGTTATTCTTTGTAACTCTGCATTCAAATGGGTATATCTTTCCTTTTCTCCTTTGCCTTTCGCTTCTCTTCTTTTCTCAGCTATTTGTAAGGCCTCGTGAGACAACCATTTTGCCTTTTTGCCTTTCGTTTTCTTGGGATGGTCTTAATCACTGCCTCCTGTACAATGTCACGAACCTCTGTCCATAGTTCTTAGGGCACTCTGTCTATCAGATCTAATCCCTTGAATCTACTTGTCACTTCCACTGTATAACTGTAAGGGAATTGATTTATGTCATACCAAAATGGTCTAGTAGTTTTGCCTACTTTCTTCAATTTAAGACAATTAAATTCTTCAGTTTTAGGCAATAAGGATTTCATGATCTGAGCCACAGTCAGCTCCCAGTCTTGTTTTTGCTGACTGCATAGAACTTCTCCATCTTTGGCTGCAAAGAATATAATCAATATGATTTTGGTTTTGACCATCTGGTGATGTCCATGCGTAGAGTCTTCTCTTATGGGTTTTAAGGACAGTCTCATAGTGGTCTTTCCTGGTGGCTCAGTTGGTGAAGAATCCACCTGCAATGAGGGAGATCCCCTGGGTTGGGACGATCCCCTGGAGAAGGCAAAGGCTACCCTCTCCAGTATTCTGGCCTGGAGAATTCGATGAACTGTATAGGCCATGGAGTTGCAAAGAGTCAGACCCTACTTAGCGACTTTCCCTTTTGTAGGGGACTGACCATTTAGCTTGTAGAGTCTGACACTGTCACCTAGTGGTTGGTGTCAGAATTGCATGGTAGCATGCCCAGTTGGGTTTTGACACAGCACAACCTCCTAGTCCCCCTCTCCACCTCTTCTCCAGATGGTGTTAGAACCTGTGTCGTGTTTTCCTGTCCACAAGAAACCCTCCTCCACAATTAATCTGTGTTGTCTGAGTGGAGCTCATCTCATTTCTTCGGCTCTAGAATAAGCATTTGCTCCAGATCTGGCTGAAAAGGGTACTCCGTTTCACCTCGTTGCTTTAGGATAGGCATGGAACCCAAGTCAACCCCATAAGATCAGCTTGACAGAGGAAAACCCTCTTTCCATTAGGGTTGTTAAGCTGATAATAAGCAAGACCAGAACTTCTTAATCTATCCTTGGCACCATTTGCAGAGAATCTGCCTGAGAATGATGTCAACACACATAAAAAAGAAAAGCTAAGAGACAATTGTCCTAATAGACTTTTTGAAACCCTGAAATGCGGCTGTGTTTGAAACCAGAAATAACCTTCTGAGCCTCATAGTTATGTTAATCAGTAGATTCTCTCTCGCTTATGTTTTTTAAATAATAATAAAGCTATTGGATTTTAAGATTGTTGTTTATTTGTATTTGGCTGCTTCATGTCCTAGTTGCGGCATGTGGGACCTTTGTGGCATCATGCAGGAACGTTGTTGTGGTGCTCAGACTCTCTAGTTGTGGCACACAGGCTTAGTTGCTCCATAAGATGGGGGATCTTAGTTCCCTGACCAGGGGTTGAACTCAAGTTCCCTGCATTGCAAGGCAGATTGTTAACCACTGGACCACCAAGGAAGGCCATAATAAATTCTTTTATTCAAGCTGTTTTCAGGTAAGCTTTCCGTCACTTGCAACCCACAGAACTGACGATAGACCATCCTTCCAGAGCCTACCTGTGACTCCCATTTCGGCCATCACACTCATTATAATTGTTTGAATGCCTGAATAAGAGAAGAGTGATGTTTTGTTTGTCTTCAAGGTCTACAGTACCTACCTCAATGCCTAGAATTTGCCCAATCACTCTGTTTTGTCTGACTCTTTGCAACCCCATGGACTGTAGCCTGCCAGACTCCTCTGTCCATAGGACTTCCCAGGCAAGAATACTGGAGCGGGTTGCCATTTCCTTCTCCAGGGGATCTTCCCTACCCAGGGGTCAATTCTGTGTCTCCTGCACTGGCAAGAGGATTCTTTACCACTGAACTGCCTGGGAAGCTCAATGCCTAGAATGGTAATGTCCCACACATATTTTTTAAGTGAAAGTTGGGTAACTAACCACCTCTTCCGCAGGTGTTCATTTCCTCCCTACTGGCATTCCTTTCTCCCTCTCGCCTTCACCCCCAGCATAGTCTCCTTCACAAAATAACAGAGGGGAAAAAAGGCACCAGTCTAGACGTGGAAAGAATGGAATCATAGCACTAGTTCTTCTTTTTCGCGATATGTAACCTTAGCTTATAATAGATAACTAGTGGGAACCTCCTGTGTAGCCCAAGGGGCTCAGATTGGTGCTGTCTGATAGCAAAGAGGGGTGGGATATGGGTGAGTGTGAGGGAGGTCTCAGAGGGGGGGAGGTATGCACACATATAGATGATTCACGTCGCTGTGCAGCAGAAACTAGCACAACATTGTGAAGCAGCTATACTTCAGTAAAAAAAGGAAATTAAAAAAATGATTCTCATTTCTCTGTCTAGCCTCAATAAAGTGAGCGATAGATGAATATTCTCTGAGAGGAAACTTGCATGACTCCAATATCTGCTAAACTATTAATAAGAAGTCAGGCAAAACCTGGCTTCCATGGTGGCTCAGATGGGTAAAGAATCTGCCTGCAATGTGGGAGACCTAGGTTCAATCCCCGGGTCAGATAGATCCCCTGGAGAAGGGAATGGCAACCCACTCCAGTATTCTTGCTTGGATAATCCCATGGACAGAGGAGCCCGGTGGGCTACAGCCCATGGGGTTGTGAAGAGTCAGACACGACTGAACAACTAACACAAGACAAAACCTGTTAAGGACGAAGCCATGAGCTTTTGCTGGAATTGCTTATTTTAACTGATGATTCCTGAAGATTGAGAAATTTTAAGGATTTAAGAGGTGAAACTGCCACGGTGGAATGATAAGTTATAGATAAAATGATCTGATAGGTGTGCCCAGCTTAGTGGCCCCACACATCACATCTTTCTTGGGTTTTGCTATTGAAACCACTATTGGAAAGATACAGGACAGGACTAACTGCAAAAGATGGAACCTGGTCAAATCTCTTCAATGTATGCACTCCCTCACTTGCAACTCAAATAATCAGAACCAGACCATAATCCAGAACTTGCCCAAAACCCACCGACAGGATAAATGTCCCATTCCATGACATTGATGCTGTGTCCCCAATCTCAAAAGGAAAACATCTGCTGTGAGAAAAAGATAGAAGGACTCAATGAAGAAAACAGGCTAAACGAAATCTCTCAACTCTTACCAAACAAGAATAAGAGAGACTGGGGGACTGTCCTAACCTCTGAGTTTTTATGGACAGCAATGTCTTTTTCTCCTGTGGGTATGAACTTAAATGTCTTTATTTGGGGCCCAATTCCCCTCAAGGGGAAAACTAGAAGAATTTCAAGAGAAGAACCATTGAAAAGGACATATGCAATGAATCTGGTGTTCCCCACCCCCACCTGCCCACAGACTGAGTCTTGACAGGGTATTAAGAAAGTGAGCTTTGACTGGATGGAGTCCACTTTTGTTCCCACCAAGCCCGAGGCCATGCCTGGAAGAACAGAAGCAAGTGGAGGCAAAGAGGATCATCTCAATTATCCAGAAAGGCACTAGATTACTCCCAATACCTTCCTCAGGGTTGAAAGAGAATAGCTATTTTAAGTGTCTTCGCTGGAACCTCAGCTGGTAAAGAATCCACCTATAATACAGGAGACTGCAGTTCGATTCCTGGGTCGGGAAGATCCCCTGAAAGAGGGCATGGTGACCCACTCCAGTATTCTTGCCTGGAGAATCCCCATGGACAGAGGAGCGTGGTGGGCTACCGTCCATGGTGTAGAAAAGTCGGCTGAGCAACTGAGCACAGCACAGCTTTTATACAGGAAGAGGGAGGGTGATGGGGGGCAGACACAAAGGAAAGATGATGTTATCAAATTATCCAGACCAGATTATTACACAATTTTTACTCTCCTCCTGAATAGACAACAAATGGTGCTCCTAGGAGATTCCCAGGGATAACTGTAAGGTATGGGCTTGCATATTCTGAACAACCAGGAACTGAAGGTCCTGAAGCTCCCCTGGAGAAGGGATAGGCTACCAACTCCAGTATTCATGGGTTTCCCCGGTGGCTCAGATGGTAAAGAACCTACCTGCTATGAGGGAAACCTGGGTTGGGAAGATACCCTGGAGGAGGGCATGGCAACCCACTCTAGTATACTTACCTGGAGAATCCCCATGGACAGAGGAGCCAGGCAGGCTACAGTCCATGGGGTTGCAAAGAATCAGACATGGCTGAGTGACTAAGCACAGCACAGCACCTGGGCCAAATACAAGATTGATCATGAAAAAAAATGACCTTTTAAAACTCCAGGGAGAAATTACTGTTTACTTATTATACCTCTTCCCTGGTGGCTCAGAGGTTAAAGCTTCTGCCTCCAATGCGGGACACCTGGGTTCGATCCCTGGGTCAGGAAGATCCCCTGGAGAAGGAAACGGTAACCCACTCCAGTATTCTTGCCTGGAGAATCCCATGGATGGAGAAGCCTGGTAGGCTACAGTCCATGGGGTCGCATAGAGTCGGACACGACTGAGTGACGGAACAGAACAGAACATTATACCTCTGCAAAACAACAACAAAAAACCTTCCCAACCTGCTCTGTGTATCTTTAAAGGTTCAATTCCTTTGGTTTAAGACCTTAATCTCTGTTATAATTCATGTTCTCCTAGGAAGGTAACATTTTGAGTCAGTCAGTTCAGTTCAGTTGCTCAGTCATGTCCGATTCTTTGCAACCCCAAGGAGTGCAGCATGCCAGGCTTCCCTGTCCATCACCAACTCCCGGAACTTGCTCAGACTCAAGTCCATCAAGTCCGTGATGCCATCCAACCAGCTCATCCTCTGTCGTCCCCTTTACCTCCTGCCTTCAATCTTTCTCAGCATCAGGGTCTTTTTCAATGAGTTCATTTTTTGCATCAGGTGGCCAGAGTACTGGAGCTTCATCTTCAGCATCAGTCCTTCTAATGAATGTTCAGTACTGATTTTCCTTTAGGATTGACAGGTTTGATCTCCTTGCAGTCCAAAGGACTCTCAACAGTCTTCTCCCAACACCACAGTTCAAAAGCATCAGCTTGTCGGTGCTTAGATTTCTTTATGGTCCAATTCTCACACCCACCCATGACTACTGGAAAAACCATAGCTTTGACTAGATGGTAATGTCTCTGCTTTTTAATATGTTGCCTAGGTTTGTCATAGTTTTTCTTCCAAGGAGCAAGCATCTTTTAATTTCGTGGCTGCAGTAACCGTCTGCAGCCCAAGAAAATAAAATCTGTCACTATTTGCCATGAAGTGATGGGACTGGATGCCACCACCTTAGTTTTTTGAATGCTGAGTTTTAACCCAGCTTTTTCACTTTTGTCTTTCACTTTTATCAAGAGGCTCTTTAGTTCCTCTTTGCTTTCTGCCATAAGGATGGTGTCATCCATATATGTGAGTTTGTTGATATTTCTCCTGGCAATCTTGATTCCAGCTTGTGTTTCATCCAGCCCAGCATTTCACATAATGTACACTGCATTTAAGTTAAATAACCAGGGTGACAATATACCAACTATCTTAACCTTAAGCTGAATGAGTTCCTGGTTGCTCAATATTTGTTAAACTAGGCTCTTTCAGTGTGTAAGCTATTATATATCCTGGGATCACTAGACAGCTTCAGGGAGTCAATTTGTTAAATGGTACCCTATTGCTTCAAAGAGGCCAGGTATACTACAGGGAGAAACTAAGCTTTTAAGATCATGAACATTGATGTATTTTACCAAAGGTACAAAATTTCCTGCCTCTCTGAGCCAATGCTCTGGGATCAGACATGAATGACATCTCTGTATTCTTTTTTAAAGATTTCATGCTTTTTTCCCCTCCTATTGGATATGGATTACTATGTTAAAGCAAAGAAGTTAAAATTTAAAATCATTTTTAGAGTAGGTAAAAATGAGTTCTATGTAGATGAAGTGAATTTCCCAGACTCACTGAATATAGTGGCTAACTCATCCTGGTTTGCCTTGGATTTTCCTGATTATAAAAGTCAAGGTCTTAAACTAAAAATCCTAAACTAAACCTGAATCCTTTCAGTCATCCTACCTTTTAAACAAGACCACAAATTCTTCAGTGGCAGAGATTGGTTTACCTATCCTTTGTATCCACAGTCTTCCCCCTTCTTTTCCCTCACCACAATATCCAGTATGAACTTTACCAAATATCTACAGTCCAAAGGAATGTCATCTAAGAAGCCAGAACTTAAAGCAGCAGAGGAAGATCACCCAGTTTTCTAGTATTTGGCTTTATTCTCTTAATGTCCTGAATACTGGAGGGATTGAGAAGACCAAGAGAGGGAGAGTAAGGAAGATGGAGGATGCATCCATAAAATGCTATTTATGGTCTAGGAAGAAGCTTTGGTTAAGTTATTGGCTTTTCTCCAGGGTCAAACAGTTCCAAATTTCCAGAGGAAGCCCCTGGAAGGAACTTTTCCAGGAGAAATCACCATGTAAGTTTCCTCAATGAGATCAAAGCAAGTGTCCATCTGGTGATTTCCTGTTCCATCTCCCTTCACCCCTGGAGATCATCCTTATGATGCAATTTACGGACTGTGATCAACCAAATACTTGTCACAGTTTCAAAGCTGAAGTGTATTCACATGCTTATTGTTATAGTAACCATCAATAATATTAATAAAATCCTGTCTGGTTGAACCAGATGAATGGGACATGTAAACACAGACAAGAATAGCCATATCAGATGTCAACACAGAACAACATAAGCATAACTGTCTGTATGTTGGTTATCATCTTCCACCCCACCCCAGCAGCTACATCTGTCTTGCTTGTGTTGAAATACCAAATGACTTCTGTGTAAGGGCTATATAAATAGGTATACAGCAGAAAAAAGTCTTCTTTGACCTTGAAAATAAGACAAAGAGAATTAATTTACCACGAGTTTAGTATTCCATGAAACTAGGAGTTCCCTGTGTAATATTTGTACATTGTTCACCAATAACTGTCATCATAAAACACATTGTCCATGAAGCTTGTTCTTATTAAATATTCACTTTGCACATGTAAGTTACTGAAATAGTGGTTGATTTTAGCTGGAGGGTTAATAGACAATAGCTTGATGATTAGTGCATTACTTAGATTCTTGTTTTGTAAAATGGTATTAATATAATCAAACCTTATTGGCTATTGTGATAATCTAATGAGATGAGGTAAGCAAAGCTTGTAGCACAGTGATAGCATATAAGTACTTGGCAAATGAAATATCATGGGGGGCTATCTAACATAGTGGTCATGGGCTTTGAAGTTTGTTCAAATTCCAGGCTTTTCACTTTCCAGCTGTGCATCTTTTGACAAGTTTCATACATCTCCTTCAGCCTTAGATGACTTTCTTCATTTACTGAATGGAGAACTTAATAGTATCTACATTATAGGTTGTTATGAGAATTAGGTGATGTTATGTACCAAAGGTACTTCATTGGTTAAGACTTGGCCAGTACTCAGTAAATAGTAGCAATTGCTGACATTACTAGTAATGGTGGTATTATAACTGTGAGTAGCTTAATAATGTGATGGAACAGTGTTGTAACAAAGATTGGGTAAAAAAATTCTTGGTTGTAGTTGGGGAGACAGGATGGGATTATGCAGCTAATGATTACAATCTTTTGCTGTCCCTGTTTACCTTGGTACATACTGGAAGTGCTACTCTTTGAACTTCTAACTTTTAAATTTCACTTTCAAAATCCTAGGTATAAATTAGTGCTATAAATATGATCTCTATTGTTTCTCTATTATGTTCTCTATTGATTCTAGACTTAAAGCCCATTTCTGACCTATTTCTAGGTTTCTTTTCTCCCACCTTTTTGTACTGTCATTCTTCATCTTTGCTAGATTCCCTTCTGATTTTTGTAGTCTATGAAACCAGAATTTTGGTAATATATAGTCTTTATCAGTTGGAAGACTTTGGTATCGGGAATAAGAATGAGAAGTTCATTTCCTAACATCATCCAACCATGATGTTTCTGGTCTCAGAGAGATATTTAGCCCCTTAATAATCTTCTTTCCAACATCTTTTTTTTTCTTCTGTTTTTGTTGTTCAGTCATAAAAAGACATCTATTTTTAAGAGGATTCATTGGAGCAGTCATGACATGTAGGGCACTAATATTTTAGAGATTTTCTTTCAATCAAAGAGGAGCATTTGTTTGCTAGTACAACACTTACTTTCCTTCTTTTCTTTTTATGTCAGCAAACAATACAATAAATTGATTGTTTTCTCAGCACTCTGCTCAACAACTAGCTTAATGGATTTAAAAAAAAAAGCCAAAAAACAAACTAGCAAACAAAGTGATTCTAGTAACAGAACTTCCTGGTTGTCTTAGAGTCACATTAGGCAAAGCCCTAGACTTTTTGTTTGAGGCGATAGGGACTAGAGGCCTGTAGTTAATCTTTTATTGTCCTTAGGAGTCTTTGCTTACTGCAACTGTTTCATCTTCCCAACTAGATGTGGATTTCCTTTACAGAGAAATTTTTTCCTGGTTTGCTTTCTTTTCTCTAAGAACTGATCTCTACTCATAGTACCAAAACTCTGTGGCTATAACTGTACCAAACAACTTTATTTTCTCTGTGGCCATAGCAGTTTGTACCAATGGTAGACAGCCAAACCAGTCTCTGCCAATCAGAATCTTTCTCTTGGGAATTTGGAAACCAGATTCTGGGACGCCTATTAGTTGATGGTGTCAGAGCAATAGGTTCAGGGCTGCAGGGCTGGGCCACTGTATTAGTTATTTATTTCTGTACAACAAATCACCCCAAAGTTAACATTTTTAAACAAGAAACACTGATTATCTCATGGTTTCTGTGGGTCAGAAATATAATGGCTTAGATATCCACCTCTACTGTATTATCTCTCACAAGTCTTCAATCCAAGTTCTGTATATTGATAACGTTAATTGACCAGGGTTGTGGTCTTATCTGAAGGATTGACTTGTACGATGTTTCCATTATTAATCATATGGTTGTTGGTAGGATTCAGTTCCTCATGGACTGTTGGAAAGGTGGTCTCAATTCCTTCCTGGTTGTTGATTAGGGGCTTCCTTAAGTTCCTTGCTTGATGGGGGTCTCCATAGGGAAGATGGCTTTCACCAGAGAACAAAGGAATGAAAGAGAGAGAAACACAAAATGGAAGCCACACTCTGTTTGTAACCTAACGTTGCAAGTGCCATTTCATAATTTTTGTCATTTCTACCCATGAGAAGGAGGTGACTAGCTCTGTTCCAGACCAAAGGGCAGATGATTACATGAGGATGTACATATGAGGAGGCAGACATTGCCAATCATCTTGGACGTTGCCTACCTCTAAGATGTGGAGTCATCTATGTCAGAGCATAGCTTGACGTAGGGTCAGTCTATGCTCTGATCCCCAGTGATTCTTGTTTCTCCTATGTGCAAAGTAGACTTATGCCTACCCAGAAGTATGGCATTACAGCCTCATTTCAAAGTCTAGAACCTCACTGTCTAAGTCAGTTCCAGGTTTGGATGAGGCACCTCAAGAATTGTTCCTTAAATACTGCTCTTTGAATATGTTTTCTCTTAATCAGTAAACATGTAAGGCTAAAAAGAAATTATCTGTCCTCAGCATGTATAATACATAATTATGATACAGACATAGATTAACTAGTCCATTCCTATTCAAAAAGACACGAGAAGCCACAAAAGATTTACTAGTTAATAGCAACTCTGAAATTTGGACAATCAAATTGGAAATACCTTCATTGTGTCTCAAGGCCTGAGAATAATACTTCATGGCTCTTGGCTCTGCTCTCTGGGTATCTTGGATGCAACCTGTGAGTCATCTTTATTTTTTGTATGAAAGGTAACAAGTTTCAGCTGAGTAGTTTTCTCAGCCTAATTCCTACTTGTTAAAATTTGGGGGTCAAACTCCCTCTTTTCATTTTGTATTGCCTCTACTCCTTTGGAGAAGGAAATGGTGACCCACTCCAGTGTTCTTGCCTGGAGAATCCCAGGGACGGGGGAGCCTGGTGGGCTGCCGTCTATGGGGTCACACACAGTCGGATACGACTGAAGTGAGTTAGCTACTCCTTTTAGCATAAGATGGCAGTGTTTCTGCTGATTTAATTCTCTCAGAAATATCGTGTGCTTCTTATGAATGTCATTGGAGTTAGGATTGCCATTAGATAAAGTCCATACTCATAAATCTCTTTGGGAAAAGCCCTTCTTCACATTGAGCTGGTGCTTAAATAAGTGAGGGACAATGCATTTAAGATTTTTAGAGCACCTGCTGTTTGAGAGACTCCTTAATCTCTGTAAAGGGACTTTTGTGTGATGGAATAATACTATTAGGCATCACCTATTTTTTTTTTTTTCCTGAGGTCTGAACAAAAAGTTTTACAGTCATACCCTGAACTTTATCTTTCAACCATGTTCTCCCAGCCAACCTCTTTATTTGCTCCTTCCTTGAAAACCATTTGTTAATTTTAGAATTGTTTGCCATTTGAAGTGAAAGCTGTTGATTCCTGGTTTCTTTTCAAACAGTCCTTTTTATTTATCTTCTTTCACATTTGTAAGAAGAAAACCAGGAAGCACCTTCAACATTCTACTTGGAAATATTCTTAACCAGATCATACATTTTATTAGGAACATTTTCTACTTTTCACACAACTACAGATGACAGTGTTGCTAAGCTTTCTGCCTCTACATAATAAAGATCCTCCTTTTTTCAGTTTTTGATAACATGCACCTAAATTCTTTTTTTGAGCCCTCACTGGCAGCATCCCCGAAGTCCAGAATTTGACTAAAAATGTGCTCGAGGCAATTTAGGCTTTCTCTAAGCATTGCTCCTTATAACCCTGTAACCTTCATCCACCTTCTGGCCCTAAAGACATACCTACATTTCTAGGTATTTGTTATGGTACCAAAACCCGTATTACTTATCTGTATGCAAACATACCCTGCCACCCCCGCAATTTAATGGCTTTTAACAATAAGCATTTATTATCTCCATTTTTGTGGGTCAGGAATCTCCGAGTTATTTAGATGTCTCTGCCTTAAGATCGCTCACAAGTTTTCCATTGGAGTTTTGGCTGTGGCTGCAATCTCATCTGAAAGCTTGCCTGAGGTCAAATCCATTTCTAATCACTGTCACTCATGTGGTCCTTGACAGGCTACTCTTCTTCATGAGCTGTTGGACAGAAGTTCTCATGTTCTTAGTGGTTGTTATTTGGAGGCTTCCCTCAATTCCTTTCTCTGTGGGACCCTTCATGAATCAAATCATAAAATAGCAGCTGGTGACACTCACAATGAACAAAGAGTGAAAGTTTTCAGGTTAGATCTCTTTAACCTAATCTTGGAAGTGACATGCTATTGTTTCTGTTGTATTCTATATTGGAAATGAGTTACAGGGTCCAATCCACACTCAGGTATAACAAATTACACAAGAGTGTCAAAGTGAAGATGTGGAGATCACTGAGGGTCATTTTGGAGGTCACCTATCACAAACTGCCATCTTATGCTATAAGCAGGGACAGAGAAGAAACAAAATGTACAAGAAAGGTGGAGATAAGGACCACATTCTGCCTTGACTCTAATCTCTTTCTATAGCCTTCACAAGGACCAATTGCATTACTTGCTCTTGGCTTCCATAATATATCCCTATAATCTGTGCAGCAAATTCTCATTTTTTTCTTCCCCTTCAGTTCAGTCAGTTCAGTTCAGTTCAGTCGCTCAGTCGTGTCCGACTCTCCGCGACCCCATGAATCACAGCATGCCAGGCCTCCCCGTCCATCACCAACTCCCGGAGTTCACTCAAACTCATGTCCACAGAGTCGGTGATGCCATCCAGCCATCTCATTCTCCGTCATCCCCTTCTCCTCCTGCCCCCAACCTTTCCCAGCATCAGAGTCTTTTCCAGTGAGTCAACTCGTCGCATGAGGTGGCCAAAGTATTGCAGTTTCAGCTTTAGCATCAGTCCTTCCAATGAACACCCAGTTCTTCCCCTTAAGATAGCTTAAATGACTTCTGTTACTTGACACTGAAAAAGCCTTGAGTAAGGCAGGATTGTACTTCATCAGTATTAGGTCTAGACCCTTATTAGGTTTTCAAACCACATTTGCACTAGTTAAACAAAATGTTGATCTTTTCTAGAATATTCCCTGTGGGACTCTGGTGTCATCTTAAACATAAACCATCACCAGCAAGAATAACTCCTATTTCAGTGTTTGGTGTCAAGCATAACTTCTAAGGGATAGAATTTCACACAGACTAAGTGGTTAGATCAGGCCCTGGTGGGGTGAGTTGTTTGTCATAGCTGTTTTTATTCAGTTTTACAATATTTGTGTGAGGATCAAACTTCCTGTCATCGGCCCTTGCATTCCACACATAGGCAATAGTGCTGAGGGGAGATGCTAAGACTGTAATAACTGGGAAAGGAGAATTGAAAGTTGCCCACAATACATTCCTTGCTCCAAATAGTCTGAGGCAGGGACCTTTATCATTAGTCTTAGCGTGGTCCAATGTGTTTTAGAGTTTCATTCTTTCAGCTTTTCACCACTAACCCCATGCAAAGGGCTTGGCTCTGTGGTAACGTGGACTAACTGTGAAGTGTTCAAAATGTCATGTTTTGGCAAAACGTGGAAATTCCTTTGAGGACAACTGTGGCTCATTGTCAGAGATAATCCTTTTAGGCATTCCATGTCTGGCAAATATGGCCTTCAATTTGTGGACTCTTGTGGTAAATTGGTATTGTTCAAGCTTTCCAGTCCTGAGATTTTTATTGTAGTTATGCTTTTTAATGATATATTCTCTGTTACTTTTTCTTCCAGATAAACATATTGGTGCCAATGTTCTGCTGTGGTCTGGTTGAAACTGGGATATCATTAATTAAAAAAAGAAAAAAATATATGTACATATATATTATACACCTTTCAAGTGAGATTGGACTTTGCTCATGAGTCTGTTTATTTACTATTGAAACTACTGGACTGAAAGAATAGGCTCTTGATGGCATTTCATATTCTTGCTGGAACCATGACAGAATTTGAAAACTTCAAGAGACCATAGAGATTGTCTGCGTCACAGCTCTCAGTTCAGAATCAACCTTAACTGATCCTGGGCTTGAAACCAGAGTTCTTGACTCTTTCCTTTCACCGTGCTATTTTTAACTTGATCGAATCTCTTATTGTTAAACAGCTTTATACAGCCAAGAGAAATTGAGCTTAACTTTTTAATGAACATCTTATATCATTATCTCTTTCTTTCTATGTTTATTCTACTTTTAGAACACTTCCAAAGATAGTAAACTCACATTTACCTAGAAGCCAAATGTAATTTAACATTCCTAAATTTTCTAGACTCTGCAATCTTTGGATTTCTTTGACATTGAATGACAATAATTGGATACCCTGAGTTATGTAGCTGTAGGAAGTCCAATTCTCTCTCTAAGTATTCTGAGAATGCTCGGTTTGCAACAGGAATGATAGAATATCGTATGGTTACTCATTTGCTTTATCCCACAATACACACACACAACAGTCTTGGAATAATAATACCAATCCTTTCACCAACAATATGATTTGGAGTCTGTTTTTAAAGTTCCTTTGGTCTTTCTCTCTATGTGGTTATGTGACCAGCTGGATACACATTTAGGTTCTTTAGTTTCATTTTAACTTTTCTTGGAATGAATTTTTTAATTTAACTTTTTACAGCCATGTAAAATATGTACACAAGTTCAAAGTTAAATTTATAAAACAAGATATAGAGAAGTCTTGAATTTTTCTGTGCATTCCACAATAGAATTACAGTTAACTATTTTTTAAAATTATGACTTATCTTTTCATTTTATGTTTGCCATACATATCTTTTATATAAATAATATTTCACTATGTGGTTTTTTGTTTTTAATCTCTCTTTTTTCTTATAGTGTATATATATGTTAATATTTTATATTTATAAATGTTTGCTTTTAATTGTAATGGTGAATAAATGCATTTCATATTTTCCTTTCCAATATAAATATTGTTTCTAATCTAATTGTAGTGGCCAGAACTTTTAATACAATATTGAATAAAAGTGAGAATATACATTATGTTCTTATTCCTAATCTTAAGGAGGAGAGCTTATTTAGCTTTTTCCATAGATACCCTGTATCAGGTTGAGGGAATTCCTTTCTATTCCTAGTTTGTTGAATTTTTGTGTTTTTTTGGTCAGAAAAGAACTTTGGTGTTTGTTAAGTATTTTTATGCTTTCACTGAGCTAATATATGGTTTTAAAATTTTAGAATGTTAATATGATATCAATAATATTATACTGATTTTCAAATGTTAAAAACATTACATTCTGGGTTATGCTATAATATTGTTTTTATATATTGTAAGATTCAATTTGCTAAAGTTTTGTTTAGTCTTTATGTATTCATGTTCATAACAGATATTTGTTTGCAACTTACTTTTCTTTTAATATCTCAGTCTAGACATTTGGAATCAGGAAAATCTTGGCTTTTACAGAGTATGCTGGGAAGTATTCTCTTCTCTTCAGCTTTTCGTAATGGTTTGTGTAGAATTGGTGTTATTTCTTAAATATTTGGTAGAATTCACCAGAGAAGCTATGCCGATTGAAGTTTTCTTTGCACAAAGGCTATAAATTCAATTTTAAAAGAGCTACAGGGATATTCAGTTTGCCGACATCTTCTCTTTTAAAGTTTATTTTTAATTGGAGAATTGCTTTATAACATTGTGTTGGTTTCTGACACATATCAACATGAATCAGCCATAAGCATTCATTTGTCCCCTCCCTCTTGAAGTTACCTCATGCTTCCCACCCCCACCCCACCCCTCGAGGCTGTCAATTTGCAGGGCAGCAGTGGAGGCATTGGCGGCTGAGATGGTAAAGAATCAGCATGCTATGCAGGAGACCTGGGTTCGATCCCTGGATTGGGAAGATCTCCTGGCGAAGGAAATGGCTACCCACTCCAATATTCTCAGCTGGAGAATTTCATGGACAGAGGAGCCTGGCAGGCTATAGCCCATGGGGTCGCAAAGAGTCGGACACGGCTGGGTGACTTTCACTTCACAGTGGAGACAAAGACATAGACAACAGACTTGTGGACACAGTGGGGAAAGGAGAATATGGGACACATAAGGGGAGCAGCACTGAATCATGCACGTTACCATATGGAAAACAGACAGCTGGTGGGAGCTGGCTATCTACATCTTTTTTAGTGAACATTGAGTTTGTGTCTTTCACAAAATTAGCCCATTTCATCTAACTTGTCAAACTTATTGGCAGAAAGTTATTTGTGCATGTGTGTGCTCAGTTGTGTCAGACTCTTTGCAAACCTATGGGCTATAGCCTACCAGGGTTCTCTGTCCATTGGATTCTCCAGACAAGAATACTGGAGTGGGTTGCCATGCCCTCCTCCAGGGAATCCTTCCAACCCAGGGATCAAACCTGTGTCTCCTGTGGCTGTGCACTGCAGGCAGATTCTTTACAGTTGAGGCATCCAGGAAGCCCCAAAGTTGCTTGTAATATTTCTTTATTATTCTTTTAATATTTATCAATTTTGGAATGATGTTACCTCTCTCATTCCTGATACTAATAACTTTTTCCTTTTCTCCTTTTCTCTTTAATCAATTTGGCTAGAAGGTTATCCATTTTATTTATTTTCTCAAATAAACTGCTTTTCATTTAATTGAACTTCTGTGTTGTTTTTCTTCTATTTCACTGGTTTTCATTCTAATCTCTATTATTTCTTTTATTTTGTATACAATGGATTTAGTTAATTCCTTTTTTTCCAGTTCCTTCAGGTGGGAAAGTGAAAGTCGCTCAAGTTGTGTCTGACTCTTTGTGACCCCATGGACTATACAGTCCATGGAATTCTCTGGGCCAGAATACTGGAGTGGGTAGTTATTCCCTTCTCCAGGGGATCTTCCCAACCCAGGGACTGAACCCAGCTTTCCCACATTGCAGGCAGATTCTCTACCAAATGAACCACAAAGTAGCCCAAGAATACTGAGAGGTAGCCTATCCCTTCTCTGGCGGATCTTCCTGACCCAGGAATCTAACCCAGGTCTCCCTCATTGCAGGTGGTTTCTTTACAAGCTGAGCCATCAGCTGAGACAGTGGGAGCTGTCATTTAATTGAAACCTTTATTACTTTCTAGTAAAGGAATTTATTACTATAAAATTCCCTCTAATTCCTGTTTGGCTGCAACTCACAAATTTGGAGATACTTTTTCATTGTCATACAGTTTAAATACTTCTTAACCTCCCTTTTGATTTCTTCTTTTACCCATAGGTTACTTAGATAGTTTCTGATATACATTTTCTGTGTTTTATTTCTAATATAGCTCCATTGTTGTTTGAAAAAATACTTTGAATAGTTTTAAATTTATTGAGATTAGTTTAATAGCTTAGAATATGATTTATACAATCTGTTTTTTTTCCCTTTCCCTGCATCTTTTGGATTGATTATTTTTTATAATTCTGTTTAATCTTTTTTTGTTGTTGATTTCTTATCCATAGTTCTTTGTTTTCTTTTCTTTCTTTTTATTTTGGAGATTAACTTAGAGTTTGTAGCACTTATTTTTAAATTATAACTGTTTACCTTCAAGTTATTTTATACATTTTAAGTATACTATAAGAAACTTATATAGAGCTCCATTTCTTTAGAGTCAGTCATTAGTTTCTTAGTTTCCTTTGGTGGTATCATGTTTCCTTGATTTTTCCTGATCTTTATGGTCTTGGACTTGTTTCTGTGCATTTGGAGAAGTAGGTACCTCTTCTAGGCTTTGCAGACTCCTTCGGAAGGCAAAGTCCTTCACCAGTCAGCCCTTCCAGAGATTCTGGGTAGGCTGGCTGGTGGTGTCTGTGGGCCAGTGGTCTTTAGGGACTGCTGGAGTCCACAGGTGGGCAGGTCTAATGCTTTGGTCAACAGGTGAGCCAGCCTGGTGCTTGGGTCCATGGGGACCCGCCTTGTGCTTAGGTCCTCAGGGGTAGTCCTGGAGCCTGGGTTCCCTAAGTGGGCCTGGGACTTGAATTTGAGGGAATGGGCCTGGAACTTGGGTCTCTGTGAGTACAGCTGGATCTTGGCTCCGCATGGGCCATTCAGGTGCTGGGGACCACTAGGGTGGGCCCCAGTGTCTTAGTCTGTGGGAGTTGGTCTGCTCCTAGCACTGTCTGGGAACCTGGTTTCACTGGAGTGACCTGAAATTTGGTGCCATGTGAGGTGACCAGGCACTCGGACAAGCCTGGAGTTCGGAGACAGCCTGTTACCTGGCATTTGAGGGTAGCAAGATATTAGCCTGGAGGTTGAGTCTGCGGGGGCTGGCCTGCTAGGGTTGGTTTGAAATTTGGGTCTATGGGACCCTGTCTGGAGTCAGGGGCCAGCTTGGCGCTAGGATGGGCTGTGGACTTGTGCTCCTGGGAATCCACTGGGAGCTGTCTAGGGCTGCAGGTGGGGGCCTGCTGCTCTGGTGGCCATGGTGAAGGGTGTTTATTTCACTCTCTTTTTCCCACAGGGACGGTGCCTCTCTGTGAAGACTTGCTGGGAAAGGGACAGTGGGAGTAATGTGAATCTATCTTCCCTTCTCTCCAGTGCATCTTTCCTTCTTTCTGTGCTTCGTCCATGTTCCACAACCCCTCACCTGGAATCCTGAGCTCTTGCGAAGGTATTTTCACATGTGAATAGTTGTTCAAACTGATATTTTCTTTTGGGAAGGAGAGCAAGAAATTCCTATGGCACCATTTTCTGATGTCACTCCAAAAGTCTGTCACCTCTTCCTTTGAAAGATATTTCTACTCATTAATAGAATTCTAGGGTGAAAGTTTTCTTTCCTCAGTTACATTGCTCCATTGTCATTTGAATTGCATTATTTCTGACGAGACTCTCTTCCTCTGTATAAAACGTGCCAATTCTCTTTAACCACTTTTAAGGTTTTACTGTTATCATGAGATTTAAGCAATTGATCATGATGTCCTTTGCTGCATTTTTCTTAATGTTTTATGTACTGATGGTTCTATGAGGTTCTCTGGCCTGTGAGTTTCAGTTTATATCAAATGTGGACAATACTTTGGCCACGATTTCTTAAAAAATTGTTTCTTTCCTTTACGCCACTTTAAGACTTGAATTACACATACATTAGGTCACTTGAAGTTGTCCTTTAGCTTACTGATGACGTACTTATTTATTTAAAACTCTCTTTTTCTCTATGCGTTCTATTTTTAATAGTTTATATTGTTGTTGTCTAGATCACTAATCTTTTCTTCTTCGAAATCTAATCTGCTTCTATTTTTATCCAGTATGCTTTTTATCTCTAAAATATCTGTATTTTATCTATCTGTCTTATCTTTATATCTTCTGTGTCTCTACTGAACATGTTCCGTATTTTCTCTAGCCTCTTGAACATAGGGTATACAGTTAAAATTTATATGTGGTGGAAAATATTTAACAACTGGCTTTTTGGCCAAAACAAAAAACAAAAACCTCACAACATCGCAGCCTTTATTTGTCAATTTGAAAATTTTTGTGCTTTAAATTATCCCACTCTGGCTAATTTCAAACTACCAACATGTAATAATTGAATGTAGAATTGAGAAGAGATGCAAAATAAGAACACACTATTTCATAATATCTTCACCACATGATTATAATAACCTTAACCTCAGAAGCATAGATCATACTAAAACATAAGAAAATAATTAGCAAGATGAGTTTTGCTATTTGTTATCTTTGCTTTAACTGTAAATTATTTGTGAGTCTATATAATTTTAACAATGGTCATGTTTAACGACTGACTTGTAAAATTCCCAGTAATTGAGAATAATTGAAAAATTGGCTCCCCTGAGCCAGTATGACCTGATTTCAGTACACCACTGGATAATAATTCTCTTAATATCTTTATCTGTTAATTCTGTCTGTGTTATTGCTGGGTCAGTTTGTTTGAGTTTTCCCCTCACTATGGTCATACTTTCTTCTTTTGTTTGATGTCTGGTAATTTTTAATTGTAAATTTTACCTTGTTGGATACTGGATATTTTTGTACTATTATAAATGTTATTGCCTTTTTTGGTGACACCATTTGATTTCTTGGAAACAGTTTCATACTATATGCTTGATTTTAAGTTTTTGTTTGTTTGCTCTTGGTGGGACATAGCAGCGTTTAGCATAGGGTTACTTTTTCTACAATACTGTGGCCAAAACTCTCTTGAGTACTGTACCCAATGCCCTGGATTGCACTCTGACTGGTGGGAATAGAAATCACTCCCCAAGAGCCCCCAAGAACAGTTTCTTCTAATCCTTTCAGGCGTCTCTTTCCCTGCTTACTAGTTTTCTTCCATGAAGGAACTGATCATATTCAGATGAAGACTCAAGGAGGACACTTCACTGATGTCTCTCTTCCTCATTCCCTCTTCATCCTCCGTCTCTCTCTCTCCCCGGCTCTCTGTCTCTCCCTACCACTCACTCCACCTCTCTCCCTCCCTCCTCTCTAGTATTTTCCCCTGTGAACTATGGCTGCCTTGACCTCCCTAGATTTCCAGCTCTTATATACCCAACCCCACGAGAAGAACTCTGAGATCTTCCTGAGTCTCCCCACCTGCCGTGAGGTCTGGATACTGTCTATGGACAGTACACTGGGACAATAGTAGGGCTACTGTTGGTTCTCTCTTTTTCAGAGAAAGAAGATGCTAGATGTCTTTCATTGCTAGATGGCTAATGTCTTGATAATCATTGTTTTATGTATTTTGTCTTTTTCTTTTACTTGTTCATATGAGATGGTACATTTTGGTCTCTGTTAATCCTTCTAGGCTGGCACTGAAGTTTCTTTTTTAAAAAATTAATTTTTATTTATTTATTTACTTATTTTTCAATTGGAGGCTAATTACTTTGCAATATTGTATTGGTTTTGCCACACACTGACATGAATCTGCCCCGGGTGTACATGTGTTCCCTATTTTGAACCCCCCTCCCACTTCCCTCCCCATATCATCCCTCTGGGTCATCCCACTGCACCAGCCCCAAGCATCCTGTATCATGAATCCAACCTGGACTGGCGATTTGTTTCATATATGACAATATACATGTTTCAATGCCGTTCTACTAAATCATCCCACCCTCGCCCTCTCCCACAAAGTCCCAAAGACTATTCTATACATCTGTGTCTCTTTTGCTGTCTCACATACAGGGTTATCATTACCATCTTTCTAAATTCCGTATACATGCGTTAGTATACTGTATTGGTGTTTTTCTTTCTGGTTTACATCACTCTGTATAATAGGCTCCAGTTTCATCCACCTCATTAGAACTGGTTCAAATGTATTCTTTTTACTGGCTGAGTAATACTCCATTGTGTATATGTACCACAGCTTTCTTATCCATTTGTCTGCTGATGGACATCTAGGTTGCTTCCATATCCTGGCTATTATAAACAGTGCTGCGATGAACATTGGGGTCCATGTGTCTCTTTCAATTCTTGTTTCTTTGGTGTGTATGCTCAGAAGTGGGATTGCTGGGTCATATGGCAGTTCTGTTTCCAGTTTTTTAAGGAATCTCCACACTGTTCTTCATAGTGGCTATACTAGTTTGCATTCCCACCAACAGTGTAAGAGGGTTCCCTTTTCTCCATACCCTCTCCAGCATTTATTGCTTGTAGACTTTTGGATAGCAGCCATTCTGACTGGCATGAGATGGTACCTCATTGTGGTTTTGATTTGCATTTCTCTGATAATGAGTGATGTTGAGTATCTTTTCATGTGTTTTTTAGCCATCTGTATGTCTTCTTTGGAGAAATGTCTGTTTAGATCTTTGGCCCATTTTTTGATTGGGTCGTTTATTTTTCTGGAATTGAGCTGCAGGAGTTGTTGTATAGTTTGGAGTTTCTTTGTCAGTTGCTTCATTTGCTATTATTTTCTCCCATTCTGAAGGCTGTCTTTTCACCTTGTATATAGTTTCCTTTGTTGTGCAGAAGCTTTTAATTTTAATTAGGTTCCATTTGTGTATTTTTGCTTTTATTTCCAATATTCTGGGTCATGGAGGATCCTGCCATGATTTATGTCGGAGAGTGTTTTGCCTATGTTCTCCTCTAGTAGTTTTATAGTTTCTGGTCTTATGTTTAGATCTTTAATCCATTTTGAGTTTAAGTTTCTAAACATTTTTTAGTTTAAAAAGTTCACTCTTTTAATTTTATATTTATCTTAATGCATTATCTATTTTATCTATTCATTTGCCCCTTCTCATTTAGTTGTAATTACTGATATTATATATTATTTTATTTATGTTCTTTTCTGAGTTCTATTTTTTCCCTAAGGATTCTTCTTAAGATGTATGTGCTCTTTCAATACTTTGATCATTTTCTTGATTGATTTTTAGCTCATTTTGAAACATTAGGTTACAGTTTTTATGTTTTGTACACATAACATTTTGGAGCACTTTCATTGTTTAAAAGGATGTTATTCTGCTCTTTATCTCTTTTTAAAATTATCTTATATGGTTTTTGATTATGATCCTTGCTTGGGCCTTACTTTAAGTAAAATGAATATTTCTCTGTTTTCAGGATCGTGGGATGGGCCAAGATAACTTCTCAAATTTCGTGACTTGAATTTTTCACAAAGAAATTGATAAATAGACTCATGTTTTCTATTATTGTCTTTTCCTAACCCCCCTCCCCTTTCGCTTTTGTTTCTCCGTCATTCTGTATTTGAGTCGTCTTAGGAATGTCTCCTTTCTGTTGAGATTTATCCTGGGTAAGTATCTTAGACTGTTAATTTCAAGGTTTCATGTAGCTTGGATGGATCCAGGTTCTTCATACTTTACTGTGTACTCCCTGTACTCACTCTGAACAGTGAACCTCTCCCAGTTCAGCTACTGACCTTAAGTTGGCCCACCGTGCTGCCCAGTGAATATCTACCGGGGATTTTGGAGTTCTCACATTCTCGAGTGCACTAGACACTCTGCTATTTTCTTCTGGGTAGATCCTGATGCCATGCAGACTTTGTAGTTGTTGTTAGTTCTCTCTCTTTCTCATTTCTTATTTAGTGATTTGTGGTGTTCCCTGTCTTCTAGTTTTTTGATGGATTTATCCAGGGACACATTTGTAGCTATGTGCAGGAGGTAGAATAATAGTTCCACTCTCCCCACCCATAAGGTATCTCCATCCTAATCCTGGAACCTGTGAATCTGTTATTTTACATGGTAAAAGGTGCTTCACAGATGAAGTTAAGGATCCTGAGATAGGGAGGTTATACTTTATTATCTGGATGGGCCCAGTGAAATCATACAAGTACTTGAAAGTGAAAGAGGGAGGTAGAAGAATCAGAAAAGAAAATATTGATGGAAGCTGGGGTTTAGTCAAGTCTTAAAAAAGACTTGACTGCTGGTTCTGATGATGGAGGAAGGGGATTGTCCTGGGTAGAAAGGAAAAGAAGATCTAAATCTTTGAAACTCACCTAATCCAATGCTGCTGCTGCTGCTGCTAAGTTGCTTCGATCATGTCCGACTCTGTGCAACCCCATAGATGGCAGCCCACCAGGCTCCCCCGTCTCTGGGACTCTCCAGGCAGGAACACTGGAGTGGGTTGCCATTTCCTTCTCCAAATGCTAAGTTGGTATATTAGCTTCAACTGGCTACTGCAAAAAATTATCACAAACTTAGTGGTTTAAAACAATAGAAATTGATTCTCTAACATTTTTGCAGCCTAGAAGTCTGAAATCCAGGTGTTGGGAGGGTTGTGCCCCTTCCAAAGCTCTAGGGAAGAATCCTTCCTGACCTCTCCCAGTTTCTGATCACTCCAGATGTTCCTTGGTTTGTGGCTGCATAATTCCAACCTCTGCCTCTGTCTTCACCTGGCATTTTCATCTGTGTCTTCTCCTCTTCTGTCTCTTATAAAGATACCTGTCATTGGATTTAGGGTTCATCTGGATAATCTAGGGTGATCTCCACTTGAGATCATTAGCTTAGTTTTATCTGCAAAACCCCTTTCCCTAAATAAATTTACCTTTAAAAGTTCCATAGTTTAGAATGTAGAAGTTTAATATATATATATAATTTAATTTATTTTAAAAGTAGACTTTATTTTTTAGAGTAGTTTTGGGTTCACAGCAAAACTAAACAGATACAGACATTTCCCATGTATCTCCTGCCTCACATACACATAGCCTCCCCGATTATCAGCGTTCCCCACTGTAGACAGACATTTGTTACAACTGATGAACCTGTGTTCGCACATCTTTATCACCTAAAGTCCATGGTTTACAACAGGGTTCATCCTTGGTGTTATATATTATATGGATTTGGATCAATTTTTGAAATTAAAAGACGCTTACTCCTTGGAAGGAAAGTTATGACCAACCTAGATAGCATATTAAAAAGCAGAGACATTACTTTGCAAACCAAGGTCCGTCTAGTCAAGGCTATGGCTTTTCCAATGGTCATGTATGGATGTGAGAGTTGGACTGTGAAGAAAGCTGATTGCCGAAGAATTAATGCTTTTGAACTGTGGTGCTGGAGAAGACTCTTGAGAGTCCCTTGGACTGCAAGGAGATCCAACCAGTCCATTCTAAAGGAGATTAGTCCTGAGTGTTCCTTGGAAGGTCTAATGCTAAAGCTGAAACTCCAATACTTTGGCCACCTCATGAAAAGAGTTAACTCACTGGAAAAGAGTCTGATGCTGGGAGGGATTGGGGGCAGGAGGAGAAGGGGACGACAGAGAATGAGATGGCTGGATGGCATCACCGACTCGATGGACATGAGTTTGAGTGAACTCTGGGAGTTGGTGATGGACAGGGAGGCCTGGCGTGCTGTGGTCCATGGGGTTGCAAAGAGTAGGACACGACTGAGCGACTGAACTGAACTGAACTGATAGTAATGTAACCACCATTATAGTGATACAGAGTGGTTTCATTGCCATAAAAATCCTCTGTGTTCCACCTATTCATCCTTCTTTCCCCCCTAATGATTGGAACCTCCATAACTTTTTATGGTCTCCACAGGTTTTCCTTTTCCAGAATGTCATGAAGTTAAGAGTCCTATAGTAGCCTTTTCTGATTGGTGTCTCTCACTTAGTAATATACATTTCTATTTCTTCCATGTCTTTTCATGGTTTGATAGTTCGTTTCTTTTACATAAGATCTTTTAAAAAATCATTTATTTATTTATTTATTTTTGGTTGCACTGGGTCTTCATTGCTGTATACGGGCTTTCTCTAGTTGTGGCCAGTGGGGGCTAGTCTTCGTTGCAGTGCACAGGCCTCTCATTTTGGTGACTTCTCTTGTTACAGAGCAGAGGCTCTAGAGCAGATGGGCTTCAGTAGTTGTGGCCTGTGGGCTCTAGAGTGAGGGCTCTGTAGCTGTGTTGCACGGGCTTAGATACTCCACAACACATGGACTCTTCCTGGACCAGCGATTGAACCCATGTCTTCTACATTGTCAGTGAATTCTCATCCACTGCATCATAAGGGAAGTCCTCATTTGTTTTTTTTTTGGTACTAAATAACATCTCATTGTGTGATATAAAACAATTTACTTATCCGTTCACCTACCAAGGGACATTCTGATTGCTTCCAAGTTTTGGGAGTTATGAGTGAAATGCTATAAACATCTGTATATGGGCTTTTTTTTTTCTTTTGTTTTCAATTCCTTTAGACAAATATCAAGGAGTGTGACTGCTGGACTTTATGGTAAGAGTATGTTTAGTTTTATAAGAAACTACTGAATGACCAGACATCTTGAAATGTGAAGTCAAGTGGGCCTTAGAAAGCATCACTACTAACAAAGCTAGTGGAGGTGATGGAATTCCAGTTGAACTATTTCAAATCCTGAAAGATGATGCTGTGAAAGTGCTGCACTCAATATGCCAGCAGATTTGGAAAACTCAGCAGTGGCCACAGACTGGAAAAGGTGTCTTCATCCCAATCCCAAAGAAAGGCAATGCCAAAGAATGCTCAAACTACCGTACAATTGCACTCATCTCACACTCTAGTAAAGTCATGCTCAAAATTCTCCAAGCCAGGCTTCAGCAATATATGAACTTCCAGATGTTCAAGCAGGTTTTAGAAAAGGCAGAGGCACCAAAGATCAAATTACCAACATCCGCTGGATCATGGAGAAAGCAAGAGAGTTCCAGAAAAAGATCTATTTCTGCTTCATTGACTATGCCAAAGCCTTTGACTGTGTTTATTGTGGATCACAATAAACTGTGGAACATTCTGAAAGAGATAGGAATACCAGACCACCTGCCCTGCCCTTGAGAAACCTGTATGCAGGTCAGGAAGCAACAGTTAGAACTGGACATGGAACAACAGACTGGTTCCAAATAGGAAAAGGAGTACGTCAAGGTTGTATATTGTCACCCTGATTATTTAACTTATATGCAGAGTACATCATGAGGAACGCTGGGCTGGAAGAAGCACAAGGTGGAATCAAGTTTGCCAGGAGAAATATCAATAACCTCAGATATGCAGATGACACCACCCTTATGGAAGAAAGTGAAGAGGAACTCAAAAGCCTCTTGAGGAAAGTGAAAGAGGAGAGTGAAAATGTTGACTTGAAGCTCAACATTCAGAAAACAAAGATCATGGCATCTGGTCCCATCACTTCATGGCAAATAGATGGGAAAACAGTGGAAACAGTGTCAGACTTTATTTTTTGGGGCTCCAAAATCACTGCGGATGCTGATTGCAGCCATGAAATTAAAAGACGCTTACTCCTTGGAAGGAAAGTTATGACCAGCCTAGATAGCATATTAAAAAGCAGAGACATTACTTTGCCAACAAAGGTCCGTCTAGTCAAGGCTATGGTTTTTCCAGTGGTCATGTATGGATGTGAGAGTTGGACTGTGAAGAAAGCTGATCGCCGAAGAATTGATGCTTTTGCTTTTGAACTGTGGTGCTGGGGAAGACTCTTGAGAGTTCCTTGGACTACAAGGAGATCCAACCAGTCCATTGTAAAGGAGATCAGTCCTGGGTGTTCACTGGAAGGACTGATGCTAAAGCTGAAACTTCAATACTTTGGCCACCTCATGCGACGAGTTGACTCACTGGAAAAGACTCTGATGCTGGGAGGGATTGGGGGCAGGAGGAGAAGGGGACGACAGAGAATGAGATGGCTGGATGGCATCACTGACTCGATGGACATGAGTTTGCGTGAACTCCAGGAGTTGGTGATGGACAGGGAGGCCTGGCATGCTGTGATTCACGGGGTCACAAAGAGTCGGGCACTATTGAGCGACTGAACTAACTAACTGACCAAATGACCAAACTGTCTTCCAAAGTGACTGTGCCAATTAGTATTCTTCCCAGCAATGAATGAGAGTTTTTGTCGCTGTATATTCTTCTCACTATTTAGTGCAACTTGGTTATAATAATTTATTAGTTCCAGGAGTCTTTTATTTTTTTTTTGGTTGATTCTTCTGGATTTTTTACATATATAAATGTTCTCGTCATCTGTATGAAAAAAGATAGCTTTCTTTCTTTCTTCCTAATGTGTTACTTTTATTTCCCTCCCTATGCATGTTCCTTTTTTCGGTCTTATTTCATTAGCCAAGACTCCAGTATGATGTTGAGAAGCACTGGTGAGGGAGGGAATCCTTGCTTTGTTCCTGATATCAGTGGGAAAACTTCAAGTTTTGCACCATTAAGTATGATGCTAGCTGTAAGATTTTTGTAGATATTCTTTATCAAGTTGAGGAAGTTCCTCTCTGTTCCTGTTAGTGGTATATCCTTTGAAGGTCCACAAAAACTGAGCACAATTGTATAAAACAGTTTGTGGAAGAAGGAAATTCCTTTTGTCAGATCGTAATTCTTCTACTCTGTAAGAAGATCATTTGTTAGAAATCCAGGTTCTTCTTTTATGATTATAGCTAATGATGATGAACTTGGGCCTTTATTTGTATATTTTTTATAGGTTACTGTATAACACTTGGGTTTTGATTACTTAATTAACAAAGCTATTTATCCCACTTTGGGAGAAGTGTAAGAAAAATCATTATAAACTAGCTATATTGGTGGCAGCCTGGATGGGAGGGGAGTTTGGGGGAGAATGGATACCTGTATATGTATGGCTGAGGCCCTTTGCTTTTCACCTGAAACTATCACAACATTGCTTGTTAATTGGCTATACTCCAACACGAAAAGGTAAAAAAAATAAACTAGCTATATTGTTCCTCTTGGGTTGAGGGAAAAAATTTAAAATTTGGAGGTCTTTGAATAAAATATTATAGCTCTTCACTTTCTATACAGCTAGTTCAGTTCAGTCGCTCAGTCGTGTCCAACTCTTTGTGACCCCATGAATCACAGCATGCCAGGCCTCCCTGTCCATCACCAACTCCCGGAGTTCACGCAAACTCATCCATAGAGTCGGTGATGGCATCCAGCCATCTCATTCTCTGTCGTCCCCTTCTCCTCCTGCCCCCAATCCCTCCCAGCATCAGAGTCTTTTCCAGTGAGTCAACTTGTCGCATGAGGTGGCCAAAGTATTGCAGTTTCAGCTTTAGCATCAGTCCTTCCAGTGAACACCCAGGACTGATCTCCTTTACAATGGACTGGTTGGATCTCCTTGCAGTACAAGGGACTCTCAAGAGTCTTCTCCAACACCACAGTTCAAAAGCAAAAGCATCAATTCTTCGGCGATCAGCTTTCTTCACAGTCCAACTCTCACATCCATACATGACCACTGGAAAAACCATAGCCTTGACTAGACGGACCTTTGTTGGCAAAGTAATATCTCTGCTTTTTAATACACTATCTAGGTTGGTCATAACTTTCCTTCCAAGGAGTAAGCGTCTTTTAATTTCATGGCTGCAATCAGCATCCGCAGTGATTTTGGAGCCCAAAAAAAATAGTCTGACAAGTTTCCACTGTTTTCCCATCTATTTGCCATGAAGTGATGGGACCAGATGCCATGATCTTTGTTTTCTGAATGTTGAGCTTCAAGCCAAACTTTTCACTCTCCTCTTTCACTTTCTTCAAGAGGCTTTTGAGTTTCTCTTCACTTTCTGCCATAAGGGTGGTGTCACCTGCATATCTGAGGTTATTGATATTTCTCCTGGCAAACTTGATTCCACCTTGTGCTTCTTCCAGCCCAGCGTTCCTCATGATGTACTCTGCATATAACTTAAATAATCAGGGTGACAATATACAACCTTGACGCACTCCTTTTCCTATTTGGAACCAGTCTGTTGTTCCATGTCCAGTTCTAACTGTTGCTTCCTGACCTGCATACAGGTTTCTCAAGGGCAGGGCAGGTGGTCTGGTATTCCCATCTCTTTCAGAATGTTCCACAGTTTATTGTGATCCACAATAAACACAGTCAAAGGCTTTGGCATAGTCAATGAAGCAGAAATAGATGTTTTTCTGGAACTCTCTTGCTTTCTCCATGATCCAGCGGATGTTGGCAATTTGATCTCTGGTGCCTCTGCCTTTTCTAAAACCTGCTTGAACATCTGGAAGTTCACGGTTCACATATTGCTGAAGCCTGGCTTGGAGAATTTTGAGCACGACTTTACTAGAGTGTGAGGTGAATGCAATTGTGCGGTAGTTTGAGCATTCTTTGGCATTGCCTTTCTTTGAGATTGGAATGAAGACTGACCTCTTCCAGTCTGTGGCCACTGCTGAGTTTTCCAAATCTGCTGGCATATTGAGTGCAGCACTTTCACAGCATCATCTTTCAGGATTTGAAATAGTTCAACTGGAATTCCATCACCTCCACTAGCTTTGTTCATAGTGATGCTTTCTAAGGCCCACTTGACTTCACATTCCAAGATGTCTGGCTCTAGGTGAGTGATAATGCCATTGTGATTATCTCGGTCATGAAGATCTTTTCTGTACAGTTCTTCTGTGTATTCTTGCCACCTCTTCTTAATATCTTCTGCTTCTGTTAGGTCCATACCATTTCTGTCCTTTATCGAGCCCATCTTTGCATGAAATGTTCCCTTGGAATCTCTAATTTTCTTGAAGAGATCTCTAGTCTTTCCCATTCTGTTGTTTTCCTCTATTTCTTTGCACTGATCACTGAAGAAGGCTTTCTTATCTCTCCTAGCTATTCTTTGGAACTCTGCATTCAGATGCTTATATCTTTCCTTTTCTCCTTTGCTTTTCGCTTCTCTTCTTTTCACAGCTATTTGTAAGGCCTCCTCAGACAGCCATTTTGCTTTTTTGCATTTCTTTTCCATGGGGATGGTCTTGGTCCCTGTCTCCTATACAATGTCACGAACCTCTGTCCAGAGTTCATCAGGCACTCTATCAGATCTAGTCCCTTAAATCTATTTCTCACTTCCACTGTATAATCATAAGGGATTTGATTGAGGTCATATCTGAATGGTCTAGTGGTTTTCCCTACTTTCTTCAATTTAAGTCTGAATTTGGCAATAAGGAGTTCATGGTATGAGCCACAGTCAGCTCCTGGTCTTGTTTTTGCTAACTGTATACAGCGTCTCCATCTTTGGCTGCAAAGAATATAATCAATCTGATTTTGGTGTTGACTATCTGGTGATGTCCATGTGTAGAGTCTTCTCTTGTGTTGTTGGAAGAGGGTGTTTGCTATGACCAGTGCGTTCTCTTGGCAAAACTCTATTAGCCTTTGCCCTGCTTCATTCTGTGCTCCAAGGCCAAATTTGCCTGTTACTCCAGGTGTTTCTTGACTTCTTATTTTTGCATTCCAGTCCCCTATAATGAAAAGGACATCTTTTTTGGGTGTCAGTTCTAGAAGGTCTTTTAGGTCTTCATAGAATCGTTCAACTTCGGCTTCTTCAGCATTACTGCTTGGGGCATAGACTTGGATTACTGTAATATTGAATGGTTTGCCTCCGAAACGAACAGAAATCATTCTGTTGCTTTTAAGATTGCATCCAAGTACTGCATTTCGGACTCTTTTGTTGACCATGATGGCTACTCCATCTCTTCTAAGGGATGCCTGCCCACAGTAGTAGATATAATGGTCATCTGAGTTAAATTCACCCATTCCTATCCATTTTAGTTTACTGGTTCCTAGAATGTTGATGTTCACTCCTGCCATCTCCTGTTTGACCACTTCCAGTTTGCCTTGATTCATGGACCTAACATTCCAGGTTCCTATGCAATATTGCTCTTTATAGCATCGGACCTTGCTTCTATCACCAGTCACATCCACAACTGGGTATTGGTTTTGTTTTGGCTCCATCCCTTCATTCTTTCTGGAGTTATTTCTCCACTGATCTCCAGTAGCATACTGGGCACCTACCGACCTGGGGAATTCCTCATTCAGTATCCTATCATTTTGCCTTTTGATACTGTTCATGGGGTTCTCAAGGCAAGTATACTGAAGTGGTTTACCATTCCCTTCTCCAGTGGACCACATGCTGTCAGACCTCTCCACCATGACCTGCCGGTCTTGGGTGGCCCCACAGAGCATGGCTTAGTTTCATTGAGTTAAACAGGGTTGTGGTCCATGTGATCAGATCGACTAGTTTCCTGTGATTATGATTTCAGTGTGTCTGCCCTCTGATGCCCCCTCGCAATACCTACCGTCTTATTTGGGTTTCTCTTACCTTGATCGTGGATATCTCTTCACAGCCGCTCCAGCAAAGCGCAGCCGCTGCACCTTACCTTGGACGAGGGGTATCTCCTCAAGGCCGCCCCTCCTGACCTTGAACGTGGAGTAGCTCCTCTCGGCCCTCCTGCGCCCGCGCAGCCACCGTCTCTTGGACGTGGGGTAGCTCCTCTCGGCCGCCGCCCCTGACCTCGGGCGTGGGGTAGCTCTTCTCGGCCACGCTTCTCCGCTTGGTCGGTTGCCCCGCAGCCGGCGTCTGGCGTCCGCGCCGCCTGAGGCAGCGTCTGGCGTCGGCTATACAGCTAAGTGGTCCAGAAAAATCATGAGTCACCTTAAAAGTCAAAAAATCTGGCATCAGGCTTAAACTCTCCGTTGTTGTTGTTGTTGAGTTGTGTCTGACTCTTTGTGACCCCATGGACTGCAGCACGACAGGCTCCTCTGTCTTTCACCATCTCTTGGAGTTGCTCAAATTCATATCCATTGAGTTGGTGATGCCATCCAACCATCTTTTCCTTTGTTGTCCCCTTCTCCTCCTGCCTTCAATCTTCCCCAGCATCAGGGTCTTTTCCAATGAGCTGGCTTTTCAGATCAGGTGGCCAAAGTATTGGAACTTCAGCCTCAGCATCAGTCCCTCCAATGAATATTCAGGATTGATTTTCTTTATGATGGACTGGTTTGATCTCCTTGCAGTCCAAGGGACTCTCAAGAATCTTCTCCAACACCACAGTTCAAAAACATCAATTCTTCGACATTCAGCCTTCTCTCTAATCACAGGCATCTAGAATCAGAATGAAAATATATACCTTGTTGCTGCTGCTGCTGCTAAGTCACTTCAGTCGTGTCCGACTCTGTGTGACCCCACAGACGGCAGTCCACCAGGCCCCCCTGTCCCTGGGATTCTCCAGGCAAGAACACTGGAGTGGGTTGGCATTTCCTTCTCCAATATGTGAAAGTGAAGTCGCTCAGTCATGTCTGACTTGTAGCGACTCCATGGACTGCAGCCCACCAGGCTCCTCCGTCCATGGGATTTTCTAGGCAAGAGTACTGGAGTGGCTTGCCATTGCCTTCTCCGAATATACCTTGTAGATGACTGCAATTATTACCCAGGTGGCGCTAGGATTAAAGAACCCGCCTGCCAATGCAAAAGACTTAAAAGAAGCAGGTTCGATCCTTGGGTCAGGAGGATCCCTGGAGGAGGACATGGCAACCCACTTCAGTATTCTTGCCTGACGAATCCCATGGACAGAGGAGCCTGGCAGGCTAAAATCCATAGGGTTACAAAGAGTTGGACATGACTGAAGTGACTTAGCATGGCACAGCATAACTGAAAATTATGGTGCTTCAAGAAGAAGAGGATAGTAAGAAAATACAACCAAAATCTGTCTTAAGCTTTTGTGTCCTCTTTTGTCTTCACTGCTATCTAATCGTTTGGTTACCAAATAGGAATCTCACACTCTACATAGTTAACTTCTTTGTGACCATGAACTCTTTAGAAAATGAACTTCTCTTGGAAATTATGCTTGCTTTTTGCACAGTTACAATAGATTATTTATTTTTAAAATGATTTATTTATTTACTTTTGGTTGCACTGGGTCTTTGCTGCTGTACTAGGTCTTTCTCTGGTTGCAGCTACAGGGGGCTTCTCTTCCTTGCAGTGCTTTGCATTGTGGTGACTTCTCTTGTTGTGGAGCACAGGCTCTAGGTACATGGGCTCAGTAGTTGCAGCGTATGGGCTCTGGGACATGTGGGCTTCAGTACTTGTAGTGGGCAGGCTCAGTAATTGTGGCCCATGGGCTTCGGTTGCTCTGCAACATGTGGGATCTTCCCAGAACAGGGATCAAACCCATGACCCCCTGCACTGGCAGGCAGATTCTTATCCACTGTACCACTGGGGAAGTCCTAGATTATTAATGGAGCTTGTTGAAAGTAGGCTAGACTCTGTGCAGATCTTCTTTAGAAATGAGTAATAGAGAGCCAGGCGTATAACACTAGATTGTATCATCCTGTGGTTTTTATTTTATATTAAGATATATTTGTTAAATAAATGACACATAATTTGATTTTATTTGTCCTTATAAATTAAAAAAAAACTTAGAGCAAAGATGAAATGAAACATGAATCTGATTGTTTTTCAGAAGAAAGGACTAAATTGCTTTTTAAATGCCTGCCTGTCTGTGAGAACTTAAGTGGATTTAATTTCTGGTAGCCACATGTCTTTATTGGTCTGCCCTCTGAAGCTCAGCGCCTCTGTGTGGTTTAATCTCCTGGGAGCTTCTCTGAGGACTAGGAAATGGCCTTCTCAAACAGCTGCTGGTCCTAATGCTTAGAGTTCCTCCTTTCTGCCTGATGGCTCCTCTGCTTTTCAACTTGGCATTTGCAAAGTTACAGTCTTTTTCTGACGCACATCACCAAACAAAAGATCATCCTATCACAAAGGACCTGAAAGGGTAGCATGAAGATTGAAAAATTGGAATTTCGGAGCAAGAAATATATTAAAAGATTATTCAATTATTTAAAAGTGGGTGAGGAAATGTTAATACAGGATATTAACAGGCTTGCCATTGCCTTCTCCGAGGATAATACAGACCTGCCTAACTCTTATTTTCCTCATTTTTCTCTTTTAAAGAAAATGATTAACAAATTGAAAGATAGAATGAGGAATTAAAGTATGAGATGAATCCAAAGGGCATCTGACTACTTTAGGCCAAGAGGAGATAAATCATGAACTTGGAAATGTGTGCGTGTAACTGCTCCTAATGATCTTTGAGAAAAAATTGGCAAAGCAGAGCATTGTCAGACACTTGAGGGAGGCAAACATTTTAACTTTTATAATGGAACATACAGGCATCAGATATTACAAATGGGAGACTTTAATGTCGATTCACATAATTACCTATGCTGAGATCTGTCCATGCCCATAATCAGGGTTTGGCAGGTAAGTGGTGCCCCATCCCTATGCCAACTCCCAGAATTCTTGAACTTCAGTCCAATATCAGAGTCTCTTAGTTTCCATTTGCCATTGAGAGGAGATAGGACTGCAAGCAAATAGCTTTCAGAACTTAGAAAAGTATGGTGTTTTCACTGGAAACCAGTAGAAGTGTGCTGGCAACAAGTAATGCCAAAGCAATATCTTTTCTTTTCTGAGGGTCTACTAGTTTTGAAAACTGCATATTTTACCAAGATACCAGGAATTGTGGAGTTGTAGAGCTAGTAGGGATCTTAGAGATCACTTAGTTCAAATTCCTCATTTGTTTGAGTGAAAAGAAGACCAGAAAGAAAGACTATATTGCCTAATTTCACACAGTAAGTTCAAGGTAGCTAGAACTTGGAACGCACTCAAATTCCCCAGATTGAGTTCTTTCTAGAACATCAGGTTCTTCTCGTGATATCTTGTTGACAGGAAGTGAGGACTGAATGAAGCAGTTACGTGGACTTATAATTGGCACAATAGCCATAACTCAACATTTTTACGAGTTTTGTGTCATTTGAAGAGAAATCTCTAATGATATACTTCAGGTTTCTGGCTCTGTCACTGTTGTTTTTAATATTTTATTTATTAAATTGGAGATGAAGACACAGAAAATCTCTTACTAAATTTTCAGATGACCAAGATGGGAGGAATAGCTAAGATACTGGATGATAGAATCAAGATTCAAAAGGCTTTTGACAGACTGGAACAATGAGCTGAAAATAATAAGATGAAGTTTATTACTAGTAGGAGAAAAGTACTATGATTCATTTAAAAAATCAACTGCTTCTGTTTAAGGCAGTTTGGTTTGTAGACATTTTAGTTGAATGTAAGTGCAGTGTAGGCCAACCTGTGACTGTCTTAGAAGCATTCCCACAATCTGCTCAAGGCAGGTAGTTGTTCCCTGCACCGACCACACGTGGAAGATGAACTGGACTTTAGATACCGTGTTAAAAATTTATTTATTTATTTATTTTTGGCCATGTTGGGTCTTCATTGCTGTGAGCAGGCTTTCTTTACGGTTGTGGTGTGCAGGCTTCTCACTGCAGTAGCTTGTCTTATTGTAGAGCACGGGCTCGAGACAGAAATATTGACAGCTGCAGTGCATTAGAGGGCAGTGGCAGGATTATGAAGGGTCTGTTGTAAAGAAAACCAGATACATTTATTCTGAAAAGGGACAGACTGACAGATAATTTGTCAATGAGAGCTATCTTTAAAATTCTTCATTCACTTTTTTTTCATGTTCAGTTTTTCATTCATTCAATAAAGGTTTATTCAGAACCCTCTACTAAGTGCTAGAGATGCACAAGCAAATATGAAAAGATATCTACTCTTAAGCACCTCATAGTCTAAATCTGTGTTTCTAGAAGTAGGTTCTTTGGACACCTGGATATCTGTCAAATAGAGTCCTAGACTTCACATCAGATCTACTGAATCAACCAGTGGAGTGAGATCTAGAAAACAACATTTTTAGAACCACATATTAGCAACATAATCAGATAGATATTGTCATGGAGATTTATCCAATGTGCTTAGGCAGTGTATGGGAAGGAGAATCAAAGTCTGTTTGGTAGAGACTGCCAGATAGTAGAGGGAACACAGATAGTTTCAGACGTCCTAGAGAGCAGAATTAGCACAAGTGAGAAGTAGAAACTAAATGGGACCAGTTTTCAACTCAGAATGATGAAGAACTTTCTAACAATAAGGGATGTCAGTAACAAAATAGGTTTCTTACTGAACAGTGCACCTCTCATTCTGGAGATGATTAAAAAGTGGCTTGACAAGCAACTATCCTGGGGTTTGGGGAAGTCCATGCCTCCCATCTATGACCTATGTTAGCATAAAGAAGGACATTTCTACCAATACTTCTATCCCCTTTCTCTTAATTTGCTTACCTCTCCTCGTGGAAGAGACCAGGCTGCTTTGTTAGAGTCTAGAGTATTTTTGAGGCCTTGCTTTACTAGGGGTAGGTCATCATGTGAAACTTTTCGAAAGAGGCTGGTGATTACCATATGTGTCAGACATGCAGGCTCTTTGTCCAGATGGGTGTGGGACTCCAGGGTCTGCTGTGGGAATCCCATGGCACACATGAGTGTGTAGATTCTAAGGTGTATGTTGAAGACAGAAAATATAGGCCCCAGTTAGCCTCAGGAATAAACTGTCTTCTCTGGCACTGTTATCAAGACCCCTGCTTTGCAAATCTTTGAAATGCTTTCTAGGCCATTAAGAAGCTGATATTTGGATATCTGTGGGGTTAAAAGTTCCATTATCAGACAGAGTTCTGAGATGGAGAGCAGGTGAGTCATAGACTCATGAATCCATACTTTTTTTCATGGAGTGATGTAAGAAAACTAGCAGTTGGGCTCTTCTGGCACTCAGACATCTAGTCTCTAGAGGTGGAAGGTTGGACTAAATGACTCTTTTAACCTTTCAGAGTCCTAATGGAACCCGGATGCTTTAAGTCCCCATTGGTTTATAGACTCTAGCTGATATTACTTGAACAATTTGTCCACTAGTGCCACCTGGGAAGCCCATAAAGGCCCACCCCTTGCCCCAATTCGGGATCACTCAGTAGGGCCATCCTAGTTCCAAAGCCCCCCATGCGATCAGCCGAGGATTTTGTTGTGACTTCCCACAAGTCCACTTTTCTCTCTGTTCAATGTTGCTATCATCATCTGCTCCTGTAGATATCTACAATCCCAAGAGGACTCCGCAGCAAAGATCCCGCACACAACTTGCTGTCGCAGGAGTCTTCTTTCTCCTAGAGAACCCAACCTGCAATGTTAACACTTGCTGTCTCATTTTAAGTATCAAGCAAGTGTTAAGTGTGTGGAATATGGCAGTGAGAATGCCTGCAATTCAGTAGTGTTTCTGCTCCAGTTCCTGTCGTTCCATGATCTGGGCTATGACTCGGTTAAAACTTCTTGCTGCTATCACAGGTCAGCCTTGCTGCTAATATGGACAGAGTGCTGCCGCTGCCCATCTCTTAACCCCTGTAGTTTGGGTGTGTCTCATCATTGCCTGTGGCTATGCCACTAGTCACCTTGATGGTATCAGCTTGGTTCTGCCATGCCAGCTATGCTAGACGCTAGATGACTTCGCACAGTTATGACCTGTACTCAACCTCCACTTCCCTCAAAATGTCTATTCTTTTTACTGCTGTCTGATGGAAGCTTGTCTCCATCTCTGCTCATGTTTGTTCTCTGAGTCTTTTGCTGGTGAAGAAACCTGTTCCCCTTCTTCTGTCTTTCCCTTTTAGAAGGGTCTTTCCCTAGTGGAAAAATCTTGTATTTTCATCATCCAGCCCTCCAGGGAGGTCATTTTCTTGTCAGAAACGCAGATGCCTTTGAGTGATTGATTTCTTTTGTGTATTTGTTTTCATGCAGTTCTCTTCTGCCTTGGATATATAGACATCCCTGGGGGCTGGTTGAGGTTAGATGGAGAGTGTTTTAAGGATAGTCTCATATTGTACCCAGAATAACAGCTCCCTTTTCTACACTCAGGCCGTGATACTAAGTCTGTCCCTTCCAAGACTCCTCCTCACTTATGGTAACTTTTCCTTCAGTGGCCTGGTTGTCCCTGTTTGGAGCATAGCTTCCCTTGGGACCTCCCCAATCTATCAGAAATGTCTGTATTTGTCTAGACCTCAATTATGAACACAGTTCAAGTTTTTTCCCATGGGGGTTCTAGGCCCATACCAGTAAAAGGATGCAGCAAGATTCTTATCCAAGTGTCCACAAACATTCCATGACAGTTACCCTTAATAGCCTGGTGCACATAGATGACCTCTGGACAGGAGGGCGCCTAGTTCCACATGCTAGCATATCTGAAACTCAGCCAGAATGCATTGCTATGTACAGCTCTGGGATCCCATGAAGTGATAATGCGCGATAGGAAGAGAACTGAGCCTGGAGCCAGGAGATCTGGAGTCTTGTTAGAGCTACCGATCCAGGATTTTTTTTTTTTTTTTTTAGCTCTTTCAGTCTCAGTTTCCACCATTAAAAATGAAGGCATTAGACTAGATCATGTCTAATCACTCTTTCAGTTCTAACACTTTATGATTTTTTTCTGGCCATTTGTGTCATCTTTCCACTCTTCATTACGATGACTTTAATTGGCTCTGGCTTGAACTCCTCTGAGGGATGACATTTCCAAAACAGTCTGCTGCTGGAATGCAGATGATCCTTCTGCAGGGTTGACACATATGCATTTCTTTGCATGACCTCCAAAACTCGGCACAGAATTTTCCATCACAGTTTGCCTGGGATTAATCAAAGGCTTCAGGAGAGGCCCATCCAGGATAACTCCTTTGTAACAGATATTTGGATAAAAATCATTAAGTTCACCTTGTGACCACATAATATTGAAGGCTGGAAGGAAAAATCAATTGGCTGGAAGTTTTTTAAAAATGTATTTACTCCCCTAATATGAAATACCCGAATTTGGTATGCAAGAAAAAGTAAGAAGTAATAAGGAGAAAGTCAATGATGAGACTGTCCATAAACCAGTTCTACAGGATCAAATGCATAACGTGGATCAGTACATAACGTGAATGTTTTAACGTAGGGTGTAAATCCCAAAGACAGAATCACAAGACTAGAAAGAACTGTGTGAAGTTAGGTACATTTCCTTTTCTGAAGGGTAAATGGGCCTCAATTAAGCCAACTTCAGTGAAAGACAATCAGTGTCGCACCTAATCCAAAGCCAACAGAGACTCTACGACCTTCAGGAAGAAACAATATCTCTTCTTTTTCGTAGTAACTCAGTGTCTGGAAAGCCTTCCTGTCACCAATATTTCCATTTAATGCAGGTATTAGGCAGGTGGCTTCCCAGGTGGTGCAGTGGTAAAGAATCTGCCTGCTAATGCAGGAGATGCAAGAGATATGGGTTTGATCCCTGGCTTGGGAAGATCCCCTGGAGGAAGGCATGGCAACCTACTCCAGTATTCTTACCTGGAGAATCCCAAGGAAAGGGGAGCTTGGCGGCCTACAGTTCATAGCGTCACACAGAGTCAGACATGACTGAGCAGTCATGCACTGCTGATCGATTAGGCAGGTGCTATCTACAAAGTCAGCCTTCTTCACTTTCTGTTATCCACGAGTTTTGCCAATTCTTTCCTTCAAATGACACTTTAATCTGTTCTTTGTCTTAGTCACACCTAATCTGCCTTGATTTAGGCACTTGTCGTTTCTAATCTGGATTCCTATAATTGTTTCTTCATTCAGTAAACTCCAGATCCACGATAAAAGTAGAAAAATGGGGATCCAATGCAAGACTGATGTTCTTGCGACTACACAATTTCACATTCTCTTGTAAGCATAGGAGGTAAGATTGACCGGCAATGACCTAGCAGAGACGTACAAGGGAATTGAGAGTGGGGGTGGGAATGTATAGTGTTGGGCATATCTGTACCAAAGACTTGAAGGAAGATGCCTTGGTACTGTGAATGATATAGTTTCTGTATTTCTGGGCACTTGTATGGACTTACCGGAATGTGTGAAGTTAACTGGGTTCTGATCAGAGGCTGTGACCCATCTTGCTGGCTCCTACACTGGCCAGATGCTGCTGCTTCCTTTTCCTGTCTGCTTTTCAGGATTTTGCCTTGGCTCTGGGATTGACCTCACACAGTCCTGCCATACTTCTCTACATCAGATGCATTAGAAGCTTAGTTTTTCTACCACTACGGTCTCACACTCCTTTAGTCCAGCCTTTATGCTGTTGTTGAAGCCATTTTTTTTCTGACATGCAAACATTTTCAAGTATCCTTCCATTCAGCATCCTTCAATGGTTCCCCACTGTCCTCAGGGTACCATCCAATCTTCTTGTTGGAAGGGACATGGCCTTTTATTATCTAATTCTTACATACTTCTCCTGTTCTTCATTCCTTATGCCTTCTTGCTCTTGTGCTTGGTGACATCTCTGCTTTGTATACCTGTTAACCTCCTAGGATTCACTCAGTTCCTCCCAAGAATCATTTCTAATCTCACTTCTTACTCTTAAGTATGCTGATCTCAGTGAGGTTCCATTCTTTACTCCTGTGAGTTCCCACAGAGTCCTGCACTTATTTCTATCACAACATTCATCACACAGTGTTGTAATTATTTGTCTCATGTCTATCCCTGGCCTGATTGGAAGCTTCTTGAGGCCTAGATCTTTGCTTCATTTTTATAGTTCCTGCTATAGCACTAAACCTGGCCCACAGTGGATGATTAATAAGTGTGGGTTGGATAAATGAGGTTGAAGAGCTTCCTAAAGAAGGATAATCTATGGATTTCTTCTTCTTCTTTTTTTTTTTACTAAGTATGGGTTTAACTAGACAGCCTCTGAAATTCTTCCGAGCTCTCATATGCATGATTTTATGTTATATTGGGACATCGAGATTAAAATGCTTAGAACATAGCTGCTTCTACACAACACACATTTCCCCTATTTAGTGTTAGATTTGGTGATTTTGACCTTTTATGTGGTTCAGTTCACAGCATGGATCCTCTTTTGAAAAGACAAAATTAATTTAATTATTGCTGCTTAAATAACTTGATTAGATTTATTGCTCAGTGATTTATTCTGTACCTCTAAGATCCTACCAATGTACCTGAAATGTCAAAGAGTTTGACAGGGAGCAGGAATTAGGTGTGGGTTGAAAAGACATAGGCAGACATAAGTGTAAACTAGATCTAAGGATCAAGTGTCAAGAGCCAGAATCCAGATAAGCATGTTATCATATGTCACAGACATGTTATCATATGTCGCAACCTGGCAATGGAATAAACCTGGGCAGAGGAACAGAAATCAAGAGGTCATAGAACCAACAGTGTAGCGTGAAGCAGGGCCAATAGCCTAAAGTCTTGGCAGGTAGAGAGAGAGAGGAGGACCTGGGAAAGGGTCAGAGGTAAGAAGGGCCAAAGCAGGAGCAAGAACAGACTCAAAGAAGAGAACCTGGATTTTGAGGTAGACTCTGACCTAGTCAGAGGATTCTTGATGCTCCTTTTTATAGTAGAAATTAGCATCAACTTTTTTGGAGGTAATCTGAGGGTAGAAAATAGAGCAGAAATTGGCTGTTGGAGTCCTGTGACATTTCTTGTGGAACTTTTATTTGTTTTATAGTCCCTTATAAGCATATCTGCTGTCTCTTGTTGCACAGTGAACTCCTTGAGAGCAGGGGCCGTGGTTTTCTTGCTATTACACTTAGTGTAGCACTTTGCATGTATCTGGTGCTCAGTAGTATGTAATGAATTAAATTACAGCAGTTAGGAATTATGTTATTAATGCCCTCTGGAGAATATTGAGTGGCTCTAGCGATTCCCAGAATGTTCATTTAAGCCATCTGTAGATTCAGTGTTTCTAATGCTAGTCGCTGTGTGTATGTGTGTTTTTTTTTTTTTTTTTCTGGGTAATTGAATATTTAAGGTCTGTGTGACCCTGGAAAATAAGTAATGCTCTTAGGAGAGGTATTGAGATTGCTAATGAGTCAAAAAAAAAAAAAAAAGAGCAAGTTTTCTTGGGACAACATTCCTGTCAGAGTGCCTCCCTTTTGAGTGAGAATATCAGATTGTTTGTTCATAAATGGATCAACAGCTGACACCAATGGAATAAGTTTAAGATTCAAATTTATCTCAATGTCTCACAATTGAAAAAGAATCAAGTGTTGAAAACTTTGTAAAATTCAGGAATTCAATATGGCACATTGGTTTTTGCTTTCTTGATAAAGTATCCTTCTGCTTTTAGGACTGTATACATCTGTAGCCAGAAAGATATTCTATAAGGAACTACCATCTTGGAAACTCTGAGTTTTCAGAATCTTATGTAATACACACTTAGGATCCAATATCAAATTTAACCCTGACAAATGAATACTGGAGCCTCACAAGGGAGGGCTCACATCTTCTGATTTTTTTGTGCATCTATTTCTACACCAACTGGAGTCAAAACATCCTTCTACTTGCCTGACCTCTTTACTGTTTTTAGTTAGTTTTTTTTTTTTTTCCTCCTTGCTAATTGATGAAAATGATCCAGCTCTACAGTTTCCCAAGGTCAATATGGTAGCCCTATATAGAGAGTGAATTTGAGATTAAGAATTCAGTTTTAACTCTGGGAGCTTGACACAAAAATGATTTAACAATTTATTTGATTCTAGTTCCTTAGTTTCCTTATAAAGGAAATTTAATGTTCACCTGCTGAATTTTGCTGATTACCCTTTGCCCTTCCTTGTGCTAGACAAGATTCCAAATGGATTTAGAGCCCAAATCCATTGTTGGTTTGGAGTCTCAGTTCTATCATTCATTAGCTGTGTGAGTGTGAGTATCATCAGGGGCTTAGTATTCTCACTTGTAAAATAAGAATTAAAAACTCCTTGCCCTAGGTGGATTAGATGAAAGACTGTATGTCAAGATATTTTGACAGTACTATTATCATTACCTAACTTTTTGCTTTTATTTCTTTATAAATGAAAACTCTCAGAAAGTTAGTTCCTCTACTGTCTTAACATTTAACCTGCAATCCTTAAGGTGAAATTCAATATTAACCAAAGACAAATAGTAAATAAAAATTATCAGCACCATCACCACCATCAATATCATAGTGCAAGATATACAGGGATGAAAACAATACCAGGCCAAGAGAAAGGCTCTCTACTGCTTGAAAGAACAAGTAAGACACAGAGCTTTTTGCTATGCAGAATTGATTCAGTAGAAAACCACTTACTTTGGTATGATTTGAGAGGCAGTGAAAAACATTTCTGTCTTAAAATAGAATCCTGCTGATGATCCACAGCAGAAAGTGGAAAAAACATGGAAACTGGGCTAGTTTCACATACTCTGTAGGACTTCCAACTGTCAGGGATCTATGGGGTCTGGGGACAATGTCAGAGGTGAGTGTCAATGATCAGTAACATTTTTAAAATGAGATTTCAAATTTCTGGTTTTTCTTTTTCTTTTGCATTTACATGGAGGAGGTGAAAGATGTGGGGGAAAGCTACAAGAAGAAAACAGAACTTTAGAAACTGTGTGATCAAAACACTCTTCTCTACATGCTCCATTGGTTAGGGATTGATTGTAGATGAGTAAAGATGCTTACTCCTTGGAAGGAAACTTATGACCAACCTAGATAGCATATTAAAAAGCAGAGACATTACTTTGCCAACCAAGGTCCGTCTAGTCAAGGCAATGGTTTTTCCAGTGGTCATGTAGGGATGTGAGAGTTGGACTGTGAAGAAAGTTGATCGCCAAAGAATTGATGCTTTTGAACTGTGGTGCTGGAAAAGACTCTTGAGAGTCCCTTAGACTGCAAGGAGATCCAACCAGTCCATTCTAAAGGAGATCGATCCTGGGTGTTCATTGGAAGGACTGATGCTAAAGCTGAAACTCCAATACTTTGGCTACCTCATGCGACGAGTTGACTCACTGGAAAAGACTCTAATGCTGGGAAAGATTGGGGGTGGGAGGAGAAGGGGATGACAGAGAATGAGATGGCTGGATGACATCACCGACTCGATGGACATGAGTTTGAGTGAACTTTGGGAGTTGGTGATGGACAGGGAGGCCTGGCGTGCTGTGATTCATGGCATCGCAAAGAGTCGGTCAGGACTGAGCGACTGAACTGAACTGAACTGAATATGATAAGACGGATAGTAACCTGGCCTGGGACCAAGAGATCTGGGTTCCAAGCTTGTGTTTATCATGAACAAATTTTGTTTTGTCTTTTAGTCCTTCATAACTCTGGGGCTGTTTCCACGTTTTTAAAATAAAGGGTTTGAATAAATAGCTTCTTAGTTTCTTCCTTCAGAAAACTTATTAAGCTCTTGTTTCTTGCTTAGTAGTATAAGTGAGCAAGTGAAGTAAGTAAGTGAAGTTGCTCAGTTGTGTCCAACTCTTTGTGACCCCGTGGACTGTAGCCCGCCAGGTTCCTCTGTCCATGGGATTCTCCAGGCAAGAATACTGGAGTGGATTGCCATTTCCATTCTCCAGGGGATCTTCCTGACCCAGGGATTGAACATATGTCTCCCATGTTACAGGTGGATTCTTTACCACTGAGCCACCAGGGAAGCCCAGATGTCTGACTATGTTCCTTCGAATTCTAATGTTTTAATTATTTTAAACTCTCTTTTAAAATACCACACACTCCCCAAAAGTGTCAATTATTTACAATTACCAGCACAATTTGACTTTCTTGTAATTTTTTCAGGAATTCTGTTGTCCGGTGATCTTCCTGTTCATTGAAAATTGTTTTTGAAAATTCTTTACTGCCTGTTTTAGGTATTTTTACATAAAGCAATGAATTTTCTAACCCAAAAAGGGACTATTTTAATGTACTTGACCCATATTATTCATACCATTCTGTGTCAACCCAGATTCACCAGGGTACAACATAACAATAATGATTATTGCTAATGTCATATTAATTATTCATGTTAGTGTCATCCACTAAAGTCACTCCAGAATTCCCTAGGTAGATTTAGGCAGTTTCTTTTCCCTACTACTATTTCCTTCTTTATCTTCCTCTTCCTTCTTTCCTTCCTTCCTTCTGTCTTTGAAATTTTATTACATTTCTTTATTATCTTATCTCCTCCATTAAAATGTAAGCTCCTCCAGGGTGCAGGCTTCTAACCTGTGTGAATATCCTGGCCTTTAGCACAGTCTTTGGGTACAGAGTAGATATTCAATGCAGGTCAGTTGAATGAAAGAATGAACTTGATCAACTTAATTATAACTCAATAGACAACGCAATGGCCTTAAGAAGCATCACTACGAACAAAACTAGTGCAGCTGATGGAATTCCAATTGAGCTATTTCAAATCCTAAAAGATGATTCTGTGAAAGTACTGCACTCAATATGCCAGCACATTTGGAAAACTCAGCAGTGGCCACAGGACTGGAAAAGGTCAGTTTTCATTCCAATCCCAAAGAAAGGTAATGCCAAAGAATGTTCAAACTACCACACAATTGCACTCATCTCACATGCTAGTAAAGTAATGCTCAAAATTCTCCCAGCCAGGCTTCAGCAATATATGGACCATGAACTTCCAGATGTTCAAGCTGGTTTCAGAAAAGGCAGAAGAACCAGAAATCAAATTGCCAACATCTGCTGGATCATGGGAAAAGCAAGAGAGTTCCAGAAAAACATCTATTTCTGCTTCATAGACTATGCCAAAGCCTTTGACTGTGTGGATTACAATAAACTGTGGAAAATTCTGAAAGAGATGGTAATACCAGACCACCTAACCTGCCTCTTGAGAAACATGTATACAGGTCAGGAAGCAACAGTTAGAACTGGACATGGGACAATAGACTGGTTCCAAATAGGAAAAGGAGTATGTCAAGGCTGTGTATTGTCACCCTGCTTATTTAACTTATATGCAGAGTACATCATGAGACACGCTGGGCTGGAGGAAGCACAGGCTGGAATCAGGATTGCTGGGAGAACTATCAATAATCTCATATATGCAGATGACACCACCCTTATGGCAGAAAGTGAAGAAGAACTAAAATGCCTCTTGATAAAAGTGAAAGAGGAGAGTGAAAAAGTTGGCTTAAAGCTCAACATTCAGAAAACTAAGATCATGGCATCTGGTCCCATCACTTCATGGGAAATAGATGGGGAAACAGTGGAGACAGAGGCTGACTTTATTTTTGGGGGCTCCAAAATCACTGCAGATGCTGATTGCAGCCATGAAATTAAAAGACGCTTGCTCCTTGGAAGAAAAGTTATGACAAACCTAGACAGCAGATTAAAAAGCAGAGACATTACTTTGCCAACAAAGGTTTGTCTAGTTAAGGCTATGGTTTTTCCAGTGGTCCTGTATGGATGTGAGAGCTGGACTCTAAAGAAAGCTGAACACCGAAGAATTGATGCTTTTGAACTGTGGTGCTGGAGTAGACTCTTGAGAGTCCCTTGGACTGCAAGGAGATCCAACCAATTCATCCTAAAGGAGATCAGTCCTGGGTGTTCATTGGAGGGACTGATGTTGAAGCTGAAACTCCAATACTTTGGCTACCTGATGCGGAGAGCTGACTCATTTGAAAACACCCTGATGCTAGGAAAGATTGAGAGCTGGAAGAGAAGGGGACTACTTGATGAGATGGTTGGATGGCATCACTGACTCGATGGACATGAGTTTGAGTGAACTCTGGGAGTTGGTGATGGACAGGCAGGCCTGGCATGCTGCGGTTCATGGGGTCGCAAAGAGTCGGACACGACTGAGCGACTGAACTGAACTGAACTGAACGTTTAAAATCATAATTCCTCATTGGATATCCAGCCACATTCTGCCTTTAGGTACTTAGGCATTATTCCATTGGAGGATTTGCGGACATTATACATCTGTTTATGTTTAAAGAAAGGGATTTCAGTTGAATGTCATTTAACAGAGCTGACTTTTTTTTTAAGCATTTCTTTCTCTTTTTGAAAGAACCCATTGTCTCCATAACCTGAACCATCCACCCTCAACTCTCCTCTTTCCCACCCTCACCCCCCTTTCACCAGCACACATGTGATGCAGCACCATATTAGGGCAGAATTTTATAAAGAGGAGGGACCCTGGATTTATTTGGGTGGTAGAGAGGTGAAAGAAGAGCTCATGTATTCCTTCATTTTCTGTCATTTCTCCCCTTCTCTCCCCATTAAGGACTGCAAAGGCAGCTCTTATGAAAGAATCTGAAGGCTAAATATGACACCATGGCATACCCAAGTAGCAATGTAGTGGCAGGGAAGGGGTTGGATGTGAAAATGTGAGGAAATAGTTTGGATCCAGAACCAGCTTCAGCTCAGTTGCCAACTGATCAAATGTCCCTTTGGTTCCCTGAACTTATCCGTGAAATTTGTATCTTGGAAAAACTGCATTTGAAGTTGGCAGGACACAAGTTTTATGTTTATCAGAGTTGAGTTTTAAGTGTTTTGTGTTCTCTTTCCCCTAGTGCTCCATGTGTTCTGAATAATCCTACCTTCTCCCCAATCCACAGTAGTGAAGAAGGGCTACTCAGAGTACGAAAAGATCAAAAAACATTTGCTTCAGAACTTGTTTAACTTTTTCTCCGTTGGCCAGGGGCAGTGCCAGATTTCCCATCCATTCTGGACCCCGACAGCTAGTAACATCCACATTAATCTAGATTATGTTGACTTCGTCCTGTTCTGACAACATGTAATATGATGTGTCTTGTTTAATCACACAATAGAAGGACACTTCTCACTGAGTCATTCACTCACCATATTCCAACTGTGGAACATTTGATCACGCTCTTAATATTTATTTGGTGCCATGAATGTACATGGCAGGGAAATCACACTTGGAGGAAAAAAAAAGGTTGTGCTCTCAGGAGACTAGTGTGAAGGAAGGAACTCTTTCAAGCAAGTAGAAAAGTTGGAGATCAACTCAGAAGAGTGAGTTGGCAAATGTAAAAGTCACCTTAGTGCAAGTGTAGTTGAGATTCATTTAATCATGCAAAACATATTAATTAACTGTCTATCTTTGTGGGCAGTGTTCTAGGGTCTGGGGCATAAATTCTGTGCCCTTATAGAACTTAAGAGAAACAAGTGAACAAGTGACTATGAGTGTGAAAAGTCATAAAATGAGTCATAAAATACACGATATATAGGAAGCATATAGGGTATACAGAAGTATAGACTAGGAAGAGCCAACCTCCACCATGAAGTTGGTATCTTTCTGGAGGTGATATTTAAACTGAAGCCTGAAGGGCAAATAGGACTTATCCAAGGTTTGAGGGCATGGTGTGTGCATGTGTGTCTATGTGTGCTTGCCTACCTGCATGTGTGTTAATGCAGGGGAGTGGTTCTGGAGTGGGTTTTAGGCAGCAAGTTTAGAGGTTGCAAATGACTTGAAACAAGGAGAATGGCTCATTTGAGGAACTAGAGTCCATTTTAGCTGAAGTACAGCAAGTGAGAAGAGATAGGTAAAATGATGGGCAGTGCTTCTTTTTTTTAAGATAGAGAGCGGTTTTCCACTGACAAAGAAACTGTTTCCAGTGGCAAGAAAGAAATCTTATGCCTGAGAGCAAGGTCATGGTAGTAATATATAGGGTGGGCAGAAGAGGACCCCTGGTAGAAAGGAAGTGAAATCATATGGTTGGAAGATTTCAATGAGCATTTTCATTGCTTTAGGTATGAGGACAAGGTTTTGAGAAGCCATCAAGAAGTACCCTAGAAAGTATGTGATTGGGGTAAGTTATTTCCCATATTCATGGACACTAGACAGTAAAGCTCCCTGAAGGAAGAATCAGGTCTTTCTGCTAACCCAAGAAGCCCCTAAGCTTACTGAGTACCTACCTCATACTTGGCTTTTAATAAGAGGATGACTGATTATCCTGAAAATTATCTTGGTTGTGCCTTGGCCAGATTTTCTTTGCCATTCTCCCAAAAGTTGCTTGGAGACCCTTGGAAGCTCTTTAAGTAGCCCTGCTTGGCTCAGCTTGGTCCTAGAACTGATCTCCTGAAGCAGTTCTGAACTTCCTGGGTCTGTTTCCATTCTGACCCAAGTCTTTGAAACACAATGAGTGCAGATGCCTAATCATGGAATAGCAAAAAGTTCTGTGGTTTAGGGCTTAATGTGATAGCAATGAAGAGGTTTGCCATCATGGTTGGTCCCTTGTGAATTCTCTAAGTTTTATTTCCAAGGGTGACCTTTTAAATCCTATAGATCTTCTTAGATTATAAAGACTCATTCTTTCAAGGGGATCATGATGGTGTAACTCATTATGATGGTGAGAACTAACATTTTTGTGGTAACTTTCAGTTTTCAGAGTGTTCTAATAAACAGTTTCAATACTTTATTTCATTATGGTATTGTTACTTTGTCTTTTGGACTGGTAAGGAAACTGATGTTCAAAGGTAATTTGTCCAAGATTGTGTGTGCATGCTAAGTCGCTTCAGTCGTGTCTGACTCTTTGGGACCCTATGAACTATAGAACTGCCAGGCTCCTTTGTACACGGGATCCTCCAGGCAAGAATACTGGAGTGGGTTGCCATGCTTTCTTCTAGGGGGTCTTCCCAAACCAGGGATCGAACCCACGTCTTTTATGTCTCCTGCATTGGCAGGCAGGTTCTTTACCACTAGTCCACCTGGGAAGCCCTTGTCCAAGATCACGAAGTAGCAAGTCATGAAGACAGGACACACACTTTGTTCTTCAAGGATCTTTTCTTCCCCACCTACCAGTGTTTAAACAAACTTCTACTTTGGGACCTCAGGTGATTTACATCTGAATCTTCAGCTTTCTTGTTTGTAGCTACTCAAAGAAAACAATCAGCCATGTTAGAACTATTTCTCATGATTATGCCTTTATGTTTTATTTCTGGTGACATAATGCTTAAATTTAAAGAAATGAATAATTCTACCATAGCATAATTTCAGGTGTTACAGTACAGTTCTTAAAGGAATGTCCTTGTGCAAGAGGGTCTTTCACGCTACTCAAGTTTTATGAGAATATAATACAGTGGAAAAAATACCAACTAGAAACCCAGAACAATCCACTGAACTTTCTGAGTGTTTTCCTTCGTAAAATAAACTCACTATTGTCCTATTTAATCACAGGGTGGTTGTAAGGATTAAGTGCAGAAGTTTTTCTGAAAGTAAATAATTTATAATACAATGTATATTACAATGCCATGCTATCATACATTATGGTTGTTTAAGTAGTATAAAAATGCATTAAAATGTGTCACCCTACCTTAGTAAACATTTGTTGAGAATAAAGAGTTTAATTCAGAAGTATTGACAGCATGATTTCTCATTTTGCTGGCTAAATTTCTCATTTCTCATCTGCTGGATAACTGGTCATGTTATCTAAACTGTTCTCTCTGTTTACATACATGGTTAACAAGAAATGATCCCTATAACGTTCACGCACAATGTATGGACAAATGGGAACACAAGCTGGAAAAGGCTTTGAGGAAGTCTGTGTTGTGGGATTATGACTGGTCTTTCCAGGTTCCTTTTGGGGTACACAACATGATTCTGCAACACTTAAGGAAATTTCTCTACCTTCTTTCCAGGACAAGGACGATGAATCTAGTCCCTTTTCTTCTAGGGATTCAGAAAGGTAAATAGGATAGATATTCTAGAAGATGACATTCCTAAGGAGGGACAGAAAGTATGTGGATATAGGGAGGTGGCATTTACAGAACAGACAGTTTGGTCTTCCTACGGGCCAGGATGGTAGAATAAAAGGAATAAAGCAGAAAGGAGAATGAAAACCTAGTTACATAGGAGAGGAAGTTGGGACAAGAAAGGAAATGCAGTTAGAAACTAAGTGGTGTAGGGCCTTAACAGGGAGGGTAAGTAGTTTAAATTGTTTCCGGAAAACACCGAGGAGCCAGGGAAGGGGCTGATTCAATTAGCATAATAGAATAAGAGTATAATAAGCATAATAGAATGTCCCTATGGTAAAGGGTGGGGAGCAGCAAGTGTTAAGTGTAACACAGTCTTATAAAGCTTCAATTTGGTGCCTTTGTTTTATAAAGAACTTATTTTTCTTCTCCCCTCTCTCTTTGACTAAACCTCCTTGAAGAACAAAACTCACAAATACACCACCAAGATGGAATTTAGAAAAACTGGACATGAGGGACCAGATGTTATTAATAAGTCCTGTCATAGGTACTTTTTTGTTTTTGTTTTTTAAAATCAGATTAATGTCAAAGGAAACGATATCCTTGTGACTGCAACTTTGATCCGTCAAAGAGTGTTTCTCAGTGACTTCCCACCACACGTCCACAGGTAAACAAACCCAGAGCTGAAACAGAGGCTGTTTGGGAGGCAGGGCTGCATGTAAAGTTCGGTTCCTGTGACCTCGGACCTCCAGGAGGTGTTGAGAACTACTTGTCTACATGTCCACGGAAGCCTTCCCTGTTAGGTCCTGTGTGTCAATGCTGGCCACCAACTCTGGGCCCCCCTTCTCCTTCCTGGGAAGCAGATCCAGGCGGGCGGCACCTTGCTGAGGCCATGGGCAAGCTGCGCCGCCCCCACCCCACCCTTCCCTCCTGCGGTGGGAAGCCCTTTAGAAGAATGCTGAGGTTTGGGGCCTCCACCCCGAGGTACCCAACAGTAACTTCAAGGAGCTAATGAGTAATATACGGTAACAAGAATAAATCCCAATGAGCTTATTAAAAAAAACACACAAAAAACGAACCACAACTTTGGCAAGGGCAGGGACTATTGTCTGGGCTTGTTTGTCGATTTGTAGAGTGTTGCACGCCTTCATATATCCCTCCCCCCACCCTTTCAGAAAGGAGAGATTAGCAACAAAAGATATATCTTCAAAGCGCCACACTGCTGTGATTTATGCTCCACTTTGGAGACCTTAGGAAGGCTTCTCATTGGGGTTGAAAAGGGTTCCAACCAATCTCTGTTCCAGTGGTCCTCGCAGGACCTCTACTGTGGTGGATGTGGAAAGTGGAAGCACTCTGATCCAACCCCCATCTCTTTTGCAAATGCTTCTTTGTAATTGCTTTGGAGTTTATGAAACTCTCCCCGCACCAAAAGCAACAAAACACAAAACAAAACGGTTTCAAGGGCTGTAACTCTTGAATCGTGGGAATATCTATCACAAACAACATGGGATTACTGTCAAATTGCCTTTTTTCCCTCCCTGGGGGAAAACCGTGTTTTCAGAGCTCTCCAGGGGGGTTAAGGTAACTTTGAAAATGCTGAAGTATTCATGCTCTTCAGGGGCTACCCTCAGGAGGGGTAGTTGCACAATCCTTAACTGGCGGGTTCTGGTCAAGTGCCATGTTAATGAAGCCAGTGTTAGAGGGTGAAAAATCACAGGTGAAAAATACATAGAAGAAAATCACAGATGAATTACCCTCTTGGAGAAATGTTTGGTGATATCTCCTGAAGCTGAATACATGCCCACAATGTGATCCAGCAGCTGCCCTTTCAGGTGGTACCCAACAGAAAAGCACCAAAAGCCTTATTTGAGAATATTCATAGCAGCATTAGTCATAACAGCCAAATCCTGGAAACTACACAAACGCCCATTGACAGTAGAAAGGATAAATAAATTATGGCATTTTTTACACAATGGAATAATATACAGCAATTAGAATAAATGATCTACAACTAAATGCAATGACAAGGATGAATCTCAACAAGTAATGTTGAGTAAAAGAAACAGCACAAAAGAATACACATTGTAGGATTCCAGTTATGTAAAGTATCAGTTGAGTTCAGTTCAGTCGCTCAGTCATGTCTGACTCTTTGTGACCCCATGAATCACAGCACACTGGGCCTCCCTGTCCATCACTAACTCCTGGAGTTCACTCAAACTCAAATCCATCAAGTCGATGATGCCATCCAGCCATCTCATTCTCTGTCATCCCCTTCTCCTCCTGCCCACAATCTCTCCCAGAATCAGAGTCTTTTCCAGTGAGTCAACTCTTCGCATGAGGTGGCCAAAGTATTGGAGCTTCAGCTTTAGAGTCAGTCCTTCCAATAAACACCCAGGACTGATCTCCTTTAGAATGGACTTGTTGGATCTCCTTGCAGTCCAAGTAAAGTATAAAACAAGCTAAACTGATCAATGGTTTTAGAAGTTAGGAAAGTTTTTACACACCACCCCCCGTCAGGTGTAAATTTATTATAATTTCACAAAAGGTAAAATAAATTACTGGGCTGGTTAATTTCACTCTGTTATATGATCACTTGGTTAAACTCCACCCTTAAGAGTAAACTAGGTAAGATAGTGCTGTTGATTGCAAGAGAGAATGGAATTGGGCACGATCTCACAGCAAACCTATGAACACAGTTCAAGATGAACAAACAAACCAAAAACTAAAACAGAAGGTTTTGAAGTCCCTATTGATTGGTATCTGTATCCGCCTCACCCCACCCATCTGGTCTCCAGACCTTTTACCTGTGTGTAATTAGAGGGCTTCAGGTGTATTCCAGTGACCCAGGAGAAAGATTATCTGTGGTGTTTGCTCAACATGGCATCACAGGTGCATCAGTGAAACCAAATAAGGATATCGTACTTTGCAGAAAAAGGCTTGTTGGCTGAATTTGGTGATCTCCTTATATCCTCTCCATCATCACCTTTGATAAAACCTAATTCTCATCTTCTCTTGAAACCCAAAGTACTTTCCCTGGAACTGTCTCTACAAGTTCACTTGAGTTCTACTGAAAGGAGAAGTAAGACTAAAAGCTTTTGGTTGGGGTTTTTTCCACACTTCTATGGAACAATAAGCAGATATTCCATCATGAAAAGCATCTTATTGGACCACTCCAGAGCAGACATAAAATCTCTTTTATTCCTATCTTTTTAGCATCTTAGGACTTAGATTTGTTTGCACCCAGTCTATAAATCCCCATCATGGATCACAGCCTTGTTTTGGTGAAAGGGCTTGCATAAATCAATAAAGCTATGAGCCATGCTGTGAACCATGTCGGGATAACCATGATATCAGACATCAGATATCTATATTCTATTCACCTAGAACCAGACAACCTGAAGTGTGAAGTCAAGTGGGCCTTAGGAAGCATTACTACAAACAAAGCTAGTGGAGGTGATGGAATGCCAGTTGAGCTAATTAAAATCATAATAGGTGATGCTGTTAATGTCCTGCACTTAATATGTCACCAAATTTGAAAAACTCAGCAGTGTCCACAGGACTGGAAAAGTCAGTTTTCATTCCAATCTCAAAGAAGGTTAGTGCCAAAGAATGTTGAATCTAACAAACAATTGCGCTGATTTTGCCTGCTAGTAAGGTTATGCTCAAAATCCTTCAAGCTAGGCTTCAGCAGTTCGTGAACTGACAATTTTCAGATGTACAAGCTGGGTCTAGAAAAGGCAGAGGAACCAGAGATCAAATTGCCAGCATTCACTGGATCATAGAGAATGCAAGGGAATTCCAGAAAAATATCTACTTCTGCTTCACTGACTACGTGAAAGCCTTTGACTGTGTGGATCACAACAAACTGTGGAAAATTCTTAAAGAGATGGGAATATGAGACCACCTGACCTGTCTCTTGAGAAACCTGTATGCCGGTTAAGAAAGAACAGTAGGAACATTACTTGGAACAACTGACTGGTTCAAGATTTGGAAAGGAGTATGACAAGCCTGTATATTTTCATCCTGTTTATTTAACTTCTGTGCAGAGCACATCATGTAAAATGTCAGGCTGGGTGAATCACAAACTGGAATCAAGATTGTCAAGAGAAATATCAACAATCTCAGATATGCAGATGATACCACTCTAATGGCAGAAAGTGAAGAGGAACTAAAAGGCCTCTTGATGAAGATGAAAGAGGAGAGCGAAAAAGCTGGCTTAAAACTCAACATTCAGAAAACCAAGATCATGACATCTGGTCCCATCACTTCATGTCAAAGAGAAGGAGAAGAAGTGGAAGCAGTGACAGATTTTATTTTCTTGGGCTCCAAAATCATGCAAATGGAGACTACAGCCATGAAATTAAGGGACCCTTGCTCCCTGGAAGGAAAACTGTGACAAACCTAGACAGCATATGAAAAAGCAGAGACATCATTCTGCTGACAGATGTCCGTATAGGCAAAGTTATGGTTTTTCCAGTAATCATGTACGGATGTGAGAGTTGAACCATAAAAAAGGCTGAGTGCCAGAGAACTGATGCTTTTGAACTGTGGTGCTGGAGAAGACTCTTGAGAGTCCCTTGGACAGCAAGGAGATCAAACCAGTCCATCCTAAAGGAAATCAATCCTGAATATTCACTGGAAGGACTGATGCTGAAGGTGAAGTTCCAACACTTTGGCCACCTAATGTGAAGAGCTGACTCACTGGAAAAGATCCTGATGCTGGGAAAGTTTGAAAGCAAAAGAAGAGGGCAGCAGAGGCTGAGATGGTTAGAGAGGATCCCTGACTCAACGGACATGAGTTTGAGAAAACTCTGGGAGATGGTGAAGGATAGGGAAGCCTGGCATGCTGCAGTCTGTGGGGTTGCAAACAGTAGGACATGACTTAGTGACTGAACAACAACAACAAACCTATAAATATCTGAAGACTGCTGTATGGAGAAGGCCCCTGCATTATAGTCACTTCTTCACTTATTAAATGGATATTTACTGAGTAACTACTAGAGTAGTTTACTGAGTAATGCTAGAGGCACTAAGGGGATCAGTACACTTGGGCAATCAATTCCCTTTCTATCAATGGCTATCTGTTTAGCCTAGTCTCTTCTCCGTCATACTAGTAAGATTAAAAGAATAAATATATATTAAATTATCCAATAGCATTCAGAAGCTTGGACTCTGAGAAAGATAAACCAGAGTTTGAATCCTGGCTCACACACTTAAAAGCTGTATGTTCTTGGGCAAGTCCGTAATTTCTTTAAGCTTTGGTTAAGATTGGAATAATAGTTGCAACTATCTCACACGTTTTTTGGGCGAGGATTAAATGTGATCAGATGACAGTTTCATCTCATCCTAAATTAGAGGCATGGCTGGATTTGAAGGAGCCAGAGCCTTTAAAACATTTTTTTTGTTGTTTTTGAAAACAGTTATTTATTTCCTCATTTGGCCGTGCTGGATCTTAGTTATGGCACATGGGATCTTTAATTGCAGCATGTGGGATTTTTTAGCTGCAGCATAGTCACTTGTAGTTGTGGCATGTGGGATCTAGTTCCCCAACCAGTGATCAAATCCCAGGCTCCCTGCATTGGGAGCACAGAGTCTTAGCCACTGGACCACCAGGGAAGTCTCTACATTAAAAAAAAAATTTACTTATCTTTAATTGGAGTATGATGGCTTTACAATGTTGTGCTGGTTTTTGCCATACATCAATATGATCAGCCATAGGAATACATGGGTCCCCTCCCTCTTGACCCTCCTTCCCACTTCCTACCTCATCCAGCCCCTCTAGACTGCTACAGAGCAGAGTTGAACTCCCTGCATCATACGGCAAATTCCCACTGGCTCTCTAGCTTTCATATGGTGCCGTGTATGCTTCAGTGCTACTCTCTCAGTTCGTCCCACTCTCTATTCCCCGCTGTGTCCACAGATGTGTGATGGTATTGCTGCAGAGGCTTGTTTCTTAACTGTACATACAGTGAAACCAGCATTTCTTCAGAATCTCAGGTCTTCCTGCTGATTCTTTGTGGCCTGTGTGCTTTGCATCTAATGACTCACAGCTCCACCTCCTTCAGAGGACTGTCCTTGGCTTTCTAGAGCTTCTTGGTCTATATACCAGTTAGCCAATGACTGACTTCATGGAGTATGAAAGCCCAGATTTCTGGTCTGGAGAAGGGACAAACTTTGAAGTTGTAATTCATGCTCCTAATTTCCCTTTGGGTTTAGATTGAGGCTGGGACTTCTTCTGGTTACACTCTTGCTTAACTACTGTTGATTCTCTTTTCATACAGAAAAGAAATTTGCAATGGTTCTCAAGAAGGATTAGTTAATATTTGTATAACTTTCACAATTATAATGACATATTATTAATGTCCATTAACTCCTATTATGCTCTATAGGGTAACTCTTTTTCCTCTCAAGAAAACCTTTATTGGTATTCCCACAAACATATAGTCCTTGATTTCCAAACTGTCAGTGTGTTTTATTTGGTCTTAGAGGACTCATCAAGGATCTGGCATAGTCAAACAATGCTGTGGTCTAGATCTGGAGAGCATTTGAAAGAAATAACTGATGTTAATTATAAATTCAGATCAAAGGAATTGGAAAAATAATGAAGAGATCTGTGAATAGAGTTAAGCATCTTGCCCAAACAGCCAACTCATTGGAAAAGACCCTAATGTTGGGAAAGATTAAAGGCAGAAGGAGAAGAGGGTGGCAAAGGATGAGATGGTTGGATAGCATCATGAATTCAATGGACATGAACTCTGGCAAACTCTGGGAGATAGCAAGGGATAGGGAGGCCTGGAATGCTTCAGTCCATGGGGTCACAAAACGTCGGACCTGACTTGGCGACTGAACAACAACCCTGCCTGACACTTAATAGGTGATTGAAAAATCTGTTGCAGCTGTGTTGGAGGAGGTCTTTGAAAGGAGATAACCTCTGGTTGGCCTATGAACTGGACCTGGGCAAGCAGAGGCTCCTCATCCCTTCCTCTGTCCTTAAAATATATGTCCACTTACTGTTCCCACACTAGCATTGTCTCAAGGACAGCCTTAAGAGTGTAAGATGTTGTTGAAACCATCTGGACAGAATATGTAACTGACTCCAGTGAAGGCCTCTGTATAAACTTTTGAGATTCTGGCAGGTGGGGGCCAAGATCTGCTTATCTTGCAGCCACCCAAGATAAGCTTCATATGTATGTCCCCTTGCTCATTAAAACTTCCATGTACCAATCTGGAGTGCTTTACCTCTTTGGTCTCTCTTTGCCCTCAGTGTATGGGGACCAGTTTTGAATATTGCCCAGGGAACTCCCAAGGTCACACACCAGAAAGTAAAGATTTTCTTATAGCCCACTGCAGACACTGGTTGAGGTCCTTACATAATTTTCTTTGAAAATATTATATAAACTCTCCAAAGTACATATTAGTCCCATTGTGCAGAAAAATTGTGGCCCCAAATGGTTAAATAAATCAAGTTTTAATAAGTCGCAGAATTAGGATGGAAGTCAGGACTGTCAGTCTCTAATTAAAATTTTGAACCACTGCCTTAGACTTCCTCTTACAGGACGTATCAGGTCACTGGGAAAGTTGGTGAAATTAACTGTTAGATTTTATATCTATGTGACAAGAGGAGCCATGACCCCACTTCTGAGGTTGGCATCTTGGCTTTTTAAATCTTAATTTAAAGGGTTTATTTCAGTCACTGTTGTTTCTTCTCTCTGCTTAAGATGCAACCTAGCCCTAACTGCTGTTCCTGGCGTCCTTTCATTCATTCAGTTTCTCAAATTCCATAGATGTCTGTTGAGTGCCACTGTATAAGGACACTTGACTAGGTACTCAGGCCTCTAAGATGAAGAGACACACTACATGCCCTCAAGGAGCTTATGTTCTGGTAGGAGGAGTCAAGTAGAAAAAAAACATGTGAAATGGATTGTCACAGTGGATAGTTACTCTTCATAGGTTTTGCCAGCCCTTGTCGATAGCATTTCAGTTTTTGTTCATGGAATACTCTTTACCTTCTAGTTCACTTATGTCATATGGGGCTGATCCAGTGGTTGGCAGGCAAAAGACACAGGCCTGGCAAAACAGAACCTTCTAAAGTCTGGTCACATCAGTTTTTTGAGGATGGAGCATGTTTTAGGACAGGGAAGGATGGGGCACGAGAACCCCATTCAGAACTCTGATGAAACTCTCAGGAGAAACCATCTTCTTTCTGCTTGGGTGACTAGCAAAGTAAGATGTAGCTAGGGACCTACTCCTGGAGAAATTTTGTCCATGATGGAAGCCAACTAAGAAGAAAGTAGAGTCAAGAGACAGAAGAAAAGACAAAGTCCTGCTGATATTGTTTGAACACTTACTGGATTATTATTATTGACTTAAATTGCTTTCAGTTGGGTTTTTATTATCTGCAGTATAAAGAGGCATGACATAAAGGGCTAGAGTGGAGGAAATGAAAGCTCATGTGGTCTTTCAAGATAATAGAAATGACTTGGAGCTTATTGTACAGTTTGTATAGATTAACAAATGTCCCTGGGATGCAAAGTCAAATTTGAAAAGAAGAGCAAAGAAGATTTATTCCACCAGATATGGAAACCTATTAAGCCATAGTAGTAAAATCAATAAGCAGTAAAAGCAAGAAAAAGCAAAAATTGTGTGAGGAAAAGAATAGGACAATAAATCCATGTTAAAGGAAACAAGAATTAAAAGTGGACTCATGTTTCCAAATAATTCCCAAATAACTTGACATACAAAAGATAGGGCCATACAAATGTGTAGTATACATCATTGGATTGTTAAATATATGATACTAAGGAAATAAAAGTAAAGTGGAGGTGATGGAATTCCAATTGAGCTATTTCAAATTCTGAAAGATGATGTTGTGAAAGTGCTGCACTCAAAATGCCAGCACATTTGGAAAACTCAGCAGTGGCCACAGCACTAGAAAAGGTCAGTTTTCATTCCAATCCCAAAGAAAGGTAATGCCAAAGAATGCTCAAACTACCGCACAATTGCACTCATCTCACACGCTAGTAAAGTCATGCTCAAAATTCTCCAAGCTAGGCTTCAGCAATATGTGAACTGCGAACTTCCTGATGTTCAAGCTGGTTTTACAAAAGGCAGAGGAACCAGAGATCAAATTGCCAACATCCACTGGATCATTGAAAAAACAAGAGAGTTCCAGAAAAACATCTATTTCTGCTTCATTGACTATGCCAAAGCCTTTGACTGGGTGGATCACAATAAACTGTGGAAAATTCTGAAAGAGATGGGAATACCAGACCACCTGACCTGCCTCTTGAGAAAACTATAAGCAGGTCAAAAAGCAACAGTTAGAACTGTACATGGAACAACAGACTGGTTCCAAAATAGGAAAAGGAGTACATCAAGGCTGTATATTGTCACCCTGCTTATTTAACTTATACGCAGAGTACATCGTGAGAAACGCTGGGCTGGATGAACCACAAGCTGGAATCAAGATTGCTGGTAGAAATATCAATAACCTCAGATGTGCAGATGACACCACCCTTATGGCAGAAAGTGAAGAGGAACTCAAAAGCCTCTTGATGAAAGTGAAAGAGGAGAGTGAAAAAGTTGGCTTAAAGCTCAACATTCAGAAAACTAAGATCATGGCATCTGGTCCCATCACCTCATGGATGGGAAATAGATGGGGAAACAGTGGAAACAGTGTCAGACTTTATTTTCTTCGGCTCCAGTGTTCTTGCCTGGAGAATCCCAGGGACAGGGGAGCCTGGTGGACTGTCTATGGGGTCACACAGAGTCCGACATGACTGAAGTGACTTAGCAGCAGCAGCAACAGCAAAATCACTGCAGATGCTGATTGCAGCCATGAAATTAAAAGACGCTTACTCCTTGGAAGGAAAGGTATGACTAACCTAGATAGCATATTAAAAAGCAGAGACATTACTTTGCCAACAAAGGTCCATCTAGTCAAGGCAATGGTTTTTCCAGTGGTCATGTATGGATATGAGAGTTGGACTGTGAAGAAAGCTGATCACCAAAGAATTGATGCTTTTGAACTATGGTGTTGGAGAAGACTCTTGAGAGTCACTTGGACTGCAAGGAGCTCCAACCAGTCCATTCTAAAGGAGATCAGTCCTGGATGTTCATTGGAAGGACTGATGCTAAAGCTGAAACTCCAATACTTTGGCCACCTCATGCGAAGAGTTGACTCACTGGAAAAGACCCTGATGCTGGGAGGGACTGGGGGCAGGAGGAGAAGGGAATGACAGAGAATGAGATGGCTGGATGGCATCACCGACTCGATGGACATGAGTGTGAGTGAACTCCGGGAGTTGGTGATGGACAGGGAGGCCTGCCGTGCTGTGATTCACGGGGTTGCAAAGAGTCAGACGTTACTGAGCAACTGAACTGAACTGAACTGAAGGAAATAAAGTCATTATATGGAAACCATTAACACAGATTCCTATATGACACTAAAAATTAACCTTCTGGAAGGATTAAAGACCTAAATGTGAATGGAATTATAAAACTAGTGGAAAAGTATGTCTTTGTTTATTTAGAGTGAGGGAGGCCTTTTAAAATAAGAGCAGCAGTGCACAATTCATAAGGCAAATAGTTGATGTATTTGACTACAACACATTAGAGGAGTTCTCTTCAATGAATGTACATGGATCAAGTTTATAGAATGATAATGACTGGGAGAACATATTTTCATTCACCAATATAACAGTAAGGGATAGATATCTAGGGTAGAACATGAATTCTTACAATTCAGTAAGACAGATTGGGGAACTCAATGAACAGTAATAGGTAGTTTACCCAAAGGGTGATCTGAATAGTTCATAAGTATATGACAATTTGCTCAAACTCTGAAATCAGAGATATAATAATGAAATATGATTTTACACTCAACTAGAATAGCAAAAATTAGAAGTTATTGGTGAGGACGTGGGGACACCAGAACTCTTGGAGTGGTGAAATGTACATTGGTATAGTCTTTCTAGAGAATAACCTGGAAGCCACTAGCTAAAGTGATGTTTATGGGTACACCTTATGACCCAAGAATCCCAGACCTAAGCATACACCCCAGAGAAGTTTCACACATCACTAGGAAGGGGAATATACAAAGAGTGTCATGAAGGATCTTTGTTTGTGAAGGCAGAGAGTCATAGACATGAAAGAGGAGAATGAAAAAAAATAAGAAGCACAATGAAATTTCCAGCAAATACCACCTAAGTCAATTTAAAACACATATACACACCTCATACTGTACATTTTTCAAAGATAACCCTCCACATATGTAAACATACAGAACACACACACACACACACACATATATACACACACACATAAATTCATGTGCATATGTACACATATGTCTATCTCTGCCTATCTAGATCAAACAAGTTAATGTGGGTGCCTTTAGGGTGGGGGAGGGGCTAAGAAGTAAGAGAAAGAGAGGGAAATGTGACTGAAATCAAGTATAAAAGAAGAATAACAAAATAAAATATGACAGAAGCTCTGCACATGCTGATAATAATAGTGTGCTATGAATTGGAGAGTATAATCAATTCACCTGTCTAAGTATATCAGGTCGAAAATAAAATTATAATTAAAATTAAAAAGTTAAAATGCCTTAGGTTAGGAGACGGTCAAGAATATTTCACATGAGCTCTAGTCTCATCCTACCTTGGAGTATCATGTGACCTTAACTCTTCTTAAAGGGACATGGAGTAGATATTGTACTCTTCCACCTATCTCTCTGTGTAGGAAGAGTGAAATTAGATCTCAGTTACAAATCATTTTCCATGCTTTAAAAAGTAACATAATATGAACTTGGGGTTTTTGCTACTAAGATTAGATAGAAAGCAATTTCTGTTAGAGAAATGTAAATTAAAACCACAATGAAGTATCATCTCACGCAGGTCAGAATAGCTATCATCAAAAATCTACAAACAATAAATGCTGGAGAGGGTGTGGAGAAAAGGGAATCCTCTTACACTGTTGGTGGGAATGCAAACTGGTACAGCCACTATAGAGAACAGTGTGGAGGTTCCTTAAAACACTGGGAATAGAACTGCCATACGACCCAGCAATCCCAGTGCAGGGCATGCACCTCAAGGAAACCAGAATTGAAAGAGAAACATGAACCCCAATGTTTGTTGCAGCACTATTTATAATAGCCAGAACATGGAAGCAACCTAGATGTCCATCTGAAGATGAATGAATAAGGAAGCTGTACATATACACAATGGAATATTACTCAGCTATAAAAAGAACACATTTGAGTCAGTTCTAATGAGGTGGATGAGCCTGGAGCCTATTATACAGAGTGAAGTTAAGTCAGAAAGAGAAAGACAAATACCATATATTAACTTATTTATATGGAGTTTAGAAAAATGATACTGATGATCCTATATGCAGGGCAGCAAAGGAGACACAGATGTAAGAGAGATGTAAAGAATAGACTTTTGGACTCAGTGGGGGAAGGTGAGGGTGGGATAATTTAAGAGAACAGCACTGAAACATGTACATTACCATATGTAAAACAGATGGCCAGTGCAAGCTTGATGCATGAGACAGGGTACCCAAAGCCGGTGCTCTGGGACAATCCAGAGGGATGGGGTGGGGAGGGAGGTGGGAGGGGCGTTCAGGATGGAGAGGGGACACATGTATACCTGTGGCCAATTCATGTTGATGTATGGCAAAACCATCACAATATTTTCAAGTAATTATCCTCCAATTAAAATAGTTAATTAAAAAAGAGAAGGGGACATATGTTCACTTATGGCTAATTCTTACTGATGTATTGCAAAGCAATCATTGATCAGTTATAAATAAATATAATTTAAAAAAAAGCAAACAACTTGTTGGAAATCATTATGTTTATTGTCTAAAATCTTTGGCCTGAAATCAGTACTTCTGATTTAGTAGTAACCTGCAGTTTGGGGTTTCCTAAAATATTCAGTGGTATGCAAGTTTTGACTGTCCTCATTAGCATATGTAAATTTCACTGTCTTCCTCCAGGTTTGAGATAAAAGTCACACATCACGAAGGAAAGTATCGGGTTCTAAATTATATCTAACATTCCTTTCTGGTTTTTGTAACCTGAATCTAAACCAAACATATTCTCATAGGACACATACACCTTTTCTTTACATGAAACAAAGCCAAACACACTATCCCTTTTCAGCCACAAAATAAACTTTACAAACACACAAACAGTTTGAGGCTCAAGGACCTAGCAAAGTATACTGAATGAAGTCCTTGGACTTCCCTGTATTCCAGTGGTTCAGAGTCCAGCTGCCAGTGCAGGGGACATGGGTTCTATCCCAGGTCTGGGAAGATTCCACATGCTAAGGGACAACTGAGCCCATGCGCCACAACTACTGAGTCCCTATGCTGCAACCACTGAAGCCCAAGCGACTCGAGCCTGTGCTCTGCAACAAGAGAAGCCACTGCAATGAGAAGCCCACACACCACCTCCTAGACAGCAGCTCGCACACAGCAACAAAGACGCAGCACAGCCAAAAATGAAATAATGCAAAGAAGTCCCAAGGAAGTGTTGCTCTGGGAGCTCAAGGACTTCTATTTTTCTTGTTCTTTGCTGTATCCCTATGCTTATCACAACACCTGGAACCTAGGTGTTCAACAAATACTTACGGAATGAGTGACACACAAATGAGCTCACGCCTGTACGCAAACATACACCTCTTTGTTTTTGCTCTGTCACGGTTTGCTTTTTCTTTTGTTTCTCCCTTTAAAAAAATCATCCAGTCAGCCAGCTCTTTACAAAAATATCTTAATGTACTGACATCTGTGAGAGTTGATGGGGAGAATAAAAAGCAATTTCAGAATATAGTTCTTATGGCTGAGAAACTTACGGTCTAACAGGGCAAATACATACGAGAAACACATGAGAATAAGAACAGGAAGTGTTTTAGCACTACAGAACACTGTTGGAAATTTATGAGAAAGAGACAGAGTGGGTGGAGGGCTGGGAAATGGGGAAACCACCTCCCAGCTGGCCTATACAAAGCACTGGCCTCCCAGCACAGTCTGGGGCTTTTCTAGGGGGGTGGGTGGAGAAGGTTGTTGGGAGAGCTGGCCTGGGGCAGAATCTTCACAAAGGTTTTCTTGGAGAATCAGAGTTTGAGCAAGTCACTGGTGGAGGCCTTGCTGTTCTAACTAGCTGCTAATGAGAAACTGACTCTCTGATGGCAGGAGAGGCTACTGAGGAGGCATAAGTACTTAACAGGTTTCGAGAGCTTCTGCAGATACATCCTCTAAGGAGTGGAAAACTCCATTCCAGACCTGAGGGAAGCCTACAGGGTGCCCATATATGTGAACAGGAAAACTGTGGCAGAAAAAGCCAATAACTCAAGGATGGAAATCCTCAGCTTTACGTCCAGGGAAAGCTTGGTTTAGCAATCATTGTGAGCTAGTGGAACCAGCTCAACCAACGTCAGCAGTTTGAAGACATCTGGTCTTTATTTTTGGACTTTTGTACACTGAGGAGGATTATGGTTATACGATGTAGAGGCCATTTAGTTTTGTCAATCTACAGAATTTCTTAGAATAGGAATCCCTCATACTTAGAATAGAAACTCGATGTTCTCCAAAGTCTCCTTGAGATTTTCAAATATTAACTCTTTATTCCCCAGAAGGATGTTCTGAGGGACATTATTTGAAAGAGATGCTTTTTAATCAGGAAATTGAATCATGGAGTAGACGTGCATTTTGCCAAAGGGTAACCTCATAGTCAGTGGAGCCCCAGTAACTTCAGCATCCCATGACTGCCAAAAAGAATGCTTCTATCTCATTGGCCTTCATTTCTTCTGTCTCTGCTTTGCCTTCTCTTCTGACTCTTGTGTATCTTTAATCATCCCCTAGGTGGGCCTGGTCTAGAAAAAGTTATTAGTCTGAAAAGTTGATGGTCCAGTATTTACTTTCCACCCATTGTCCTTCATATCTTTTGGCCAAGGACCTTGTGTCTCCCCCAGGCCCAATGAGGTCTCTCCTCCTCCTTCACTTCTTCCACTCTGCTGCCCCCATCATTCCTGACCTTCCTTACTCCTGAGATTAGTACCTGTGTTGAGTTCCATTGCCCCTGGCTGTGATTGGCTATTTTAGACAATTTGCAGCAAAGCTGTTAATGGCTTAAAAATGGCTCAGAGGCTTCCTCTACCAGATAGCATTTACATTTTCATTGGGGATTTCAAAGTCAAAGAGGTCAGTGGAGCATTCCTGCACCTTGGCAGTCTTCTCTCCTGATTTTCTCCCTTCTGGCTGCCCCCTGAACTCAACTGCTGAATGCTGGCTCCTGCTCTCAGACTGGTGGCTCCTGCAAGTTGGTTGGGCTTCTCTTTTTCTCATTCCAGTGTTTTCAGTTTAAGTGGTGTTTTTCAATATCCTAGGAGCAAAGGACACAAGAAAGGGCAGGTAACCTCAAGCAGGAGAAGGAATTCCCACGTTGAATGAAGGGCCAGGCCCCTGGGCTGATGTTATTTTGTCTGTGGAAAGGCCCATTGGCTTCCAGTGATATTGTTGTCCATTAAAAAAAATCCATAGGCCTTTTAAAATGCATTTTCAACTTAATATAGCAGGAGCAGCCACTCTGCCGTGCAATTCCTGAGGATTTATGGCTGGTTGGGGTTAATGGTTTGAGGTGTTATTCCTTTCTGTGCCTCATTAATCCCCAGGAAGTGCCTGTGCTGAGGTGGCTGTTTGGCTCAGGCTGGTCACAGAGGCGCCCCAGTGCCCTCTCCAGCTCTGCGATGGTAGCCAGCTCTCAGCCCCGCTCAGCTTGTTGTCCCTTCTAGCCTGGACTATTGACCCCGACAAAGGCTTGGGCTCTAGACTACTTCTGGGACAGGTGGCAGACATCCTTCTTAGATACTAGCTTCCCTGGTATGATTCAATCTTGGCCTCACTATCCTCCTACATTGCAGAAAGTTTGAAAAAGACAAATTATCCCTGTCTGAAAAAGAGGAGGGTGAACGTGGCCTTCCTCATGTTGTCAGTGATGGAGGAGACTGGTCAATGGAGGGGACAGAACTGGGAACAGGGCAGAGTCTCTCAGCAACGCAACACGCTGATGACCAGAACTTATTATACTTCGGGGAGAAAATAATCATAGCTTTTCAATCAAAGTTCATGTGTTTATAAAGTATTGTGTATACTTCAGTCTCGGGCTTTCCTGGTGGCTCAGTGGTGAAGAATCTGCCTGCCAATGCAGGAGACCTAGGTTCGATCCCTGGCTCGGGAAGATCCCCTGAAGAAGGGAATAGCAACCCACTCCAGTATTCTTGCCTGGAGAATCCCATGGACAGGGAAGCCTGGCAGGCTACAGTCCTTGGGGTCATAAGAAGTCAGACATAACTTGACGACTAAACAACAACACCAACAATTCTCTGTCCCACGTCTCTTCCTTCCACCAGTGTTAACTGGGCACTTCCTTACTGAGCTACTAATGTAGATATTGGGGATGTACCAGGAACAAGAGTGACTGCGCTCCTGTCTGCTGGTTTTCTACATTTTAGTGTTTGTTTAGGAGTTGTGTGAGAGGGCCTGACAACGCAACAAACGTTTGGTCATTTTACAACCTTGTGATTCAGTCAGGACAGGCACCTGTTTTCACAAATGGGACAGCTGAACCTTGGAAGAGGTCGTGTGACCTGTTTCAGGTGAACTGGGTTATGCATTCATTTGCTCATCTATCAGATAGATTTACTGAAGGACTTCTATGTTCCAGATCATCTCCTAGATTTTTGAGATGTAAAGTTGACTAGGCAATGAGGCTTGCTTTCTGGGAGTCAAAATATAATGGGGAAAGAGCCCCAGAAACGGCTTGGAATCTAGTGACTGCTATGATGAAGCCTGCACTTGCAAAGCTGGGGGCGTTGTGTGAAGAAGCCCCAGGTCTGCCTGAGGAAGTCAGGGAAGCAAGAGACAGAACTGGGCTCAGACACAGTCCAGGGCCCTCTCCTGGTGGCAGCCTGAAGAGAATATGTGCAATAACACTTGCGGCATTGAGTTGAGCCAGCTCCTCAAGGTCTAGCTTCACTTCCTGGTCTAAAGAGTCCCAGGCCAGTGGACACAGAGGGGGAAGGGGAGGGTGGAATGAATTGAGAGAGTAGCATTGAAACATATATACAGTACCATGTGTAAAATAGGTCGCTAGTGGGAAGCTGCTGTATAGCACAGGGAGCTCAGCCTGGTGTTCTGTGATGACCTAGAGGGGTAGGATGTAGGGGGTGAGGGGGAGATGGGAGGCGATATATATATACCTATAGCTGATTCACTTTATTGTACAGCAGAAAACAATACAACATGGTAAAGCAATTATACTCCAATTAAAATTAAAGGGCCCAGGCCATTGGAAATCCTATATTCACATTTAGCAAAATGCCCTCTTCTTATTCTAAACTGAAACAGAGACTCCTCGTTCTACTTTTGGTCAGGCTTCCTGCTTTTATGAGATTAATTAAAAGTTGAGTAGCTGCTAAGTTGCCAGACAAATGGCAAAGTATTTCTACCTTATTTATCAAGGCAAAATGTTCAGAAATTCCAGTGAGAATCTGTTGCACCATCCCTCGTCTCTCCTGTTTCCCTCCCCGTCTCTATTAGACTGGTCTCTGTTAAAAGGACTTCTACCCAACCCCCACCATAGCAGTACAGAAGGAACTAGAGAGCAACCACAAGAAATCTGGGCTTGAGTCCTGGCCCCACCATTAGCTAAAATTCTGAGCATGGGTAGATCATTTAATCTTTTGGTGTCTCAGTTTCCTAAGCTATAAGTGGTCATATAATACCTGTCCTACCTCATACATGAGTCCTTCTGAGAATCAAAATGGATTCCAACACGTGGCAGTGATTAAAAAGGGACAAAAACATTTAGGAAATTTAAAGGGACATCAATACTATTACTAGAGCATGTCTGTTGATGGAGGAGACGCTAGACATTTGCAAACTCGGCTTGTTTTCTGATGTGAGAGAAGGGGTGTTAGACTTCTCCTATTTCTTTAATGTTCGAGGGCTGGAATGGGGCCCTGGCAACTGAGGCCAGGCATCCTTATTTAGCACTGTCCCTGCACAAAGGTTAGGTTCCCACTCAAGCAGCTCAGTTTCCCCAGTCTAATCAGCTGTAACAAATTGTCTCATTTCTCCTTGATAAGTGACAACCCCTGGCTGCCATGACTCCTTTTAGGCTGCAGTGGCTTCCATGAGCTGGCAGCTCCAGTTTTCCTGGGCTTGGGCCAGGCCTGGGCGGGAAGACCGCGGAGGAGATTAGGATCGGGTTATCCACACCCTTTGCAGACACCCTCTCAGGCTCAGTGTCTGCTTGGATGGCATTAAAGGCAGAGGGAGCGCTGAGGATGGGTGTGTAGGGGGTGCAGGAAGGAAAAGGGTTGGGAGAGTTCTGTTGCCAAGCTTAAAGGGTTATAAGAGGAAAAGTGGGTTGAGAGGAAAAGCAGTGAAGGGAGGTTGTAATAGCCAGAGCCAAATATCTTATTTGAACAGATAAAAGAGATACTACTCATTTCTTTTGTAGACAGAGTGATCATGTCATCCAAATACAAAATTGTGACTACAGATTACCATCAAACAGTTATATTTACAACAAGAGGAAGTGTAGTTCAAATATAGGCTGTCTGGGAAAATTCTGAAAGACTGCTTCCTTCTTTCTATGACTTCATACCCTCCAATAACTTCAAAATCTTACTGTTTGTAGTTTTGCCATGTGGCACCTTCGAGAAGTTTGTACTTGGGATCCTTCTATCTTTACTTTTAACAAATATTTATTCAGTACCTACAGTGTGTGGTGTGGGACCAGCTTCATGAATTTTGAGATTTAGTTGTACTGGGCCTGCGCTTAGGAAGCTTCTGTGCTTGGTTTAATGTACCACTGATGTTGTTTTGAAATTTGTAGTATTTCTTGAACTGTTCCCATAGAGTGCCATATTATGTGCTGGAGAAGCAAAGATGAAAAGATACAGGCTTTTCCCCAAATTTCTCCCCGGCTGTGACCAGTTCCCTGCCTAAGCAACACCTCAGGTGTTAGACATGGCTTTTCATATCGTCATCAGTTAAATACTGTCTTAGCTAACTGAGACTTTGAAAAGTTCCTTCATAACTAATTCACTATAAAACATTATTAATAGCATAAACATTTTTCTTGATATAAAAGTGGTTGAAATCACTGTGTAGAATTTGAACTCTGCAGAAAGATATAAGGAAGAAAACATAAAATAATCCACAGCTTATCACCCATTAAGCAAAGGTCATCTCTGGGTGTTGGATATTAGACACTTTCAATTTTAATTATTCCTATTTATATTTTTAAATGAAAGTAGGAGCCTACCACACTTGCATTTTTATAATCCTGTTCTTTTCACTTGAAATTTCATTTTTGCCATTTCCCATGTCGTTAAATAATTTCCCAAAATATAGTGTTTTATGGGCTTCCCTGGTGGCTCAGTGGTAAAGAATCATTTGCCAATTTAGGAGATGTGGGTTCGATCCCTGGGTCAGGAAGATGCCCTGGAGAAGGAAATAGCAACCTACTCCAGTATTCTTGCCTGGGAAATCCCATGGACAGAGGAGTTTGGTGGGCTACAGTCCATAGGGTTGAAAAGAGTCAGACACAAATTAGCGACTACACAACAACAATAAAAATTGTTTTTTTATGTTGGTAGCATTCTGTCACATGGATGTGTCATGACATATTTTCTTATTTTGGGGGGATACATAGGTTGTTTCCAGTTTTTTTGCCAAGGTGAAATATCATGTGGATGAACATCCTTGCATATAAATCTTTGTCTGCTTCTTTGGTTATTTTCTTGGGATAAATTTCAAAAAGCAGAATTACTACTTAAAGGGTATGGAGAGTCACATATGCAAATTATTGGCAATTTTCACTCTCACAAGTAAGTGACTGAGAGAACTTATTTCACAAATCTCCCTATATTTGCTGTTTTTATTTTTTAAAACTTTATTTGTCCAAGTTTGCAGGTAAACACATTTCTTTGATTACTTATTAGACTGAATATATTTTTCATATATTTATTGGACACATATATATCTTTTATAAATTATCTAATCACATCTTTATCTGCTGTTTTATCAAAGTGCTTCTTTTTTTCTGGTATCTGTAAGTTATTTATCTATTAACTATCTTAGTTTTTAGAAAAATATGTTAGAGAACGTGCAGAATTAGATATGAGTGGCTGATAAATGCATATTTAACATGTTATCTCTGCTGAAAGTTACCTTTAATAATTCTTTGAACTTTATTGTTTTCTCTCTAAAAACTTCAGTAATGTTCATAGTGAGAATGAGTTACTGCAAAGGAAATGAAATTCTTATAATTGCAAGAATTTCTGCAAAGGCTGCCAGCAAGAGTGATGTGGAGGGGATTCCTGTACTAAGGTGAGAGGTTGGACTGACTAGGTGATGACCAATCATTTTTTATTTTTTTCCTCTAATTTTAATGATAAAATTTTAAGAATCATTGCCTGTCAGGCTAGAGCCCTTCCAATTCTAATCTATGTGTAGTTGACTCTAGGTACATTCAAACTTTCCTGGATCAGATAAGTTATCTCAGTAAATAACAGTATACTATCTGAGATAAAGTGAGATTAAGTTCCCAATAGTAAAATCAAGAGGACCACACTTTACAATTACCAGATGTCTAAAAGGACTCTTTATAGCACTATAGAAATCAGGGAAGTCCCCATGGGGGGAGGCAGTCTTGAATGAACCAGTCTGTAGCAGCAGAGAGGGATGTGATGGTTTTTCAGGTGCAGAAAAAAGCAATGTGGTTTAAGGTTATGAACCTGGCCTAGGAGTGGCCCTGTATATTTATCACTAGTCAAGCCATGACAAAAGGGGATTTGTCACCTTGGGAACATGAACTGAGGAGATTTTTTTTCCCCAGAGCTAAGGGCAACTCTAGTTGGGGATTCCACCATAAAATTCTAGTGTTAGGTTCAATGTTTTGTTTAGAAATTCTAGGTTGAATCTTGTAGCGAGGTCTCATCATTCTGGAATAAGTCCAAGAGGGCTGAGGTCTTTTCTCTTCTTTTCCTTTCCCAGTTGTTTCCTCCTGGTCTTCTATTCGCATTTTTAAAACTGCTGACTGGTTCGAGGTTGTAAATGGAGAGTAGCAGTTGCCTTGTAGATGATCTTTAGCTTCTCCATTTGAACTTTGAGAAGCTGCTCATACAGTTGGAGAACTATCTCACTATCACAAAGATGGGTGCTGTTGCAAAAGGAGGGAGCCTTGGCATGTGGGCTACCTGGTGAATCAGGGGCAGCCTGTACCTCGCCATCTCAACTGAGTTAACAATGGAGCAAGCTGCTGGGTTCAATTCTCACTCAAGCCAGTTGACTTCAGTCTGTTCCACAAGTGGGCCTAACTTATCCTCCCTGATCAGATCTGTCAGTTTATAGAAAGTCACCGGTTTGTGGGGAGAGGTGTAGGTGCTTCAACACACACCACTTTCTGAGTTGTGCTTCATGTAGTTGATGTGCCATGAATCCATCAGCTGAGTATTTATGGAGCCACTGCAATGTACCAGGGACTGTGCTAAATGCTGAAAAGGCAAGTTTGATTAAGGTGCTCTCTATCTAGTTGTCATTTAGTCACGAAGTCATGTCCGACTCTTTTGTGACCTGATGGACTGTAGTCCATCAGGCTCCACTGACTATGGGATTTCTCAAGCAAGAATTCTGGAGTGGGTTGCCATTTCCGGCTCGAGGGGATCTTCCCCACCTAGGGATTGCACCCATGTCTCCTGCACTGGCAGACACTGGCAGGCGGATTCTTTACCACTGAGCCACCAGTGAGGCCCTTGCTGTCCAGTGGATTTGACAAATATGTACATGAAGGGTGGCTGGGAAGGATAAGTGGCAGAAAAGGGTGTGAGATCAAGGGTAGCCATTTTAAAGTGGACAAAAAGCAATAGATAAGGATGATCCGAAAGGTCCAAACTCCATTTATCTCAAGATTTGTGAATTCAGGTAACTTCCAAATTAATTTCGCTGACTTAACTTTTGGAATATCTGAAATCACCAGAAAAGTGATGTTTAACATAAGCCTCTGAGATTTTCCCATGCTGAAAATCTCTGGGCCATCACATTCCTCCCTTAAAATATCCTGTATGCAGACCTTCAGGCTAAGTTTTACCACTGCACTCAGAGGTTGTTTTTTTTTTTTTTAAATTTTATTAAATAACTTTTATTTTTTAAAATTGAAGTATAGTTGATTTACAATGTTATGTTAGTTTCTAGTGCACACCAAAGTGATTCAGTTATGCATGTATATATATTCTTTTTCATATTGTTTTCCATTATAGTTTATTACAACATATTGAATATAAGTCCATGGATTATATAGTAGACCCTTGTTGATTATCTATTTTATGTATAGTAGTTTGTACCTGCTAATCTCAGACTTCTAATTTATCCCTATCCTGCCTTCCTCTTCGGTAACCATAAATTTGTCTTCTATGTCTGTGAGTTTGTTTCTATTTTATAAATAAGTTCTCTTGTATTATATTTTAGATTCAACATATAAGTGATATCATATTTTTCTTTCCCTGGCTTACTTTTCTTAGTATCATAATCTCTAGGTACATCCATATTGCTGCAAATGTCATTGCATTCTTTTTTATGGTTGAGTAGTATTCTACTGTGTGTGTGTGTGTGTGTGTGTGTGTGTATGCCACATCTTCTTTATCCACTCATCTGTCAGTGGACATTTAGATTGCTTCCATGTCTTGGCTATTGTAAATAGTGCTTCTATGAACATTGGAGTGTATTTATCTTTTTGAATTAGCGTTTTGGCTTCCCTGGTTGCTCCACCAGTAAATAGTCCATCTGCCCACGCAGGAGATGTGGGTTCAATCCCTGGGTGGGGAAGATCCCCTGGAGAAGGAAATGGCCACCCACTCTTGGAAAATCTCATGGACAGAAGAGTTTGGCTGTCTACAGTCCATGGGGTTGCAAAGAGTCGGATATGACTTAGTGACTAAACAACAAACCAGATATATACCCAGAAGCAGGACTGCTGGATCACATGCTAACTTTCAGTTTTTAAAGGAACCTCCATACTGATTTTCATAGTGACTGCACCACTTTACATTCCTCAGGGACTTTGTTGATGCAGGAAGAACATTTGGGTGTTTCACCAGCACCAGAAAAAGCATATCTCCTTATTAATCCCTATGGTTTCTAGGTCTGGCTAACAACTCAACATTCAAAAAACTAAGATCATGGCATCTTGTCCCATCACTTCATGGCAAATAGATGGGGGGAAAATGACAGATTTTATTTTCCTGGGCTCCAGAATCACTGTGGACAGTGACTGAGGCTGTGAAATTAAAAGATGCTTGCTCCTTGGAAGAAAAGCTATGACAAACCTAGACAGTGTATTAAAAAAAAGAGACATCACTTTACTGACAAAGGTCCATATAGTCAAAGCTATGGTTTTTCTAGTAGCAATGGATAAATGTGAGAGTTGAACCATAAAGAGAGCTGAACGCCGAAGGATTGATGCTTTCGAATTGTGGTCCTGGAGAAGACTCTTGAGAGTCCCTTGGAGATCAAACCAGTCAATCCTAAAATAAATCAATCCTGAATATCCATTGGAAGGACTCATGATGAAGCTGAAACTCCAATGCTTTGGTCACCTGATGCAAAGAGCCGACTCATTGAAAGATTCTGATGCTGGAAAAGATTGAAGGCAGGAGGAGAAGGGGGTGACAGAGGATGAGATGGTTGGATGGCATCACTGACTCAATAGATATGAGTTTGACTAAACTCTTGAAGGACAGGGAAGCCTGGCGTGCTGCAGTCTGTGGGGTTGCATGGAGTCAGACACAACTTCGCATCTGAACAACAGCAACAATAGCTAGTGTAGTGTCCATTTAGAAGGTGGCCTCTTTAACTAACTCAGCAAATTCTCACTGTATCTTGCTGTGGCTCATACCCCTGCATCTTCCAGGTATATGAGCCCATCTCTTCTTTCTTCCTCCTGGCTGAGCAGTAGGGGTTCAGTCATGGAGTTTCACTCACCTAGTTCAGCTCCAGCCCCTGTGTAGGTTAAGTGGGCTTAGAAAGAATTAGGAGTTTCAGCAGCAACATTTTCTGCATAGGGCCCTTTCCATGTTGTCTTGTTCCTTCTCATCCTTTATGTCTCACATAAAAAGGCAAACTGATTTTAAAATCTGTTACCCATCATATTCATTGAGTCGATGGAATCACCAACTCAATGGACATGAGTTTGACCAAACTCTTGGGGATAGTAAAGGACAGGGAAGCTTGGTGTGCTGCAGTTTGTGTAGTTGCAAGGAGTCAGACACGACTGAGCAACTGAATAATAACACCCATTCATCACAAGGGTTTAGTTGACCACTTTCATGCCTGTTTCTCTTTTTCTCTCCTGCTTTCAGGTATGACCTGGAAGGAAAAATTTCCCTGATGGTGGGATATATGAAGAATGTGGATCCCCAGCTAATGCTTCTCTTTATCCCTCGTGGGGACATATGTTCTTTAAAAAGCTTTACCCTAGTCAATAATAATAATGATAATGTTGTATTTATGGAACATAAGCCACCTATTAGGTACTCTGCTTGGTAATTTAAGCACATCATCTCATTAAAACCTACCTACCAGTCCCACAAACTAGGAGCAGTTCTTAATATTATCCCGTTTGTCTCTCTGCTGTGTGCTCAGTCACATCTGACTCTTTGTGACCCCTTGGACTATTGTCCACCAGGATCCTCTGTCCAGGGGATTTTCCTGGCAAGAATACTAGAGTGAGTTGCCATTTCCTTCTCTAGGGGATCGTCCAGACCAGGAATCAAGCCCATGTCTCCTGTGTCCCCTGCATTGTAGGCAGATTTTTTACCGCTGAGCCTTTGGGGAGGTGAGTAAAGTGAATTCTAAAGAAATTAACAATTTTTAGTAGCTGGTAAGTGAAGCAATCCAGATTTAAGTCTAGGTTTTTCACTTCAAACTCTGTTTCTAACCACTATACCACCCTACCTGCAAATACTTTCAAACGTTATATGTACTCAAGCAGCTTTCTGGGCAGCACACCCTGGAAAGAACAGTGTTAGTCTCAAGGGCAAATATTTCTGCTTTAATTTCCGTGATAAATCCAGATCCTTCTGACCAGAAAATGCTTCTCTTTCCTCAACTCCCTGTGACTTTTTAAAGAAACAGCCCAACTACTGAAAGAGTTCTTTTCTATCAGAAAAGAAGTAGTTTGTTACTTCCTTCTGACGTCCAGCAAATGTGCTAGTTCCCTCCTCTTTTTCTCTCTCTTCTATTTCTGAGTGTGAGTGTTAAGCCCTCGGGGCGTGCAAACACACACTATAACTCCCACATCCCTCTGGCACCCCTATGAACACACCTCTGATGATAAGTGGAGGATGGAAGACCCAAGATTAATTGCCTAGTGGGGAAGAAGTGGATAGAGCAGCTTGTAGACTGGGCTCTTACTGTGGGTGGCACCTTGGGGAGTGCTGTCTTTTCAGGATTACGTTAGCAGTTGCATATTCCCCCTGAGTCCGGGAGAACAGCTCCCACTAGAAGAGGAAATGAAAAGCTGAGATTTCTTGGGAACTGGCCCCAGTGTGACTGCTGGTGACAACATCCATTGGACCAAAGGTCCTGAACTGTTTCACGTCGAGACTGCTCTCTCCCCTCCCCAGCGCTGGAGGGCCCCCGAGACACTTCAGGCATCCCCCAGCTGTCCCCCAGAGCCTGAAATCCCGGGGTGCATCAGAGGCTTCGCCACCGCAACCCGCAGCATACATTCCCCCGCCACAGACACGCGCTCCGGGCGCTCCCTGCTGTTCTCTCCAGTTAGTCCTGGTTTGAGTCCATACGCTTTACATACCTTTGCAGGGGAAGCTGCCAACTACTTGAAAGAGTTTTATGTGCTGGAGAAAGAAGGGACTTTGCCCTCCAAAATGCCTTCCAGAAAACACGATGGAATTTCTCTAAGGAGAAGCACAACTTTCAGTTTAAATTCCCAGACACAAGCGCTAAGCGAAATTCACAGTAACTGTGTCATTGAGAACCACCCCACTCCAACACCACCCAGGAAGGTCCTGGATTTCGGAGGTTGAGGTGCAGGTGTAAGGGGCTGCTGAGTGGGGCTGGCTCACATCACCACAGCTTTAAGGGAGAGACCCAGCACACAGAATTAACTTGCACTGATTTCTCTTCTTGTCCCACGGTGGACATCTGTTTCCATCTCTTTCCTCTGCTTACCAGTGGCCCCAGTGAATTTGTTGTTGTTTTTCTGTCGCTCAGTCATGTCCGACTCTTTGTAACCCAATGGACTGCAGCACTCCAGGCTTCCCTGTCCTTCACTATCTCCTGGGGTTTGCTCAAACTTGTGTCCATTGAGTTGCTGATGCCATCCAATGATCTTGTCCCCTTCTCCTCCTGCCTTCAATCTTTCCCATCATCAGTATATTTTCTAATGAGTCAGCTCTTCACATCAGGTGACCAAAGTGTTGGGAGTTTCAGCTTCATCATCAGTCCTTCCAATGAATATTCAGGATTGATTTCCTTTAGGACTGACTGGTTTGATCTCCTTACAGTCCAAGGACTCTCAAGAGTCTTCTCCAACACCAGAGTTCAAAAGCGTCAATTCTTCGGTACGCAGTGAATTAGGGATAAGAATCCTCACTTCGGTCCTCCCTTCAATGGACATCTGTATAGAAGTCTCCTTTTATAGTTTCCTAAGGGTCGGACACGACTGAGCGACTTCACTTTCACTTTTCACTTTCACACATTGGAGAAGGAAATGGCAACCCACTCCAGTGTTCTTGCCTGGAGAATCCCAGGGACGGGGGAGCCTGGTGGGCTTCTGTCTATGGGGTCACACAGAGTCGGACACGACTGAAGTGACTTAGCAGCAGCAGCAGCAATGAAGATATCTAGACATCTACACTTTTCACCTGGCCTTTTCTAGACCTGAAAGCAGGAGAGACAAACCAGAGCAACAGGTTCTAGATCCAGAAGGGTGATCAGGTTGAAGGCAGTCAACAGAAATGAGGCTGGCTCAGGCTACATGGAATACTTGGAGAGAAGGAAAAGAGAAATGAATTGAGGAATGAATGATTTCCTGAAAGAAGACTTAATGTCCCTGACAAAACAGAAAATCCAGAGAAATATTCAACCCCTAATGAAAGTGGCCCAGAAGCAACAAAAAATGTGAAATGAAAACACAATCATTTTAAAAAAAGCACAACAATTCCAAGAATACTTTATGCTTATCAGCTTTGCGCCAGCCTTCCTCATGTGGCGTCTCCTCTAATCTTGGCTGGATCTGATTTCTAATCTGGAGACCACTACTTTGGGTTAGTGAATTAAAAAAAAAAAACTTAAGATTTTTTTTTTCAGTTTTGGGTTGAAAGAAAGAAGAGTTGCTCCCCTGGTTTCTCTCTGGTCAAATTGGCACACCCTCAGAATGTGAGGAAGCTGTTGATTCTAGCATCCCAAGTTTGTCTTCTCTAGCTTTTACAGATAGTTGGCTATAGCTGGTGAATGTGCCTATTTGGGTGGGGTTTATGCCTAAGCCAAGAAGAACATAGGAAGGGAGGTGTTTTTTACTTGGCACAATAAAAACCATGTGGGGCAGTGAAAATGTTCACCACTTAGGAAGGAGGATTATGCCTGGTTCCAAGCTTGCTTGGTTTGGGTTTGAGGGATTTGAGGTGTTCCCTTCAAAGGGATGAGGAGCTCAAGCAGTGTTCTGGGAGACTTATTTTCTTCTAAGCCAATTAGATTTTCATTCCTATCGTTCATTTGCCTTGTCTTCTAAGACTCAGTTCAAGATATGTTACTTCTGGAATGCCTTCTCTAGATACCTCAGCTCATTGTGTGTGTGTGTGTGTGTGTGTGTGTGTTTGTATGTGTGTGTTAAAGTCTTTTTAAAATTATAAAATAAAACACAAATGCAGAAAACCAAACCAAACATATTCAAGGCTAAGTGGATTGTTAAGACAAGCACCTATTTACTTGTCACCCAGATAAAGAAAGAGCACATTGTCAGTCATGTAAGAAGCCCTCCAAGGGCTCTGTCCTGGGCCTCCCTGCCCCTGAAAGTAACTCCTGTACTGACTTCTACAGAAATCACTTTCTTCTGTTTTTTTTTTTTTTTGGAGCAGGGAAGTGGTGGTTACCAACAAAGTAGATCTTTAAACACTATAGTTTTGTCCGTGAAGAAAAATGTTGATATGTGTTTTAAATATCTTTAGTTCTCCAGGTCAAAGTTTCCTCTTTCATACCATTGATCTGTTGAAGAACCCAAGTCATTTCACCTGCAAAAATTCCTGGGGTCCATTTTAATTGCATACTTCTGATGCAGTTCAACAGGTTCTTCTGTCCTCTCTATTTCCTGCAGCTGGATTTGGAGGCTTGAAACTCAAGCTCAATCTCTTAGGCAAGATGATGGGTGATTCATCAGGAAGCATATACTGTAATGACTACTTGTCTCTGTTACTTTAGCAGGAAGCACATACTGTAATGACTAGTTGACTCTCTCAATGTGTAGATCCATCTGTTTATTGTGAACTACAGAGTATTCTATTATTTTATTTATATTCATTAGTTAGAATATTTCAATAAAAGACATTTTCCCTCATCTATTATTTGCATCATTGGTGGTATAATTCAGATAGAAAAGGCAAAGTAAATGCTTAATTCTTTTCTTTATCAATTGCCAAAATAATGAATGTTTTCTATTATCCTCCAAAGATTATTTTTCATTTTAATTATCATGAACTGGTGTATCCATGTGTTCATACATGTATTCAACATCCTGGATAGGTTTCAAGCAACTATTATAATTGCCTTAATTTTAATTCATCCCATCTTTGGCCAGTGGGAGTCTCTTCCGTTGGCACTAGAAGATATGACCCTAATAGTCTTTGATGGCTTCCTTACTATTTGATATAACAAAATATTCTAGGTTCATCTTGTACATTTCCTGCCCTAGACCTGGAATCTGCCATTTCTTCAAGAATCCCTGGTTTCTTTTAGTTGTTGTTTAGTTGCGAAGTTGTGCCCCACTCTTTTGCAACATCATGAACTACAGCCTGTCAGATTCCTCTGTCCATGGGATGTCCCAGGCAAGAATACTGGAGTGGACTGCCATTTCCTTCTCCAGGGGATTTTCCCAACACAGAGATCAAACCCTCGTCTCCTGCATTGGCAGGTGAAGTCTTTCCACTGAGCCACTTGGGAAGCCCAGTTTCTTTTAGCAGGCAATGGTATTTCAAATCGACAACCCAGGCACAAAGTATGTTCCTTACTACTGTGTTGGTTATTGTTTTTAGGCCTTTTCAGCAGATGGAACTAGGAGATATCCACATAGTTTTAAAGATAAAATGCCTCATAAGTTCATTTTTATATTTTCAGTTCAAATTTGATGCTATAGGTTTTTTTTCTGGTTGTTGTTAAACACAATAGTCTCAGAACAATTATACTATTACTAAGGCCACCAATATGATAATTAAGAGGCATTTAAAAATTTGTTCTCTGCTTTTGCCTCTGTTTTTATATGTGTGTGCTTTATTTTTTAATTTTTAAAATAGATTTTATTTTCTAGAGCAGTTTTAGGCTCACAGCAAAATTGAGCAGAAGGTACCGTGATTTCCTCTTAATCTTCTGCTCCAACTTATACATACTTTCCCACTATCAACATTCTCTACCAGAGTGCTACAGTTATGAAAATTTGGTGGATATATATTGACATACCATTATCACTTGAAGTCCACAATTTACATTAGAACTTATTTCTGATGATATATATTATGTGGATGTGGACAAATACATAATGACATATATTTCTCATTATGTTGTATTGAATAGTTTCATAGCTCTAAAAAATCCTCTGTTCTGCTTCTTCACCCCTTCTTTTTCCTCCCCTTGATCTTTTTACTGTTTTATTTTTGCTTTCCCAGAATTTATATGGTTGAAATCATGTATTATGTAGCCTTTTTAGGTTGGCTTCTTTAACTTAGTAATATGCATTTGTTTCCTCCATGTCTTTTTGTGGCTTGGTAGCTCATTTATTTATCTACTTGTTACCATAATTCTAAGTATGGTAGCTCATTCTTTTTACCACTGAATAATATTCCATTGTCTAGATGTAACACAGTTTATTTATCCATTCTCTTTCTGCAGAACATCTTAATTACTTCCAAGTTCTGTCAGTTATGAATAAAGCTGCTATAAACATCTGTATATAGATTTTTGTGTGTGTGGACATAAGTTTTGAACTCCTTTTGGTAAATACCAAGACTCATAATTGCTGGGTCATATAGTAAGAGTATGATTAATTTTATAAGGAGCTGCTGACTTGTCTTTCAAAATGGTTATACCATTTTGCATTCCTATCAGCCATGAATGAGAGTTCCTGTTGCTCCATATCCTTATCAGCATTTGGTGTTTTCGGTGTTTTGGAGTTTGGCCATTCTAATAGGTGTGTATCTCATTGTTCTTTTAATTTCCAGTTTCCTAATGACATACAACGTTGGGCATCTTTTCATATGATTTTTTGCTATTTGCTTATCTTCTTTTGGTTAGGCATCTGTTCAGGTCTTTGGCCCCTTTTCTGACTTAGTTGCATTCTACCCACTTTTGAGTGTGCTATACTTAGAATTAGGGTAACAAGTAGATGAGTTATACAGCATGAGCCTAAGATGTATCCACTATGAGTTTCTGATGTTTGGTGAATTGGAAGAACAGATAGGTAGAAAGCTGTTTGCAAGTAGAGTTTCTTGGAGATGAATCCATTAGAAGCAATTCTGAAGGCAGTAAAATATATATTACTCCTACTTACCCCATGTCTGATTACTATAGATGTGGTTGGCTATAGATAAAAACTAAAAGAGTGATTTCACTAAAAACTATGTCCGGTAGTAAGAATAGGCTAGGTAATGATGCAGTAACAACCAAGTGTGGAATCCCAGTGGCTTGATAGCACAATAATTAATTTATTTCTCATTCTACATGGTCAGTGCAGATTGGTGGGGGCTTCATTACCCCAGTCACTGGGAACCCAGATTGATAAAGGCTCTATCATTTTAAATTTGTACTGTGTAGAACACATGACCTTCTTGATTAGAGAGACAGACTCAGGGAAGGTTCTATATTGGCTTTTCTACATTGAGGCCTGAAAATGATACACATTTCTATTCATAGTTCATTGACCAGCACTTGTCATGTGGATGCCTAACTGCAAGAGGGCTGGAAACTGTGGGAAATCAGCTGGAATGTTTGGTGAATTCCACTGTTTCTGCCATACTCTGTTAGCCATTGTGTGGACTCAATGAGGGTGATGGAAATGCCCACTTGGAGACTTGGAGACAGAGTCCAGCAGGAAATAGTGATACCCAGTGAGAATTAGAAGTGATGCTTATCAGGAGACTTCAGGGAATAGAGGGAAATGAGGATATCTAGTTCTTATCCAAGGCTTACACAATTATTACAAGCTCCATAGTTGGATTATTGCTTCATATAAAACCTGAAATTACCAACCATCTTAATTTGCATAGTACAAAAATGAGAGGAAGTTGCTACAAGAAAATATGATAGTTTTCAAACCTGAGCTGTGAAACAAGTCATAAGAATAGGAAACACTTGTAACTCACCATGATTCTTAAAATACTATGACTTCAAGTTCCAGGATTTTTTTTTTTCCATTTTTAAAATTGTTCTAAAATATGCATAATATAAAATGTATAATTGTAACTATTTTTAGGTATATAGGTAAGTGGTACAAAATACATTCATAATGTTGTGCAACCATCAGTTCAGTTCAGTTCAGTCGCTCAGTCGTGTCCGACTCTCCGCGACCCCATGAATCACAGCACGCCAGGCCTCCCTGTCCATCACCAACTCCCGGAGTTCACTCAAACTCATGTCCACAGAGTCGGTGATGCCATCCAGCCATCTCATTTTCCGTCGTCCCCTTCTCCTCCCTCCCCCAACATTTCCCAGCATCAGAGTCTTTTCCAGTGAGTCAACTCGTCGCATGAGGTGGCCAAAGTATTGCAGCTTCAGCTTTAGCATCAGTCCCTCCAATGAACATCCAGGATTGATCTCCTCTAGAATGGACTGGTTGGATCTCCTTGCAGTATAAGGGACTCTCAAGAGTCTTCTCCAACACCACAGTTCAAAAGCATCGATTCTTCGGCGATCAGCTTTCTTCACAGTCCAACTCTCACATCCATACATGGCCACGGGAAAAACCATTGCCTTGACTAGACGGACCTTGGTTGGCAAAGTAATGTCTCTGCTTTTTAATATACTATCAAGATTGGTCATAACTTTCCTTCCAAGGAGCAAGCGTCTTTTAATTTCATGGCTCTGTCTATTTTTATGCCAATACCACATTGTTTTGATTACGGTAGATTTTTAGTAAGTTTTAAAATTAGGAAGTGTGAGTCTTCCAATTTTATTCTTTCTTTTGAAGATTGTTCTGGTATTCTGGGTCCCTTGATATTTCATGTGAATTTTAGGATGAGTATTTCTCTTTTTACAAAAAAAAAAGTATCATTGGGATTTTGATAAGGATTGCATTGAACCTGTAGCTTGCTTTGTGTAGAACTGACACTTGAACAATATGAAGTCTTCCAATCTATAGACATGAGATATGTTTCCATTTATTTATGCTATTTAAAATTTCTTTCAATAATGTTCTGTCATTGTACACCTCTTCTACCGCTTTGGTTTAGGCAATTTCTAACTGTTTTATCCTTTTTGATGCTATTGTGAATGGAGTTGTTTTTGTAATTTCTTTTTTCAGATTGTTAATTCTTCATGTATAGAAATGCAACTGATTTTTGTGTGTGGATTTTGCCCCTGGTACTTTACTAAATTAATTTATTAATTTTAACTATACACACACACGCATGCACATGCATGCACACACACAAATATTTGTGTGTGTGTGTGCGCGCATGTGTGTGTGTGTGTGTGGCCTGTGAAAGCTTTAGAGATTTCTACATGTAAGATCACATTATCTGCAACTGGAGATAATTTTACTTCCTTTCTGGTTTAGATGCTTTTTATTTCTTTTTCTTGTCTAATTGTTCTGGCTAGATCAATACTATGTTGAATAGAAGTGGTGAAAGCAGGAATCTTGGCCCTGTTCTTGAACTTAGAAGAAATGCTTTCAGTGCTTTACCATTGAGTTTGATGTTTACTATAGATTTTTTGTATGTGGCTTTTATTATGATAAGGTAGTCTTTTGTGAAGTCCTATTTTATGTGTTTTTGTCATGAGTTTTGTCAAATGCTTTTGCTGCATCAACTGAGATGGTAATTTTTTTTCTGCTTTGCATTCTGTTGATGTAGTGTATTACATTAATTAGTTTATGTATGTTGAATCATTCTTGCATTCCAGGAACAAATCCCACTTGGTCATGGTGTATAATCCTTTTAATATGCCACTGAATACAGTGGCTAGTATATTTTGTGGAGGATTTTTTGCATCACTGTTGATAAGAGATATTTGTCTGTAGTTTTCTTATAGTGTCTTTGTCTGAATTTGCTATCACGGTAATGCTGACCCCATAGAATGAGTTAAAAAGTGTTCACTTTTCTTAATTTTTTTTGGAAAAGTTTGAGAGATATTGGTGTTAGTTCTTTAAATATTTGGCAGAATTCATCAGTGAAGACATTATCAGGTCCACAACTTTTATTTTGGGAGGAGATTTTTTTGATTACTGATTCAAAATCCTTTTAGGAATAGGATTATTAAGATTTTCTGTTTCTTCCTGAATTAGTCTCTATAGGTTTTATGTTTCTAGAAGTTCATCCATTTCACATAACTTACCCAATTCATTACTGTACAATTGATCATAGTATTCTCAATCTTTTTTATTTCTATAGAATTGGTAAGTAGTGTTCTCACTTTAATTTCTGGTTTTATTTTTATTTATTTTTTTTAATTTCTGATTTTAGTAATTTGAATCTTCTCTATTTTTTTCTTAGTTCATCTAGGTAAAGTTTTGTTAATTGTATTGACATTTTCAAAGAACCAACTTTTGGTTTTATTGTTTTTTTCTATTATTTTTCTGTTTTCTGCTTTGTTGATCTCTGGGCTAGTCTCTAATATTTCCTTCCTTCTGTTGATTTTGGGTTCTTTGTTCTTATTAGCACTTTACGCTGTAAAATTCAGTTGTTGATTTGAAATTTTTTCTTTTTAATGTAAGCATTTAAAACTATAAATTTCTCCTTAGTACTGCTTTTGCTGTGTAACATAAATTTTGGTGTGTTGTATTTTTATTTTCAGTGCTAAGATTTTCTAAGTTCTTTGTGATTTCTTTCTTTAATTAACTAGTTGTTTAAGAGTGTGCTAAGTGCTGGAGAAGACTCTTGAGAGTCCCTTGGACTGCAAGGAAATCCAACCAGTTCATTCTAAAGGAGATCAATCCTGGGTGTTCATTGGAAGTCCTGATGCTAAAGCTGAAACTCCAATACTTTGGCCACCTCATGTGACGAGTTGACTCACTGGAAAAGACTCTGATGCTGGGAGGGATTGGGGGCTGGAGGAGATGGGGATGACAGAGAATGAGATGGCTGGATGGCATCACCGACTTGATGGACATGAGTTTGAGTGAACTCCGGGAGTTGGTGATGGACAGGGAGGCCTGGCGTGCTGTGGTTCATGGGGTCGCAAGGAGTCGGACACGACTAAGAGACTGAACTGAACTGAACTGATTTAGTTTCCAAAGATTTATGGATTTTCTAATTTTACTTCTAATATTGATTTCTAACTTCATCCTGTTGTGGTCAAAGAAGATACTTTGGAACTTGTTTTTAAAAATCTATTAATACTTAATTTTTGACCTAAAATATGGTCTATCCTAGTAAATGTCCCATGTGCACTTGAGAAAAATGTGTGTAGTATTGTTTTGAGTATAATGTTCTATCTACATCTATTAGATTTAGTTGGCTAATTGTGTTGTTTAAGTCCTCTATTTCATTACATATGTTCTGTCTGATTGTTCTATTCATTATTGAGAATAGGATATTGAAATCTCCAGCTATCATTGTAAAACTGTGCATTTCTCTTCAGTTCTGTCAGTTTTGCTTTCTATATTTTTATGATCATTAGGTGCATACATGTTTATAATTGCTTTATTTTCTTGCTTTGTTGAACCTTTTATTAATATACAATGCGTCTCTCGCATCTGCGCCGCAGATGCCGGCATCTCTCGCAAAGAGGCGCGGCCATGAGGAGCTACCCTACGCTTGAGGCCAGGGCCGGCAGCTGAGAGGAGCTACCCCACATCCAGTAGGCCGTGGCTGCGCGAACACAGGAGGGCCGAGAGGAGCTACTCCACGTTCAAGGTCAGGAGGGGTGGCCTTGAGGAGATACCCCTCATCCAAGGTAAGGTGCAGCGGCTGCGCTTTCTTGGAGCAGCTGTGAAGAGATATCCCACGCCCAAGGTAAGAGAAACCCAAATAAGACGGTAGGTATTGTGAGAGGGCATCAGAGGGCAAACACACTGAAATCATAATCAAGAAAACTAGCTGATCTGATCACATGGACTACAGCCGAATGTGGTCCACTGGAGAAGGGAATGGCAAACCACTTCAGTATACTTGCTTTGAGAACCCCATGAACAGTATCAAAGGGCAAAATGATAGGATACTGAACGAGGAATTCCCCAGGTCGGTAGGTGCCCAGTATGCTACTGGAGATCAGGGAGAAATAACTCTAGAAGGAATGAAGGGATGGAGCAAAAGCAAAACCAATACCCAGTTGTGGATGTGACCGGTGATAGAAGCAAGGTCCGATGCTGTAAAGAGCAATATTGCATAGGAACCTGGAATGTTAGGTCCATGAATCAAGGCAAATTGGAAGTGGTCAAATAGGAGAGGGCAAGAGTGAACGTCGACATTCTAGGAATCAGTGAACTAAAATGGACTGGAATGGGTGAATTTAACTCGGATGACCATTATATCTACTACTGTAGGCAGGAATCCCTTAGAAGAAATGGAGTAGCCATCATGGTCAACAAAGAGTCCGAAGTGCAGTACTTGGATGCAATCTGAAAAACAACAGAATGATTTCTGTTTGTTTCCAAGGCAAACCATTCAATATTACAGTAATCCAGGCCTATGCCCCAACCAGTAACGCTGAAGAAGCCGAAGTTGAACGGTTCTATGAAGACCTACAAGACCTTTTAGAACTAACACCCAAAAAAGATGTCCTTTTCATTATAGGGGACTGGAATGCAAAAGTGGGAAGTCAAGAAACGCCTGGATTAACAGGCAAATTTGGCCTTGGAACACGGAATGAAGCAGGGCAAAGGCTAATAGAGTTTTGTCAAGAGAACGCACTGGTCATAGCAAACACCCTCTTCCAACAACACAAGAGAAGACTCTACACATGGACATCACCAGATGGTCAACACCGAAATCAGACTGATTATATTCTTTGCAGCCAAAGATGGAGATGCTGTATACAGTTAGCAAAAACAAGACCAGGAGCTGACTGTGGCTCAGATCATGAACCCCTTATTGCCAAATTCAGACTTAAATTGAAGAAAGTAGGGAAAACCACTAGACCATTCAGATATGACCTAAATCAAATCCCTTATGATTATACAGTGGAAGTGAGAAATAGATTTAAGGGACTAGATCTGATTGATAGAGTGCCTGATGAACTCTGGACGGAGGTTCGTGACATTGTACAGGAGACAGGGACCAAGACCATCCCCATGGAAAAGAAATGCAAAAAAGCAAAATGGCTGTCTGAGGAGGCCTTACAAATAGCTGTGGAAAGAAGAGAAGTGAAAAGCAAAGGAGAAAAGGAAAGATATAAGCATCTGAATGCAGAGTTCCAAATAATAGCAAGGAGAGATAAGAAAGCCTTCCTTAGTGATCAATGCAAAGAAATAGAGGAAAACAACAGAATAGGAAAAACAAGAGATCTCTTCAAGGAAATTAGAGATTCCAAGGGAACATTTCATGCAAAGATGGGCTCGATAAAGGACAGAAATGGTAGGGACCTAACAGAAGCAGAAGATATTAAGAAGAGGTTGCAAGAATACACAGAAGAACTGTACCCAAAAGATCTTCACAACCGGGGTAGTCACGATAATGTGATCACTGACCTAGAGCCAGACATCCTGGAATGTGAAGTCAAGTGGGCCTTAGAAAGCATCACTACTAACAAAGCTAGTGGAGGTGATGGAATTCCAGTTGAGCTATTTCAAATCTTGAAAGATGATGCTGTGAAAGTGTTGCACTCAATATGCCAGCAAATTTGGAAAACTCAGCAGTGGCCACAGGACTGGAAAAGGTCAGTCTTCATTCCAATCCCAAAGAAAGGCAATGCCAAAGAATGCTCAAACTACCGCACAATTGCACTCATCTCACACGCTAGTAAAGTCATGCTCAAAATTCTCCAAGCCAGGCTTCAGCAATATGGGAACCGTGAACTCCCAGATGTTCAAACAGGTTTTAGAAAAGGCAGAGGCGCCCGAGATCAAATTGCCAACATCTGTTGGATCATGGAGAAAGCAAGAGAGTTCCAGAAAAATATCTATTTCTGCTTCATTGACTATGCCAAAGCCTTTGACTGTGTGGATCACAATAAACTGTGGAACATTCTGAAAGAGATGGGAATACCAGACCACCTGACTTGTCTCTTGAGAAACCTGTATGCAGGTCAGGAAGCAACAGTCAGAACTGTACATGGAACAACAGACTGGTTCCAAATAGGAAAAGGAGTACGTCAAGGTTGTATATTGTCACCCTGCTTATTTAACTTATATGCAGAGTACATCATGAGGAACGCTGGGATGGAAGAAGCACAAGCTGGAATCAAGATTGCTGGGAGAAATATCAGTCACCTCAGATATGCAGATGACACTACCCTTATGGCAGAAAGTGAAGAGGAACTAAAAAGCCTCTTGATGAAAGTGAAAGAGGAGAGTGAAAAGGTTGGCTTGAAGCTCAACATTCAGAAAACAAAGATCATGGCATCTGGTCCCATCACTTCATGGGAAATAGATGGAAAAACAGTGGAAACAGTGTCAGACTTTATTTTTTTGGGCTCCAAAATCACTGCAGATGCTGATTGCAGCCATGAAATTAAAAGACGCTTACTCCTTGGAAGGAAAGTTATGACCAACCTTGATAGTATATTAAAAAGCAGAGACATTACTTTGCCAACCAAGGTCCATCTAGTCAAGGCTATGGTTTTTCCCGTGGTCATGTATGGATGTGAGAGTTCGACTGTGAGGAAAGCTGATCGCAAAAGAATTGATGCTTTTGAACTGTGGTGTTGGAGAAGACTCTTGAGAGTCCCTTATACTGCAAGGAGATCCAACCAGTCCATTCTAAAGGAGAACAATCCTGCGTGTTCATTGGAAGGACTGATGCTAAAGCTGAAGCTGCAATACTTTGGCCACCTCATGCGACGAGTTGACTCACTGGAAAAGACTCTGATGCTAGGAAGGGTTGGGGGCGGGAGGAGAAGGGGACGACGGAGAATGAGATGGCTGGATGGCATCACCGACTCTATGGACATGAGTTTGAGTGTACTCCGGGAGTTGGTGATGGACAGGGAGGTCTGGCGTGCTGTGATTCATGGGGTCGCAGAGAGTTGGACATGACTGAGCGACTGAACTGAACTGCACTACTTAATATCTTGTGACTGTAAAAGCTACTTAAAGTCTATTTTGTCTGATATTAGTATACCACCTCTGTTCTCTTTTGGTTATTATTTTCATGGAATATTTTTTTCCTTCCTTTCACTTTCAATCCATAAAGTGAGCCTCTAATAGACAGCATATAGGAGGATCATGTTTTTAAAATCCATTCTGCCAACCTTTGTTTTTGGTTAGAGTTTAATCTACTTACATTTAAGTAATCACTGAGGATTTGTCATTTTAGTATTTGTTCTATATATACCTTGTAGTTTTTTATCCGTCATTCCCTGCATTACAATCTTATTTTGTGTTTAGTTGCTTTTTATAATGAGACATATAAGTATCTTACTAATTTTATTTTGTGTGTATTCTATAGCTGTTTTCTTTGTGATTGTCAAAAGAGATAACATTTAATACCTAAAATTATAGCAATGTAATTTGAATTTATACTCACTTAACTTCAATAACATACAACATTTCTACTTCTTTATTATTTCTGTTAAAGATGACCCTCTCAGTTGTTGATGTCACAAAATACATCTTAATATATTGTTCCAAAATATAAACCAATATTTCTTTTAAAAGCATTAATATCTTAAATTATTTAAAGAGCAAAATGTGTAGTTACAAACTAATGCTTACAATCATACTAGCTTTTAGACTAATGATTGTTTTTAAAACATGAATTAGTTTCTTAAGTCATATTTAGAACAAGAAGTGAAGTTACGAATGATTGTTATATCAATATTAACTTTTATAATTACCCATCAGTTTTCCTTCATTAAGATATTTATTTCCTATATGGCTTTTTCTAGTGTCCTTTTGTTCCAGCTTGCAATAGTCCCTTTGTTGTAGCCATGCGTTCTGGGAAACAAGCTCACTCAGGACAATGCAGGTAGTGGAGTGCAGTTTATTACACCGGCGGGCCCAAGGCAGAGTCTTCTCTTAGCGAAGGACCCTGACCAGTTCTTCTGAAAATCTTATATACCCTAAGTGTAAGTGCCCAAACAAACCTCCCCAAATTCCCTGAAACTAGTCTGAACAAAGGAAAAGAAAGATACAATCAAAGTTAACCCGTGATTCATATGCCTTAAGCCTAGGTAGTTAACAGTGGACAATTATCAATAGGCCTGTGGTCATACCCCAATAAGCATAATAGAATTAATGACTCTATTCAGTTACACAGATAATTAGGGTATTCTTTTAGGCAACACAAAGTCTAGGTACGAGTTCCTGGGGCTCTTCATCCAGGGGGCCTGGTTTTCCAGTCAGTATGTTGTTTCCATAGATACTGAGCATATAGCTCAAAGTCCACAGTCCGGCCCAAGATGGAGTCCTGCTCTCAAGATGGAGCCTGTTCTGTCTGTTTCCTCCTTCATTCCCCGCTCCTGATGCTCTTAACTCATAGTATGAGCATCATTCATAGGGATATATTGCAGCCTGACTCTCCGACCTCCAATTTGGGAGAACGACATCAACCTTTGGGTTACAAAGTTCATAATACGTTGTAAAATAAAGGGTCCACAAAGCAGAACTATCAAGGCAACTATAACAACGGTAAATATAGTTTTCCACCAATCACCCTTCACCCAAGATAGGGCCGAAGTCCAAAAAGGAAGATTATCATCAGACAGAACTTTTACCTGACGTTTCATGTCTTCGAGGGTGGCTGATATATAGCCAGATAAATCAGGAATATATCCACAACATTGAACTTTAATTATAGCACAGGTCCCTCTTTGTTCTGAAACTATGGTTAGCCTCAAGATGATACCAGCAAGTCCTTGTAGCAGCAGTGGATTGTAGAGCTTCATCTCTGTTTCTTCTTTAAGATGATCTTGCTTTCACGGGGATCAGTGGGGTCCTTTGTGTAGTCTACTCAATGTCCTCCAGGTCTGCATGCTATGCCGTCTTCACCCTCATGTGGAGGATCCAGGGAGTGAAACCTGCAAATTTAACTGCAGTAGGGCTGGTTAGAACAACTGTATATGGACCCTTTCAATGTGGAGCCAAGGAACCCTGTTTCCAGTCCTTGACCACACCTGATCCCTGGGCACAAATTCATGAATCCCAAGGGCGAATGTCACCCTTTCTTGTACAAACTTAGTTACTGATTTATTACCTTACCCAGTTGTTCCATCTGCTATGACATCTCATCTACCCTTACCTGAGGCAAATTTGTTGACACCTGTTTTATTATGGGAGGGGGACTCCCAAGGACAATTTTGGATGGAGAAGAGCTATGGGACCGTGGGGTCATCCTGAGTCTGGGCAGAGCCATCAGAAATGTGTCGACCCAGGAAAAGTCAATATCTGAGATCCACGTGGACAGTGTCTCTTTAAGTGTCCGGTTGGTTCCTGACACCATACCAGAACTCTGGGGCCTATATGCTGCATGTAATTTCCACCTGATGTTTAAAGTTTTGCTTACTTGTTATGCTAAATCAGCTACGAAAGCCGGGCCATGTCTGATCCAATGCTGGTAGGAAATCCAAATCTGGGAGTGATCTCCCTCAGCAGGTACCAGGCTACTTTTGATGCTCTTTCAGTCTAGGTAGGATGAAGTTTTACCCATCCCGGAATGTACATACTATGACCAACAGGTAATGGTAATGTTGGTGAGTTTTCATTTCAGTGAAGTCCATTTCCAGGTGTTCAACGGGCAGCGTGCCTTTTACCTGAATCCTTGGAGGTTTCTGTCTATGCCGAGAACAGCATTGACTTGTGAGCAGGCAGTGCAGTTCTGAGATTTTGTCCTGCATAAGGAAGAGAGGTGGGGAACCAAGAAATATTTTCAAATTAGCTCTTCCAATTTATCATGGCCTAGATGGGTCGCTTGGTGTGTTTGGCTTACCAGAGTGGGTGCCAGCTCCTCCAGTACCAATAATTTGCCTTTGGCAATTCCCAGCATCCCTTTTCAGTCTTATGGCACCTTCTGCTTTGGCTAGTTGGTTTGGGGCTTCAGTGTATTTTGGAGAGTCTAGTATTAGCTCAGGTAGCTCCGCCAATATGAGAGCTTTATTAGGGGCTTTGCTTGTCACTCCCAAGCCCTCGGCTGCTTGTTTAGTGGTCTTATCTGCCAGTCTGTTCCCTGAGCCGGGGGGGTATCGTCTTTTTGACATCCTCAGCAGTGTATGACTGCAACCCTTTCTGGTTCCCAGGCAGCATCTAATAGGGTCTTAATTTCTTCCTTATTTTTAATATTTTTTTCCAATAGCTGTCAAAGGCCTCTCTTCTTATACAGAGCTCTGTAGTGTGGCAAAAGCATACTTGGAGTGTGTGGAAATGTTTGTCTTCTTACCTTTTGACAGCTGCAGGGCCTGGATTAGAGCATATAGTTCAGCCTGTTGAGTGGACCAGTGTGATGGCAGAGCGCTAGCTTCAGTGATGGTTTCCTCCATGACTACTGCATATCCCGACAGTCGTCCTTGTTTTACCAGGCTGGTGCCATTGGTGTACAGGACCAAATCTGGGTCTGGGATTGGCTGGTCTCTCAAGTCAGGTCTGCTGGCATATTTCCTTGCAATCATGCGAGGGCCCACCTTCTCCCACAAGAAAGAGAGTGGTCAGATTCAGGGCCTGACAAGGCTCAGTAGTAACATGGGGGTTCTCACATAAGAGTCCCTGGTATTGAGTAATCCGGGATGTTGACAGCCATTTATGGGGGTCCCCTCGCTGGAGAGTGTTGACCTCATGCGGGACTTTTACGAACAAGTCTTGGCCCAAAGTCAGCTTGGTTGCCTCCCGGACCATTATGGCAACTGCAGCATCTGCCCGAAAGCATCCCGGCCATCCAGTGACAACACTGTCTGGCTGATTAGAGAGAAAAGTCACTGGTCTGTCCCGTGTCCCCACAGTCTGGGACAGCACTCCCATAGCCACCTTGTCCTTTTCAGTCACGTAACGAGTCAACAGCTAAGCAAGGTCTGGCCAGCCCAAGGCAGGTGCTGACGTAATTGTACCGGGTTTGACTTCTATTACCAGTGGGACTTGTTTTGCAAGCCTGCGGTGGATTGTGTTCCGTCCAGACCTAGGGGAATTGTTGAGTTATCTTTCTCTTTCTACTGTTTAGCCTGTCCGGTTTCCCTTCCGGGAGATCAGGCAACCTCCATTCAGCTTGAGGGGTTACTGAGAGGAAGAGTAAACAGGTGGTTGAGTCCACTCGAACAGGGGGTCTTTCGTGGGGGAAACGTCTCTTGTGTCCCCAATTTAGACAGCGAGTCTCTTCCTAACAAAGTTACTGGGCATTCAGGGATGTATAAAAATCCATGAGTCACTTGCTGTCCCCCCATCTGACATTTCCAGGTTAGGCTAGAGGCACAAAGGCTGCATTTATCACCATCTGAGACCCAGCAGCCTCTGGCTGGGTCTATTGACATATGAAGTCTATAGGCCTCGCACAGTCTTTCTCAGAACTCAGAGGGTGATTCGCTTTCCCTTTGAATCACTTTGGAGGGTGTTGTGATACTCATAGCTTTTCAGGCCCCCCTCGTGAGGCCTTGTAGACTAGTCACTCGCTATCCCTCCAGGCGGCCCCTCCCTTCCTCTGTGTTACAGTCCCAGCTGGGCCTCTCATCGGGGGTGTCGAGTTCTGCCCACTGCTGCGGGTTTGCAGTACCCTCAGGTGCCATTTCTCTTAACCATTTTCTGGCCTCAGTTAGGATCCTGTGTCTTTCCTCAGTGCTGAAAAGGGAGACTAGTAGTTGGATTATGTCATCCTATGTAGGGTGGTGGGTTCGAAAAAGAGTCTCCATTCGCCTAATCATGGCTTGTGGCTCCCCTGAGTATGGTGGAGTGTGTCTCTGCCAGTTTAATATATCCGTAGAGTAAAATGGCTGGTATTAATAGGCTACAAGGGCCTGATGGTAGTACCCCATGCGTCCTGAACTGGAGGCTGTTGTAGCTCTCTGAGGGGCATCTGGGTAGGGTTCTTTCCCCCTGTCCCTTGGAGGCACGCAGCCTCTGTCTAATTGCTGTATTTTCCTCACCCTTCCTATTAGTACTCACTGGAAGAGGTGGATACAATCTAGGAGGTCCAGCTGAGGTGGAATTCTGGGGGCATTGACCAGAGGTCTTCATTGCTGGGCTTGGAGTCGGCCAAAACGGTGGCTCTAAAAACTCCGGGAGAGCTAGTGGAAGACTAGTGGCTGCTGCAGGATGTTCACCTGGCCCTGGATTGGGCAGTAAGGTGGCCTCCGGTCCTGGGGGAGCACTGGGAGGCAGGCGCGTCATTATCTGGTATAGGGGAGGGATCAGTCATCCCCGTCCAAATCCTGTAGAATTTCCTTTTTATCAACGGTCAATTTTTTTGCCATTTATATTTTTCACTCTCCCTTCCAAATACAGAACCTTGTGCAAGTAAGAGGGTCTTGAGCTAACCCAAGCCATGAGTCGATATATGGATATCGATCCAGGTGTCCTGGCTGTCCTGTGACTACTATATAGACTGCTTCCACTATTTTTAAGTTCATGGTGTTCTCTGGTGGCCATCCTATTCCATAGGGAACCATTAGACCTCACAGAGTATGTGGAGTCGGTTAGGCTTCATCTTCACCCTATCAGTTCCATTAAGTTCAGTCACTCAGTCATGTCTGACTCTTTGTGACCCCATGGATCACAGCAGGAAAGGCCTCCCTGTCCATCACCAACTCCCGGAAGTCACTCAAACTCATGTCCATCGAGTCGGTGATGCCATCCAGCCATCTTATCTCTGTCGTCCCCTTCTCCTCCTGCCCCCAATCCCTCCCAGCATCAGAGTCTTTTCCAGTGAGTCAACTCTTCGCATGAGGTGGCTAAAGTATTGGAGTTTCAGCTTTACCATCAGTCCTTCCAATGAACACCCAGGACTGATCTCTTTTAGAATGGACGGGTTGGACCTCCTTGCAGTCCAAGGGACTCTCAAGAGTCTTCTCCAGCACCACAGTGCAAAACCATCAGTTCTTTGGCACTCAGCTTTCTTCACAGTCCAGTTCTCACGTCCATACATGACCACGGGAAAAACCATAGCCTTTACTTGATGGACCTTTGTTGGCAACGTAATGTCTCTGCTTTTGAATATGCTATCTAGGTTGGTCATACCTTTCCTTCCAAGGAGTAAGCGTCTTTTAGTATCATGGCTGCAATCACCATTTAGTGACTTTGGAGCCCTCCAAAATAAAGTCTGACACTGTTTCCACTGTTTCCCCATCTATTTCCCATGAAGTGATGGGACCAGACAATTTGATCTTAGTTTTCTGAATGCTGAGCTTCAAGCCAAATTTTCACTCTCCTCTTTCACATTCATCAAGAGTCGTTTTAGTTCCTCTTCACTTTCTGCCATAAGGGTGGTGTCATCTGCACATCTGAGGTTATTGATATTTCTCCCAGCAATCTTGATTCCAGCTTGTGCTTCTTCCAGCCCAGTGTGTCTCATGATGTACTCTGCATATAAGTTAAATAAGCAGGCTGACAATATACAGCCTTGACATACTCCTTTTCCTATTTGGAACCAGTCTATTGTTCCATGTCCAGTTCTAACTGTTCCTTCTTGACCTGTATATAGGTTTCTCAAGAGGCAGGTCAGGTGGTCTCATTGTGCCATCTCTTTCAGAATGTTCCACAGTTTATTGTGATCCACACAGTCAAAGGCTTTGGCATAGTCAATAAAGCTCCTCCAAATCCCTTCTTTAAATTTTTAATCATGCACTCCAATATAGTTACCTTAGATTTACTTCCCCGCATCTTGCATACCTTCTCAGACCTTCTTCTACTTTTACTTTTGTTCTGTCTATGAAGTTCTCAGTACCCTATGTACTTCTGACATTTCCACTCAATGACACTTAAATTGCCATTCTGCCTCCTCCCTAATTGGGGTGAGAAGAGCCTTACCTGCCAGATCCCAGAGGGAGAAGGGGGATCGGCGTGTCTTCACCTGCCTCTCAGCACAGCCGAACCAGAACACCACGGGATCCAAGACTGTTTCTCCCTTGACTTTTAAAGTCCATTCTGCCTTGGTGGGCTTGATCAGGTGCGGATGAAAATACAGATGGGTTAAGTATCCCACGTCCCAGGCCATCTCTGGAAAAGACAATTTGTACTCACTTTTGTATCCCCCTCCTCCTAGCCTGACAATTCCAAGGGGGTCAAGAATTTCATAGCAGATGGGACACCTCCCTGGGGAGGGCAGAATACGAGCACACAAAACCCAGGTTTCATCTCTCTCCTGAAAATCCCCTGGCAATTGCTTGGTAATAATTTTCCCCAAGACGGCATGGACACCACCTCCTAAATGACCTTCACAAATTTCCCTCTTAAGCCCTAACATGCTCGACCACCTGTGTACCAAGCAATTGTTTCCACCTGCCTATTCCAGGCTGCTGTGGGTCTGTGCCCCTTCGAATCCCTGCCAGGGGGGTGATCAGGCCCCTCTTCCACCCTCCCGGGTGGGTTACCCCTCACCTGAGCGCTCAGTTCCCCTGCTGCCATCCACTACCTGCTAACACGAAAGGTCCGGGCACTGAGAAGTGGAATCCTTCCAGAAGCGCGAGGTGCCTTCCTCCTCTGGAAGATTCAAGCCGCAAGGACTTGGAGTAGTCCCCAATGGGACTTGTCTCCTCAAAGTGAGGAGTTTCCTTTCCATTATACCAAATGTTGTAGCCAAGTGTTTTGGGAAACAAACTCACTCAGAAGGACAATGCAGGTAGTGGAGTGCAGTTTATGACACCAGCGAGCCCAAGGCAGAGTCTTCTCTTAGCGAAGGACCCTTACCAGTTTTTCTGAAAATCTTATATGCCCTAAGCGAAGATGCCTAACCCCACCTCCCCAAATTCCCTGAAACTGGTCTGAACAAAGGAAAAGAAAGATACAATCAAAGTTAACCCGTGGATCATATGCCTTAAGCCTAGGTAGTTAACAGTGGACAATTATCAATAGGCCTGTGGTCGTACCCCAGTGAGCTTAATAAAATTTATAATTCTATTCGGCTACACCGATAATTAGGGTTTTCTTTTAGGCAACACAGAGTCTAGGTACGAGGTCCTGGGGCTCTTCATCCAAGGGGCCTGGTTTTCCAGTCAGTATGTCGTTTCCATAGATACTGAGCATATAGCTCAAAGTCCACAGTCCGGCCCAAGATGGAGTCCTGCTCTCAAGATGAAGCCTGTTCTGTCTGTTTCCTCCTTCATTCCCCGCTCCTGATGCTCTTAACTCATAGTATGAGCATCATTCATAGGGATATATTGCAGCCTGACTCTCCGACCTCCAATTTGGGAGAATGACATCAACCTTTGGGTTACAAAGTTCATAATACGTTGTAAAATAAAGGGTCCACAAAGCAGAACTATCAAGGCAACTATAACAACGGTAAATATAGTTTTCCACCAATCACCCTTCACCCAAGATAGGGCCGAAGTCCAAAAAGGAAGATTATCATCAGACAGAACTTTTACCTGACGTTTCATGTCTTCGAGGGTGGCTGATATATAGCCAGATAAATCAGGAATATATCCACAACATTGAACTTTAATTATATCACAGGTCCCTCTTTGTTCTGAAACAATGGTTAGCCTCAAGATGATACCAGCAAGTCCATGTAGCAGCAGTGGACTGTAGAGCTTCACATCTGTTTCTTCTTTAAGATGATCTTGCTTTCACGGGGATCAATGGGGTCTTTTGTGTAGTCCGCTCGGTGTCCTCCAGGTCGGTGTGGCATGCCCTCTTCACCCTCATGTGGAGGATCCAGGGAGTGACACCTGCAAATTTAACTGCAGCAGAGCTGGTTAGAAAAATGTACGGACCCTTCCAATGTGGAGCCAAGGAACCCTGTTTCCAGTCCTTGACAACACCTGATCCCTGGGCACAAATTTCTGAATCTGTTCCCCAAGGGGGTATGGCACCCTTTCTTGTACAAAATTAGTTATCTGATTTATTACCTTACCCAGTTGTTCCATCTGCTGTGACATCTCATTTCCCCTTACCTGAGGCAAATTTGTTGACACCTGTTTTATTATGGGAGGGGGCCTCCCATAGACAATTTTGGACGGAGAAGAGCCATGGGACTATGGGGTCATCCTGAGTCTGAGCAGAGTCGTCAGACACAAGTCCACCCAGGATCAGTAAGTCTCTAAGATCCACTTGGAGAGTGTCTCTTTAAGTGTCTGGTTGGTTCCTTCCACCATCCCAGAACTCTGGAGCCTATATGCTGTATGTAATTTCCACCTGATGTTTAAAGTTTTATTTACTTGTTATGCTAAATCAGCTATGAAAGCCGGGCCATGTCCGATCCAATGCTGGTAGGTAATCCAAATCTGGGAATGGTCTCCCTCAGCAGGAACCAGGCTACTTTTGATGCTCTTTCAGTCCAGGTAGGAGAATCATCTACCCTCCCCGAGAAAGTACATACTATGACCAACAGGTAATGGAAGTGTTGGTGTTTTCATTTCAGTGAAGTCCACTTCCAGGTGTTCAACGGGCAGCGTGCCTTTTACCTGAATCCTTGGAGGTTTCTGTCTATGCCAAGAGGCAGCATTGACCTGTGAGCAGGCAGTTCAGTACTGAGATTTTGTCCTGCATAGGGAAGAGAGGCGGGGAACTAAGAAATATTTTCAAATTAGCTTTTCCAATTTATCATGGCCTAGCTGGGTCGCTTGGTGTGTTTGGCTTACCAGAGTGGGTGCCAGCTCCTCCAGTACCAATAATTTGCCTTTGGCAATTCCCAGCATCCCTTTTCAGTCTTGATGGTCCCTTCTGCTTTGGCTAGTTGGTTTTGGGCTTCAGTGTATTTTGGAGAGTCTAGTGTTAGCTCAGGTAGCTCCGCCAATATGGGGGCTTCACTTGTAACCCCCATGCCCTTGGCTGCTTGTTTAGCGGTCTTATCTGCCAGTCTGTTCCCTGAGTCGGGGAGGTGGGTATCGTCTTTTTGACATCCTCAGCAGTGTATGACTGCAACCCTTTCTGGTTCCCAGGCAGCATCTAATAGGGTCTTAATTTCTTCTTTATTTTTAATATTTTTTCCAATAGCTGTCAAAGGCCTCTCTCCTTATACAGAGCTCTGTAGTGTGGCAAAGGCATACTTGGAGTGTGTGGAAATGTTTGTCTTCTTACCTTTTGACAGCTGCAGGGCCTGGATTAGAGCATATAGTTCAGCCTGTTGAGTGGACCAGTGTGATGGCAGAGCGCTAGCCTCAGCGATGGTTTCCTCCATGACTACTGCATATCCCGACAGTCGTCCTTGTTTTACCAGGCTGGTGCCATTGGTGTACAGGACCAAATCTGGGTCTGGGATTGGCTGGTCTCTCAAGTCAGGTCTGCTGGCATATTTCCTTGCAATCATGCGAGGGCCCACCTTCTCCCACAAGAAAGAGAGTGGTCAGATTCAGGGCCTGACAAGGCTCAGTAGTAACATGGGGGTTCTCACATAAGAGTCCCTGGTATTGAGTAATCCGGGATGTTGACAGCCATTTATGGGGGTCCCCTCGCTGGAGAGTGTTGACCTCATGCGGGACTTTTACGAACAAGTCTTGGCCCAAAGTCAGCTTGGTTGCCTCCCGGACCATTATGGCAACTGCAGCATCTGCCCGAAAGCATCCCGGCCATCCAGTGACAACACTGTCTGGCTGATTAGAGAGAAAAGTCACTGGTCTGTCCCGTGTCCCCACAGTCTGGGACAGCACTCCCATAGCCACCTTGTCCTTTTCAGTCACGTAACGAGTCAACAGCTAAGCAAGGTCTGGCCAGCCCAAGGCAGGTGCTGACGTAATTGTACCGGGTTTGACTTCTATTACCAGTGGGACTTGTTTTGCAAGCCTGAGGTGGATGGTCTTCCGTCCAGACCTAGGGGAATTGTTGAGTTATCTTTCTCTCTCTACTGTTTAGCCCATCCGGTTTCTCTTCCGGGAGATCAGGCAACCTCCATTCAGCTTGAGGGGTTACTGAGAGGAAGAGTAAACAGGTGGTTGAGTCCACTCGAACAGGGGATCTTTCGTGGGGGAAACGTCTCTTGTGTCCCCAATTTAGACAGCGAGTCTCTTCCTAACAAAGTTACTGGGCATTCAGGGATGTATAAAAATTCATGAGTCACTTGCTGTCCCCCCATCTGACATTTCCAGGTTAGGCTAGAGGCACAAAGGCTGCATTTATCACCATCTGAGACCCAGCAGCCTCTGGCTGGGTCTATTGGCATATAAAGTCTATAGGCCTCGCACAGTCTTTCTCAGAACTCAGAGGGTGATTCGCTTTCCCTTTGAATCTCTTCGGAGGGTGTTGTGATACTCATAGCTTTTCAGGCCCCCCTCATGAGGCCTTGTAGACTAGTCACTCGCTATCCCTCCAGGCGGCCCCTCCCTTCCTCTGTGTTACAGTCCCAGCTGGGCCTCTCATCGGGGGTGTCGAGTTCTGCCCACCGCTGCGGGTTTGCAGTACCCTCAGGTGCCATTTCTCTTAACCATTTTCTGGCCTCAGTTAGGATCCTGTCTTTCCCCAGTGCTGAAAAGGGAGACTAGTAGTTGGATTATGTCATCCTATGTAGGGTGGTGGGTTCGAAAAAGAGTCTCCATTAGCCTAATCATTGCTTGTGGCTTCCCCTAGTATGGTGGAATGTGTCTCCGCCAGTTTAATATATCCGTAGAGGAAAGTGGCTGGTAATAATCGCTACAGGGGGCTGATAGTAGTGCCCCATGCGTCCTGAAAGGAGGCTGTTGTTGCTCTCTGAGGGGCATCTGTAGTAAGGTTCTTTCCCCCTGTTCATTGGCAGCGCACAGCCTCTGTCTAATTGCTGTATTTTCCTCCCTCTTCCCATCAGCACGCACTGGGAGAGGTGGATACAATCTAGGAGGTCTAGCTGAGGTGGAATTTTGGGGGCATTGACCAGAGGTCTCCATTGGGATTGGAGCCTGCCAAAACAGTGGCTCTAAAAACTCCAGGAGATCTGTTGGAAGACCAGTGGTTGCTGCAGGATGTTCACCTGGCCCTGGATTGGGCAGTAAGGTGGCCTCCTGTCCTGGGGGAGCACTGGGAGGCAGGCAGGTCATTATCTCTATAGGGGAGGGGTCAGGTCATCCCTGTCCAAATCCTGTAGAATTTCCTTTTTTATCATCAGTCAATTTTTGTTCCATGAATATATTTCCCTTTCCTTCTGGATACAGAACCTAGTGCAAGTAGGAGGGTCTTGAGCTAACCCTAGCCATGAGTCGATATATGGATATCGATCCAGGTGTCCTGGCTCTCCTGTGACTACTGTATATACTGCTTCCACTATTTTTAAGGTCATGGTGTTCTCTGGTGGCCATCCTACTCCCATAGGGGACCATTCGAATCACAGCACAACAGGCCACCCTGTCCATCGCCAACTCCTGGAGTTTACTCAAACTCATATCCATCGAGTCAGTGATGCCATCCAGCCAACTCATCCTCTGTCGTCCCCTTCTCCTCCCGCCCCCAACCCTTCCCAGCATCAGAGTCTTTTCCAGTGAGTCAACTCTTTGCATGAGGTGGCCAAAGTATTGGAGTTTCAGCTTTAGCATCAGTCCTTCCAATGAACACCCAGGACTGATCTCTTTTAGAATGGATGGGTTGGACCTCCTTGCAGTCCAAGAGACTCTCAAGAGTCTTCTCCAGCACCACAGTGCAAAAGCATCAGTTCTTCGGCGATCAGCTTTCTTCATAGTCCAACGCTCATATCCATACATGACCACTGGAAAAACCATAGCCATGACTAGATGGACCTTTGTTGGCAATGTAATGTCTCTGCTTTTGAATATGCTATCTAGGTTGTTCATAACTTTCCATCCAAGGAGTAAGCGTCTTTTAGTTTCATGGCTGCAATCAGCATCTGCAGTGATTTTGGAACCCCCCCCAAAAAAGTCTGACACTATTTCCACTGTTTCCCCAACTATTTGCCATGAAGTGATGGGACAAGATGCCGTGATCTTGGTTTTCGGAATGTCAAACTTTAAACCAACTTTTTCACTCTCTTCTTTCACCTTCATCAAGAGTTGTTTTAGTTCCTCTTCACTTTCTGCCATAAGGGTGGTGTCATCTGCATTTCTGAGGTTATTGATATTTCTCCCAGCAATCTTGATTCTAGCTTGTGCTTCTTCCAGCCCAGCGTTTCTCATGATGTACTCTGCATATAAGTGAAATAAGCAGGGTAAAAATATATAGCCTTGACGCAGTCCTTTTCCTGTTTGGAACCAGTCAATTGTTCCATGTCCAGTTCTAACTGTTCCTTCTTGACCTGCATATAGGTTTCTCAAGAGGCAGATTTGATGGTCTGCTATTGCCATCTCTTTCAGAATTTTCCACAGTTTATTGTGATCCACACAATCAAAGGCTTTGGCATAGTCAATAAGCTTCTCCAAATTCCTTTTTACATTTTTAATCATGCAGTTACCTTAGATTCAATCCCCCACATCTTGCTTACCTTCTCGGACCTTCTTCTACTTTTACTTTTTATTCCTTCTACGAAGTTCTCAGTAACCTATGTTCTTCTGATATTTCCACTCAATGACACTTAAATTGCCATTCTGCCTCCTCCCTAATTGGGGTGAGAAGAGCCTTACATGCCAGATCCCAGAGGGGGAAGGGGGATTGGCGTGTCTTCACCTGCCGCTCAGCACAGCCGAACCAGAACACCACGTGATCCAGACTGTTTCTCCCTTAACTTTTAAAGTCCATTCTGCCTTGGTGGGCTTGATCAGGTGCAGATGAAAATACAGATGAGTTAAATATCCCATGTCCCAGGCCATCTCCGGAAAAGACAATTTGTACTCACTTATGTATCCCCCTCCTCCTAGCCTGACAATTCCAAGGGGGTCAAGAATTTCATAGCAGATGGGACACCTCCCTGGGGAGGGCAGAATACGAGCACACAAAACCCAGGTTTCATCTCCTGAAAATCCCCTGGCAATTGCTTGGTAATAATTTTCCCCAAGACGGCATGGACACCACCTCCTAAATGACCTTCACAAATTTCCTTCCTAAACCCTAACACGTTCGACCATCTGTGTACCAAGCAATTGTTTCCACCTGCCTATTCCAGGCTGCTGTGGGTCTGTGCCCCTTCGAATCCCTGCCAGGGGGGTGATCAGGCCCCTCTTCCACCCTCCCGGGTGGGTTACCCCTCACCTGAGCGCTCAGTTCCCCTGCTGTCGTCCACTACCTGCTAACATGAAAGGTCCGGGCATTGAGAAGTGGAATCCTTGAGAAGGACAAGGTACCTTCCCCACTCTAGAAGATTTGAACCTCAAGGCCTTGGAGTAGTCCCCAATGGGACTTGTCTCCTCAAAGTGAGGAGTTTCCTTTCCCATGTACCAAATGTTGTAGCCAAGCGTTCTGGGAAACAAACTCACTCAGAAGGAGAATGCAGATAGTGGAGTGCAGTTTATGACACCGGTGGGCCCAAGGCAGAGTCTCCTCTTAGCCAAGGACCCTGACCAGTTTTTCTGAAAACCTTATATACCCTAAGTGTACGTGCCTAAACCCACCTCTCCAAATTCCCTGAAACTAGTCTGAACAAGGAAAAGAAAGATACAATCAAAGTTAACCCGTGAATCATATGCCTTAAGCCTAGGTAGTTAACAGTGGACAATTATCAATAGGCCTGTGGTCATACCCCAATAAGCATAATAGAATTAATGACTCTATTCAGTTACACAGATAATTAGGGTATTCTTTTAGGCAACACAGAGTCTAGGTACGAGGTCCTGGGGCTCTTTATCCAGGGGGCCTGGTTTTCCAGTCAGTATGTTGTTTCCATAGATACTGAGCATATAGCTCAAAGTCCACAGTCTGGCCCAAGATGGAGTCCTGCTCTCAAGATGGAGCCTGTTCTGTCTGTTTCCCCCTCATTCCCCGCTCCTGATGCTCTTAACTCATTGTATGAGCATCATTCATAGGGATATATTGCAGCCTGACTCTCCGACCTCCAATTTGGGAGAACGACATCAACCTTTGGGTTACAAAGTTCATAATACGTTGTAAAATAAAGGGTCCACAAAGCAGAACTATCAAGGCAACTATAACAACGGTAAATATAGTTTTCTACCAATCACCCTTCACCCAAGATAGGACCAAAGTCCAAAAAGGAAGATTATCATCAGACAGAACTTTTACCTGATGTTTCATGTCTTCTAGGGTGGCTGATATACAGCCAGATAAATCAGGAATATATCCACAACATTGAACTTTAATTATATCACAGGTCCCTCTTTGTTCTGAAACTATGGTTAGCCTCAAGATGATACCAGCAAGTCCTTGTAGCAGCAGTGGATTGTAGAGCTTCATCTCTGTTTCTTCTTTAAGATGATCTTGCTTTCACGGGGATCAGTGGGGTCCTTTTGTGTAGTCCACTCGGCATCTTCAGGTCTGTGTGGTATGCCCTCTTCACCCTCATGTGGAGGATCCAGGGAGTGACACCTGCAAATTTAACTGCAATAGAGCTGGTTAGAACAACAGTATATGGACCCTTCCAATTTGGGGCCAAGGAGTCGTGTTTCTAGTCCTTGACCACACCTGATTGCCGGGCACAAATTCGTGAATCTTTTCCGTAATGTGGCATGTCACACTTTCTTGTACAAACTTAGTTACTGATTTATTACCTTACCCAGTTGTTTCATCTGCTGTGACATCTCATCTCCCCTTACTTGAGGCCAAATGTTGACACCTGTTTTATTATGGGAGGGGGACTCCCAAGGACAATTTTGGATGGAGAAGAGCCATGGGACTATGGGGTCATCCTGAGTCTGAACAGAGCTGTCGGACACAAGTCGATCCAGGAACAATCAGTCTGTAAGATCCACTTGGAGAGTGTCTCTTTAAGTGTCCGGTTCGTTCCTGCCACCATCCCAGAACTTTGGGGCCTATATGCTGCATGTAATTTCCACCTGATGTTTTAAGTTTCTTTTAATTGTTATACTAAATCAGCTACGAAAGCCGGGCCATTGTCTGATCCATGCTGGTAGGAAATCCAAATCTGAGAACGGTCTCCCTAAGCAGGCACCAAGCTACTTTTGATGCTCTTTCAGTCCAGGTAGGAGAAGCTTCTACCCTCCCCGAGAAAGTACATACTAAGACCAACAGGTAATGGTAGTGTTGGTGAGGTTTCATTTCAGTGAAGTCCACTTCCAGGTGTTCAACCGGCAGCGTGCCCTTTACCTGAATCCCTGGAGGTTTCTGTCTCTGCCGAGAGGCAGCATTGACCTGTGAGCAGGAAGTGCAGTACTGAGATTTTGTCCTGCATAGGGAAGAGAGGCGGGGAACCAAGAAATATTTTCAAAATAGTTCTTCCAATTTATCATGGCCTAGCTGGCCTAGCTGAGTCGCTTAGTGTGTTTGGCTTAATATAGTGGGTGCCAGCTCCTCTGGTACCAATAATTTGCCTTTGGCAATTCCCAGCATCCCTTTTCAGTCATGATGGTCCCTTCTGCTTTGGCTAGTTGGTTTTGGGCTTCAGTGTATTTTGGAGAGTCTAGTGTTAGCTCAGGTAATTCCGCCAATATGAGAGCTTTAATAGGGGCTTCACTTGTCACCCCCAACCCCTTGGCTGCTTGTTTAGCGGTCTTATCTGCCAGTCTGTTCCCTGAGCCGGAGGGGTATCGTCTTTTTGACGTCCTCAGCAGTGTATGACTGCAACCCTTTCTGGTTCCAGGCAGCATCTAATAGGGTCTAAATTTCTTCCGGTCCTGGGGGAACACTGGGAGGCAGGCGCGTCATTATCTGGTATGGGGGAGAGGTCAGGTCATCCCCGTCCAAATCATGTAGAATTTCCTTTTTTTATCATCACTCAATTTTTGTGCCATTAATATTTTTCCCTTTCCCTTCTGGATACAGAACCTTGTCCAAGTAGTAGGGTCTTGAGCTAACCCTAGTTATGAGTCAATATATGGATATTGATCCAGGGGTCCTGGCTCGCCTGTGACTACTACATAGACCGCTTCCACTATTTTTAAGTTCATGGTGTTCTCTGGTGGCCATCCTACTCCCATAGCGGGTCTTTCTACCTCACAGAGTATGTGGAGGCAAGTAGCTTCATTTTCACCCCATCAGGTCAGTTCTGTTCCGTCGCTCAGTTGTGTCTGACCCTTTGCAACCCCGTGAACTGCAGCACGCCAGGTGTCCCTGTCCATGACGAACTCCTGGAGTTTACCTAAACTCATGTTCATTGAGTCAGTGATGCCATCCAGCTGTCTTATCCTCTGTCGTCCCCTTCTCCTCCTGCCCCCAATCCCTCCCAGCATTAGAGTCTTTTCCAATGAGACACTCTTCACATTAGGTGGCCAAAGTATTGCAGTTTCAGCTTTAGCATCAGTCCTTCCAATGAACACCCAGGACTGATCTCCTTTAGAATGGACTGGTTGGACCTCCTTGCAATCCAAGGGACTCTCAAGAGTCTTCTCAACACCACAGTTCAAAAGCATCAGTTCTTCAGTGCTCAGCTTCACAGTCCAACTCTCACATCCATTCATGACCACTGGAAAAACCATAGCCTTGACTAGACAGACCTTTGTTGGCAAAGTGATGTTTCAGCTTTTGAATATGCTATCTTGGTTGGTCATAACTTTCCTTCCAAGGAGTATGGGTGTTTTAATTTCATGGCTGCAATTACCATCTGCAGTGATTTTGGAGCCCAAAATAATAAAGTCTGACACTGTTTCCACTGTTTCCCCATCTATTTCCCATGAAGTGATGGGACCAGACGACTTGATCTTAGTTTTCTGAATGCTGAGCTTCAAGCCAAATTTTCACTCTCCTCTTTCACATTCATCCAGAGTCGTTTTAGTTCCTCTTCACTTTCTGCCATAAGGGTAGTGTCATCTGCATATCTGAGGTTATTGATATTTCTCCCAGCAATCTTGATTCCAGCTTGTGCTTCTTCCAGCCCAGTGTGTCTCATGATGTACTCTGCATATAAGTTAAATAAGCAGGCTGACAATATACAGCCTTGACATACTCCTTTTCCTATTTGGAACCAGTCTATTGTTCCATGTCCAGTTCTAACTGTTCCTTCTTGACCTGTATATAGGTTTCTCAAGAGGCAGGTCAGGTGGTCTCATTGTGCCATCTCTTTCAGAATGTTCCACAGTTTATTGTGATCCACACAGTCAAAGGCTTTGGCATAGTCAATAAAGCTCCTCCAAATCCCTTCTTTAAATTTTTAATCATGCATTCCAATATAGTTACCTTAGATTTACTTCCCCGCATCTTGCATACCTTCTCGGACCTTCTTCTACTTTTACTTTTGTTCTATGAAGTTCTCAGTACCCTAGGTACTTCTGACATTTCCACTCAATGACACTTAAATTGCCATTCTGCCTCCTCCCTAATTGGGGTGAGAAGAGCCTTACCTGCCAGATCCCAGAGGGAGAAGGGGGATCGGCGTGTCTTCACCTGCCGCTCAGCACAGCCGAACCAGAACACCACGGGATCCAAGACTGTTTCCCCCTTAACTTTTAAAGTCCATTCTGCCTTGGTGGGCTTGATCAGGTGCGGATGAAAATACAGATGGGTTAAGTATCCCATGTCCCAGGCCATCTCTGGAAAAGCCAATTTGTACTCACTTATGTATCCCCCTCCTCCTAGCCTGACAATTCCAAGGGGGTCAAGAATTTCATAGCAGATGGGACACCTCCCTGGGGAGGGCAGAATACGAGCACACAAAACCCAGGTTTCATCTCCTGAAAATCCCCTGGAAATTGCTTGGTAATAATTTTCCCCAAGATGGCATGGACACCACCTCCTAAATGACCTTCACAAATTTCCTTCCTAAGCCCTAACACGCTCATCAACCTGTGTACCAAGCAATTGTTGCCACCTGCCTATTCCAGGCTGCTGTGGGTCTGTGCCTCTTCGAATCCCTGCCAGGGGGGTGTTCAGGCTCATCTTCCACCCTCCCGGGAGGGTTACTCCTCACCTGAGCGCTCAGTTCCTCTGCTGCCATCCACTACCTGCTAACATGAAAAGTCTGGGCATTGAGAAGTGGAATCCTTCCAGAAGCGCGAGGTGCCTTCCCCCTCTGGAAGATTCAAGCCGCAAGGACTTGGGGTAGTCCCAAATGGGACTTGTCTCCTCAAAGTGAGGAGTTTCCTGGCCCATGCACCAAATGTTTTAGCCAAGAGTTCTGGGAAACAAACACTCAGAAGGACAATGCAGATAGTGGATATCAGTTTATGACACCGGCAGGCCCAAGGCAGTCTCCTCTTGGCGAAGGACCCTGACCAGTTTTTCCGAAAACCTTATATACCCTAAGTGTACGTGCCTAACCCTACCTCCCCAAATTCCCTGAAACTAGTCTGAACAAAGGAAAGGAAAGATACAAAGTTAACGCGTGAATCATATGCCTTAAGCCTAGGTAGTTAACAGTGGACAATTATCAATAGGCCTGTGGTCATATCCCAATGATCTTAATAGAATTTATAATGTATAATTCTATTCGGCTTCACCGATAATTAGGGTATTCTTTTAGGCAACACACAGTCTAGGTGCCATACGAGGCCTTGGGGCTCTTCCATCCAGGGGGCCTGGTTTCCAGTTGGTATGTCGTTTCCATAGATACTGGGCGTATAGCTCAAAGTCCACAACCGGCCCAAGATGGAGTCCTGCTTTCAAATTGGAGCCTTCTTTGTCTGTTTTCTCCTTCCCCTTGACCTTTTCTTTCAGGGCAAGTCTAGTGGTCCCAAAGTTCCTTAGCTCTGTTTATCCGGAGAATGTCTTAATTTCTCTTTTACTTTTTTTTTTTTTATTTATAAAATTTAATAAATGGTCAATTCTCTGAATATTAGATTTTTAATTGACATTTATTTTTTCCCCCTTTTTGGAGCTCTTTTGGCCTTCAAAGTTTCTGAGAAAAAGTCTATTGATAATCTTATTGAGGCTCTCTTGCAGTAGCAGGTGTCACTTTTCTCTTGCTAATTTCAAGACTCTTTGTCTTTCACCTTTGAAAGTGAGTTTCAGAGTTCACCTTCCTTGAACTTTGTTGAGTTTCTTTGATGTTTATATTAATGTCTCTCACCAAATCAGGGAAGTTTTCAGTCATTATTTTCTCTGTTTTTGATCTCTCTCAGCACCTTCTGGGCTTGCACAGTGCAGTAGATGCAGTATTCTCTGAAGCTTCTTGGTTCTGTTCAGTTTTTTTTTTTTTTAATCTCTTTTTCTTTCTGTTCCTCGGACTTAAAGGTTTTCATTGTCCAGTCTTTAAGTTCACTGAAAGAACTTTAAGTTCTTTCTTCCACATGCTCAAATATGTTTTTGCATCTCTCTTTTGAATTTTAAATTTCAAGTATTGTTCTTTTTAGATCTAGAATTGCTTTTTGATTTCTTTTTTAGGTTTTCTATCTCTTTATTGAAATTTCTATTTTGTTGGTACACCATTTCTTGACTGTACATATTCCTTTAGTTCCTTGGTTTTCTTTAAGACAGTTGTTTTAAAGTCTTTGTCTAGTAGATCTGCCATCAGATCTTTTTCATGGACAATTTCTATTGATTTATTAATTTCCCTTTGAATGGGATGTACTTTCCTAGTTTTTTTTTTTTTTTTTTGTATGCTTTGTGTTTTGTGTGTGTGTTGAAAACTAAACATTTAAATATAATAATGTGGTTATTCTGGACATCAGATTTTCTTCCCTACAGTTTGATGCTTTTGCTATTGTCTTGTTTAATGGTTTTTATTTTTAAATTGTTGTATACTGTCTTTTTGCCAAGGATAATCCTGAGTTGTAAATTTAGGGTCTTCTCAGGCTTTTTTCTGAGCCTTCATCTTTCCCTGGGTTTTCATGGTCATTTTCTAGTTTTTCTATATACGCAGTTGCTTTTGAATATTTTAGTCTTTAATGTCTGGCTCCCAAAAGGGGAAAAAGAGAGAAATGAAGAGAAGAAAGAAAAGAGCACTAGCTCCTTAAATCTCCTGGAAGTCACTTCAGCCAGTGGGGAGGGGCTTGTCGCAAAGAGGGGAAGTACAGCAAAGAGAGCCCCTTTCTTTGTGTGATTAGACACAGAATGCAGAGGTCAAAGCACGGACCGCTGATATTTTGAGGAGAGGGTTCTTATTTCCTACCCTGACTTGTGCAAACTGTGTGCACAGGAACACATATGTTGCTGCCTGCCATGGGGCTAGGAGTGAGGGATAGATAGCTTCAACTGTTTGAAAAGCTGAAATTGAACAGAAATTAACCACAATTTACTATCCAAACCTTCTCCTGGAAGTTGCAAGCCTCAATAGACTCTGAAGTTCCAAAATGGTTACATCAGACAGATTCTGTCAGTGCAATTATTGTCTGGGTCAGGAGACAGGCTCCTGTACTTCCTACTCCATCTTCTTAGAACTTTTTTCTAAGCCACAGGATTTTGCACTTGGAAAAAACCATGTGTTATACCAATAGGAGGGCAAAACAAGCAAGATAGAAAATTATATGTGCAGTGCACACATCTCTACATTAAACAACTACAACAGAAGCTCAATACAAAAAAAAAATGGAAAGAAAATAAATCAAATGTGTAAATGTAGTAGTTATCTTTGGTAGGTGGTCTTAAACAAAATTTCTTTTTATTTTACTTTTCTGTGTTTTCCATATTTTCTATGTTGAAAACAAAAACAGAATGAATTTACGTCAGAAACAAGTACCTAAGTTCTATGCTATAAAACTGTTCCTGGGGCACGTGACTCATTTGAAACATGTGCAGTAGAAAGCCACACTGTCATTAACTCTGGGCTGGCACAGAGTAGGTGCTCGATAAATATTTGTTGACTGAATGATTATGTGTGTGTGTGTGTATGTGTGTGTCTGTGTGTATGACTTGGCTCACAAATAACCAAACACCTAGTATAGGTGAGGAGTTTTTAATGGAGTGTTACTGAAAATGAAAAGCCCAGATTCTCCGTTCCTGGCCCAGCATCAGTTGTTACTGGCCTCAGTGCATACTTACAGGAGGAAGGTCTACACTGGGAAGAGATGGTTGCCTCTTTTAGTAAGCAGCAAGAACCATGTGTGCTGTCATTTTGTCCTCCTGATACCAGGAATAGCCCTGGCAAGAGAAGTTCCTGTTATTATGGACCTTCCAGGATGGGAACTGGGGAAAAAATGTGCCAGACAATCTTACTTTCTAAAAATCTTACCAGACAGGTTAAATGATTGAAAGAGGTCATTTGGCAATATCTTGGGTGAGGCAAGACAAATAACTCAACATCTTACATTCCTTTTAATACAGATCAGCAAAATTAGTGTGTTCTTTTACTTTGCTTTTTGGAAGATGGGAGAGGGAAGTGGTTTGAGAAGGTGGGAAAGAGTGATAGCCATCTGTCACTTAATTAGGAAATTCTGAAAAATTGGGATGGTAAAATGTTAAAAGAGAAGTTACCTATCTTGAGACATCTAACTGATACCTATAATGGAAATGGGAAACAGAAACCAAAAGTAATTGCTGTACTTGCAGAGGGTGCAATTTTCCAATATTAGTAAGGTATTGGATTTTCTGAGTTACTGTAGTTATTTGTTGCTGTGACTTTAAAAGACTTCTGTAAAATTTCAGAGCAAAGACTGTTTCATAAAGTTTTGATCATTTCTCATCTGCCCTAATATCTTTCCTGATGAACAGGCCAGTATCCTTTTAAAACAGAAAAGGGAAAATATTGAAAACACATTGTCAAGAAGGCTTTCATCTCAGTCTTGCCGACATCTGAATCTCTTCAGTTCAGTTCAGTCACTCAGTCGTGTCCGACTCTCCGTAATGATATAAAAATGTGGTTCAAAAAATATCAACAAACACTTGTGTCTCATGTCTATAACATGTTCCTTGAGAGCAAGGAACTTGCCCATCTTATTCCCTGTGTCTCAACATCTAGAACAGTACCAGCACACAGGCGATTCCCAGTGTTTATTTGTTGACTGAATGTCATTTGTTCTTTGCCATACTCATGGTTCTGAGATTCTAGGAGTAGAAGCTCAAGTCCCCATCATAATAAGGAAGACGGATGATGACTATCATTGTTTTCTAAAATCAGTGACCTGGTCTCCAAGTGGCGTGCTTTCTTGTGACGGGATGTGACAGAGATGAAGTCGGAGTGGGCCAGGTCATTAGCAAGAGAGTATGGAGGCCATTGGCTTTGTCTGAGGAGACTCTCAAAGTGGCGTTTGGAGTTGGTATCAGGGTGGTAATGAGTAGTCTCTTACATCAATGCAAGGAAGTATCAGACATTCTCATTCCACCAGCAGCAACAATTAGAAATCAAAATAGCCAGTTCGGTATGGGAGACAAGAACTGGAAATCAGAAATTTGGTGGTTCAGATGAATTTCAATGACTGTTTTTAATGGAATAGCCCTGTGTGTTCTGGATGCCATTGTGGGGACCATTTACTGGCACCATGTGGCTTCTGTGCCCAGGCTAGCCAGAATGAGCATCTGTGTTATTATTCAGGGCAGAATAGCCCTCCTGTCCTTCCTGGTTTCAGACTTTTCAGGCATATAGAACCTAATGCATGAGAGAAAGAAATATTTCTCTACCTCAGAGAGAATAGACTCCCAGCAGGAAATTTTATTCCTCATCCATACCTGAGAATCAGACTATTCAGAATTATCTGAACACTAGCCTTTGGAAAGAATTCACCTTACTCTTGACTTTGGAGATCTTATATAGAGGAAAGATAAGAAGTGCTCAACTGCCCTGAAGCCTTAATCCCAGGTTCAATTCCTTGTACTGACTTCTTCCAGTAACTCTTTTTGGACAAAATATGGTGCCTGGAACAAAGAACTTCTGGAAACCAAAGCATCCTTAAAGCTTGCCAAAACTAACGTGTGGGATTCAGGGACTCTGGAGTGGTTTAAAACATGCCTGGGGCGTGGGTACCTTCAGACCACCTGGAAGCAGAGCCATAAACAGGGTGCTAGCTTAGGCACCCAGAGTCAGTGAGCTAGTGCTCCGGCATGTGTGGCCTTAAGTGGGGCTCCAGGAGGAAGACTGACCTGTCCCTCACTGATACTTAGACTCAAGAACTCCCTCCCAACAATATGATTGCTCAAAATTTGCTTTTGTGGGTACCCTGCAAAGCCAACAAGGCCTCTGAACTCTCACTTTAATTTTTATTTCAGTTGATCTGTCTGCCCAGTTGTCACTTTGGGAACCATGGCTGAGCTGACTGTATCAGCATCATTTGGAAAGACTTTAACAATGACAGATTCCTGAGTTCTTCCTTGGAGGTTGCAATTCTGTATCTATAAGATGGAAGCCCTGGAATGTGTATTTTTAGAAAAGATTCTGATGTGAAGTCAGTCTGCAACCAAGTGGTCTATTGCCCCTCCTTTGGCTCAGGCTTCCCTTTTGGCTCAGCTGATACAATTCAGGAGACCTGGGTTTGATCCCTGGGTTGGAAAGATCCTCTGGAGAAGGGAAAGGCTACTCACTCCAGTATTCTGGTCTGGAGAATTCTGAGGACTATACAGTCCATGGGGTTGCAAAGTGTTGAACACTACTGAATGACTTTCACTTTCACTTTCAGCTCATGGGTATTTGTTGGGAAAAGCTCTCAGCCCTGTTGCCATGTTGGTGAGGCACTGGGAACCTCAAAATCCTCCAAACGGTTTGATTAGAACTTTAAGTTAGTCAAATCATCATCCTTAAGAAATCTCAACATGTCCCTCTGATGTCATAACTATCCTCTTCCTCTTTAGGTTTCAAGAGCAGCTCCAAAGAAATACCCTCTCAATCCCATCTAACTGCTCTGAAGAAGAGAAATTAGTTCTGTATGAGAAGGACAGGTTTTGATTCCCTTATTCTTCCCAACAGAATCTCCGCTCCCCTCCCCTCACCCTAGCCTTCCTCTCAGGGTCTTGGCCCTGTGACTTTGGTGCATGCCAGCATTCCCTGTGAAAGAGATGGGGAATGTGTCTAGAATTTGAAAATCATGGCTTTCTCAAGAAGAAATGCATTTTATACTGTGATTCATTATAGACATTTGTTGTTGTTGCTTAGTTGCTAAGTCGGGTCCGACTCTTTGTGACTCTGTGGACTGTAGCTCAACAGGTTCCTCTGTCCATGTGATTTCCCAAGCAAAATAGGAGCGGGTTGCCATTTCCTTCTCCAGAGGATCTTCCCAGACCAGGGATTGAACCCATATCTCCTGCATTGGTAGGCGAATTTTCCACCACTGATCCACCAGGGAAGCCCCATTACAAGTATATATACCTAAAGAAAGGTTACACGCAACACTATAACCTCTTGCTACGTGTGATACACTCCAATCTCTAACGTATATATTATTCTGTTTAATTTTAAAAAGTAAAGTGGCTTAGAGCTACAAAATTATTTTTATGAACCCACTGATTCATGGGGTTGCAGAGAGTCGGACATAACTGAGTGACTGAACTGAACTGAACTGAAGGGGGTTCAACCCAGTTTTGAAAAACACTACTGTCAGGATTCCTAGACTGACCTATATCTTAAATATGGGTTTGAGGAGAATGAACAACAGAGAATTCAAGTTATCAACAGATTATCAGCCTAGTTATTTGCTCTTTAACACATGGGTCAATTATGTGGATTCAATATGTGGTAGTTAGAGCTTATAGGTAATACCTAATGCAATATTATCTGGAAACTGCTGGCATGCTAGCCTTGGCTAGGGTCTATAGCTGAATATTCTGAGTGGGATCAGCTCCTGAAAAGACTGTAAAGGAAGAAGCACATGCCATCAAAGGCACTTCATTTTCAGCAACAGGAGACTGAGGAATCTTTGCTAAGAATCTATACTGATTTCAAACAGCATCCCAGTGGACTATAGTCCTATATGGTTGTTGTTGTTCAGTTGCCAAGTCTTGCTGGACTCTGTGACCCTATAGACTGCAGCACGCCAGGCTTCCCATCCTTCACTGTCTCCCAGAGTTTGCCCAAACTCACATCCATTGATTCGGTGATGCCATCCAGCTCTATGATAGATTCCTTTTAAAAACTCTTTGAATGTACTAAGAGTACAGGCTCATGGTTAAGATCATAGGTTCAGGAATCAGATAAACTCTGATTTAGTTTCTAGCTCTTCGACATATTAGATGTGTGCCCTGGGGTAAATTACCTAACCTCTCTGAATTTTAGTAAAATGGGGAGGTAAGTAGAATCAACTTACCAATAGGGATATTATGAGGATCAAATGAAGGAACATCAAGTGTTAAGTAGGGTGCTTTACACAGCAATAAACGCAGCCTGTCAGTAATGATCTGCATGATATCAAATGCTAAAGTAGGTTCAGAGATTGGATTTATTTTTACCTCAGCATATGTGAACCTCAGCTTGAGAATGTGTGGACAGAGACCTTATCTAAGCCAGGAGTATTGTGCTGCAATATTCTTGAGCAACTGGTTAGGTGGAACAGAAAATGGCCAGCAAGACTGGTCATGCTTCTCTGTGCTCTGTCAATCTTGGGCTCAGAGATACGGTGCAGTCTTGCTGAGTTCCTTGTGAAGCCTCTCCAGCCAAGTCCTCATCCTGTTTATATTTATAAATATAAATATTTATATTTATCCTATTTATATTACAGTCACCTATTTATATTATTGCGAAGAGTCGGACCCAGCTTAGTGACTGAACAACAGATTCATATTATAGGAATTAAACTCTGATCTCCCTTTGGTGGAGCTGAATCAAGCTGTATTGAGATGAGATCTAAGTTATGTTAGACCTTAAGTATTGACTGGCTGTTCAGTATTTCTACATTAATTAACAAATGAGAACATTTCCTCCATGGGAACTTGATAAGAATTCTACTCAATGAATATTTTGGGGGCACTGATAATAATTATTAAAGTAATCATATCAGCTAACACATTATAAGCACTTACGATGTGTTCTAGAAATCTTTACATATATTATCTCACTTATTTATCACAGCAACCCATGGGATAGGTACTATTATTATCTCCATTTTGACGAGATCGGGTGCGTTCAGGGTGGTATGGCCGTAGACTATTATCTCCATTTTGAAGATGAAGAAACTAAGGCACACAGAGATGAAGTAATTTTCCCCATGTCATACAGCGAGTAAACTAAACACAGAATCAGATTCTGTGAGCACTAAGGTAGTGACATGTGGACCCAGCCAGCTTTGGCTTTTCGCTTTCTCCTGTGAAGGTTGTGGTGGGTGGATGGTGGGGAGTAGCATCTCTGAAGTACTGAGGAGAGTCATTCAAAAATAGGAAGCAGTGATTCTTTGGCCTTTGCAATTGCAGGATAATTGTACAACGGAATCGGAACAATAAGAAAGTCTCCCTGAGAAACAGCACCCTTTAACTTAGATATGGGTTAAGGGCTTCCCTAGTGGCTTAGATACAGCTGAAGAGGGACAAGTGTTAGACGGTAGGTGACGTGACTCAGGGTGAGCAGTCTATGAGGACCCTCGGGAATTCCTGTAGCTGTTTGCTGAGTAATCATAGAGGGAGCTGACTCAGAGAAACGTCATGAACCAGGAGTGTCCTCTCACGGCCTCTTCATTCCTGGCACTTTTTTCTTTACTGTTCGTCAATCTGTGTTATTTAGTACCTAGTAAGTTTCAAGCTTCTCTAGAGAAAATCCAAATACGTTGCTTTGACTTGAGGAGTTTCCCTTTTTCTAAATTCTGCGTCAAGAAGCCTCAGCATGTGAGATGAAAACAGTGAGCTGATTTGTAAAATTAACTGTCATTGATTTATTCCCTGAGTTTACAACACATCGGCACGGAAAGTTTTTTTTTTTTTTTAAAGTTATTTTCTCAAACCTGGATTTGAAGGTTTATCCTTTGGAAGAGCAATATACAGGGAAGTGCCCGGGGCCCGGGGTCCTTCTCCTCCTCCCCTTGGCCCCAGGGTAGGGTTTGCAGCTGACTGACAACCTCTGAGGCTGCGCACTGAACACTGCTGCTCACTAACTCCTGCTGGAGAGAAGCCAGCTAGTGGAAGAGGGGGTGTGTGTGGAGAGCAGCCTTCTCCCCCAGGCCTGCTGTCCACACCTACCTCCCTCGACCAGGCCTGTGACTGGGCTTCCTCAGTTCCCAGCTTGGCTTGGCAGTACTGCTCTGAGCACCAGTCTCCAAGAAGTCTCTCTCCCTCTCCGGCTCCTGGGGCACCCGCAAGGGCAGTGCTGGATAAGTCTCAGGAACACAGAGCAGCCCCGGGGACCAGCCTGCTCCATGGTTTCTGGGCGGGCAGACCTGAAACGAGCTGGCAGGCTTTATTCCAGTCCTGAGGGACAGGTACCCACATCAGGAAACCACCATCCGAACTGGCCCCTTTCTTGGCAGTCTGAACTGAGAGGCCGAGAAGGGAAAAGGAGAAGGTAGAATTCCACCCTACCTTAAGGGCAGGCATGTGGTTGGTGGGGAGTGGAGATGGGCAGGCCTGAAGGACCAGGTGGGGTCGGGGACAGGCAGGGGTCACTGGGTAGCACACGAGTCGTCTGCTGGGCAAGGTCTGTCTTTGTAGACGTCCATCCTGTACATCTTTTTGCGCTCGTGGGGGCACCCATATGCGACAGAGAATGGATGAAGGAAAATATTTTCTTTTTCCAGCAGTAATTTCCTTCCATGACACTGGTTAGGACCTCCTTCTCTCCCTCTCCCCACCCCTCCCTTTGGCCCTTGCCAGGAAGGAAAATCCTACGTACACACCTGGAATCGTAGACTAGACGAAAACACTGAAGCCAGTCACCCGACTGCGCACACTTTCTACAGCTTCCCGGGGTGTCCACACTAAACTTCTCTCCTGGACATACCTGTGACTGCATGTGGGAGGGAAGCCCCTCCTCTGTCCCGGCCCGCCACCCACACCCCCAGTGCCTTCTTCTTGTCATCTTGCTCTGCCCTCAGCCCATCCGCCACCACCCATCCTGTTAATGCAGCAGGATTGTGAAAGGGTGGAGGGTTTCTGAAAATAAGTCTGACCCCAAAGTGACGAAGGAGGGAAGAGAAGCTTTCTGAATATTGGATTAAGACTGGCTCCAAGAATATTGATATTCCCATAAGAAGGCCGTTAGCTTGCCCACTACTTTAGATCCCCATGAATATTTCATGGATTGATTTAAGCTCTGAGATTTTTAAAACACACAGACACGGACACAGACAAAGCACCTTTTCAGCAACAGGGCCATCATGCCCTCCTCCTGTGCTGGGGCTCAGACACACACTGGGGTGATGATGCCATGTGGCAGCTTTGAGACAGAGCTGTCTGTCCACCTCACAGGGATCTAAATTTATATCTTACCGGGGACATCTCCTAGTGTGGCTAGGGCAAGGCTTCCAGAAAGCAAACAGTGGTTTAACACACATGTGTGACTCATCAAGGAAGCTGATGTCCCTAGCTACCCATTGCCGAGGGGGACCAGTTGTCAAATTAGCTTATTGTGTCTGCAACTGAGTTAATAAAGGGAGCGAATCAGCTTTACTATAGCATCTGGGGGTAAAAGAAAAACTGAGACTATGATTTATATTGCCTTAGCCCTAGACAAGAATGGCTATTCTTAAAAGGATTTTTACATATTTCCAATTAATTTCAAAATAGCTTTTTACTAGTTCCCTCTGTCACATTCCCCTCTGATACTTTGACATTCTCCATTCTTCACTATGACACACATTCTCATGCCATAGAGGGAAAAGAGAAAGGCCACGCTACACAACCCAGAAAAATCTTTCAGTCATACCAAAAGGTATTAGTCCCATTTCTTCCCTAAGCTGATTGCTGGCAGTCATAATGAATGCTGCTGCTTTCCTTTGCAAAGAGTTTGGTTTAGTGGAAAGAACTGCCAGAGATAGAAGACTTGGAAAAAACTGTTAGAAGGCCTCATATTTATAGAGTCAGCTTGACCACAGAGACTTTAGGCGAGTCAATTCTCTCATCGGTTGTTCTCCATTCTACAAGCACTAATTAAACAACAGCATTTTGCTCATGACTCTGTCAGTTGTAAGTGAAGAAAACTAAAGCACCATTGTCAGGAACAGAAAAGAAGGAGTTTATAATCTCACGTAACTGAAAAACTCGGAGTGGCTTCAGGCTAACTAGATCTGAGGGCTCACACACATGTCATTGGGGTTTGTTTTTTCTTAGCTATGGTGTTTTACATTGGCTCCATTTTCAGTCAGACTCTCCTCTTTGAGTGGCACAGTGACAACCAGCATCTCTGGGCTTATAACCTGTCTTCTCAGCTTCATGTCTGGTGGGAAAAAGATTCCTATTTCCTGGATGCTCTAGTCTTGCTGTCTGGGATGTCAGTCTCAGTGAAGCAATTTGGGTTATGTGCTCATCTCTGAACCAATCATAGTAACAAATGAGTGCCTTGCTCTGGCCAGGCTTATCACATGCCCAGCTGTGGGGTCAAGCCTACTCAGACCAGATGTAATGAGGGAAGACAGTGCATGGCTTCCCAACAAAAATCAGGACCTGATACCATAATTGTGTGTGTTGGGGGAAGTTGATGGACAGGTAAAAATTGGTCTACACTCTTTTCAAGGTTACTGAAAGTCCTCTGCATTGCGGTACCCCAGTATCAGTTCTCCATCCTCCTCTTCCATTATAACCATCACCATTTGACTCACTGGATGGCTCTCATTTTCCAGAATTTTTCTTCCCTGGGATTCCAGGCCCCGCCCCCTTCTATCTGCCTTTGTTCTTCATTGACTGCTCCTTTGCTGGGTCCTTTCCTCTCCTTGACTGTATCAGTTAGGACCCAATCAGAAAACACACAAGTGGTTCAAACAGAAAAATTATGATATGGAGAATTGTTTCATATTAGTGTATCATTTTACACACTAGAAAAAGTGGCTAAGAGAAGGAATAGAAGAGGACTTTAAGGAAAAAAGCAATAGCGAATGCAGAAATCCACCCCCAGCTGAGATTCAGAGCTTTTTGAGGGTAGCATGTCCACTCCAGGAACACGAAGCCTGACAGTGGTGAAGAAACGTGCCAGAGGCCGTGGACAGAAGCTGTTGGGTGTGGGCTGCAGCTGGTCCATGCAGACTGCTGAGGGGAGGGCTTCCAGAGCTCGGAACCCAGCCCTCACTCAGTAAATGGCACAAAATCCAAACCTCTCTCTCGGTAAATGGCAACTCCGCATGTAGTTGCTCAGGCTGAAACATCAGAGTCAACGTCTCTTCTTTCACACCCTGTGCTTAATTTCTCAGCTCATCCTGTTGGGCCTGCATATAGGATGTGCCCAGACTCAGACCACCTCCTGATACCTCCCAGGTCCACATCAAGGTTCTCTCTCACCTGGATAATTACATCATCTCCTAATTGGCTTGTTGCGTTAGCCCTTTCTCAGCTGCCACAATTGCAGTTCAACATAGCAGCTAGAGGGACTTTGTAAAAAATTAAGATATAGTACATCATTCTTCTGCTCAAAAGCCTTGAGCAGAATGGTTTACATCATACTCAGAGTAAAATCCCAAAGTCCTCATAATGGTTTGGTGGTTTAGTTGCTAAGTCATGTCCTATTCTTTTGCGACCCTGTGGACTGTAGCCCGCCAGGCTTCTCTGTTCATTGAATTTTCTAGGCAACAATACTGGAGTGGGTTACCATTTCCTTTTCCAGGGGATTTTCCCAACCCAGGGATCGAACCCAGGTCTCCTACATTGCAGGCAGTCTCTTGCATTGAAGACAGACTCTTTACTAACTGAGCCACCAGGAAAGTTCATAATGGTTTCAGTTCAGTTCAGTTCAGTTCAGTCACTCAGTCATGTCCGACTCTCCGCAACCCCATGAATCACAACACGCCAGGCCTCCCTGTCCATCACCAACTCCTGGAGTTCACTCAAACTCATGTCCACAGAGTCAGTGATGCCATCCAGCCATCTCATTCTCTGTCATCCCCTTCTCCTCCCACCCCCAACCTTTCCCAGCATCAGAGTCTTTTCCAGTGAGTCAACTCGTCGCATGAGGTGGCCGAAGTATTGTAATTTCAGCTTTAGCATCAGTTCTTCCAATCAACACCAGGATTGATCTTCTTTAGAATGGACTGGTTGGATCTCCTTGCAGTCCAAGGGACTCTCAAGAGTCTTCTCCAGCACCACAGTTCAAAAGCATCAATTCTTCTGTGCTCAGCTTTCTTCACAGTCCAACTCTCTCATCCATTTACAAGGTCTTAAATGATGTTTCTCCCCATTACCTCTTAGACCTCACATCTTTCTTTCTTATTCCAGCCACGCTGACCTCCTTTCTATTCCTCAGACTCTTCAGACATATATTTTTCAGACCTTTGCAGTTGTTTGTCCTTGTGTCTAGAAGCTACATAATTCACTTTCCTATCTCCTTCAGTTCTTTGCTTCTATGTCAATGTCTTAGGGAAGTATTTTCTTATAATTTTATTTGGATGTTTTAAAAGAAGTTTTTACTACACCTTATTTTGCTTCATAGAACTCACTATGCTGACATCTGGATTTATATATTGTCTATTGTCCAACTCTCTCCACTGTAATATAATACATAAATACAAGCTTCATGATAGCAGAGGTTCATTGATATAGTTGCACCACCTGGCACACAGTAAGTGCTCAAGAGATGCTTTTTTAAAATGAGAGAATGCATGTGTACTCTGATAATATGTATGAGAGTCTGTGTGAGGGTCTGAAATGTTCAGTTCAGTCGTTCAGTCGTGTCCCACTCTTTGTGACCCCATGAATTGCAGCACACCAGGCCTCCCTGTCCATCACCAACTCCCGGAGTTCACCCAAACCCATGTCCATTGAGTCGGTGATGCCATCCAACCATCTCATCCTCTGTCGTCCGCTTATCCTCCTGCCCTCAATGTTTCCCAGCATCTGGGTCTTTTCAAACGAGTCAGCTCTTCACACCAGGTGGCCAAAGTATTGGAGTTTCACCTTCAGCATCAGTCCTTCCAATGAACACCCAGGACTAGTCTTCTTTAGGATGGACTGGTTGGATCTCCATGCAGTCTAAGGGACTCTCAAGAGTCTTTTCCAACACCACAGTTCAAAAACATCAATTCTTCAGCACTCAGCTTTCTACACAGTCCAACTCTCACACCCATACATGACTACTGGAAAAACCATAGTCTTGACTATATGGACCTTTGTCAGCAAAGTAATGTCTCTGCTTTACAATATGCTGTCTAGTTTGGTCATAACTTTCCTTCCAAGGAGTAAGTGTCTTTTAATTTCATGGCTGCAGTCACCATCTGCAGTGATTTTGGAGCCCAAAAAATAAAGTCAGCCACTATTTCCACTGTTTTGTCCTCTATTTGCCATGTCTGGAATGTTGCAGACATATAATAACATATAGTCCTCACCCTCAAGGTACGTACAGTCTAGTAGGAATACACAGACAGGTATGGACTTACTTGCAGTTCAAGGTAGAATATCAATACATACTACAAGAGAAGTTCTTATGTATCAAATGCTATTGGGGTTGGAACTTAGAGAGATCATACAGAATTTAGGGAATCAGGAAAGACTTCATGAAGGAGGTGCTGTTTGAGCAGTGTCTTATTTCTAGATGGAGAGCAAATGGAAGACTTCCAAGTAGAGGGACCATCACAAGCAAAGGTCTAGAAGTGGGAAAGCCCAGTGTGTTTTGAAACCGGTGAATGTTCCATTTGCGGTATCTCTATAGATAGGAATGGCAGCAGATCAGAATGGAAAGCATATTGGGACTAGTTTATAGTTGGCCTTGCATGTCAGATCCGACTCTTTGCGACCCCACGGACTGTAGCCTACGAGGCTCCTCCATCCATGGGATTTTCCAGGCAAGAATACTGGAGTGGATTGCCATTTCCTTCTCCAGGGCATCTTCCCCACTCAGGGATTGAACCCGGGTCTCCCGCATTGTAGGCAGATGCTTTACTGTCTGAACCACCAGGGAAGTCCTCTCTATAGATAGGGATGGCAGCAGATCAGAATGGAAACACACATTGGGACTAGATTATAGTTGGCCTTGCATGTCAGATAAGAACAGTGTACTCAAAGTTTAGGAGGCCTTGGAGAGCCACTGAGGGTTTTTGAAGAAAGAGACTCTAGACAGCTTGATCAGGTTTATGGGTAGAAAGAGGAAGAAAGGGTGCCATCTGGAGGGGGAGGAAGGCTGAAGAATAAGAAATACTTGAAGTGGAACCAAGTCTAGAGAAGGTGAAAGGGGATGAGATAAAAAACCAGGACAAAACAGCCAAAAGAGCTTACACACATCTTAAGGGAGAGCAATCTAGCAAATTAAACAAGATAATCAAACATTTAAAAATACACCTTGGAAAATATGAATGTAGGTTATCGTTTTTTGTGTTTGGGTGTTAGTTACTCAGTTGTGTCCAACTCTTTGCGATCCCGTGGACTCAAGCCCGCCGGGCTTCTCTGTCCATGGAATTCTCCAGGCAAGAATATTGGAGTGGGTTGCCATTCCCTTCTCCAGGGGATTCTCCTGACCCAGGGATAAAACCCAGGTCTCCTGTATTGTCGGCAGATTCTTTTTATTAAGAAGCAGCAAAATGAATAGTTCTGAAAATATGGCTGTCAGTGTTATCAGTGGCTGGGTTTCTAGTCAAGACCATCTTGACCAAAAGCCACCCTGTAGCCATTACCTAACTGGCATCGCTTTGAAAACATGCTCTAACTCTGGAAGTATTCAGAAAGCCTGCAACTGCCAAACCTCCATATCTGCCCCTGAAGCTACTGCATTAAAGTTTTCACTCCTGGAGCTGTTGATGACCAGCTACTATTCTCTGCTGGTGTTCACATCTACCTTGGCTGCTATGGCCAGGTAGTCAGAATGGAACTGGGAAGCAAGTTGGTGAGATTTCAGAGAAAAAGTTCTAAACCATGACTGGTAATTCAGTTATAAGAAATCCCAGAGAGATGAAATATGCTAGAAGCTTTTATTATTATTTTAAATTTTCATTATTTTTCTAGTTCTTCTGACTTTAGTTTTGGGCAAAAACCTAGCAGGCTACAGTCTATGGGATTGCCAAGGGTCAGACACGACTGAGCAAATAACACTTTCACTTTCACACCAAGACATAAAGGAGTGGGCATGCCACGTAGGTGGACAAGTCTGGGGTCAGTATTCACAGAAGAAATATGACTAGTTCCACACACTGACAGTAAGACTCTTTAGGCTGGGGTGGTTCCCCAGGAGTCATTGTTTTAACTCTTTGCGACCCCACGGACTGTGGGCCACCAGGCTCCCCTGTCGATGGGATTCTCCAGGCAAAAGCACTGGTGTGAGTTGCCATTTCTTCCTCCAGAGGGGTCCCAAAGAGTTGGATATGACTGAGTGACTAATTCTTATATATATATATTACTACATATTTTCTTCCATATATTTTCATATGTGTTCTTCCTCTCCACCCAGGAATGCAGAAAGACTCCATCAGTCCACACAGATTGCTGTGTGTTCATGTTTGTCTGAAGTATCCAGAGCTCAAAGTAGCCAGTACAGGCACCAGGAATCAGTTGCTCCATCGTGGTTCAGCACTCCTTAGTAAGATCAATGCACTCTGAGAAGGCTCAAAGGACCCAGGCCAAGTGACTGCCCCTCCTGACAGTCACTCAGTAACTGTGGCAGGAGTCCTGCATCCTACGTGGACCCCAAGATTTTCAACATCATCTAAATAGGATTTTTTTTTTTTATTACCACACATCTTAGTCCAAACTACAGACTATCATACTTACTGCAGAATGTCTGGTGACCATATGCTGATCTCCTCAGTCTGAAAATTGATTTACAACATGATCACAAGGGCCTGTGACTCACAAGGGCTGGGCCCCTAACTGGCTTTGCTGCCTGATGGAGAAGAATGAGAATTTCTTTCATAACCTTGTCCAAGGCTTTAAATGTTGAGGAGTCATGATAACCTTGTTCTTTGATCAGACATTTACTACATATTTGTTTGTTATGTGCCACGCACTGTGGAAAGGCTGGGATGTCAAAAATGGAGGGAAGAGTCTCTGCCCTCAAGGGGCTGACGGTCTAGTGGAGAACAAATAGAATTGTGATGATATCCTGTTATACCTCCTACACTGTCCATATGGATTACATGCTATGGGAGTCCTAAAGTGGGAAAAATTAGTTTTGTTTAGGGAAGATCCCTTGGAGAAGGGAATGTCAACCCACTCCAGTATTCTTGCCTGGAGAATTCCATGGCAGAGGAGCCTAGTGGGCTACAGTCCATGGGATAACAGAGAGTTGGACACAACTGAGCAACTAACACTTTCCCTCTTTTTTTTCAGGGAGAAGTTGGGAGCTGCCTTTGCAGATAAGGTGACATTTGGGCTGGGCTTGAAGGCAAGTGTGTCGTTAGGGGAGGGAACAAAACCTTTGCATGAACAAAAACATGGGATTATGAAAATGGTGGGCATGTTTGGAAAATGCTGAGGATGAGTGTGGGTACTGCGTGGGGTGAGCAGAGTCAGGGAAACAATGGAAAATGAAGTAAAAACTGTAAGTAGAACCAGATTGTGACAGGTAATGAATATCAAAGGAAGCTGCTTTTTGTATAAATAGTAATGCCATACTTAGTTGCTCAATCGTGTCTGACGCTTTGTGCCCCCATTGACTGTAGCCCACCAGGTTTCTCTGTCCATGGAATTTCCCAGGACAAGAACACTGGAATGGGTTGGCATTTCCTTTTCCAGGGGATCTTCCTGACCCAAGGATCGACCCCGTGTCTCTTGTCTTCTGCATTGCAGGCAGATCGTTTAACCGGGGGAAGCCCCATAAATAGTAAATGCCAACTTGAAAAAAAGAACAGTATTTATTACTATTTTTATTTACTTAAAAGCATTTCTAAAATATATGTTATAGTATAATATATTGTTTTGCTCCCACTAATATCACTCTGGGGAAGTTGAAATATTTCCAAATGTTCACTTACTGAATTTTGACTCTTGATTTTCTATTTGGTTTTTGTCTGATCTCATTGGAGGAAGAAAGTATGATCAGAGAGATGGAATGATTTAGCAAAGGTCACGTGAGAAAGTGGCAAAACTGAAATACGAGCTGAGGTTTCCCTTCCCTAAGACCTGCACTTGTCCAACATAGCTGGGGCCCAGGCTCTTCTGCTCTGGGCAAGTGTGTGGCTGGATGCACAGTGGATGCTTTGGAACACTGAGTCTTGAACCCTGAGTCAAAATGCCAATGGGTCTAACATGTGAGACTGGCAAGAGCAGGATGTTGGACGTGGGGATGGAAAATGTTACACCTGTGGCTGATTCATGTTGATGTCTGACAGAGACCAACACAATTCTGTAAAGCAATTATCCTGCAATTAAAAGAATAAATGAATTTAAAATTCAAAAAAAAAGAAAAACTAGAGGGTAGAGTCAGTGGTGCTCAGAGGGCCCTGGGTGATCAAGAGCCCAGTGTGGCATGTCTCACGGGTGCCTGGCACAGGTCATGGGAGATGAAGCAGAGCCCTCTCTCCCCCTTCCCTGGCTCTCCCTCAGCTCAGGCAACATCTCTGTCTCATCAGGGGCCCTGCAGCTCCTCCAGTAAAAACAAGGAATATTTTTTCTTCATGATTCCAGACTATAAAACAAAAATAGTTGATTTGATGATGGCGATGATAATAATGGTGATATCCTAAGACTTGGGGAAGTTAAATAATTTGGCTCAAGTTGTATAGTGAGTCAGTGGCAGAGCTAAATTTGGATCCCAGTGTGTATAACTCCAAAGTCTGCCATAGCCATTACCCTACCCTGCAGCCTAAGGATCAGTCTGACTGATCTGGAGCTTGGGCCCACACCCTACCTAGTCTTGCAAGCTTCTTAGAAGTGTGTAGGTGTGGGGTTGGGCTTGGTACTATGACTGTTTTCATGTTGAAGAGCTGTACAAAATTGAAAATCAGACATTTTCCCCATCATCATCATCATTATCATTGAGAAATCAAAACAACACCTTAAATGTGGTTTGAGCTTTATGGTTTTCAAAGTATTTTCATATGCATACTCTCATTTAGAACTACTTGGCTTCATAGACAGAGTGGGTCCACAGTTAAGGAAAGTGGTTGAGGGTTAAGTGGAAAGATGGAAAAACTGAATACATTTCAAACATTTTAATCATAATCCACAATAAAAATATGTATTTTATATTATGATCCAGATTATCATGCCCTCTGACCTATTCTGTTTATTTCATTTCATTTCAAAGTCTTGGTCATCATCCAATAAGTTGATTTCATGGCATGCTAACACCAATTTTGACTTTCAACTTGAAAAACACTGGAGATCTATCAGAGTTTCTCCACTCTGATGTTATTCAGTTCAGTTCAGTTCAGTTGCTCAGTCGGCTCCGACTCTTTGCGACCCCATGAATGACAGCATGCCAGGCCTCCCTGTCCATCACCAACTCCCGGAGTTCACTCAAACTCATGTCCATTGAGTCGGTGATGCCATCCAGCCATCTCATTCTCTGTCGTTCCCTTCTCCTCCTGCCCCCAATCCCCAGCATCACAGTCTTTTATAGTGAGTCAACTCGTCGCATGAGGTGGCCAAAGTATTGGAGTTTCAGTTTTAGCATCAGTCCTTCCAATGAACACCCAGGATTGATCTCCTTTAGAATGGACTGGTTGGATCTCCTTGCAGTCAACTGAACTTTGAAGGAGAGTGAGGACAGTGGCTTCTTGCCCTACTCCACATCAACCCTCCTCTTCCAATCTGATTTTCAAAGGCTGCCACTTTCAAGATGTGTTTTATCTTTGATATTTGCTCCCCTATTTCTAAGTGAAGTTCTTAGAAATTAACTGATCAGTTTTAGACATTAGCTGATAATTTATTGCTTATCTTCCAATGCCCCTTCATTAAAATGTCAAGCTGGCAGATATCAAGATGGCAGCTCTGTTGCTCCTGAAGCTGTTGGAGAAAGTGGTTGACATAGGATGGATTTGTGAATACCAGTCTCTGGAATATAAAAGACTTCATCCTCAGTCACGGGCAGAATCTTCACAGTGACAAAATCTGTAGCACAGGTGCAAAGCAAAAATCATGTTCTCTGCAGGCAGGAAGATCCCGAAGACAGAGCTGAGATGCATTTGTTCTTGCTCCCTGCTTTACCATTCATATAATCTATTTCTCCATTAAAGAGGAGGGAGTGAGAAGTGACAAGTGGCCAAAAAGTCTTTGCTAGGTCAGGTCACTCATAAGGAAACTCACAGCTCAAGAGACACACTCAGGCACCTATCCTAGTTCTAAACAGCAGTTCAAGAGAAAGCCTGCTTCTCTGGACCCAAAGCAGGAAACAGATTTTGAGTAGCTGGATAAAGGAATCAGAAGGATCTCCACTCTCAGTTAAAGGATTTTTTTTTTTGATCCATTGGCCTGGCTTAATATTTCTGTTGAATTGTGTTTTACCACTTAGAAACTTACTACCAGATGCTTAGGTCTGGGAGATCCAATTGTTAACATCATTGAATAAAATTAAATTAAAATTTTTACAAAACCACACAAATATTAAGACAAAGCTATGGATATGCCTGAAAATAAATTAGACTGAAATTTAGTCTGAAAACTCCAAGAATGCTAAGCCCCTAAATTTCATTACATAATTCCCCAGTCATCTAAGGTGGGGAGTGGAGTCTGATCAGCACCACCATCTGATTTCAGCATGGTTGTTAAGCACAGACCAGAAATGGAATTCTGTAACTGACAACGAATTAGGGCTATGTGTTAGAGTTTTATCTGGAGCCACAGACAAAATCTTGGAATTGTACTTAAAGGTCTTACTGCAGCGGGCAGCCACACACAACTCATCAGCACCATACAATCAGGCGCTTCCAAGCCAGACTTGAGAAATTCGGGACTCGCTTAATGACATGGCCTGTGCAAAAGAGGAGATTGCCAACAGAACAAAATTCTGTTGCATTTTCCTGACCCTCTGGGGTTTAAATTTGCAACCTGCATCAGCAAAACATTTTGGCATTTAATTCTATTAAAATCAAAGAGCCAAACTTCTGCCTCCTGTTACATGAGCACCGTTCTTACTGACGTCAATGAGAGCTGTGCATGCATAACTGAGGGCAGATTCTGGCCTGGGCTGTAGACATATGAGAGCTGGCACAACATGCTCACATCGAAACTCTGTCCCACCCGGCCTTCTGATAACGCGGCCTCCTCCTCCGCAACTCTCTCCACACACTGGGAGCTGGGCCTTTACCCAAAACACAAATTAGAAGCATCATCTCATACAGAAATCTAAGCCAGCTGCGAATTTAATTTAGACGTGGCAAAAGTCACCTGAGTGGGTAACTAACTGCACATTTCACAAACATTATCGGTGACCTCCTCTTGAAGCACGGTCAGCGTAGATTCTGATGTATGTATTTAATCAGTTAGGAGACCAGTTGCCCCTGTTCCACCCCACTATTTAGTTTTTGTACTTGAGGAAGCACTGCCTACACCACTCAGACTTCTGCTACTGGTTTAGGAAATACTACAAATATCCCTGTGCCTGGTGTATTGCCTGGGACAGAGGACACACAGCCTAGTAAATGACTATGGGACAAATGGATTTTATAAAGCAAGAGATAGTCATAATAGCTTACAGTCACACAGTGTCAGGCACTGTCTTGCTTATATTGAATTATTTAATCGTCACCACACCCTGTCATGTAAGTTTACTATTTTATAAATGAGCAAACTACAGAAGTTAAGCAACTTAACAGCTAGTAAGTGGTGGAGTTGGGATTTTAATCCAGGCAATCTGGCTTCAGAGGTCAGGTCATTATTCACTCTGCTAAACTGCCCCACAGTAAAATGCAGGAATTGTTTATTATGAATTAGTTATCAGTCAAATAATGTTTATTAATGGCTGGGTAATTCTACCAAGAAAGATAGAAACGTTTTATTAGCAACAGCTTGTCAAGAACTATTTGTGTGATCATAACTGTCTGAGTTTGGTTTTCAACCAGTTTTTCTGAATACTAAGAGCCATAGTGTAACTTCACAGCCTAGTGAAACATATTAGTCTCATGGCATCCTTGACATTTTTCAGCAGACAGGGAAATGAATTTTGCAGTGAATTTTGAAGACAAATTGCATGTGTATCACATTTAAACAAAATTCAAGATTACATTGACCATTATCTCCTTCAACTAATGTTTCTGCATCACTTTTAAAAAATTAAATATGTTAGGATTCACATGACTGTTTTTTAACATTGGCCATCTTTTCTATCATGAGAGTGTATCTGAAGTTATAGTTGAGTTTGATACATATGATTTGACATATATTCACTTTACATGGAGGTTTGAGGGATACTGCTGCAACCAGAGGATGGAACCTTCTTCCTCGGCCCAAATTCTACTGGCAAAAAAATTGAAAGAGGATGGCCCTATCTAAGAACTGATCAGGCCCCTGTAGAGGTAATTTCTGAGCTTTGGTTTGGTTTTTATATTGCCCACGGTATACCTTTATGAAACCCATGGCTCAACAATAGACCTGCTTTCTTATTCTGAGCACACCATTGTCTTTGGTTTCAAGTGGAAATCCTTTGTGTTGTCCTCCTACACCAGGACACCTAATTTCCTTTCTTTGATGTCATCTTAGAATCTTCCTTTATTATAGTGGGCAGGGAATTTGCCACTGGAGTCTAGGAAAAGTCAAATTTTGCAACTTTCCTTGACATGAGGAAATCAAGAAAGGAACATATTCTTCTATGAGAAGAAAAGACAGTGAGGGGAACTGTTTTGGCAATCTTGAATTTGAAACCATGCTAGACTGTTAAGCTGTTTGGAGAGCGAGGAATGTGACTTGTCCATGGTCATGTGACTCATGAGTAACAGACCAAGGACAGGAATCCAGAACACTTAACCCCCAAAACCACACTTCCCTCATTCCAAACATGCTAAAACATGTCACAGAGGCCAGGAAGACATTTTTTGCAACTAGACAGAAAGAGATTTGGATCTACGTCCATTAAAATCCTATCCCATTGCCAGCACATGTGACATACACATCTTCAGTGTGGTCTCGCCTGCATTTAGAAATATCACGCATGTTGGCTCTCTCCATTGTCCCTTTCAGTGATGTGTTAAACTCAAGAGGATTTATAGAGTTCTTGAACATTGTTTTCTACTTCTTCAGAATCTCTCTTGGAGAACATTTTCTGATCTTGTTTCCAACATTTCAGTCTGTAGCCCTTTATTGTGGACCAATCAGGATCCCCTAATGCAGGAATCATTTCCACAATATTCCTTAATGATAATCACTGGCTTCTACTTACCTACATCCAGGGACCGTGCACTGACTAACTCACAAAGCATCTACCACATGATTGAAGAGTTCTAGCTATTAAACTACATATAAATGATAAAAACTAAAACCCTAACTCTTCAGAATTTTGAGTGATGAGTTTTAGTTTTGCTTTCTTGAGCAGATATTTCAATCTGGCACCCCACGGAGGATCTTTTTCAACATAGTATTTTTTTTGGCCTGCTTGTTGCTTTTTAAAAAGAATAAGCCAACATTGAAGAAATTGAGACATTTCATGTAAAAATAAGATTTTATAGCTTTTCTCTAAAAAAGAAAGATCTTGTAATATTGCAGCCACATTCTTAACAGTAACAGGTGTTTGTGTTGGTCGTTAGTTAAGTCTGACTCTGTGATTCTGTGGACAGTAGCTTGTCAGGCTCCCCTGTGCACATTCTTACAGGGCAACAGTTATCTGGACCTTAGTGGGAACTGCCTTTTTTAGAAGGGGCATAAATTCTCCAGGTCTCCAGAGACATCCACTTCCAGCAGATTTCCACATCTTATGTCTGAGTGTCACTTGCATTAATTATGCATGTACTATTGCTTTTCTAACATCTGGCCAGCTCTATTCCTTATGTTACCTTTCTGAGTCCTGTAGGCACATTTGTGACCCCAAGAATTAGGCAGCACAGAGCAAATACGCCCTTTCATGTACACGGAAAAGTTATCTTTTTCCCTGTTCACGTCTTTAGTCTTCCTCAAGCTTCAGTTCCTCTAACTGTACCTTGTATAGCGTCTAACACCATCCCTCCTCTGGATATTTCTTCAGTTTGTCTCAGGCTCTTTTAAAACATGAAACCTAGAACTTAGCACAGAGGTGGAAAGCTGGAACGATAGACTTTTATTATCCTTTCCAGTTCTTATGTCATGAGAATCTGGTAAGCGGTACAGGTTGGGTGGGTTCTATTCTGATTGCATGGCAGCTTCTCTCTTTCTAGACATAACCCGCTCCTCTTCTTTGGGATTTGTTCCTTGCCATGCTCTACTTTGGGAGCTGCTAGCTTGCTAAGACCTTGGCCACAGAGATTCATCCCAGGATGGGCACCTGTCACAAACCAAGACAATGAGGAATTTTCCTGAATTTTTTTCTAACCAGAGCTTGCAAGTTTGCTTTCTGAAATTACAACAAGAAAAATCTGAAGCTCCAGGTGACCAGCCTCCATGCCTGTTGAAAATGCTGGTCAGAGAGAAACCACCACACAGAATCACAAGAAAAAAAGTACCAGGCAGTGTCCCTGAAGTCCCTGATACCAGTCATCCCCACACCTGCCCTTTGCACATTGCTTTTTTTTTTTAAGCCAGTGTATTTTTTTTCCTTCTTACTATCCTTCCTTTCCTCCTCTCCCCACCTCCTTCCATTTTTCCTTCATTCCTACTTTAGAAAAAACTTGACTTATTTATTTATTAAAAATATCCCACAAGACTTTATTATTCATATCACAAAAGGCAGGTTCTTGCAGGACTGGGAAGTGGTATAAGCGGGCAGGAGGGAGACCCTTCCTTGACAGCCGTGAGTGGGTTCTGCAGGACTGTGATAACCGATTTCCGGTGCAGGACCACCTTGGAGAGGCAGCGGTGCTTGGACTGCTTACCACTCTTGGGAACGCTGGTCCCCGTGTCCTTCACCTTGTCCAGCACCACACTGTAGTGCCTGTCAAAGGCCTTCACATGGCACAGGAACTTCTTGTTGCAACAGCCTTGAGCACTTGAATGGTAGTGTTGACCAACTGCAGGAGCAGAGAGAGTGGACCCTCTCCTCCCTTCTGCCCTGAAGGCGTCAGGAGGGGGCTTGCTGAGGGGCTGTCAGTGGTGGGGACTTCACTTTCAGGTCTAGCCTCTGCCTATCTTCTTTGTGTTGCTTCTGCCTCTGAGAAGAGTCTTGTGCTAATTTAAATTGCCTTGGTCTAGCTGGCAAACAAGTAAGAAAATCTTACCTAGCAAATGAGTGACTCATAGGTAATGTGACTGCAGGGAAGAAGAAATGACTCCCTGGCTGAATGAGAAACTGGTTTCACTCTAGGATGGGCTGTGAATGGCCTATGATTTCTAGTCCACAGCCATCAGTTCTGGACCACATATTTGGGGGGATAATTATTTACTAAATTGACTTCAATGATGTCTTGTTAATCCTTGCATTTAAGGAGTAGTAAATTAATAATAAATAATGATTCAGTTTAATGGATTAGAATTTTAGAATATGTGGCTAGTCCTGCCATGGTCCCAGAATAGATCATAACTTAATCTTTATGTATACAGGATTCTCCTCATTCTGAAAACTACAAAACTCTGCAGGGCAGTTTATCACACTCATTTTGAGCTAGTGGTTTGAATTTATCTAGACCAGGAAATGTACAATTAAAATAGATATTACTGTAGAAATAGACAGCATTGTTTCAGTTGCTATGATCTCTGGTTCTGTGGAGCATTTGTGTCCCCAAATTTGACTTGTAGCTCAAATCTGGCTTCCAGCTGAGGAGGGGAGACAGTGGTGGACAGTTCCCTTCATCAGCTCTCTTCATTGTGATCCTCTTTACAATTCTCAGAAAGGGATTCTGAGGCTGAAAAGAACCACTGCATAAAGGAGAACTTGCCTAAGATTGGCCTCATCACAGTCCATCCTTTATGGACAATTGACCAACTCATGCTTTAATTAATTTTGTCGATAATGACCTTTTGAGTCTGTGAGTAGGTTACTGTCTCTCTCCTAGCTCATTGCAACTGAGCAAATGCTTGCAATATCTCCCTGGGTCTCTCTGTGTGTATATATGGATGGATTCAGAGATCACCGTGTTCTTTCAATAATAAATGAGAACACCTTGCTCTAAGCTTGAAATGTTCATGACCCTTTGCAATTTAATTATAAACAGGAATCCTGCAATAAATAAGTGTGTGTGTTTAGATGTACATGGACAAATGTACTTAAATTTAAAAAAGTGACACTTTTGAAACTTTTCATTTACAAGTGTCTATATGTGTGGCGAAAGTTGTGAGATTTTGTTAACTTAGTAAAATAGAGTGGTTTTCCAGTTATTTGTCCTTCCTCCAACTGCTTCTCCCCTCCCCCCAAAACTGGAAAAATTTTCTATGTATTCTTTCTTTTCCAGGTATTTACATTTAAAAGATAAAAAAACAACAGCTTTAAGGACAAGCCAAATTAAAAAGTGTATTTATATATTCCTAAACAAGAGAAAAAAGTGACCCTTTAAAAAGAACATTAAAAGAGAAAAAAATTCAATTTGTGACATATTTTATTTCCAAAAATATTTTGTCCTAAGCTAAATTTTAAAGAAAGTTTATATCTAAATATGTGTCCATCTATGCATAGCCAATTGACTTAATTTACACCTGATCTGTGAGTCTTATACAGTCTTACAATAATAATTGCATTTATGCTTCTTTATTCCAAATTTCTTTGGCCAGCAATATGAATTTGCAAATGTACCTCATGGAGAGATACATTCTGTAGTCATTCAATAAATCAAATATAAACAGTTCTTACTGGAATTAACCTTTGATAATGACTCAATACCAATTTCCCCTAACCTATGTGCTCAATGGCATAAATCTAAACCATGGTTACTGTTGACGTCAGCAGTTTTAATTGGCTAATGCCTAAAATGTCCTTGAAAAATCATCCTGGGGCAGCTCATTTGAAATATTGACTATTATGTACTTTACTTTGCTAACAGTCTGAACAAATTGGTTTTCCTTTATAGCATGTTAGTACTTGGAAGACTAGGTTAGCATTAGCTGACTATTGTCAGCCTTACCCGTTTCCAAATGGTAATCATAAAATATATTTAAAAATATGTGTATGCATGCTTATATACATATATTATAAAATATATAAGAAAGAAAGAGATACCTGCTTCAGAAGAATGAATCAAAAAATCCAAAAGTTAAAAGCATAGAAATAGTAGCAGAAATGCAAATTCCCACAGTTGATGGAAAAGCCTTTTCTTACAGTTTTATTATCCCTTACAAGTTAGTTTTAATGTGGCTTCTAATAAATGCCTTTCTATTTGTTTAGTTACTCCCTGTAACACTCTATTTCTGTTATTTTGAATGGTAATTGCAAGCAAACAATGAGTGATAGGTTTCTGTTTAAGAGAACCTAATATTACTGCAAAATTCTTCTGTGTGAAGTTGCCCCGTTCCCCTTTTTCCCCATCTTTATCCCTCAGGCCACTGTTCTCCAAACCGCTGGATAACATCCTAATCTCTGTTCAAACAGATGAAACACAAAACTACAGAAATTTAAAATGGTATAAATGAGACAAACAAACTCGTAATGAACTATTGTACCCCTTGGCATTTGTGAAACCTTTTCTTTCTTGCTAATGCAATTTTCCAGTCAGAGATGGGGAAGCCTTTCTCGAGTTTATGTCTGTACAAATGGTTGAGGAAGAGCCCAGAGACTCCATTTCATTCTCTGTAATAGTCACAGAAGAGTGATTGCTTCCTTGACTTTGTGGCCCTGATCATTCCTTAAGTGGTTGAGTAAAAAACAACAATATGTCCCTGGAGGAGAGCTTTCTAATGGTTTTTCTGCGGTTGATTACTCCAGGGATGCTCACCATCACAGGAGGTCACCATGGTGATGCCCATTCTCTAGCCTTCCTCGGAACCTTTTGCGATAGGGACGCCAACATCTCATTTATAAAATGAATGCACTGTAGTCCAGCTTCACAGTTGCTAATAACAATCTTTTGTGGACTAAGTAAGTGAAATAGTGATGAACATAGAGTGGCATAAAGAATAACTTCTGCTCTAAGTTCTCTGTTATGTCCGGATGTAGCCGTTTTAAAAAGTAAGCAGGATTAACACGTATTGTCGAATATAGGGATGATCTATGAAGCAATGTAAAAAAAAAAATGCAAGTTTTTTAATCCATTTTTCTCCAAATATCTGATTTAACATGTTCTAGTTGTTTGCACCATCCTTTCAGAGGTCTAACAATTTGTTTGAGAGCATTAGAACAAAGTGGTGATGCCCAGACAAGGTTCTGGCCCATTTTTCTTTCAGTGTAAATGATATTAGTGAAAACCCATGTCTGACATATGATGTTGTATAAGCAACTTTCCCATAGCTACAAAGCTTGAGATGAATTTCATTGTATTGTTGGTCATTCTTATGTACTGTTTCTCTGAAGTGGTTAACAAAATCTACATGAGAAAGAGTCAATCAGTTTTTGTCTTGGAAAATATTTGTTGTTGACTTATTTATATTATTAATAGTCTGTTAGGGAAGTTGGGTCTTTCTCACACTGTGTCACTCCAACACAGATATTCCTTCTGCTTCCCACCTGCAGTTAGCCAACCTTAATTCCATTTGCAGTCTTACTATAATTTAACATAATTTGTTTCCAGTTTGTCACATAACATACTTATAAATCCTAGAACTAGGACATAGCCATCTTCGGGTGGTCATTCTGTCTCCTGCATGAACATAGAAGAATTTCAAGAGAGGTTTAGTTAGTATTGAAACTACTTAGTATCTAAACATTAAAAATTTCCAAACACAGCCACAGAGATAACTATGAAATTTACTCTCACAAGAAGAGCAATAGTTTCTTAGTAAATGTATTCATAGTTCTGGTGCAAAGTTGACCTTGTTCTTGAGTAAAGGGGTCACTATTCCAATACTGTGAAGTGAGAGGTTTTGGGGGAAAGTGGTGTCTGTTCTTTGTAAGGTTTAAGCATGAGCATTCTGGAAAGTTATGTATTTGTTCCTACGCTGGGAAGGCAGGTGCTGTAGAAAGAGCTGGAATAGTTAGTTCATAATGGCAGATGTGAAGAAGGAAAATATGGCTGGAAAGGAGTTGTACAATTAAGCAGTAAACTCTGTTTGATCTCAGGGATCGGCAAACATGAACTAAATATTTCATCAGCATAAGATAAAAAACATCAGCATCAATGTCAGGACCTAAGGAGGTAACTTGAAAGTTTCATTTCATAGTTATATTTTTTCATTAAGTTGATCTCCAGAATCTATGAAAGACTTCCTAAAATGGGTCTGAGATTTCATTGTCAGTTGATTCTCTGCTTTCTCTTATGATCATTCTGCTGTGTGGTACCATATCTTTACTTTTATGATCCTCTAGAACATTGCTGGGGAAATTGGTTGACTGATATCAAACTCTTGTGTGTGTATATATGTATATACATACACATACACATTCTTTCTAAAATTCTTTTCCATTATGGTTTATGACAGGATATTATTATGTTTAAATATATCTGTATCACTTTGCAGTACAACAGAAATTAACATAGCATTATAAATCAACTATGCATCAATAAAAAAAGAAAATAATAAATACCCTTGAAAAAATTTAAGTAGTGCAAAAGGGCATATTATAAGAACATCTCTCTCAATTGAGAAAGCATATATACACTATCATATGTAAAACAGATAGTTAGTGGGAAGTTGCTTTGTAACATAGGAAGCCCAGCCTGGCACTCTGTGATGACCTAGATGGATGGAATAAGGGGAAGGGCAGGAGTCTCAAGAGGGAGGTGATATATGTACACCCATGGCAGTGGCCACAGGACTGGAAAAGGTCAGTCTTCATTCCAATCCCAAAAAAAGGCAATGCCAAAGAATGCTCAAACTACCGCACAATTGCACTCATCTCACACGCTAGTAAAGTCATGCTCAAAATTCTCCAAGCCAGGCTTCAATAATACATGAACTGTGAACTTCCAGATGTTCAAGCTGGTTTTAGAAAAGGCAGAGGAACCAGAGATCAAATTGCCAAGATCCACTGAATCATGGAAAAAGCAAGAGAGTTCCAGAACATCTATTTCTGCTTTATTGACTGTGTCAAAGCCTTTGACTGTGTGGATCACAATAAACTGTGGAAAATTCTGAAAGAGATAGGAATACCAGACCACCTGATCTGCCTCTTGAGAAATCTGTATGCAGGTCAGGAAGCAACAGTTAGAACTGGACATGGAACAACAGACTGGTTCCAAATAGGAAAAGGAGTACGTCAAGGTTGTATATTGTCACCCTGCTTATTTAACTTATATGCAGAGTACATCATGAGTAACGCTGGGCTTGAAGAAGCACAAGCTGGAATCAAGATTGCCGGGAGAAACATCAATAACCTCAGATATGCAGATGACACCACCCTTATGGCAGAAAGTGAAGAAGAACTAAAAAGCTTCATGATGAAAGCAAAAGAGGAGAGTGAAAAGTTGGCTTAAAGCTCAACATTCAGAAAACTAAGATCATGGCTTCTGGTCCCATCACTTCATGGCAAATAGGTGGGGAAATAGTGTATACGGTGGCAGACTTTTATTTTTTGGGCTCCAAAATCACTGCAGATGGTGATTGATGACATGAAATTAAAAGATGCTTACTCCTTGGAAGGAAAGTTATGACCAACCTAGATAGCATATTAAAAGACAGAGACATTACTTTGCCAAAAAAGGTCCTTCTGGTCAAGGCTATAGTTTTTCCCGTGGTCATGTATGGATGTGAGAGTTGGACTATAAAGAAAGTTGAGTGCTGAAGAATTGATGCCTTTGAACTGTGGTGTTGGAGAAGACTCTTGAGAGACCCTTGGACTGCAAGGATATCCAACCAGTCCATCCTAAAGGAGATCAGTCCTGGGTGTTCATTGGAAGGATTGATGTTGAAGCTGAAACTCCAATAATTTGGCCACCTGATGGGATGAGCTGACTCATTTGAAAAGCCCCTGATGCTGGGAAAGATTGAAGGCGGGAGGAGAAGGGGACGACAGAGGATGAGATGGTTGGATGGCATCACCGACTCAGTGCACATGGGTTTGGGTGAACTCCGGGAGTTGGTGATGGACAGGGAGGCCTGGCGTGCTGCTGTTCATGGGGTCACAAAGAGTCACACACAACTGAGCGACTGAACTGAACTGAACTGATGGCTGATTCATGTTGATGTATGGCAGAAACCAGCACAATATTGTAAAATAATTATCTATCAATGAAAATTAAATACATTTGAAAAATAAAAAAAGGATGAAGACATTAAGAAAAAATGAGGGAGGGGATATATACATATATATTTATAATTATAACTGATTTTTATTGTTGTATGGAAGAAACCAACACAACATTCTAATTTTCCTCCAATTAAAAAAAAAGAGTAAATCCTAAGACTTCTCATTGTAAGAAAAAAATTTTAAAAATAAAAATAAGTAAATAAAAGACAAAAGAAAAAAGAAGAGTAGGAAAGGACACACTGAGATACAGAAAGGGGGAAAAGGCCATGTGAAGTCTGAGACAGAGAGTGAAGTGATGCTGCCATAAGCCAAGTAACATCTAGGGCCACCAGAAGCTGGAAAAGGTAATGAAGTATTCTCCTTTAGAGCTTTCAGGGGAAGTAGAGCGTGCTAACACCTTGTTTTCAGACTTCTGGTATGGGATGTGAGAATAAATTTCTGTTGTTTAAAGCCAAAAAAAAAAAAAAAATCTCTCCCAGACTAGATCCTTATGTTCTACTCTAAGGAAACTTTTCCTGGATATTTAGAAACATCTATTTCTTGTGCATTCTTTTAGAATATTTTATGCATACACATGCAGATATATGCATATATATTTCTTTTTACACAAAGAAAAGTATATCATAAACTCTAGTCTGTATCTTACTTTTGTTCACTTAATATATTTTGGTAGTCTCCACATATCAACGGATGTAGAATCCATTTACCCTTTTGATGGCTCACAATAGTCATTTAAGTATAGACTATGTGCAGTTTCAGGATGGAAGCTACATTTAAATACTTAGCTACATTTCTTGATGCTGTTTAGCTTTATGTTAGGAGTTAATCCAAGACAGAAGATGATAGGTATAGAGACACAGTAGGCTGTATTAACATTTATAAAGTATTTTTTTCCCTATAGAAAGATCTTTTATCCTCAGCTTGTTGGAATAACCCATGGCCATGTGACTTGAGCCAATGCAATGTTGAAAATGTGTCATCTTCAAGGTAGAAGTTAACAGCTTATGGCCCAGACAGATCCCACTTCTTCTGCTGGATTACAGAATGAATATGACATGGAACTTAGCTGTAACTTGTAACTCACCCATAATGGATGGGTAGCATGAATGAAAAATAAAATTTCATTATCTTAAGTAAGTGATTTCAGGAAATTGCTTGGAATCACGAAATGATTTAGTTTATCCTGCCTAATACAGGGAGCAACCTAAGAAACAATGAGAGTGTGAACATTTTTAATAAAATAGCTCTTCTTGTCGTGAAATGGCTTTCCGGTGACTCTTTTTCTTAATTCCTTCTTTCTCAATTCATTAAATCACATGACAAAAACAAAAAAACCCATTAATAGTATTTTCATTCTATGTATTCATTTTTAGACGATTTTCATTCTATTTCAAATCTTTCTAGGCTGTTTTGTCCACAGATCAAAGTAACTGATATTCTTGTACTTTAAAAACAAATAATTTGGGGGAGGGGTGCAAATTCTGCTCCTGGCCATGTGTTTTATTTTCGTTTTAGGTTCGAGGGATTCCTTAACAAAAGAAACCACTCACTATACACAATTAACAACTTCAATATTGAACGGAGAATTATTTAATTTGATTTCAATATACAACCACTAAAAGAAAAGAAAAAAAATAGAAACAATAGAGAAAGGTAATAGTACATATATTGCAAAATTGAGTTGACCAACATCTAATACAGAATTAAACAGCCCTGGGAAGTCCCTTGTTAACAACAATCTGGAGTCCCAGTGGGAAAAAAATCCTGCGTGGTGCATCCACACCATGGGTGAGACTTCACATTGAAGTTTTGAAGGCTGCTGTTTATAATCCCAGGCCACGACTGATATAATCATCAGTTTGCACAAAAAATGTGGCTCTGGTGTTACTTTAATCTTTTTGTTTCACCTGTGTGTGACAGAATTTCATTAGACCCCAAGGAATGGCCAGACACTCAGGGGCTCAAAAATTCCAAGACCCATTTCCTTTCTTATCTAAAGTGCTGCCTAACTTGCTGTGCTTGCAGGCAGGCATGGAACCTGGTCAATGTTCAGGCAGGGCAGAAGCAGGTCAGAGACCTGCTTTCCTGCTTCTGCAACCTGAACAAGACTTCCTCTATTTTAATTTCCCTAACAGCCTGATGGAATAACTGGGTCCAGAACGTCCCACTGTAAACAACTAGAAAACTGGACAAAATATATGAAGCAACTGTTTTGGATGTTGGAAAACAGGCAGCAAAGGACTGTGATTCTTGAAAGTAGAGAAACAAGTGAGGGAAGCTTAAGATTGTCCAACTTTATGCCTGAAGGCACTTTCCTCACCCTGATTCAAAGAGTGGGATCCTAAGCAGAGCACTGAAAATTTCTGAGTTTCTGAATCGATACTGGAGGTCAGGATGGCTGAGGTGACTGGAATTATCAGGACATAGTACTGGCAAATAAATGGGGAAAAAGTGGAAACAGTGACAGATTTTATTTTCTTGTGCTCCAAAATCACTGCAGATGGTGACTGCAGCCATGAAATTAAAAGACGTTTGCTCCTTGGAAGCAAGTACGACAAACCTAGTCAGTGTATTAAAAAACAGAGACATCACTTTACCGACAGAAGTCCATATAGTTAAAGCTACGGTTTTTCAAGTAGTCATGTGTGGATATGAAAGTTGGACCATAAAGAAGATTGAGCACCAAAGAACTGATGCTTCAAACTGGAACTGGAAAAGACTCTTGAGAGTCCCTTGGACAGCAGAGGGATCAAACCAGTCAATCCTAAAGGAAATCAACCCTGAATATTCATTGGAAGGACTGATGTTGAAGCAGATGCTCCAATACATTGGCCAACTGATGCGAAGAGCTTACTCATTGGAAAAGACCCTGATATTGGGAAAGATCGAGGGCAGGAGGAGAAGGAGGCAACAGAGGATGGATGGCATCATCGAATCAATGGACATGAGTTTGAGCAAACTCCAAGAGATAGTGAAGAATAGGGAAGCTTGGTGTGCTGCAGTTCATGGGATTGCAAAGACTTGGACACAACTTAGTAACTGAAAAACAACAAGAAACATTGGAGAGAAGGGAATTGCAGGGGAAAAAAGATTCAGAAATATTCGAGGGATTCCCTGAGTCTGTTGTTGAATTCTCTACTTTGCATGTATAGGGAGAAACACCCCAAGATTGGGCTAGGAATGATGAAACAGTTGTATTTCACAAGGTCTGGAAGATATTCAAGTTCTGAGCAACCAGGCTTCTTGTTGAAAACTTGGGACAATTGATGGCAATCTCAGAGGGGTAATGCCTAAATGGCGGGGCTGAACTAGCTATTTAGTTTGTTTAGCTAAACTAAACAAGGGAATATTTCATGAAAAGATGGGCAAAAAAGGGACAGAAATTGTATGGACCTAACAGAAGCCAATGGTATTAAGAAGAGGTGGCAAGAATACACAGAAGAACTATACAAGAAAGATCTTCATGACCCAGATAATCACAATGGTGTGATCACGCACTTAGAGCCTGACATCCTGGAATGCGAAGTCAAGTGGGCCTTAGGAAGCGTCACTACAAACAAAGCTAGTGGAGGTGATGGAATTCCAGGTGAGCTATTTCAAATCCTAAAAGATGATGCTGTGAAAGTGCTGCATTCAATATGCCAGCACATTTGGAAAACTCAGCAGGGGCCACAGGACTGGAAAAGATCAGTTTTCATTCAAATCCCAAAGAAGGGCAAAGCCAAAGAATGTCCAAACTGTGCACAATTGCAGTCATTTCATATGCTATCAAAGTAATGCTCAAATTCTCCAAGCCAGGCTTCAACAATATATGAACTGTGAACTTCCAAATGTTCAAGTTGGCTTTAAAAAAGGCAGAGGAACCAGAGATCAAATTGTCAACATCTGTTGGATCATCAAAAATGCAAGAAAGTTCCAGAAAAACATCTACTTCTGCTTTATTGACTACACCAAAGCCTTTGACTGCGTGAATCACAATAAACTGTGGAAAATTCTGAAAGAGATGGGAATACCAGACCACCTGACCTGCCTCTTGAGAAATCTGTATGCATGTCAGGAAACAACAGTTAGAACTGGACATGAAACAACAGACTGGTTCCAAAACAGGGAAGGAGTATGTCAAGGCTGTATATTGTCACCCTGCTTATTTAATTTATATGCAGAGTACATCATGCAAAATGCAGGGCTGGATGAAGCACAAGCTGGAATCAAGTTTGCTGGGGGAATTATCAATTAATTCAGATATGCAGATGACACCATCCTTAAGGCAGAAAGTGAAGAAGAACTAAAGAGTTTCTTGATGAAAGTGAAAGAGGAGAATGTAAAAGTAGGCTTAAAACTCAACATTCAGAACACTAAGATCATAACATCCAGTCCAATTACTCATGCAAATAGTTGGGGAAACAGTAGAAACAATGAAAGACTTTATTTTTGGGGGGCTCCAAAATCACTGCAGATGGTGACTGTAGCCATGAAATTAAAAGATGCTTACTCTTTGGAAGAAAAGCTATGAATAACCTAGACAGCATTTAAAAAAACAGAGACATTACTTTTGCAACAAATCTGTCTACTCAGAGCTATACTTTTTCCACTAGTCATGTATGGATGTGAGAACTGGACCATAAAGAAAGCTGAGCACCGAAGAAGTGATGCTTTTGAACTGTGGTGTTTGAGAAGACTCTTGTGAATCCCTTGGATTGCAAGGAGATCACACCAGTGAATCCTAAAGGAAATCAATCCTGAATATTCATAGGAAGGACTGATGCTGAAGCTGAAACTCTAATACTTTGACCACCTGATGTGAGGAACTGACTCATTGGAAAAGTCCCTGATGCTGGGAAAGATTGAAGGCAGCAGGAGAAGGGGACAACAGAGGATGAGATGGTTGGATGGCATCACTGACTCAATGGACATGAGTTTGAACAGGCTCCAGGAGTTGGTGATGGACAGGGAAGCCTGGCATGCTGTAGTCCATGGGGTCGCAAAGAGTTGGACACTAGTGAGCGACTGAACTGAACTGAAACTAGCTGTAGAGTAACAGTCACTTAAGATCCACTTCCCAAAGCTTAAAAACAAATTGAAAATGATCAAGATGACCTTTACGTAATGTAACTTTCTGTCCAAAGTGCACCACTCTTTAAAGGAAGACCACAAAATCCAGAATTCAACAACATAAGACTAACCAAGTTCAGCATTCAATTCAAAAATTGACCATGTGATCTTGTGAAAATAGGAAAATATGATCCATATTCAATAGTTCAGTTCAGTTCACTCGCTCAGTCGCATCTGACTCTTTGCAACCCCATGAACCACAGCACACCAGGCCTCCCTGTCCATCACCAACACCTGGAGTTCACCCAAACCCATGTCCATCGAGTCGGTGATGCCATCCAACCATCTCATCCTCTGTCGTCCCCTTCATCTCCTGCCCTCAATCTTTTCCAGCATCAGGGTCTTTTCAAATGAGTCAGCTCTTCCATCAGGTGGCCAAAGTATTGGAGTTTTAGCTTTAGCATCAGTCCTTCCAATGAACACCCAGGACTGATCTCCTTTAGGATTAGAAAATAAGTCAAAAGAAACCTTCAAGAAGTAACAGAGATGATGGAATTAACAATCAAAAATTTTTAAACAGCTGTTATGTGTGTGTATGTTAGTTGCTCAGATGTGTCAAACTCTGTGACCCTATGGACTGCGGTCCACCAGGTTCCTCTGTTCATGGGATTCTCCAGGCAAGAATACTGGAGTGGGTTGCCATTTCCTTCTCCATGCATAAGTACTTAAAGCAAAATATGAACATAGAGAGGAGCAAAGTGAAATAGTATATAGAGCAAAGCAGAAACTCTAGTTTTGAAAAGTAGACTATCCAAAATGAAAGATCACTGGGTGAGGTTCATAGCAGATTAGACATTGCAGAAGAAAATCAGTGGACTTGAAATAATAACAAAAATAAAATAATAACAAGAAAAATAAACAATAAATATCATCTAAAATGAAGTGCATATAGAAAAAAAAAACTGAAACAAACAAATGAACAGAGCATCAGAAACTTTGGGAAAATTTTCCAGCAGTCTAACATTTATGTAAATGATATTCCAGAAGAATGGGAGAGGACAGAAAGATATTTAAGGAAATAATGCCTGAAATGTTCTAAATTTGCTGAAAACTATAAGCCCACAGATCTGAAAAGTTAAGGAATTTCAAATATGATAAACACAAAGAAAACCACATTAAGACACATCATAAACAAATTGGTAAAAACCAGTGATAAAGAGAAAATCTTAAAAAGCAGCCAAAGAGGAAAAATCACATGTTATGGATGGAAGAATGAAGATAATTACTGTAGTTTTCTCATCCGAAATGGTGCAGACCAGAAGACAATGGAACAGCATGTTTAAAGTGCTGAAACTAAAAACAAAACCAAAAACAGAACAAGAAAAGTCAGCAACCAAAAGTACCCTGTCAAACTAGATTGATGTATCAAGTGAGAATTTCTTTCAAAAAAATAGAGGTGAAATAATGACATTTTAGCAAACAAAATTGAAAGAAGTTATATCCAGGAGATTTAAACTATGAGGAATGCTAAAAGGGATTCTAGAGGTAGAAATTTAGAGCTATATAAAGAAATAAAACCTCTACAAATTGAAAATTGTGGGTAAGGTTAAAATAATTTTTGTTTTTTCATTTTAAAATTTCTTCAAAAGGCAACTGTTTGAAGCAAAATTAAGATTATATTTTGAGGTTTATAATGTTTGAAGAAATAAAATATTTAACCACACAAAAGTTGGGAAAGAAGAAATGGAAGCATACTAATGTAATTGGTATAATAACATTATAAGGTAGACATTGATAAGTTAAAAATGTATATTTTAAACCCTAGAACAAACATTCATGCACAAGCCATAAACTAAAAATATAGAGACAGAGGTAATAAACCTATAGTAAAGATAATATCCAATCATAAAAGATTTTTAATTTAATCCAGGAAAAGGCAGAACAAGACTTGAAAAAAGAAAGACTCTAAGGAACAAACAGTTTACTATCAATCTAGTCAATTCAAACCTAACCTTATCAGTAATATTAAATGTAAACTCTAAACAATTCAACTAAAAGGCTGACATTGTCAGAATGGATAAAAATGTAGGAACCAGTTGTTCTTGTTATTACATGTTGTCTTTAAAAAGCCTACATTAAATATAAGGTCACAAATAGCTAAAATGTAAAAGAATTGAAAAAGATATATCATACAAACACTAATTAAATGAAAGCTGGAATGGCTGTATTAACATCAGAAAAAGTGGATTTTAGAACAAGGTATGTATGTTATCAGGAAATACAATACACGAAAAAGTGATTGAAAAAGTGCAAACCCCATTCATGATCAAAACTAGGAACAGAAGTAAGTTTTCTTAACCTAATTTCCAGGGCATCTGTAAAACATTACAGTGAACACTCATACTTCATGGGGAACAATTGAATACTTTTCCACCTAAGATTATAAATAGATCAAGGATGTTTGTTCTTGCCACTTCTATTCAACAGTTAACTAATGGTTCTAGCTGATAGAATAGGACAGGAAAAGTAAATAAAAGGCATATCATTAGAAAAGAAGAAGAAAACAGCTTTATTTGTGGATAACCTGATGACTGTTACAGGGCTGAACTGTGTTCCTCCAGGTTCATGTGATCAAGCTCCCAACCCCAATACCCTAGAATATGACTATATTTGGAGATAGGCCTTTAAGGGGTGATTAAATTAAAACAAGGCCTTTAAGGAAACCCTGAATCCCATCTGACTGGTGTACTTATAAGAAAAGGAAATTTGGACACACAGACACAAGGAGCATGCACAGGTGAAAGCTCGTGTGAAGACAGAGCAAAAAGTGCCATCTGTAAGTCAGTGAGAGTCCTCAGAAGAAAGCAAATCTGCTGACTCCTTGATCTTGGGCTTCCAGGCCCCAGAATTGTGAGAAACAAATTTCTGTTAAGTCACCCATTCTTTGGCATTTTGTTATGGTAGCCCTAACAAATTAATATGATGGCATTATAGAAAGCCCTAAGTAATCTTCAGTAAAAGGGTATTAGAACTGACAAGTAAATTTAGGAAGATGATAGGATACAAAATCAGTATACAAAAATCAACTGTGTTTCTACATAGTTACAACCAATTGGAATGGTGAAATCAAGATGCAGTACCACAAGCCCAAAAACAAAAACATGAAATTATAAAATACTGAGGGATAATTTAGCAAAATATTTTCAATACTTGTGCAATAAAAACTACAAATCATTAAGTGGAAAAATTAAATAATAAATAAATGGAGCAGCATATCATGCAACTCAAAAGACTCAATATTGTAAGTCAAATATTCCTTAAATTCATCTACAGATTCAATGTAATCCCAATCATAATTCCAGAGGTGGTTCTATATAAACTTTATTCTAAAGTTTATATGGAAATGTGAAAGACCTAGAAGAGCTAAAGCAATTTTGAAAAAGTAAAAAAAGTATGAAGAAATTTACATTATGGAGTTTAAGTATTTCTGCAGAGCTACAGGATTCAAGACAGGGTGGTATTCACGAAGACCCCCATATACATGGTCAATTGATTTGAACAAAGGAATTAAGGAAATTTAATGGGAAATGATAGTCTTTAAACAAATGGTGCTGAAACTAATAAATATCCATACAGAAAAAAATTAACAGTTACCATTACTTTATTTCATAAACATTAATTTACTTGAAATGGATCATACAACTGAACATAAAGGCTAAAACTATAAATCTTCTGGGGGAAAAAATGGGAGAGAGATCTTAGCAACCTTGAAATAAAGATTTTTTGACATATAAAGCACAAAAAGAAATTATAACTTACAAATTATCAAAATAGAAATATTTTCATTAAAAGGTTAAGGAAATTAAAATTCAAGCCACAGATTGGGAGAAAATACAATATCTATGTCAAACAGAGGACTTGTATCAAACATATATAAGGAACACTTACAACTTAGAATTTAAAAATAGCAAACTATTTTATTATCATTGCACACAAGGAAATATATAAATGGCCAATAAACACTTAAAATACATTCAATATTAACACTCATCAAGAAAAGTAATTAAAACCACAATGAGGTACCACTACATCTCTTCTAGAAAAACATTTAAAAAAAAATAACACCACCAAGGGTTGATGAGAATGTGAAACAACCAGATCTTTCCTACATTATTGGTGGGAATGTGAAAGTTGTACAACCAACTTTGAAAACAGTTTGGCAGCTTAGTATATTTTCATCCTATGACCTAGGACTGGAAAAGGTCAGTCTTCATTCCAATCCCAAAGAAAGGCAATGCCAAATAATGCTCAAACTACTGCACAATTACACTCATCTCACATGCTAGTAAAGTCATGCTCAAAATTCTCCAAGCCAGGCTTCAGCAATATGTGAACCGTGAACTCCCAGATGTTCAAGCAGGTTTTAGAAAAGGCAGAGGCACCTGAGATCAAATTGTCAACATCCGCTGGATCATGGAGAAAGCAAGAGAGTTCCAGAAAAAGATCTATTTCTGCTTCATTGACTATGCCAAAGCCTTTGACTGTGTGGATCACAATAAACTGTGGAAAATTCTGAAAGAGATGGGAATCCCAGACCACCTGACCTGCCTCTTGAGAAACCTGTATGCAGGTCAGGAAGCAACAATTAGAACTGGACATGGAACAACAGACTGGTTCCAAATAGGAAAAGGAGTATGTCAAGGTTGTATATTGTCACCCTGCTTATTTAACTTATATGCAGAGTACATCATGAGGAACGCTGGGCTGGAAGAAGCACAAGCTGGAATCAAGATTGCTGGAGAAATATCAATAACCTCAGATATGCAGATGACACCACCCTTATGGCAGAAAGTGAAGAGGAACTCAAAAGCCTCTTGATGAAAGTGAAAGAGGAGAGTGAAAAGGTTGGCGTGAAGCTCAACATTCAGAAAACAAAGATCATGGCATCTGGTCCCATCACTTCATGGGAAATAGATGGGGAAACAGTGTCAGACTTTATTTTTTTGGGCTCCAAAATCACTGCGGATGCTGATTGCAGCCATGAAATTAAAAGATGCTTACTCCTTGGAAGGAAAGTTATGACCAACCTAGATAGCATATTAAAAAGCAGAGACATTACTTTACCAACCAAGGTCCGTCTAGTCAAGGCTATGGTTTTTCCTGTGGTCTTGTATGGATCTGAGAGTTGGACTGTGAAGAAAGCTGATTGCCGAAGAATTGATGCTTTTGAATTGTGGTGCTGGAGAAGACTCTTGAGAGTCCCTTGGACTGCAAGGAGATCCAACCAGTCCATTCTAAAGGAGATCAATCCTGGTGTTCATTGGAAGGATTGATGCTAAAGCTGAAACTCCAATACTTTGGCCCCCTCATGCGACGAGTTGACTCACTGGAAAAGACTCTGATGCTGGGAAGGATTGGGGGTGGGAGGAGACGGGGACGACAGAGAATGAGATGGCTGGATGGCATCACCAACTTGATGGACATGAGTTTGAGTGAACTCCGGGAGTTGGTGATGGACAGGGAGGCCTGGAGTGCTGTGATTCATGGGGTCGCAAAGAGTTGGATACGACTGAGCGACTGAACTGAACTGATCCTATGACTCAGTAATCACATTTCAAGAGAAATGAAAACTTGTCCACTCGAGGACTACTGCATGAACATGTTCCAGTTCATAGCAACTTAAATCATTACAGTCCAAAACTGGGAATAACCCAAATAGCCATTGTTATGTGGCAAACTGTGATATGTTCATACACTGGAATACCACTCATCAATAAAAAGGAATGTAAGACTTCCCTGGTGGTGCAGTGAATAAGCATCCACCTACTAGTGCAGGGACAGGGGTTAGATCCCTGATCTGGGAAGATTCCACATGCTGCCAAGCAACAAAGCCTGTGTGCCGTTAACTACTGAGCCCTCACTCTGGAGCCCAACAAGCTGCAACTACTGAAGCCCTGACGTCTAGGGACTGTGCTCCGCAAAAAGCGAAGCCACTGCAATGAGAAGCCTGTGCACAGAAACAGGAGAGTAGTCCCCACTAGCTGCTACTAGAGAAAACCCATGTGTAGCAATGAAGACTCGGCGCAGCCAAAAGTAAAGAAATAATACATATAAATACAGCAATGTATACATGTCAAAATAAGTAAATAAAAAATAAAAAGGAATGTACTACTACTAACAAATGCAACAACATGATGAGATTTAGTTGCTCAGTTGTGTCCAACTCTTTGTCTCCTCTGTCCATGGGATTCTCCAGGCAAGAATACTGGAGTGGATTGTCATTCCCTTCACCAGAGGATCTTCTCCACCCAGGGATCAAACCCAGGTCTCCTGTATTGCAGGCAGATTCTTTACCATCTGAGCCACAGGGAAGTCCTCAACAACATGAATGAATTTCAAAAGAATTATGCTAAGTAAAAGAAGTCAGACACAAAAGAGTACATATACTGTCATTCCATTTGTAAGAATGGAAAAGATCCTGATGGAAAAGATAACACTAATCCAAAGGAACAGAAAGTAGGTCATTGGTTATATGGAACAAGGGGTGGAGGAACTGACCATAAAGGAACATGATGGAGGTTTTTTAGGGTGATGGAAATATTCCATATTTTTTAATAGAACTAATTATACTGATTGACATATATGTATGTGTGTGTCAAAACTCACTGAACTATATGCTTAAAATGGGCATTTTAGTTTACAGAATTATTCTTCAATAAGCTTAATCAAAATAATTTTTAAAACTTTAATAAAACATAATGGATTCTTTGACATTTCAGTCTCTGTTCAAATAAACAAAAGCAACATAAAAAGTGCCACTGGGTCATGAGGACAATATTTCTGGGTAACAGTTTGATCACCAATCTCACCAGATGTTTTGTGGGATGCCGATGAATTGTGACAATTTCAAATTTTAGGGATGACCTGGTTTTTCTAAAAATTGTGAATGATTATGACCTATTCATTTTTCTCTCTTATATTCTGTAGCTTGTTGGATAAACTCTTACTTGCTTATCTTTTTCAAACTTTTCAAACGAAAATTTTAATTTTTCTTTCATTTTCTTCCTTCCTTCACTCCCTCTCTTTCCTTTTTCTCTTTCTCCCCCTCCTCCCCTTTCTTGTTCTTTCTTCGTATGTTTTAAAGGGAAGATCTACCTCTTCTCTCTTACTCTCAGTGGTTCTCCCTCTCTACTTTTCAGTTAAAGAAACATTTATCAAAATGGGAAATACAACTTAAAGTTCTGAGAAAAGAAATCATAGCATAGTATCAATACAACTTGGAAGATCTGGCTTCCCATCTTAGCTGTTCTGTGAATCAGCCATGTTATCTTGATCCAGTTGGCCTTTCTCTCATTCCACAAACTCTCTGATTTTGGCCTCAAGTTCCTCATTTGTAAAATGAGAGAGCTAAATTCTATGATCTCTTCTGTTCCTTACAGTTCTTCCCTGAAATTCCAACTGATAGAAGCCTCACAATTACTCCCTTGTCATTTACAAACTGCATCCTGTGTTATAGAGTAGTCCACCTTGTCTTGCTGGCAACTAAGGAGGAAGAAGAGGAAAAACTTTAAGCTTCTTACTAGGGCTTGGTTTAAAGATAACTCACCATGGGGAAAGCGTGATCATACAATTTTTTTCCCAAAGAGCATGACACACTCACACTCAGGGCTCTCACACACGGGCTGTCAACATGAGTGGGTGGGCAGGGTTTATCACCACAATGTTACGGACAACTATCTTAGATGGTAGGATATGCCTCGATTCCCCAGACCTTAGCCAGGTCAGCTTCCGGAGTCTTTCCTTTTACCATATGGGTTTGGCATAACAAAATCAAAACCCAAGTCCCTCCAGGCTTCAAATCATTTGGACTCAACCTCTGCTTCACTGCACCTAGGCTCATCAAAAACATAAAACTTTAAAAAAAAGGTATAAATTTGTTCCTCCACAGTCTTCTACATGGATTGAATCTGTTTCAAGGAAATTTGGGGCTTTGCATTAAATCTTGGCCATGACTAGGACCAAAAAGGAGGCTCTGTGGGAATTGGTGACAAGGATGGTGGACTGGGGAGAGCCTCTCCTGCTGTGCATATCTGCAGTAGGTTTGCCTACCTCAGACTGGCCCCATTGATCAGGCCTGTGTCTCCAACAATCCAACAGTCCTTTCTTGGTGTAGAAGTCATTCTTGAGCTCTCAGTGTGTACTCAGAATTGTTGAAGAGACAATGACGAGTCAGAATGAGGCAGCACTCTGGAGTTTGACTGCCATTATCCTAATCTTGTCGTATCAGGTGTGTGACCATGGGCAAGATATTCACGAAATTCACTAAACTTTAGTTTCATCATCAACAAAATGGGAAGAATAAAAATATATACTCCCTAGGATTAACTGAGGTAGAGTCCATAAAACAGCGGGCACAGAACTTGGTCATTGGAAAGCCTTTTGATAACTGTTAGCAAATGTCAACATCATTATTATTGAGGGAGAAAGAATTATAAATGTCAACAGAGCAGAAGTATCCTTCAGGTATCCAAAGCGAGGAATGACTAGTCCTGGCCAGGTTAATGGGGCTGACTTCCCTGAGTAAGGGACAACTGTGCTGCCTTGAAGTGAGAGTGGGAGTTTGATAGCTGAAAACTGTCAAAGGGCATTCCGGTTGGATGGATCAGCAATACAGTCCCTATATGATCTCATCCAGGAGGATGTGACTACTCAGTCATTTAAAAAAATAAAGAGCCCTAAGCTCACAACGGGAGCAGACGCGATGGAAGGACAATTAAGCTGCAGCCTGTTCATGGACTTCCTGCTGAACCTAAACAGATTTCTCAGACCAGTGACTCATCAACAGGGCAAATGACATGTACCTGTTGCGTAAAGCCAGTGCTTTTGGTTTATTTTTATCTTGCTTCTGTAACCCCTCTTTGTTCCATTATTAATACTCAGCGCATTAGGCGATGTGATCAACTCCTTTTTGGCTTTTTGTATTCAATATGCATTTTGTGGCCAAGAGAGTAACTTCCTCTCCACCTATTTTCTTTCCTCTTTCTGGAAAAATGTTCTCTCTGACGTGTTACCTATATGACATAAAGTAGCTGTTTCTACACTTCGTTGCATAGTGTGCTTGCCATGGATGTTCAACTGGAATTAATATTTACTGTCTATTGTGCTAGGCACTTTGAAGGCTTTTTCCCTTTCAGTTCTCATGACAGTTCTCTGGTGTAGGTATTGTTTTCGCATTTTGTGGATGGGACTCGAAGAGGTGAAGTAACCTGACTAATGTCAGCAGGCCTGAATATGAGGTGTGCTGCTTGCTGACTTTCTTTTGTGGCTCTTGCTCTCACAGCTGGACAACATGTCCACAAGACACCCAGGCCTGGGAAGAGCAGCTGTGAGGGGAGGGCAGAGACCATTTCTTCCTTCTCTGACATTTAGAGGCCCTCAAGCTCAGGTCCGTGGCTGTTGGGTGTCTCATCTCAAATGTTGCCAAGATTTCCATTTCTATCTATTCAGGTCAAATTTGCTCCATTGCTTTCACATATCTGAGGGTAGTTTAATTACAAATACCCTTATTCTCATCGCTTACCAAGATGTCTTTTGTTTTTGTTTTTTTCAGGCAAAACAGTGTCCATTTTTAAGTCTTGGTTTTAAAGCATGGCAGAGACAGAGAAAAGTAAGTGACCACACTTTCATTTGTGGATGATTTTCTCATCTACTGAATAGTGGGAAATATCTATTGTTGTACTTTTCACTTTTATATTATTTTTAAAAATAAAAAAAATATATATATATATTATGTGCTTCTCCAATTCTCTGTTCTGTGATTTCTGATATGAACAAAACTTGTGAAGATTCTTAAGGAGTAATAAACTGAACTCACTTCAGTGTGAGCAATTAATCCACAATCCCTGATCAACAGTTCCACTCTTATCAATTCCCATATTCATAGAGATCCTTCTGCAACTTTCCTAATAAACCGGGAGAAGACTTCCTTTATTTAATATGCTCTTTTCTCATTAGGAAGCCAACACTACAATGGCATTTCTCCCTTTTTTCCCCGCCTGTCTGGCTTTGACTGGCGGTGGGATTAATTGGGCCATGATCAATCTCCTAAAAGATGGCAAATTGGGAATGGCAGGTGGAAGGAGGAAAGCATGAATATTAATTAGCTAGGATTCCAAACAGAAGCCTTTTAATTATATTAAAATGCACAGGCCTGCAGGCAGCGAGATGATTCCTGCTGTAAATCTGTCAACAGGCCATTAGCTCAGCCACGTCAATGCCTTTTAATGAATGAATATATACATTTCAAGTGGGGGAGAGAGAAATACTTTCCTGTTTATAAATATTAAAAGGAAAACTATCAACATGAGGTGATATCTATGACAGCTCCTTTCAGGCTGGAGGTGTTTGGGCAAGGCAGGGAAGGTAGTCTCCCTGAACTGTTCATCCAGGCTGTGAAACTGAAGCCTGTGGCTGATATGGGGACTGATACAATTAATAACAGATGACGGCAGCCAGGGTGACCCAGCAGCTCAGGTTCACTGTAGGTCCATGAGTGAGGCATTTGAGGAAGTTACATTAACTTTTCAGGTCACTTTCAAACCATTTGCTACAGGAAACAAGGAAGTCAGTTCTTTGCTTCTTGTAAACATGAAGAAAAGCATTTAAAGATTGAAGAGTGGCCAGTCACCATGGGGAAAAGGCCATGAACTGAGAAGTGTTAGAAATCCATGGTGGTAAAGAAATGGTAGAGAATAAAGATAAGGACACCAAGGGGGAATGGGGTGAAGTGGGAGAAATTGGGAGATTAGGATTGACGCATATACAATACTTACACTATTTATAAAATAGGTGACTAGCAAGAACATACTTTATAGCACAGGGAACTCTACTTAATGCACTGTGGGGACCTGAATGGGAAGGAAGGCCAAAAGATAGGAGAGAATAGGTATATGTATGGCTGATTCATTTTGCTGTACAGTAGAAAATAACACAATATTGAAAAGCAACTATACACCAATAAAAATTAGTTAAAAATAAATAAACAAATCACATCCATTCAACACTTTTCATACACCACCCAGTACAAGGTGAATTTAACCCTATTCTCTTAATAATGTCAAACCGAACACACACATGCCATGTGGATCAGGTATATGCTGCTGCTGCTGCTAAGTCACTTCAGTCGTGTCCGACTCTGTGTGACCCTATAGACGGAAGCCCACCAGGCTCCCCCGTCCCTGAGATTCTCCAGGCAAGAACACTGGAGTGGGTTGCCATTTCCTTCTCCAATGTGTGAAAGTGAAGTTGCTCAGTCGTGTCCCACCCTTAGCGACCCCACGGACTGCAGCCTACCAGGCTCCTCCATCCATGGGATTTTCTAGGCAAGAGTACTGGAGTGGCTTGCCATTGCCTTCTCCAGGATCAGGTATATATGACCTCATTAATTGAGTTCTAGAGAATGGAGACTTAAGAACCAATAGTCAAATCTCAAAGAGTGCATTTGTTTATGGTGTTCTGTAGGTGGGAAAAAACAGTGCTGAAAAGTTACCGAATAAACATTCAATTTCTTTTCCATGGGGATGGTCTTGGTCCCTGTCTCCTGTACAATGTCACGAATCTCCGTCCAGAGTTCATCAGGCACTCTATCTATCAGATCTAGTCCCTTAAATCTATTCCTCACTTCCACTGTATAATCAAAAGGGATTTGATTTAGGTTATATCTGAATGGTCTAGTGGTTTTCCCTACTTTCTTCAATTTAAGTCTGAATTTGGCAATAAGGAGTTCATGATCTGAGCCACAGTCAGCTTCTGGTCTTGTTTTTGCTAACTGTATACAGCTTCTCCATCTTTGGCTGCAAAGAATAGAATCAATCTGATTTTGGTGTTGACCAACTGGTGATGTCCATGTGTAGAGTCTTCTCTTGTATTGTTGGAAGAGGGTGTTTGCTATGACCAGTGCGTTCTCTTGACAAAACTCTATTAGCCTTTGCCCTGCTTCATTCCGTGCTCCAAGGCCAAATTTGCCTGTTACTTCAGGTGTTTCTTGACTTCAGCAAAGGAGAAAAGGAAAGATATAAGCATCTGAATGCAGAGTTCCAAAGAATAGCAAGGAGAGATAAGAAAACCTTCCTCAGTGATCAATGCAAAGAAATAGAGGAAAACAACAGAAGAGGAAAAACAAGCGATCTCTTCAAGAAAATTAGAGATTCCAAGGGAACATTTCATGCAAAGATGGGCTCGATAAAGGACAGAAATGGTATGGACCTAACAGAAGCAGAAGATATTAAGAAAAGGTGGCAAAAATACACAGAAGAACTGTACAAAAAAGATCTTCACGACCAAGATAGTCACGATAACATGATCACTGACCTAGAGCCAGACATCCTGGAATGTGAAGTCAAGTGGGCCTTAGAAAGCATCACTATGAACAAAGCTAGTGGAGGTGATGGAATTCCAGTTGAGCTATTTCAAATCTTGAAAGATGATGCTGTGAAAGTGTTGCACTCAATATGCCAGCAAATTTGGAAAACTCAGCAGTGGCCACCAGACTGGAAAAGGTCAGTCTTCATTCCAATCCCAAAGAAAGGGAATGCCAAAAAATGCTGAAACTACTGCACCATTGCACTCATCTCACACGCTAGTAAAGTCATGCTCAAAATTCTCCAAGCCAGGCTTCAGCAATATGGGAACCGTGAACTCCCAGATGTTCAAGCAGGTTTTAGAAAAGGCAGAGGCACCAGAGATCAAATTGCCAACATCCGCTGGATCATGGAGAAAGCAAGAGAGTTCCAGAAAAACATCTATTTCTGCTTCATTGACTATGCCAAAGCCTTTGACTGTGTGGATCACAATAAACTGTGGAAAATTCTGAAAGAGATGGGAATACCAGACCACCTACCTGCCTCTTGAGAAACCTGTATGCAGGTCAGGAAGCAACAGTCAGAACTGTACATGAAACAACAGACTGGTTCCAAATAGGAAAAGGAGTGCGTCAAGGCTGTATATTGTCACCTTGCTTATTTAACTTATATGCAGAGTACATCATGAGGAACGCTGGGCTGGAAGAAGCACAAGCTGGAATCAAGATTGCTGGGAGAAATATCAATAATCTCAGATATGCAGATGACACTACCCTTATGGCAGAAAGTGAAGAGGAACTAAAAAGCCTCTTGATGAAAGTGAAAGAGGAGAGTGAAAAAGTTGGCTTGAAGCTCAACATTCAGAAAACAAAGATCATGGCATCTGGTCCCATCACTTCATGGCAAATAGATGGAAAAACAGTGGAAACAGTGTCAGACTTTATTTTTTTGGGCTCCAAAATCACTGCAGATGCTGATTGCAGCCATGAAATTAAAAGACGCTTACTCCTTGGAAGGAAAGTTATGACCAACCTTGATAATATATTAAAAAGCAGAGACATTACTTTGCCAACCAAGGTCTGTCTAGTCAAGGCAATGGTTTTTCCCGTGGTCCTGTATGGATGTGAGAGTTGGACTGTGAAGAAAGCTGATCGCCGAAGAATTGATGCTTTTGAACTGTGGTGCTGGATAAGACTCTTGAGAGTTCCTTGTACCGCAAGGAGATCCAACCAGTCCATTCTAAGGGAGATCGATCCTGGGTGTTCATTGGAAGGACTGATGCTAAAGCTGAAACTCCAATACTTTGGCCACCTCATGCGAAGAGTTGACTCACTGGAAAAGACTCTGATGCTGGGAAAGGTTGGGGTCGGGAGGAGAAGGGGACGACGGAGAATGAGATGGCTGGATGGCATCACCGACTCTGTGGACATGAGTTTGAGTGAACTCTGGGAGTTGGTGATGGACAGGGAGGCCTGGCGTGCTGTGATTCATGGGGTCGCGGAGAGTTGGACACGACTGAGCGACTGAACTGAACTGAACTGAAACATTCAATTTGCTAAAAAAATAAAATAAAATAAAACCCCCAAAACAGAAATGAAATTTAAACAGACAGATCTCCGTAGTTTAGTCACCTTGAGAAGATTTGTGGAAGAGAATGGCAGGAAATATGGAAACACACCAGCTGTGAGAATGGGAAAGTGGGATGAAGGAAAGCTGGTCATGGACTGGTCACAGATGACTTCATAAATTCAAAAGGCTTGAACACAGCTTAGTGACACACTAGTCCATCCTCCTCATTTTAGAGAATTAGAAACTGAGGCCCCGAGGGGAGGAATGCCTTGTATAGAGTGCTTAGTTGGTAGAGGAATCCTCTTTACTTCCCTACCTACCTGCTTACTTATGTATCCGTCTCCTTAACTATCTACCTACTTACCTATTTACCTATTCATGTACCAGTTCCTTCTATAAAATATTTGAGGATTCTCTTGACCCTCAGTCTGGAGGATTTTTAAAGACCTCTTGCTGCCTTCCTATTAATAACTTTAAATAAGAACACATTTGAGAGAACAAACTTATGGTTGCTGGGGTCGGGAGTGATGGGAAGAAGATGGGAAGGGATAGTTAGGGTGTTTGGAATGGACGTGTACACACGGCTATATTTAAAATGGATAACCAAAATTACCTACTGTATAGAGTGTGGAAATCTGCTCAATGTTATGTGGCAGCCTGGATGTGAGGGAGTTTGGGAGAGAATAGATACATGTATATATACGGCTGAGTCCCTTTGCCATCCACCTGAAACTATCACAACATTGTTAATCAACTATACTCCAATACAAAATAAAAATTAAAAAAAGAACACACTCGAGGAAACTGCATATTATGCACACTTTACTTAATCTGAGAATATCCATCTACGGGGCCATAATAGTTCAACCCAACTGCAGAGACTCTACCTGATTCATCCCAGTCTACTGAAATGTCACCAGAGAATGCAATGACTTTGTGGAGCTACCCTTGATTTTGGAAGCCTTTCAGGTGAAAAAAGAAGCTCACCAGAAGACACCTGAGAACACTCAGGCCTGGAAGTTCAGCACTGGTGACTATGAAAGGAAGGTAAGCCAAAAATAATTCTTTTGAGCACAACTTTTAAAAATGCTATATAGTTGAAATTCAATCAAGAGTCTTTATGATTCTGAAAAGCTTTATGTGGACCTTTAAGGATAAGTTCAGAAACCAGCTGCAGTTGGGCACTCTCCTGTACACGTACCTACACGTGTGTGGGTGTGTGTATGTATAGGTTTTGGGATAGCAAATCATAAGTTGGTTCTATCAGTCAGTAGGACAGCAATCCCAGGATGGATACATAGCTCCCAAACATCTGGCTTTAGCACAATAGGAACTCAGAAGATAGAATGTGAATGACTTAACAAAGGACACTTCTTATTGGAAAAGCAGCTTAAAGAGTACATTGAGAAAGTAATATGAAGGTATTGCTGCCGTGGGCTTCTCTGGTGGCTCAGATGGTAACGAATCTTCCTGCAATGCTGGAGATGCATGTTCGATCCCGAGGTTGGGAAGATCCCCTGGGGAAGGTAATGTCTACCCATTCCAGTGTTCTTACTTGGAAAATTCCATGGACAGTTGCTGCTGCTATGTGTTCTCACACATTACTCTAGCCACAGGGATCAGACATGCTCAAAACTTCTTTGAGATGCACCTAATTTAGCCTCAAGACTATGAAACATAATAATGTACTTTATTTGGTAATATCGAGGAGAAGATAGAGGATGATAAAAGTCACACGGCAGTATGTTAGATGTCCATTCAGCTCACTTTAATGTGGATTCAATGTTTCTTATGTGCCAGAGAGGGGAGTAGGGGCAAAAGTTTGTGGTATAGTGGTAAGCACAGCTGCCTTCCAGAGAGGGGATTAGGATCTAATGATGCAAAGAAGAATAAGACACAATACTGCTATTTTCAGCCTACTCTTCTGGAAAGACACAACCAAGTAACTGTAACGCATTGGGGTAAATGCAGTAGTGGGGGTGTGCCCAGGAAACAAAGGGGTGCAGAAGAACAGCACTGGCCTCTCTTGTGGGGTCAGGGTGGTTCTTGGAGAAGATAGAGTCTGAGAATGAGCTTGGGTGGATAAGAGAAGATTGGAGGGAGAGAGGGAGACAGGGAAGGGAAAAGACGTGGCCTTCAGACTTAATATCAGCAGCAAAGGTATATAATATGTGTGCTTCTTGACACTATGTTTCTTGTTAAAGAAAAACTTATTTTGCTGTTCCTGCTTTCAGATGAAGATCAAGGTTCATCTGAATTAGAATTTGCCTCTCCATGAGATGACGATAAGGAAAACTAATAAAACAGAGCATTCAGCAACCCACCATTCACTGTCCCGAGTTTTTCCTCTTTTCTACCTAGCTATTTGGAAGATTTGAGCACTGCTTCTCTCCAGGAAGTGGAAACAACATGAATGCCCATCACCTGTTTGGATAATGAATTGCAGTTAATCAATATAAGCCAGGACAGTAATTTATCACAAGCTCCCTGTATTTGCTGCTGGCACCCTTTCCTTTTAAATATTCATAGTGATAGTGAAGCCGAGAGTCACTAGCTGGCTAGAAGCTACAATGGGAAGAAACTCATTGTTCCTTTGGTTGCTATTAAGTACTCATGGAAAAACAGTGGAAACAGTGTCAGACTTTATTTTTTTGGGCTCCAAAATCACTGCAGATGCTGATTGCAGCCATGAAATTAAAAGACGCTTACTCCTTGGAAGGAAAGTTATGACCAACCTTGATAATATATTAAAAAGCAGAGACATTACTTTGCCAACAAAGGTCTATCTAGTCAAGGCTATGGTTTTTCCCGTGGTCATGTATGGATGTGAGAGTTGGACTGTGAAGAAAGCTGATCGCCAAAGAATTGATGCTTTTGAACTGTGGTGTTGGAGAAGACTCTTGAGAGTCCCTTATACTGCAAGGAGATCCAACCAGTCCATTCTAAGGGAGATCAATCCTGGGTGTTCATTGGAAGGACTGATGCTAAAGCTGAAACTGCAATACTTTGGCCACCTCATGCGACGAGTTGACTCACTGGAAAAGACTCTGATGCTGGGAAAGGTTGGGGGCGGGAGGAGAAGGGGACGACGGAGAATGAGATGGCTGGATGGCATCACCGACTCTGTGGACATGAGTTTGAGTGAACTCTGGGAGTTGGTGATGGAGAGGGAGGCCTGGCGTGCTGTGATTCATGGGGTCACGGAGAGTCGGACACGACTGAGCGACTGAAATGAACTGAACTGAACTGAACTTTTTAAAAATATTTACTTATTTGTTTGGCCGTGTTGGTTCTTAGTTGCAGCATGTAGCAAACACTTCTTTCTGTTTGTGGCTCACAGACTTAGTTGCCCTATGGCATGTGGGATCTTGGTTTTCTGACCAGGAATCAAACCCCTGTACCTGCATTGGGAGACAGGTTTTTAACCACTGGTCCACCAGGGAAGTCCCAAGTGCTCTACTTCTTGATGCATTTCTTCTGTAAGGTGAGGGTGAAGCACAGCCGTGTGAATCTGGAAGAGTGGAATGGGGGAAGACTGTTCTTTATCTCTGGTTTAATTTGGTAATTAAGTTGGTAATTGGTAACCTAGTTGGTAATTGTCCTAGGGGCAAGATTTTAGCAGTTGATCAGGTCAGAATCTTGGTGGCCTAGAGAAGGGACAGTAGGAAAGTCATTCTTCCACAGTGTTAGCAGCTTTGTCTTCTAGACTGGGGATAAAATGTGAATTAGAAATGTTATGCTTCTCTTTTTCCTGCTTATCCAAATCTGTCTTCTACATTTATCCCCTAGGATTTTTGCTTGCCTCAGATCCAGACCCAAGATTGCTGGAGATTTGCTGGAGGTGAATGGGCCTATGTAGTTTTTCACCCTCTTAGCTTCCCAGAACTACCAAAAAATTCTGGAACTGCATCTATTCAGTTAAGTTCAGGAACTTGACTCACTGGGAGTCTTTTTAAAGTAGCTCAGGTTCAGGAAGTTCAGGCACACTTTCAGAGAGCTGAATTGCTGTGCTGAGTTAGATTTGGGGAACTTTCAGTGATATATGACTATCATGAACACTTTGAAGAGCCTGTTATCTCTGTGCCAATACCAGATACATAGCAGAGACATTCCATAGTTAGCCCCTTATCAAAGATGGCACATGCCTATCTTTCTGATTAAGGTGAACTCAAGGTCTTTTGAGTAAACCAATGAAAGACAAGCTTCGAAATGATACACAAACCCTGTGATAAATGGACTAGTCAAAGGAGGAAGTGTGGTTGACTAAAAAAGGAGTTTAGGCGGAAAGAGACTGCTTGGCAGGGAAGAATTGATTCACTAGACTGGTCCTGCTACCAGACTCTCCTGTTCTGATGTCTAAGGCTTAGGGTGATGCCAATAGAAATAGAGTGGTTCTCATATAGACTCTGGAAGAAGTTGGAAATAGAGGGATACTCAGAAAGTCAACAAGAGAAAGTACAGCAGTAGGGTGTGTGTGTAGTGTGCGTGAAGGGGGCGGGGGGCAGAGTAGGTGGTATAGAAGATTAAAGATGACTTCCAGTTTTCTTTCTTTCTTTTCTTCCCCGCCACCAACTATTCCCCACATTGAGAAGTAGAATATATTTCCCCTCCCTTTAGGTTTTACCAACAGAATGCTGCAGAAGTGATGGTATATAACTTTGAAGATCAGGCCTTCAGAGATCTACAGATTTCCTTTCACTTTTCTTGGAACTCACTCACCATGTTGTGAGTAAGCCCAAGAAACCACAGAGTAAGACCTGCTGGAGGGAAACCAAAGCCTCCAGCCTCCAACCCGGCTGAGCTGCAGCCTGCACAGCCAGCGCTAACCACCAGCCATAGTGAACGAGGTCATTTTTGATCTTCTAGCATCTTCATGTCCCACTGAGGGCACCACATGAAGCAGAAAAGATGCTCATTCAATCCTCAGGAACATGAGAATTAATAAGTCCTTGTTTGAAAACCACCATGTTTCGGGGTGGTTTGTTACATAGTCATATACAACTAAAACATGTGGAATCTCCACGCTTTAGAAAGGATGGCTTAACTGGGACACAGCTTTGGTCAGGAGAGAAGGGGACAGCCACTGGAAGCCACATCTGTGGTAAGAGGTAGTGCTGGAAGTGGGAAGGCACTCCCATAAGGCAAGCAGGGAAGGAGGAAAACTGATGATGACCAAGTGGTGGCAGACAGTCTTGGTCTGGCATCCATGGGCAATGTATCTGAAGAACACCTAGAAAGATCTGGGAGTGAAAGTGAGATCTATAAGTTCTACAAAAACCTGAACCCCAGAGTGCCAATATACATAGATTTTTGTTATTAATCTATGATCTTGATGTTAGCTGGGCCTTTCTTTCTCCTTGAGATCTGGACAAGATTTGGTTGATACACCAATTCTGCATAGTGAAAGACTAAAAGACTCCCCAGGATTACTATGGATTCCTAGGGAAATTATTTTCTCTTCTTTGCCCTAATTCTAAACTCTGGCCTCTTTTGTGGGTGGTCTCACTCTCCTCTATGTTTTTTCTGTTTCACATAGTATCAACCTAAACATTAAATCTTCTCTTAATTTTCACAATTTCTATGCATAGAAGCATTTTTTGTGATTAGTAGATATTAATACCAAATGTTGGAGTCTGTGAAGAGTATTTTAAAGTGTAGCAATATAAACTTAAAATTGAACCCAAGACCATCCTCATATTTTTTTGTTGTTGTTGAACACTCACCAAGAGCTGCGTTTTTGTTTTGTTTTTTGTTTTTGGCTGTGCAGAGTGGAATGCGGGATCTTTGTCCCCTGACCGGGGATCGAGCCTATGTCCTCTGCAATGGAAGTGCAGTCTTAACCACTGGACTGCCAGGGAAGTCTCCTGTCCTTATTCTTAAAAATAAGTTTGCCCCAGCACTGGGGAATTTTCACGAACAGTGTCACTCCAAGTGCTGGCTGAACCTTATCCTATGTCATGATTCCTCTCTCCCTTACATCTTTCAGTAACGGAACACATTTCTCTCATCTTCTCATATAGAATCGCTATCTATCTGTTTATCATACTCAGTGACCCACTCTCCAACCTGAGCTGCTTATCAAGATGTTTACGCAGTAGATACGCTTGTCCTCTGAGGAGCAATTATGATGTCAGTTGTTACAGTGATAACATTTGACTCTAGCATTTTCTCTCCTACTAAAATGACTGCAGTTTCCTGCAAAGGTACGCCAGTGTTGTTCTTTCTCTGTCTCTCTTGAGTGTTGAGTGAAAGGCAAATCAAACCTACTAAACCTGGACTGTACCCAACTCACGGCCTTGCCTCTCTTTCCTTCCTCTTAGAGGGTGGAGATTAGGTTCTCTTTAAGGTGTTGCTTTCTTTGTATAAACTCTTCTTCATTGCCTAGGTGGGGAAGGAAGAATTTCTGAATGTGTTCTCTGGGTGGGTGCCATATTCAGTTTTGGGGAGATTTTGATGGGAGTGAAAGTGAGGTCTAGAGATTCCACGGTAAGGAAGTGGCATAAACCAGAGAATTCCAACCTACGCAGGATTTCTGTTATTAGCCAATTGGAGACCCGCTTACACACGACACTGACAAATCGGAGATGGTGGGCGGGCTGTCTCGTTTAGAAATCCATCCATTCATTCATTCTATTTTTTGGCGTGGCTTCATAGGAGACTTCTAAGGAAGTCAAACACGACTGACACACAACCTCTTGTCGAAAGAGCTTCTGATTCAGTAGGAAAAATAAAAGAACAAAATACCTACCCAGTTTGGCAGTATTGATGCCCCCTTGGAAAAGGGAGCTCTAACTGAGTCAGTGCAATAAGAGTCAGTTGCGATACAGTTCCTGTGGAATTACATTCCCTTTTTTGTACACTGGGAATATGGCTCGTCTCGCCCCTCCAGATTCTCTGAATCTATGACCTGCTGTGTTCCTTCAGTCCCGTTCATACAATTGTCTGAGAGTCCTCTAAGGTGATGATGATGGTTTAGGCCCCTCAAAATGTCAAAGGACTCCCATCAGTCTCTGGCTGCTGACGTCTACCCTCTCTCTTCTCATCTATGATCATTTCCTTGAAGAATTTTCAAGCTCCTACAAAACTTACCTTTTAACAGCCACCATGTGACTCTTCATGTTTTTCTTTCTAGTACTATCATTTGCAGACATTTTCTCAGTTATTACGGGTCAAAATGGTTGCTCTATAAACCTAAAACAAATGGAGGAATTCCCTGGCAGTTCAGCAGTTAGGACTCAGAGGTTTCACAGCTGTGGCCCAGGTTCAATCCCTGGATGGGGAACAAACATCCCACAAGCTGCGTGGCAAAAAACAAAAACGAAAAGACAAACAGCAGAGATAGAGTACATGATGGGCAAGCCACACCCACTGCAGAGCACACTCAACTCTGGTTAGCACTGGTAGTATCCTTTTTGGTGAGGAGCATTCGCAATATGGTGCACTAACACCCAACGGCCAGGAGTGCAGGCATCAGGCTGCCACGCTAGTTCTCATGAGCTGGTACTCAGGTCATAGGAAAGAAAGCTATAAGACTAGCACACTTAAACAGACTTTTTAAGCAGAGTTAACAAGTCACCCCCAGTAAAGAGAGCAGAAGTATGGTCTCATGGAGCTGCACTGGCTCTTAATAAAATGTTACAGGCTTCAAATTTCAGAAGCATTTTGGTGGGTACTTTTAGGAAACAAGCTTGATTGTAGCTTTTCTTTCCTTGTCTTCTGGAAATATAGGAAATGTTAATTTTAATATTCTTAGAGTCTAGCACAGTACCTGGCAAATGGCTCAATAATAATTTGTTAACTGATTGGTTGAATGAGTGAATGAATCAATCACTCAATCAAATAAAACTTTTCTGCTTTCTGATCCACTCTGTGAGTTCATTTAAGCATTTGTCTGTCAAGTTTAAAGTGTTTATATTCACATTATGGTTCATTTGCTTGTGTTATCCAACACTCTAAAAGCTATAACATGTTAGAGTGAAATTCTACTTTATTTAATAAATTCTAAGGTGGATAAATAGGTATTTCAAAAAGATGTTTAGGATTTCTTTTAATAAATTAGGATAGAGGTTCTTAATGAGGCTAATAGAACAGTGCCAATCTGGCTATCTCATTATTAGCTGGAAAACTTGAAGCAGTTCAGATTTATGGGTCTTACCTCTGAATTTTTGAAAATTTCCTCAGATGATCCTGATACAGAGTCAGGTTTGAGAACCACTGCCATATTCTTTAAAGTAAGATCAAAACTTTGAAAAATCTTAGCTGTTGGCAATTTTTCAGAAATAGATCATGTAGTACAGGCCCACTGAGAGTTACCAAGGTAGCTTTTGGGAGGGAGGTACTGGTCTTTCTGAAAGTTACACTTCTTAATGCAAGCCTTCGCCTAGTGCTTCTCTGGTCTTTTACCAACAATGTGTTTATTGTGTGTTCACAGTCTCTTTCTCTGAATGAAAGTTGGCACCCATTATCTTGGGCTTTTGAGACAGTTCTTATTTCAAATAATCTTCCCTCTTATTCTCACGAGTATAGATGTGCTACTCGGATCCTCACTTTTGAGATGGAGTTCATGCTCCCAGAGATTATAGACGTGCCCGGTGACCTTGAGGGGAACTCAAGGTCATGTTTGCCTCGTTATACCCTTCACCTCTCCTCTGTGACTGACTAAGGGCTTACACTGCCTCTGGAGCTCTGTATACATTCCTCTAGTCCTTGCAATAACCTTGCAGAGAAAATAGCCTCTGGAGTCCTCCATTTTGTGGATTTTTTCAAGAGTTGATCATCTCCAGTACATTGTTGCCATTCAAATACTCTTTCCCACTCTGGCAAAGATTGCTCTGGGTTCACTAAACCCCATTGCCTTTTCCTCATGCAAGCCCACCAACACTACATTTCCCAGCACCTGTTTCATTAGATGTGACCATGTGATTGAGTTCTGGCCAAAAGAATATGGGCAAAATTGATCACTCCACTTTCAAGGTTAGCCCATTAAGAAGCCCCAGTGTTATCCTTTGGGCCTTGTCTCTTTTCCCATTGGCAAACTGAATGCAGCAGATGAAAAAAAAAAACAAAAAAACCCTAGAAGTTTCAGAAAAAAACTTGATTTTGTGGCTCCTTGTCAGAATTCTGTGGTGAGAAATAATTCTCACTGTGTTAGGATGGCCATGAGCCTCCCCTGACTAATACATCGGCCGTGCCTTTGGTCCATAGCCTCTGCTGCTATAACTCCGATCTCTGACCTGAGCGCCCCAGAGCAGTGGGCAAAGGGGAGCAGTCTCTCAAAGGAGCTGCCAGGAGGGCAATGTGACATAAGGAAAAGCACTGGCTTGGAGCTGGAAGAAATGGGTTCACATTTGCACCCTTGGTCTAAGTGTGTGAACTCAACTGATTGCTGTTACAGCCAGAGAGTTTTCCCCTGTGAAATGGGAATAACGAGAGATGACATATATAACAGAAATGGTCATGATGCCTAATAAATCTAAGAACGCTTCAGAAATGTAGCAAGAGTTTGGCAGAAGCTGGGACTTCCCTGGTGGCCCAGTGTTTAAGAACCTGTGTGTGCAACTGCTGAAGCCTGCGAGTCACAACTGAGGAGTCTGTGCTCAGCAGCAGAAGATCCTGCACGATGCCGTGACGATCTTGTGTGTCGCAGCTAAGACCCAATGAAGCCAAATAAGTAAGTAAGTAAAGTTGGTAGAAACTGAAGGAAATGTCAAAGAGGAATAGTTTGTAGCAAGTCCAGAGAGTCAGAGGTACCCCCATGGTTATACTGGGCAGCGTCCTGCATGGCAGCTCTGTAGAGGGTTCTAGGTGTATTATGACACATTTGACCCTTTGATGGCTCTAGTAGGCTTGTCTAAGTTGCTTGCATCTGAATAATTGTTTGAGTCTTTTTTTCCCCTGCTTCTTTCTTGTTTCAGGTTAATGATAGAATGTCAGTTCAATGAGCAGAGGACTGCCATCTTTTTCCCTAATGTACTTGGAGCACCGGCCACAGGGCCTGGTACATTGCATGTGCTATATTTGTACAGGATATATTGTATTTGGCTCAATGACTGACTCATCTCAGAGGAACAAAAGGATGATTTGTTCTTTTCCTTTTATCCTCATGTCTTCTTCCTCTCTCCTGCAGGTAGAATGGTCAAGCTTGTATATTTAGACTTCTGGACAACTTTGCTTCTGGGGTTGTTTGATGACTTTTTGGTTCACCTCAAAAGAAAAGGAAGAAGAAATTGCTAGGTATTCAGAAGAAATTCCTCACCCAGTTTAGTACTTTGGTTTAAAGAAGCAGAACTGGCTTTGAGACATAGATGGGAAGCTAGTAGCAAGTTCTTTCAAGTCCGTCGGCCCTATCCTACTCCCTGATAGAGCTCTGGTTAGACCAGAGTCTCTGATGGGGTTGGGGACAGGTGAATGCTACTGATCTGGACATAGAGTGCCAGACAGGGCGGCCAGTTCATCCTGCTTTGCCCCGGTCTTTCCAGGTTTGAAAACTGAGAGCCTTGCATCCTGGAAACCCCTTCGGTCCTGGGTAAACCAGGACAGTTGGTCACTACTGCCATGTTTCAGGACCTATCATCAGAGATCAACATACCAAGCTCTTATAGAGGAAGTCTTTTTCAGACTTCAGAATCAGGAGAGCAGGCCTCAGACTGGATTCCATGCCTGCCTGCAAGCAGGCAAGTCAGGCAGCACTTTAAATAAGTAAAGGTGTGGGTTTTGGAATTCTTGAGCCCCTGGAGGTCTGGCCAACCCCAGGGTCTAACAAAATCCTATGACTAACAAGGTGAAACAAATGGAATTGCAAAAAGTTTAAAGCAAAACCAAAGGTAGATTTTTGCACACAAACTGATGATATCAGTTTGCAGCCTGGTATTTTAAGTGGAAGCCCTCAAAACTGCAATTTGAAGTTTCATCCATGAGGTGGATGCACTGCCCAAGACCCTTTCCCAATTGGGACCCCAGATTGCTGTTAACAGGGGACTTCCCAGTGCTATTTAATTCTGCATTGGATGTTGGTTGGCCCAGTTTTGTGATGTACATGCAGTTATTTCTATCTATTGTTTCTATTTCTTTTGTTTTAATGGCTGTATATTGAAATTAAGTCAAATAATCTTCTATAAAAAGTTGAAATTGTTTATATGTGTAATGAGTGATTTCTTTTGTTAACAAATCCTTCAAACCTAAAATGAAAGTAAAACTGTAAGCAAAATACAAGCATAGCTGGGGGAAATGAAACCTTCTGCATTCAATGGACCCTGAGGGCTCAGATGTTAAGAAGTCAATATGCTGAGATGAACTAAAGAATAGAGATCTTTCCCCTTTCCTCTGGCTGCACCAGTCTTCTGAGATTCTGAATGTTCCTATGAAGGGGCAGCTCTTCCTTTGATCTTCGTCTACCACCACAGATGACAGAGAATTCATTTCTTGTTTGCTAGTAATGGCAAGCCACTCCAGTACTCTTGCCTAGAAAATCCCATGGATGGAGGAGCCTGGTAGGCTGCAGTCCGTGGGGTCGCTAAGGGTCAGACACGACTCAACGACTTCACTTTCACTTTTCACTTTCACACACTGGAGAAGGAAATGGCAACCCACTCCAGTGTTCTTGCCTGGAGAATCCCAGGGATGGGGGAGCCTGGTGGGCTTCCGTCTATGGGGTCACACAGAGTCGGAGACGACTGAAGTGACTTAGCAGCAGCAGCAAACATACAGAAGGAGGTTTAGTCTGACTTGGAAAAGGAGGGCAATGTGATGTTTCTTATATCTTAGGAGATGAGCAAATTCATATTAGTTACCCAAGACTTGCCCAAAGAGCTAGAGCTAAATAGTACAGAATCACCACTTGAATAGAGCTCTATCGGGCCCAAATGTTGGTTTTCTTCCCATTCTACAGCACCTTAGGAGGTACGGAATGAAACGCTGAGTGAAAAGAAAAGCAACAGCTTGTCCCTTCAAGTGGACTCTTAGACGTGCTCTCATTCATAACCATCTTTTTGTTTCATTGGATTGATTCAACTTAGCCTCTACAGCACCAGTTTCCCCTTCTTTCCAGTACAAATTTCTCAGCCTGACATTCAAGACTACTGGCTTTAGCTCTAGTCTACCTTTTTGGAGGTACTGCCCTGACATCTTCCATTTATCCCGTGCTTCATCCTGGCAGGGCTCTTCACACTTTCCCCTCGAAGTGTCTTCTGCTGGGCTGATGCCAGGGAATGTTCTTTCCCCAACTTCCCTTATCAAGATCTTACTGTCTTTCAAATTCTCACGAAGACTTCCTTGATCCTTTCTGATATCCTGAGTTAAATATGCCCTCATTCACTTAGTGCCATAATAACTCATTCTGCTTACTAGAGGGTTCCTTGAAGGCAGATTATTTTTTAAAATAATTTCCAAGATAACTTAGAACAGCAATCTGTACATAGTAGTCACTCTATAAATACTTGTTGAAATGCAGTCCAGAGAATTAAAGGGAATTGGCAACCCACTCCAGTGTTCTTGCCTGGAGAATCCCAGGGACGGCGGAGCCTGGTGGACTGCTGTCTATGGGGTGGCACAGAGTCGGACACGACTGAAGCGACTTAGCAGCAGCAGCAGATTTGCCCTGGTGTATGACTTAGAATTGGGACAAAAGTGACTTTGCTGGAGTATGTTTGAGAAAAATCAGGTAGGGAAAAAACAGATAAAAGAAACAGAAGTGAGAGAGTGAGGCCAGCAGCCCATTTCATTCTAAGAGTGTCCCCGAAAGTCTCAGAAGGAGCCAGAGATTGATCTCTCTGACCTTCCTCCAAGTGTCAGGACACACCTCCCTGTGGGTGGAAGCCTATCCAAGACTCTGCTTCCAGCCTGCAGTTAACCAGGGAAAGCAGTCAGTCAGAGAATGCACTGGATCTGACCTCCTGGCTGCTGAATTCACCGAGGTCTGAGCTTCAAAGAGCTGGGGATGTCAGTTATATAAAGTTGTATGACTTGTTCTTCTCTCCGGGGTGAGGGGAGGGTACTAGGGGGAGGATGAGGGAAGGAGAACAGCTATCAGCCCAAGAGAACTGCTGCAAGATCTAGGGCTCTGCCTTCCCTCACCACACACATCTCCTCCAAATGTGCCCTTGATGTGCATTCTCCAACCCAAACAAAAAACCTGGAGAAAAAATGATTTTGTGGCTAGCTCTGTTTTCAATACCGTGGAACATTTGCCGGCATGGTGATCCATCACCAGACTCTTTTTTTAACCCTGCAAGATGGCCACTTGTCTTTTTAATCGGCATGCTTGCATCCATGCTGCTGCTTACTTTCTCTCAAGGCCAAGTTTTCTTTCTTTTCCTTTTCCCCTGATTTTTGCCATCTGTACCATATTTCTTTAGAGTTTTTCTTCTCTAATCCCCTCTTTAGTGCCAGGAGAAGTCATACCAATTGGCTGGAGAGAGTCCAAAGCTTGATGCACAGAACTGGCTAAAAAATCTCAACAACATCACACACATTCTGGAAATTTTGCTCTTTCATATTTCTAAGTGGGCACGTAGCATGTGCTGTGTGTAAAGGTGAGGCTCACGATTCATCAGAGACTCATGAGCTACCTGCTCTTAGAATTGGATCAGTATAGTCCCTGCTGCCATCTGAAGTCCTGGAGATGAGATATCCCTGGGGAAGTGAGGTGGCCAGGCCTAGGAATCACAACTCCATTTAAGAGAAATAAAATCCTCACTCTTTTCTCAGGTGTTGAACTCTGTCTTAAGTCAGCAGCTGTGAAATCTGTGAAGCTTAAGGCTCATCGCCGTCCTAAGAGAGCTGCGGAGACTTCCCTTTTCCCTCTTAAACTGTCCTGTGGAAGGTAGAAAGAGGCTGAGACTGTGATACGGACTCCCACCAAGCAGCTCTGTTACCTTGGACAACTCACTTAAAATCTCTGGATCTTAATTTCTTTATTCATAAACCATTAGAGTTGGAAAAGTACATGATTCTATATTAGAGGGTCTGTATTTCATGGAGTTCTGTCAGCTATTGGGATTGCATTGGTATGAAAAACAGGGTCTAAGAACCGGAATCCAAAGTTTTACAGAGCTTAAAGGAGTTTGTACACTTTTTTTTTTTCCTTTTCTTTTTCTCTGCACTTTCATGAGTTTCTAGTTCTTGCTTCCAACTGGGAGAATCAATTCTATGACCACATAAAAGTCTCCTTAGGCCCAATATCTTAGGCTACTTTGGTAGTTCATAAAAGACGACTGAAGTTTTAGCTCTGTCTACATGAGGCTCCCAGGCCAGACTGGAACTGAATGTTCTAATTTGTATTGAATTATTTGCCAAGCAAATATGAAGCTCTTTTGATGTAAACAGGAATATTCACACCAACATGGTCCTAGCAGCAGGCAGGCAGACCAGATCCAACTTGGATCCCGCCTGCTTCCAGTAGCTCTGCATTACTGTTGATGTAAGTTAGTCCAGCTTGATCTGTGGGATATTCAAGGTTCGCCATCATTGGTTTTCAGTGTATTGTGTCAAAGGCCAGGGCTGCAAGATGCCTGACTTTCTGAAAAAGGATGAAATCTGAAAAAGGCTCTGTCTGGGCATTAGAATGTTTAGAGTGTTTTTAAGCATGATGTAAAGATGGGTGGAAGCCTGGAATTATAGTCAGAGAATCAATCAGTGTTTATTGAGAACCCCTTGTAGGTGCTGGGGATATAGCACTGATAATGTTTCTTGAAGTGCTATTTTGCCCTTTTCAAGTTTCCCCAAAGAGTCTAGATTTTCAATGAATTTTCTCAAGCACACTGGTTACTGTTCTACCTTTATTAAGGTATTGGAAAGGAAAGCAGTTTTCCTTTCTAGAATTTCCAGGAGTTCCTTACAAGGTTTTGCTAAGGTTAAGGTTGCTGTTTAACAAACAACTGATATCCGAGTTTGCTTAGGGATTCCAGGTGTCAATGTTTCTCTTTACATAATTCCCAGGACCTTCTTTCCAACTGAAGCATGGGAAGTCAGTTTTAAAAAATCTCCAAATATAAAATCAAGTAAGTAGTCCTTGGTATATTATGGCACACCTAATAAACACGAGTTGGCCCTCTGGGGCATTTGGGAACAGACTGAAGTTGATGCTAACGGTAGTATATCTATATCTTGGGAACTGGGCTCCCTAGAGACCTCCTGTGTAAGGGTTGCCTGGGCTCAGAATCTGCCCTGACATTCTGGCAGAGGTGCTAAAGAGAAGCTGTCTCTCATTCTGAGGTTTTTCAGTCCATAAAGCAGCAGCAATTTGGTTGTGGAAGACCCCGGCAGAAACAACATGAGAAAATTGAAAACACATAAGCACATTTGCCGTGTTTAATAGCCCTGCTCAGGCTCTCCATCTCCGGTACCTTAGGCATAAATTGCTGACCTCTATTTAATTTTCTGAACTGCAAGAATTATGGGCCCAAAGTTCAGTGAATTGGAAGAGGTAAGCTTTTATGCCTCTGAGCCAGCTTCCCCATAAGCATTAAGTCTACAAATAAAAGCAACATTTCTATTTATACTTCCTGGGGTTTGTGTATCAGAGAAGCCAAGCACATCCCTGCAGCTAGGCGAAGGTGACTGCATGGTCAAATCTCCGTCCAGGTAATGCGACGGAGCCTTCCAATTTGGGCCAGAGGAAACAACCAGAGCAGATGGACAAGAGATATTAAAAATAACACACGCAATTTCATTCGGAAAAGGGCACCTGCTCAAACAGTGACTGATTTACTCTCAGGGGTGTTTGTTTGATTCTACTTCTGGCCGCTGGTGACAAATGTGTACTCGGGGAAGTCTTACGTCCAGATCCTTCCTGGGCACTCACCTTTAATGATGGCCAAGGGCCCAAAGGGCAACCAGCGTCCTGTGCCCACCTGGCCGTGGGTCAGCACAGTGTCACCCTCTCATTCCGGACATGCAAGAGCGTCATTCTGGCCACCGCCACGCACGCAGGTGATCCAAACACCCACTTCATGTTTTCTTCGTGGCCTCGCTTGACTCTTTCTGCTCCATGCTCCCTGGACGCATCTTAGCCTCTGTTTTTGTCTCCATCTCTGGTGGCCAGCGGCAGCATCATCACTTGACTCCACACACGCGTATTGAACACTGCCCACCAGCCAGGGGTGGGGTTACCCCAACAGGCTAGCAGCTTCTCTGCTCACCCCAGTATCCTCTCAACTAGGGGGATTGATACTCAGATTTGTCCTTGGCAACAATATAGGTGATTCACAGTGAGGTAAAACTCAGCTTTGTGAGATTTGTCTGTGATTCCCCACTAGTGCTTCTTTACATGCCCTCTGTCTTCCCTCGGGGTCATTCATTACTTGCTTCTTTCCTCAAACCATTTCCCCCTATTCCCGTCAAGGCATCGACTTTCTGCTCCTTTCCTCCTGTGTATGTGCTACAAACAGATTCTCAGTCTGGTTGTAAGTAAACCTATATGGGGAGCCCCTTTCTAGGGATGAGCTTTGTATGTCGTGTTGCCTAGGGCTTTCTGAAAATAACACCTCAACTCTAAAGCATAAGTCAAACGGTAAAAACTATAGCCACCTTGGCAGGCTGCTAGGGAGTTATTTTGGGGGAGGCGGTGATTCTGCTTGCAATATTCCCTGGCTCTATCCATAGGTTCTGCCCTGGCAAGGAGGTAGGTCAGGGACACCATCATCTTAAGCATTTTATTCAGGCCGAGTCCAGGGTCCTGGACCACTAATAGGCCTGCAGCTGCAGAAGATATAATGTGGTCAGTCTTTTGTTTCTTTAAATCACTCGAGTTGGAGCTACTTGTTATTCGACTGTAGTGACAGTTTCCTTATTTTCCTCTGAGCAACCTGCCAGAGTTGAGTAAGCCTGTTTGGCACTGCCTCCCTGCCCCCTTTTCTAGTGATGCTAAGACCTTCCCAAACATTTGTCATAAAGCATTTTCTTCTAAAGATTTCCGCTTTGCCTGTGGCATCATTTTTCAAACTCATATGTGCCTGTCTTCTGGAGATCTGGTTAAAATGCAGGTTCCTGGATTCAGCAGTTTTCACCAAACTCTCAAGTGTTTGTTGATGGCGCTGGTTCCTGGAGCCGGCTCTCAGCAGAGTAGGTCTAGACCTTCACTGTCCAACATAGCACTCATTGGCTGTATGAGGCTACTGAGCTTTTGAATGTGACCGGTTCAAAGACATGCCATAACTGTAAAATACACACCAGATTTTGAACACATAGCATATAAAACAAGAATGTAAAGAAGTCTCAGAGATAACTTTTTAAAATAATACTGGTTTACACTTTGAAATTATAGTATTTTGAATATATTTGATTCCATAAACATATTCTTATTTATTTCACCTTTTAATTTTTACTTTGTAAAAAGAAACATGACTACAAGACAATTTTAAATGACATCCAGGACTTGTGTTACATTTCTGCAGGACAGTGCCTGTCCAGAGAACCATGTAACAGAAGAGAGATGAATTGCCAATTTGAGCTCTGGTCATCTCCTTGCATTTCTGTCCTGCTGCCCCAGCATATTTAATTGCTATTAGCTCCCTGTCTAGCTTGCCTTGCTTCTAACATTAGGGTCTAGGTGGATTTCTTATTTTTGGGTGTTCTCTGGGCCCAACCTAATTACTCACTAGTCTCACAGTTCTGACTTCCCTCTCAATCTCCACGATTCGTCACTTCCCAAAGCCTCAGCAAGATGGTGGCTCAACCCTGTCCAGATTGGAAGAATCATGCTGGCTGCTGAGAACAAGGGAAGAGCATGTTGTAAGTATAAAACTGCCTTTAGATAAGAGAAAAATAATAAAAGAAGGAACACTTTTGAATGTCCTTGATGATTTCAACAGATAGAATGGATTCATAATTGGAAGGAGGTTATTTTATTTAGGATTGTTGACTGAGAAAAGCCTGTTTCAACACATACTGTGGCTTAACTGAATCCGCATTTATAGAGGATGTGTGCACAGGAGGAGCAGTCCCCACAATGGGGCTAATCTCTGGGAGCAGCAAGTGCTCTCTAACTCAGCTGCCTTCTCCCAAACTGAGACTCCTGAAGCAAACATGCAGTGATGCAGCTTTGAGGAGGTTTAGAAAGAAGGGTGAAGGAGAAGAGGGAGGGTTGACAAACAGGTGACATGAAAATGATTTGCTCTGGGCATCCTGCTTGAGATTACAGTGAACTCTTTTGTAAATTGCTAATGTCTTGCTTTTGGGTGCAAAAGGATCCAAGACTGCTCTTTACCACGTTCCTCATACTCCTGTGCCCATTCTCAAGACCAGAGGGAGATTGTAGAAGGCTGTGATAACAAGTGGAGAGTGGAGAGGAATGGACCAGCTCACCACAGGGTAGATAAAAACAGGAAGCACGGAATGATAAAGAGGTAAAGGGTCAGTGAACAAAATATGAGAAAAGGTGTTAGGAGAAAGAAGCGTGCCCTCTTCCAATTTCCTCCACATTGCTGGCTAGAATGTGGATGTGCTGTCTGGAGCTCATGTAGCTATGTTGGACTTTGAGGCAGAATGTGTTGATATTGTGGAGCAACAAGAGAGAAGGAACCCAATTCCTGATGACTGGGCAGCCCATACTATGCTATTTTGCTGACCTCCAGATTTCATTTTCATAAGGGCTAAATTAAAAATCTTTCACCTGGCTTAATCTACTATTCTTCAGAATTGCTCTCACAATTAAACTAATTCCCCTGAGCACTGAGACATGAAATGCATACAACAGGGAAAGGAGCACAGTGGCCTAAAGGCACACGAGAAAACTAGGGCTAGTGCTGGGGTTTCTTATGAGAGCAAAGCATCTTAGAGGAGACAGAGGAGAAGAGCACCAGGCTGGAGAGAGAGGGTGTCATTGCGGCCAGGGAAACAGCATCTACAGCAGAGACAAGAATGGGATCAGACAGACCAGGAGTTCAGTGCCAGCTATGCAAGCCACTCCAGTCCTCTTGCCTGGAAAACCCATGGATGGAGGAGCCTGGTAGGCTGCAGTCCGTGGGGTCACTAAGGGTCGGACACGACTGAGAGACTTCACTTTCACTTTTCACTTTCACACATTGGAGAAGGAAATGGCAACCCACTCCAGTGTTCTTGCCTGGAGAATCCCAGGGACGGGGGAGCCTGGTGGGCTTCCGTCTATGGGGTCGCACAGAGTCGGACACGACTGAAGTGACTTAGCAGCAGCATGTCACTAGCTTTGTGACCTCAGAAACATGTTATGTCTCTGAGTCTCTGCTTTCTCATATATACTTCAGGGATAAGAATCATCCTTGCTTTTTAGATTTTTGTGAGGATTCAATGAGAAAATGCACATGAAGTGCTTGCATAGAGCCTGGCACAGAGTGAACGCTGCCTGTTATTTGAAAGAGAAGGCAGGAAGCCCTGAGGACACATTCCATCTAGTGCTTTTGATTTTGAAGGTCTCCTGACAAGCACTTTCTTAGGACCTAGGACTGTAAAGTCCCTGCGGGAACATATAAGGCTAGAATCTAAGTTGATGGAAGAAGGGCTCGTCACTAATTAAACTAATTAACCGTTCATCAGAGCAGCCTGTGGGGTAATACTGTCATGGATTTCTCCACTCACAAGAAAAATAATAGCATCATTAGCAGCAACCTGTCAGAGACACAAGGCAAAAAGTTCTGAAGCAGCAGCCACCTGCTCGCTTTGTCTAATACTTTTCTTTTTCTGGAAGAACAGCAGATTGTGAGAAAGATGTTTTGCCTGTGACAGTTACAAAGGGCAAGGGGGACTTTCTTGTGCTCCTCTAAAGAATAATGATTATAATAGTAACAATAACATTAATACATTAATAATAATGGTGTATCTGTTATCTATTGCCAAAATGATGCTACGTAAGAAACAATATTGTAACAAACAGAACCTCAGTGGCACACAATGATACATATTTCTGTATCTGAGGAGTTTGTGGAATTTAGTTGATTTGACCTGACTGATGTCTGCTAGACTAACCTCATGCTTCTGAGGTTAGCTGCAGTTTGGATGCCTGCTCTGATGCTCTGGGTTACATTTGCTTACGTATGCGGAGTTGGCTAGTACTGCCTGGTCTAGAATTGGCTCAGTCAGGATGATTGAGAGCACTCTCACTGGTTCCTAGTTCTCATCCTCCAGCAGCTCAACCTCTGTTTCCAAGGATACAGCAGAGCAGCAAGGTCAAGTACATCCAAACAGGCAAATCATCCTCTACCAGGTCTCATTCACTAATGTTCCACCAGCCAAGCCTGGAGTCAGTGTGGGAGGGTCCTACTAAAACAAAAACAGGAAAGAACAAGGAGCTGAGGGTTTTGACCAATTGTAGCAAGTGTTATTAATAGAAACTGATGTTGCAAACGTGCAGTCTACATTGACACTGCTAAACTCTGTTCATTATTATCTCATATAATCTGCCTCTACTCCCATGAAGGAGGTACAAGTATCATCCTGATTTTGTGGATGAGCAACAGAGGCATCAGTTCAGTTCAGTTCAGTTCAGTCCCTCAGTAGTGTCTGACTTTTTGCGACCCCATGAATCACAGCACGCCAGGCCTCCCTGTCCATCACCAACTCCTGGAGTTCACTCAAACTCATGTCCATCGAGTGGGTGATGCCATCCAGCCATTTCATTCTCTGTCGTCCCCGTCTCCTCCTGACCCCAATCCCTCCCAGCATGAGTCTTTTCCAGTGAGTCAATTCTTCACATGAGGTGGCCAAAGTATTGGAGTTTCAGCTTTAGCATCAGTCCTTCCAATGAACACCCAGGACTGATCTCCTTTAGAATGGACTGGTTGGATCTCCTTGCAGTCCAAGGGACTCTCAAGAGTCTTCTCCAGCACCACAGTTCAAAAGCATCAATTCTTTGGCGATCAGCTTTCTTCACAGTCCAACTCTCACATCCATACATGACCACGGGAAAAACCATAGCCTTGACCAATCGGACCTTGGTTGGTAAAGTAATGTCTCTGCTTTTTTAATATACTATCTAGGTTAGTCATAACTTTCCTTCCAAGGAGTAAGCGTCTTTTAATTTCATGGCTGCAATCAGCATCCGCAGTGATTTTGGAGCCCAAAAAAATAAAGTCTGACACTGTTTCCCCATCTATTTGCCATGAAGTGATGGGACCAGATGCCATGATCTTTGTTTTCTGAATGTTGAGCTTCACGCCAACCTTTTCACTCTCCTCTTTCACTTTCATCAAGAGGCTTTTGAGTTTCTCTTCACTTTCTGCCATAAGGGTGGTGTCATCTGCATATCTGAGGTTATTGATATTTCTCCCGGCAATCTTGATTCCAGCTTGTGCTTCTTCCAGCCCAGCGTTCCTCATGATGTACTCTGCATATAAGTTAAATAAGCAGGGTGACAATATACAACCTTGACGTACTCCTTTTCCTATTTGGAACCAGTCTGTTGTTCCATGTCCAGGCTTCAGCAATGTGTGAACCATGAACTTCCAGATATTCAAGCAGGTTTTAGAAAAGGCAGAGGCACCAGAGATCAAATTGCCAACATCTGCTGGATCATCGAAAAAGCAAGAGAGTTCCAGAAAAACATCTATTTCTGCTTCATTGACTCTGCCAAAGCCTTTGACTGTGTGGATCACAATAAACTGTGGAAAATTCTGAAAGAGATGGGAATACCAGACCACCTGACCTGCCTCTTGAGAAACCTGTATGCAGGTCAGGAAGCAACAGTTAGAACTGGACATGGAACAACAGAGGCATAGAGAAGTCATAGATTTAGTATTTAGCAGAGCTAGGCTTTGGGGCTTCCCTGGTGGCTCAGACAGTAAAGAATCTGCCTGCAATGCAGGAGACCTGAATTTGTTCCCTGGGTCTGGAAGATCCTCTGGAGAAGGGCATGGCAACCCACTCCAGTATTCTTGTCTGGAGAATCCCCATGGACAGAGGAGCCGTGTACAGGGCATGGGGTCGCAAAGAGTCAGACACGACTGCACACACACACTAGAGCCAGTCTTGGACCTCACTTACCTAACTCTGAAGCCCGTGCATTTAACTTCTGTACCACACTGCTTCCATTCATGACCATGTTAAGGTATAGCCCATTTTCTGGGAGTTTCTTTTTAATGGGATCTTTATAGATTCCTCTGGATCTGGTTGAGAATGAGGGGAAAGCATATTGTAGAAATAATTTATAGTCTGATAGCCCCTTTGCTTTGAGCTTACTTGGTACAGATTCAATTCTGCTCCCCAGTGGTGACTCAGTGGATTTCCACTGTCCACTTCCTCCAAGGCAGTGGGCAAGACTTAGACGTTAGAAAGTGCAGAAGTCTGAATGCTGTCATCCATGCTGTACCATGTTACACCCTTGGTCCACCACTTGGTGATGATTATCTTGGGACTTAAGTTATTCTTATGCCATTTCATCTAGCATATACTTTAAGTGGTTCTATAAATATAAGAGGTGCTCAATTAATTCTAGACTCTGACATTTTAAAGTTCTGCATATCTGCCTAGTGATCAGATATTGGCGTATAAAATTGGAAAACACCTTGCACCTTGTTCACGCGCCAAGTTCCATGTCTTATTCTCCTTCTTTGCTCAGTACTTAAGGAGGCACAGCTCCTTTTTTTTCACTGAAAAAAAGAGAGAAGATGATCATTTAAAAGCAGAGGAGGTATGTTGTGTGTATGTGTGTATGATGCTGTAAGTTATTGATATGGCTAATCAATGAATAAAAGTAATTTGAGGAAGATTTAAGTTCAGCATTTCTGCAAATGTAAGAGACAAGTCTTCAATTTCTCTGTGAAATTACCTCCTGAGACACCTTGATAAGGGATTCTGTTTGGTTCTGTTCACCTCATGCATCTGAAAGTATGGCCAACACAAACAGAATCAGCAGCCATGCCCTAGGGCCACTCATCTTTGGCTGTTAATGCCATAACCTCTGATATCCTGACCCTGCTGCTTAGATCTGCAGTGTGACCCTGACCGTCCTGCCATTTCACCTCTCGGCTGCCTGGATCTCTGCTGATTCTTTCACCTTTTCCCCTCCTCACGTTTCACGGATTCCTTCTTCCTACTTGAGTCCCATGTCCTGAATCCAACCGTTCAGCCCAGGCCTACTTCTTTCTTTTCTCTGAGGAAGGCTCTTGCCTCAGCTCCATTTATTCTTCATCTCAACACATTGACTCAAAGCACCGTGGTCTTGCTTGGATCTCATTATTTCTTATTCTCCCATCCTAACACTTCCTTCGACTCACACAGACTCCCAAGTGACAGGATTGCACTTCTAGATCTCCTCCCTCCTTTTCCAGCCCCTCCCCATAGAGCCAGGACAAACCCTAGCACGGTCAGCCTTCACTTGTCTGGAATATGTGTTAGCTGTCAGACTGAGCCCAGCAGTTTACAGTCATTCTTTTATTTATTTTTTAATATTTACTCATTTATTTATTTGATGGCATCAGGTCTTAGTTGTGGCATGTGGACTTAGTTAACGTGCGGCGTGTGGGATCTTTGTTCTCGGACCAGGGATAGAACCCACGTCCCCTGCATTGCAAGGAGGATTCTTAACCACTGGAGCACCAGGGACGTCCCAGTCATCTTTTGGTTTAATCCTCACAGCAACCTATGCAGCAGGTACTGCGGTCATTTTTCAACTCCCTGGTGGCTCAGAGGTTAACGCGTCTGGCTCCAATGCGGGAGACCCGGGTTCGATCCCTGGGTCGGGAAGATCCCCTGGAGAAGGAAACGGTAACCCACTCCGCTATTCTTGCCTGGAGAATCCCATGGACGGAGAAGCCTGGTTAGGCTACAGTCCACGGGGTCGCAAAGAGTCGGACACGACTGAGCGACGGAACGGAATGGAACGGAAAAGTGGAAATCAAGACAGGGAGGTCAGGACATTTATCTAAGCTCGCACTGGTAGTGAATGATGACGCCAGGCTTCTGAGCCACAGCTGATTAACTCCAGAGCCTGTGCCTTGATTCACTGTACTGTCTTCCAGATTTCTTCCTGAAGCCAAACCAAGCTGTTTTCCACTCCATTTTGGGGTCAGTCTTGCTTTACTTCCGTCCCTTCCTCTATTCCCCTTCCCCATAGTCCATGCTAGCCCAAGCTCCCCAAGCAAAATTCACACTCAAGCGATCTCCTTTCAAAATCCCTCTGCCTTATCCCTAGACAGTATTTCACAAATTCAAGTTAGCTATAAATCCTGGTTCCAGCTCTTCAATCACGAGTCTTTGAAAGACTGATAAAAGAGGCCAGCAGAGATTCTGGTTCTGAAAGGCTTACAGTCTATTTCTCCTTGGCCTCACAGGTTTAAAAAGTTTTGGTTAAAATTATGGCTGTTTACATAACCTTTACAGATTATCCTTCAGATTCTTGAAGAGACTTCAGTCATCTCTGAATCCTTTTTCTTTCACCTACATCCTAATGGCTTGGCAGGTCTTGAGGCTTACATGGTGATGAATGAAATTGGGATTTGAGTTTAATAGATGCTAAATAAAGGCCTTTCATTTCCCTGCTGGATAAGCCCCCTACTCCACCCTCTCAGTTCAAATGCCTGTGTGCCGGTCTAACCAGGCAGACAAGAGCCATTCTGATGGCAGAGCTAGAGGGCTCAAGAGTTGTGCCAGTTTTCTCATCTGGCTTTCTGGGTTGGTATGGAGTGCAGGGCATGCACTGAGGTTGGCTGGACTGCACTGGGCCTAGCCAAGGAGGAGGTGGCCAGAAACAGGTGGAAGGCAGTAGCAGGGAACTACAGGCTCAGGTCACGGTGGCCTGACTGTGGGAGCCACAGATGCCACCATGCTCAGCAAGGCAGAGCATGCGAGGGTGCACATGGCCTCTATTTCTGCTCAGTTCTGCAAATGTTTACCATGGCTCCTATTTTATTGTCTAGGCTGTGTCCTAGGTTATAAAGACACAGGGCTGAGTGAGAAAAGGTCCATGAGCTCAAGCAGCTAATAGTCTGGGGCAGAAGGAGGACATACCAAGAGAGAGAAATGTCTGGGGTGCTGCTTATGACTCTAGCTGAGTACTGTGTGAGGTTTTCCTCATCAGATATACGGCATGTGTTGAGCTGGTGGAGCAGAGATTTGTGCACTTGAAAGTGAATGCTGCTGCTCCAATAAATCTCTCTTCCTTTACTGAACAGAGATTTCTTTAGACACCTGATCTCCTACCCTTCATTCCACTGGGACTCCATGTGGGTCCCGCTCCACTCTCAGGAGACCTCATTTCAGGCAGGAAGTCAGAGAACATTCTGGTTTTGGCCATGCTTTAAAAAATTTTTTCCCCAGCTTTATTGAAATTTAATTGACAAATAAAAATTATATATATTTAGGGTATAAAATGTGATAATTTACCATACATACACATTGCAAAATGATTTAAAAATCAAGTTAATACACACATCTATCACCTCACATGTACCATTTTTTAGGGAAAGGGGGATGAGAATGCTTACCATCTACTCTCTTAGTAACTTGCAGTCTACAATATAGTATTATTAATTATTGTCAGCATGCTGTACATTAGATCCTGGAAACACTCATCTTTTTTGGTGCTCTTTGACCAACATCTTCCCACTTCTCCTACCCCCAACCCCTGGCAACCACAGTTCTACTCTCTGGTTCTACAAGTTAAACTTTTTTAGATTCTGTATATAAGTTGAGATCAGACAGTATTTATCTTCCTCTGTCTGACTTCTTTCACTTAGCATAGTGTCTTCCAGGTTTATCCATCCATGTTGTTGTGAATGGGAGAGTTTCCTTCTTTCTCACAGCTGAATTATATATATATATGTGTGTGTGTGTATAACAATACATATGTATGTGTATTGTTGTTTCGTTACTCAGTCATGTACAACTGTTGGCAATCCCATGGAATGTAGCCTGCAAGGCTCCTCTGTCCATTGGATTCTCCTTGCAAGAGTACTGGAGTGGGTTGCTATTTCCTTCTTCGAGGGTTCTTCCTGATCCAAGGATTGAACCTGCATTACCTGAACTGGCAGGCAGATTCTTTACCACTGAGCCAGTAGGGAATATGTATATATACATATATTATATATATATATATATAATATACACACTGTTATATTATACATCCGTTCCGTTCCGTTCAGTCGCTCAGTTGTGTCCGATTCTTTGCGACCCCGTGGACTGTAGCCTACCAGGCTTCTCCGTCCATGGGATTCTCCAGGCAAGAATACTGGAGTGGGTTACCATTTCCTTCTCCTGGGGATCTTCCCGACCCAGGGATCGAACTCGGGTCTCCAGCATTGGAGGCAGACGCTTTAACCTCTGAGCCACCAGGGAAGCCCATAAATATAAAATATATATATACTATATATATATATATATAGTAAATATAAAATTTACTAGTTTATAAAACAGTTGGACTGATTCTATAGGGGGTCGGCGGAGGGACCCCATAAACAATAAAAGGGCATAAGGAAGGAGAGTCACCCAGTCCCCGCCAGTCTCTATTGCCAATTTTGCCAATGTTTCCTTTAGGGTCCGATTCATCCTTTTTACTTGACCCGAGCTCTGGGGATTGTATTCGCAGTGTAATTTTCATTTAATCTCCATAGCCAAAACCAATCCCTGAACAACTTTATTTTAGCCAAATTCCTTGGTCTCTGGGCAGCTGCTCGGAGGCCTGCCATAAGAGTCTGGCGGTACAATATGTATGTGTATATTATACATATATAATATAATTATATTATAAAATACACATATAATATACATATATATACACACACACATATATAAAATATATATATATGGGCTTCCCAGGTAGTGCTAGTGGTAAAGAACTCGTCTGCCAGTGCAAGAGATGTAAGAGATGAAGTTTCAGTCCCAGGGTTGGAAAGATACCCTGGAGGAGAGCATGGCAACCAGCCCCAGGATTCTTAACTGGAGAATTCCATGGACAGAGGAGCCTGGTGGCTACAGTCCATAGGGTCGCAAAGAGTTGGACACAGATGAAGTGATTTACCATGTGTGTGTGTGTGTGTGTATGTGTGTATATATATATATTTATAAAATATTTATGAAAGATTAATCCTTTGTCAGTTGCTTCATTTGCAATTATTTGCTCCCATTCTAAGGGTTGACTTTTCATTTGCTGTGCTTTTTTTCAAGCTCTTATTTTCAATTAAGTTTTTTTTGTTGTTGTTGTTTTTATTTCCATTACTCTAGGAGGTGGGTCAAAGAGGATCTTGCTATGATTTATGTCAGAGTGATCTGCCAATGTTTTCCTCTAAGAGGTTTATAGTTTCTGGTCTTACATTTAAGTCTTTAATCCATTTTGAGTTAATTTATGTGTGTGGTGTTAGGAAGTGTTATTTTATTTTATTTTTTTACTTTACAATATTGTGTTGATTTTGCCACACACTGACATGAATCCTCCCCGGGTGTACATGTGTTCCCCATCTTGAACCCCCCTCCCACCTTCCTCCCCATACCATCCCTCTGGGTCATCCCACTGCACCAGCCCTGAGCATCCTGTATCATGCATCAAAACTGGACTGGCGATTCGTTTCACATATGATATTATACATGTTTCAATGCCATTCTCCCAAATATTCCCACCCTTGCCCTCTCCCACAGAGTCCAAAAGACTGTTCTATACATCTGTGTCTATTTTGCTGTCCCACATACAGGGTTATCGTTCAGTTCAGTTCAGTTCAGTCGCTCAGTCGTGTCCGACTCTCCGCGACCCCATGAATCACAGCACGCCAGGCCTCCCTGTCCATCACCAACTCCCAGAGTTCACTCAAACTCATGTCCACAGAGTCGATGATGCCATCCAGCCATCTCATTCTCCGTCGTCCCCTTCTCCTCCCGCCCCCAACCTTTCCCAGCATGAGAGTCTTTTCCAGTGAGTCAACTCGTCGCATGAGGTGGCCAAAGTACTGCAGCTTCAGCTTTAGCATCAGTCCCTCCAATGAACATCCAGGATTGATCTCCTCTAGAATGGACTGGTTGGATCTCCTTGCAGTATAAGGGACTCTCAAGAGTCTTCTCCAACACCACAGTTCAAAAGCATCGATTCTTCGGCGATTAGCTTTCTTCACAGTCCAACTCTCACATCCATACATGACCACGGGAAAAACCATAGCCTTGACCAATCGGACCTTGGTTGGCAAAGTAATGTCTCTGCTTTTTAATATATTATCAAGGTTGGTCATAACTTTCCTTCCAAGGAGCAAGCGTCTTTTAATTTCATGGCTGCAATCAGCATCTGCAGTGATTTTGGAGCCCCCAAAAATAAAGTCTGACACTGTTTCCACTGTTTTTCCATCTATTTCCCATGAAGTGATGGGACCAGATGCCATGATCTTTGTTTTCTGAATGTTGAGCTTCAAGCCAACCTTTTCACTCTCCTCTTTCACTTTCATCAAGAGGCTTTTGAGTTCCTCTTCACTTTCTGCCATAAGGGTGGTGTCATCTGCATATCTGAGCTTATTGATATTTCTCCCGGCAATCTTGATTCCAGCTTGTGCTTCTTCCAGCCCAGCGTTCCTCATGATGTACTCTGCATTTAAGTTAAATAAGCAAGGTGACAATATACAACCTTGACATACTCGTTTTCCTATTTGGAACCAGTCTGTTGTTCCATGTCCAGTTCTAACTGTTGCTTCCTGACCTGCATACAGGTTTCTCAAGAGGCAGGTCAGGTGGTCTGGGATTCCCATCTCTTTCAGAATGTTCCACAGTTTATTGTGATCCACACAGTCAAAGGCTTTGGCATAGTCAATGAAGCAGAAATAGATGTTTTTCTGGAACTCTCTTGCTTTCTCCATGATCCAGCGGATGTTGGTAATTTGATCTCTGGTGCCTCTGCCTTTTCTAAAACCTGCTTGAACATCTGGGAGTTCACGGTTTACATACTGCTGAAGCCTGGCTTGGAGAATTTTGAGCATGACTTTACTAGCGTGGCAGATGAGTGCAATTGTACGGTAGTTTGAGCATTCTTTGGTATTGCCTTTCTTTGGGATTGGAATGAAGACTGACCTCTTCCAGTCCTGTGGCCACTGCTGAGTTTTCCAAATCTGCTGGCATATTGAGTGCAGCACTTTCACAGCATCATCTTTCAAGACTTGAAATAGCTCAACTGGAATTCCATCACCACCACTAGCTTTGTTCGTAGTGATGCTTTCTAAGTCCCACTTGACTTCACATTCCAAGATGTCTGGCTCTAGGTCAGTGATCACGTTATCGTGACTATCTTGGTCGTGAAGATCTTTTTTGTACAGTTCTTCTGTGTATTCCTGCCACCTCTTCTTAATATCTTCTGCTTCTGTTAGGTCCGTACCATTTCTGTCCTTTATCGAGCCCATCTTTGCATGAAATGTTCCCTTGGAATCTCTAATTTTCTTGAAGAGGTCTCTTGTTTTTCCTATTCTGTTGTTTTCCTCTATTTCTTTGCATTGATCACTGAGGAAGTCTTTCTTTTCTCTCCTTGCTGTTCTTTGGAACTCTGCATTCAGATGCTTATATCTTTCCTTTTCTCCTTTGCTTTTCACCTCTCTTCTTTTCACAGCTATTTGTAAGGCCTCCTCAGACAGCCATTTCACTCTTCTGCATTTCTTTTCCATGGGGATGGTCTTGGTCCCTGTCTCCTGTACAATGTCACGAACCTCCGTCCAGAGTTCATCAGGCACTCTATCAATCAGATCTAGTCCCTTAAATCTATTTCTCACTTCCACTGTATAATCATAAGGGATTTGATTGAGGTCATATCTGAATGGTCTAGTGGTTTTCCCTACTTTCTTCAATTATCGTTACCATCTTTCTAAATTCTATATATATGCATTAGTATACTGTATTGGTGTTTTTCTTTCTGGCTTATTTCACTCTGTATAATAGACTCCAGTTTCATCCACCTCATTAGAACTGGTTCAAATGTATGCTTTTTAATTGCTGAGCAATACTCCATTGTGTATATGTACCAAAGCTTTCTTATCCATTCGTCTGCAGATGGACATCTAGGTTGCTTCCATGTCCTGGCTATTATCAACAGTGCTACTATGAACATTGGAGTGAATGTGTCTCTTTCAATTCTGGTTTCCTTGGTGTATATGCCCAGAAGTGGGATTTCTGGGTCGTATGGCAGTTCTATTTCCAGTTTTTCAAGGAATCTCCACACTGTTCTCCATAGTGGCTATACTAGTTTGCATTCCCACCAACAGTGTAAGAGGGTTCCCTTTTCTCCGCACCCTCTCCAACATTGATTGCTTGTACACTTTTGGATAGCAGCCATTCTGACTGGCATGAAATGGTACCTCATTGTTGTCTCTTTGACAAACGAGGCAAGAATATTCAATGGAGAAAAGAGAATCTTTTTAACAAGTGATGCTGGGATAACCACTTGTAAAAGAATGAAACTAGAACACTCCATAACACCATACACAAAAATAAACTCAAAATGGATTAAAGATCTAAACATAAGACCAGAAACTATCGAACTCCTAGAGGAGAACATAGGCAAAACACTCTCTGACATAAATCTCAGCAGGATCCTCCATGATCCACCTCCCAGAATATTGAAAATAAAAGCAAAAATAAACAAATGGGACCTAATTAAAATTAAAAGCTTCTGCACAGCAAAGGAAACTATAAGCAAGGTGAAAAGACAGCCTTCAGAATGGGAGAAAATAATAGCAAACGAAACAACTGACAAAGAATTAATCTCAAAAATATACAAGCAACTCCTACAGCTCAATCCCAGAAAAATAAATGACCCAATCAAAAAGTGGGTCAAAGAACTAAACAGACATTTTCCAAAGAAGACATACAGATGACTAACAAACACAAGGAAATGTTATAATTTCATTCTTTTGCATGTAACTATTCAGTTTTCCCAGCACCACTTATTGAAGAGGCTGTCTTTTCTCCACTGTATATTCTTGCCTCCTTTGTCAAAAATAAGGTGTCCATAGATACATGAGTTTGTCTCTGGGCTTTCTATCTTGTTCCATTGAGCTATATTTCTGTTTTTGTGCCAGTACCATACTCTCTTGATTACTGTAGCTTTATAGTATAATATGAAGGAAGGCAAGTTGATTCCTCCAGCTGTTTTTCTTCCTCAGGATTGTTTTGGCTATTTAGGATCTTTTGTGTTTCTATACACATTGTAAACTTCTTTGTTCTAGTTTTATGGCAAATGCCATAGGTAATTTGGTAGAGATAGTACTGAATCTGTAGATTGCCTTGGGTAGTATAGTCATTTTCATAATATTGATTCTTCTAATCTATGGACATGATATATCTCTCCATCTGTTTGTGTCATCTTTGATTTCTTTCATCGGTGTCTTATAGTTTTCTGCATACAGGTGTTTTGCCTCCTTAGGTAGGTTTATTTCTAGGTATTTTATTCTTTTTATTGCAATGGTGAATGGGATTGTCTCCTTAGTTTCTCTTTCTGATTTTTTATTGTTAGTATATAGGAATGCAAGGGATTTCTGTGTATTGATTTTGTATCCTGTGACTTTCCTAATTTCATTGATTAGCTCTAGTAATTTTCTAATGGTATCTTTAGGATTTTCTATGTACAGTATTATGTCATTTGCGAACAGTGAGAGTTTTACTTCTTTTTTTCCAATCTGAATTCTTTTTATTTCTTTTTCTTCTCTGACTGCCATGGCTAGGACTTCCAAAACGATGTTGAATAATAGTGGTGAGAGTGGGCACATTGTCTTATTCATGATATTAAAGGAAATACTTTCAGTTTTTGACTCCTGAGAATAATGTTTGCTGTGGGTTTGCCATATATAGCTCTTGTTATGTTGAGGTAGATTCCTTCTATGTCCATTTTCTGAAGAGTTTTTTTTCTTTTATCATAAATTGATGTTGAATTTTATCAAAAGCCTTTTCTATATCTATTGAGATTATCATATGGTTTTTATCTTTCAGTCTAATATGGTGTATCACATTGATTGATTTGCATATATTGAGGAATCTTTGCATCCCTGGGATAAACTCCAATTGATCATGGTATATGATCCTTTTAACGTGTTATTGGATTCTGTTTGCTAGTGTTTTGTTGAGGATTTTTGCATCTATATTCATCAGTGATATTGGCCTGTAATTTTCTCTTTTTTTGTGACATCTTTGGTTTTGGTATCAGTGTGATGATGGTCTTATAAAGGAGTTTGGGAGTGTTCCTCCATCTGTAATTTTTTAGAAGAGTCTGAGAAGGATAAGCATTAGCTCTGCACTAGACTCTGATGCTGGGAGGGACTGGGGGCAGGAGGACAAGGGGATGACAGAGAATGAGATGGCTGGATGGCATCGTCGACTCTATGAACATGAGTTTGAGTGAACTCCAGGAGTTGGTGATGGACAGGGAGGCCTGGCGTGCTGTGATTCATGGGGTCACAAAGAGTCGGACACGACTGAGTGACTGAACTGAACTGAACTGAACTGAGACATTTGATATAATTTGCTTGGGAAGCCATCTGTTTCTTTGCTTTTGATTTTTGGTCTCAGTTTCAATTTCTGTGGTCTGGTCATAATTTCTATTCCTTTCTGGTTTAGTCTTGGAAGGTTATACTCTTCTAAGAATTTGTCCATTTCTTCAAAGCTGTCCATTTTATTGGCATATAGTTACTCATAGTAGTCTCTTATGCTACTTGGTATTTCTAGGTTGTCTATTGTAACTTCCCCTTTTTAATTTCTAATTTTATTGATTTGAGACTTTTTTGTTTGTTTGTTTTTTGATCATTCTAGCTAATGGTTTGTCAGTTTTGGTTATCTTCTCAAGGAACTGCTTTTAGTTTTATTTATCTTTGCTATTGTTTTCTTCATTTCTTTTTCACTTATTTCTGTTCTGAACTTTATGATTTTTTTCCTTCCACTAACTTTGGGAAGTTTTTTGTTCTTCTTTTTCTAGTTGTTCTAAGTGTAAAGCGATGTTGTCTATTTGATGTTTTTCTTGCTTCTTGAGGTAGGATTGTATTGCTGTAAACTTCCCTTTTAGAACTGCTTTTTCTGCATCCCATAGGCTTTGGGTTGTCATGCTTTCATTATCATTTGTATCTGGGTAGTTTTTTAATTTCCTCTTTGATTTCTTCAGTGACATCTTTGTTATTTGCAAGTGTATTGTTTAACCTTGATGTGTTTGTATTTTTACAGTTTTTCTCCTATAATTGATATCTAATCTCATAGTATTGTGGTCAGAAAAGAGGCTTGATATTTCAGTTTTAATTGAAACTGAATTTATATTCAATACTTTTACTGAAACTGAATATTTGTATTCAGTAAATGTACCAAGGCTTGATTTGTGATTTATATATGATTTATACTGGAGGATGTTCAGTGTGCACTTGAGAAAAAGTGTATTCTGATGCTTTTGGATGGAGTGCTTTGTAGATATAAACTAGGTCCATTGGGCGTAATGTGTCATTTAAGGCTTGTGTTTCCTTATTAATTTTCTGTCTGGATGATCTCTGGTGTAAGTTGGTTGTTAAAGTCCCCAATATTATATGTTGCTGTCAATTTCCCCTTTTATGTTTGTTACTGTTTGTCTTGTATTGAGGTGCTCCTATGTTTGGTGCATAAATATTTACAATTGTTATGTCTTCTTCTTGGGTTGATCCCTTGATCATTTTATAGTGTCTTTCATTGTCTCCTGTTTTATTCTTTATTTTAAAATCTATTTCATCTATGAGAATTGCCACACTGCCTTTCTTTAGATTTCCATTTGCATGGGATATCTTTTTCCATCCCCTCACTTTCAGTCTGTATGTGTCTCTAGGTCTGAAGTGGGTCTCCTGTAGATAACGTATGCATTTTGTATACATTCAGCCAGTCTGTTTCTTTTGGTTGGAGTGTTTAGTCCATTTACACTTAAAGTAATTATTGACATTTATGTTCCTATTAGCATTTTCTTAACTGTTTTGGGTTTGTTTTTGTAGGTCTTTTCCTTCTCTTGTATTTCTTGCCTAGAGAAGTTCTTTTAGCATTTGCTATAAAGATACTTTGGGGGTGCTGAGTTCTCTTTAACTTTTGCTTGTTTGTAAAGCTTTTTGTTTTTACATCAATTTTGAATGAGATAATTGTTAGATAGCGTAATCTTGATTGTAGGTTTTCCGTTTCATTACTTTAATTGTACCCTGGCACTCTTTTCTGGCCTGAAGAGTTTTTGCTGAAAGATCAGCTGTTAACTTCATGGGGATTCCCTTGTATGTCACTTTTTGATTTCCTTTGCTGCTTTTAATATTTTTTCTTTGTGTTTAATTTTTGTTAGCTTTATTAATATGTGACTTAGCATGTTTCGCCTTGGGTTTATCCTGTATTGCACGGTCAGTGCTTCCTGGACTTGACTTACTATTTCCTTTCCCACGTTAGAGAAGTTTTCAACTATAATTTCTTCAAATTTTTTCTCAGACCCTATCTCTTCTTCTCTTCTTCTGGGTCCCCTATAATTTGAATGTTGGTGCATTCAATTTAATATTGTCCCAGAGGTCTCTAAGACTACCTGTAATTCTCTTCATTCTTTGTCTTTATTCTGCTCTTCAGCAGTTATTTCCACCATTCTATCTTCCAGCTCACTTATCCATTCTTCTGCCCCAGTTATTCTGCTATTGATTCCTTCTAGAGTATTTTTAATTTCAGAAATTGTGTTGTTTGTCACTGTTTGCTTATTCTTTATTTCTTCTAGGCCCTTATTAAATATGTTGAAAGATTCTTATATTTTTCCATTCTGTTTTTGAGATTTTGGATCATCTTTATTATCATTACTCCAAATTCTTTTTTTGCGTAGTTTGCCTATTTCCTCTTCATTTTTTGGTCTTGTGGGGTTTTACCTTGTTCCTTCATCTGCACAATATTTCTCCCTTTTCATTTTGTCTGACTTACTGTGTTTAAGATCTCCTTTTCCCAGGCTATTGGGTCATAGTTCTTGCTTTTGATCTCTGCTCTCAGTGGGTGAAGATGGCCCAGGGGCTTATGTAGGCTTTGTCTTGGGAGGGACTTGTGCCTGCATTCTTTTGGGAGGAGATAAGTTTTTTCCCTCTGATGGGCAGGGCCTTGTGAGGTTGTGTGTTTTGGGGTGTCTATGGGCCACCTGTCTGCTTATGATTGGGTGTGTTTTCCTATCTTGCTGGTTGTTTGGGTGAGGTGTCCAGCACTAGGTGCTGCAGGCAGTTGGGTGATGCCAGGTCTTGGATTCAAGTGGAGACCTTCAAGGGCATTCTCACTGGTTAATACACCTGGGACTCAGGAGTTCTCTGGTGGTCTAGAATCCTAGACTCTCCACTCCCACCCCAGAGACTCAGACCCAGCATCTGATTGAGGAATCAAGATCCCACAGCTATTTGTCATGGAAATTAAGTGGATTAAAACAAAGGAAACAAAAAATGAAACCAAGACAAATGGCAAAAGAAAAATCAGGCAAATAGAAACAAAAACAAAGGGACACACACACACAACAAAACCAAAAGAGACCAAAGAAAACAAAGTACAAGAGAGTGACCCAGTGAGCAAAGGAAACCAAAAAATCATACCAACCAATTAAAGACAAAACTAACTAAAGCAAAAAACAGAAAATAAACCAAAGCAGAGTGCCAACTGAAAACTAAAGCAAAGAAAGCAAGACAAACAAGCAGAAATGGTGAAAAAATAGAAAAGCAAAATTAAAGAGAAGTATATAAAAGATCTATGTCTATTAATGAAAAGCTACAAGAAAAGAACCAAAATAAATAAATAAAATAACCACCAACAAAACAAACAACAAACCCTCAAAGAACTGCAGAAAGCCAAAGTAGAAGTAGAAATATGTAAAAGAAATAAAAAATATGATTAAAAAATGTTCCCCAAAGCCAAAATAGTAATAATAAAAACAACAACAGAGAAAAAAAAAGAGGGAAAAAAAAAGCCAAAATCAACCACAGAGCAAATCAAAACATGAGAATAATAATAACTGTTTTCTTTATGACTCAGCTATCAGCATCCTTTCCCCCAGCTAGAAGACACAGCCCACCTCCGCCTCCCTAGGAGGCCCTCCAGTTCTGGGGAGGGCTGAACTCTGGACCTGTTGTGGGGACAGCTCAGACTTTAACCTGGTCATATTCCTGTGTGTGCTTGCCTCCAGTGTCCACAGCTTAAAGAGCTCTAGACTGTTTTCCTTTTTGGGAACACTCATTGTCCTTTTATATATTCCAAAGACACAGAGTCTACCTAATTGATCTTGTGAATTTAATCTGCAGCTTATTTAGCTGATGGAAAGTTTTTTGATTCTCTTCCTTGGTTGCTCCATACCTGGAGCTCAATTGTGATTTTATGCCCACCTCTGCATGTGGGTCATCCATAGGAATTTGCTCCTGAGGCTGCCCTGGAGGATATGGGTCTGCCCCAGAGAGAACCAGATGTGGAGGTGGCATGGCTGTTTGGATTGCAGGGACCCTGGAAGCACCAGGAAAGCCAGAGGCCACCAGTGCGGGACATATGGCTCTATTAGGATTCTTTTCTAGCCTCTGGGAGCTTACATTCAAAGCGCTTCCCTGGTTGATCCTTCTCTATTGCTCAGTGCATCAGGCACTCAAAGGGCCACTCTTACTGAGGTCTTTTTTTATCGCTCATCTGCTGGTGCAGCGTGTTGGGGGGAGAGAGATTACAGTGATGGCTCCAGCTCCTGCCCATGACTCAGTAGTAGCACCCTGCTTTCACACCCATTTTCTTCCAAAGGCATTCCCCACAATGGATTTCCCCCTCCCATTTCCTCAGGCCATCTCCCATAGTCAAAAACAGTCCTGGCTCCCCCTGGGATTGCTCTCCCATCCCCGCCTCCAGGTCCCAGCCACTGTGGGCACTGGTGGACTTGCATCCCTGGCTTGAGATATGTAGGGCCATAGCACGGACGGTCTGTGTGGTTCTCACTCCATTCAGATTGTCACAGATCAGCTGCCTCACTCTCTGATAGTCTCAGATGTTTCCCCTCTGTTCCAACCGATTGCCCCAGGAGCAGGGGTATCTCCCCTGCTTCAGCTTCCCAACCCTCAGCTACAGGTCTTGTCCCGCTTTCTCTCCTTCTCCCTTCTTTCCTTCATCCTATAGAGTTGTGTGTGGAGCCACATGATTTCTTTCCGGTTGTCATGGACTTCTGCTGGTATCCGCTGGTGTGTTATGAGAACTGCTGCATCTGTAGATGTGGTCTTGATGCCTCCATGGAAGGAGATGTGCTCCATGTCCACCTACTCCTCCACCATCTTGTCAACTCTCTGTTTGTAATTATTATGTATTTAATCACTAACATTCTAATCCAACTGAGTTATGTCCTATAATAATACTTTATTTATTTAAAAATTGAAAAAAATGAAGCAACATTGATTTATACCAGTATATAAGTTCCCTGTTTACAACATTATTTTTCTACTTCTCTATAGCCTACAACATGCTTGCCACTGAAAGGTATTTTTCATCCATCATCATACAGTGGTCCCTTTACTCATTTCACCCTCCTCCCAGCCCCTTCCCCTCTGCTAACCACTACTCTCTTTTTCGTACTCCCATGCTTATTTTTCTTTGGTTTGGTTTGTTGTTTCATTTTGTTTGTGTCTGTTTATTAGCTTTTTATATTCCACATGTGCATGAAATCATATGATGTCTTTCTCTGACTTATTTCACTTAGCATAATACCCTCAAGGTCTCTATTTATTTTTAAGTAGAGGGAGCTTAATGGAACAGAGTGAACTGCTACTTGAGCAAGGAGAAGTTCCCTGGAAGATATTTAGGAAGACGATCATTTGACAGGATGTGTTCTATACATCTTTGTGTGTATATGAGATACACACAGTTCAAACCACTATTAAGGAGTATACACTTCAGCTTTATCACCAAATAGCATAAAAATTGCAGTTAGAAGCCTCCACATGATTTCCTTCCTTATGAATGTTGGCAGTATGTCAAGAGCAAATATATATATAAGGTTCTATTAGATTTGTCTGCATAGTATTTTGGTCTTGAATTAGTCCAGTGGCTCTCAATGGAGGAAGTGCTGCCCCCTAGGGACATTTTGGGAAACAGCGAGGGTGGTTTTGGGGTCACGATGACTGGAGGTTACTACAGGCGTTCAGTGAGTCCACACCAGGGACATTGGACGTCCCTGTAGTGCATGAATAGTCCCACTAAATGAATCATCCTGCATCCTGTTTGATTCCTGAATGCCTGGTCAGACATTCATGTAGACGAAAAACCCATTTATCATGATCTGAGTCTGGGAGCTAATTCTATGTTCGATATAAATGCTGAATCACCAAAGTGTTTTTTTGTATACTTCAAATATACGCCCCAGGAATGCAACCATTATGTTTTTGAAGGAAGATTGCCTTTTGATTTGTTTGCAGATTTACCAAGAGTTGTTTCCCATTTTGGAAAGTCATGCCATTGATGACAGTGCTGTTTATGGTATTGAGTCACCCATACACACACCTCCATTGGTCTGCATTTGGAACTACTACCGTTATGCTGACTCTATGAATATACTACTTTACTTTGAATTCAAAATATCAGTATAAAGAAAAACACGTGTAACGTTTGGTGAATATTTTCTTCTCTCTGTTACATCTGAATCTATTCATAAGTAGGTTCAAGCATTTGGTTGCTTCATTTTACTTTACTCTTTTAATGCAGTTGTGTCAGAAACATGTATATATTGAAATTCATTTTGTTTCAATGTAAAATATTTTCTTTTTTAATATAAATAGGACATTAAGTTTTTTTTTAATTATGTAAGGTAGGTCATACTATGTTTGGATTTTTAATACAGAATGTTTGCTATAAAAATGAGACTCATGGGACTTTCAGGAATGAAGATGATAGATTTAGATAGACAAAAGAGCAATTGGGACGTATGAAAGGCTTATCTTTTGACTACAGTGAGAAGCGGTATCAAGGTGGGTCATTGGGAGTGATGGAAAGTGTAAAACTTGTAGAATATTTGAAGGCATTGATTGACTTCTTCAATAGTACTCATGTTTATCCAATACTCTGTGTCAGATACATTGCTGAGAAATGCTCCTTATTACAGCCTCTCGCCAATGGCACAGGCATGTTCTTATCCTTCGTGGTGGCCCTGAAACCTGAACCAGACTGCACAGGCCATGTTTGTCATCCATGGTGCCTACCTTCTTACCTGTATGTACCACATTAGCTAGCGTTTAGTCTAAAAAGAGAAACCTGAACTTTTCCTGGTACCTACGGGAAAGGGTCTCTGTTGAATGAGTTGAAGGGCATCTGACAGCTTAGGGGCTCAGCCAACCTTGGTTTGTGTTCCTGCCTCCAGCTCTGACTGTGATCTATGCAAAAGCTGTGCTGGGCTATAAGAAGGGTACATTTCCTTTCTCATACACAGGCCTGCTCTCTTTGCTGAAGACATCTGGGGGGCATATCCATTTTGAAATATTTATACATGGACCACATTTTGGCAATTAAATGACATGAATACTGCTCAGTATTTAGAATCTGGGCTAAAACCTGGAGTTCTGTATTAGAGCTGACCTTAACATAGAAAGTACATATTTTATGACACTTAACAGACCATCAACAAATAGCTGTTATTAGTATTAAAAGTTTGTATCAGTTTTAATAAATAGACAACCCAACATTTATCCATCTTGCATGATACCTCCCAGATGGAGTTAATAGTTGGAGAAGTGACTGGTTTTCCATTTATGGCTGGTTGGTTAAAAGTCCCCTAGATTTTCAATGTGAACATGATGGATAGGGTTAGGGGGAGGGCAAGGGCAGTGAGAAGAGACACCCACAGGGACGTGTGAACGGTACCTTAGCACTGGCAGAGGTGCAGGCTGTACCTGGCTGCTGCTATTAGCAGGGCCATGTTTCTTGGAGGCTTTAGACCCTCAACAATGAGAGACTTAAGGGAAAGGTCTAAGAAAAGTCTTCTCTTTACTCCAGAGAAACCACCGGGATGTCCTCAGCGGGAAAAGTCTGGTTTTGGTGTGCTGAGAGTCCCAGCATCATCAGAATGTACTTACGTCCTCCATGGAGAGGCAGCTAGATGCAGAGCAAGGAGCCGGGAGACAGGTAGCTCTTTTCCAGGTGGATAAGTTCAAATGAGTTGCTTGAACTCTATTTTAGTTTTTTCACCTAAAAAGGGGATCATAGTGGAGCTATCTCATAGATTAGTTGTTTGATTAAATGAGATGATTTATGTACATTGCTTAGTACATGCTACTTTGAACACATAGTAGGTATTCGGTAGGTATTAGCTGCTACTTCTCTTCATGCGAGCATGAGGATAATAACAGAACCCACTCAGAGAACCGTTGTACTATATATAAAGTGGCCAGAACTCTGCCTGCCATATTGTAAGTAATACATGTTTGTTATCATTATCACTATCATTATATTTTCATTATTATCACTGTGGGAAATTAGCAGACTTTAAGATTCTAGCACAGTATCAAATTTAAAACTTGCTCCTCGTAAGTGTTTTCATACTAAAACCATGTGTTCTAATATTTGATTTGCTGAATACATGGTATTGGCTCATATGTATAGGACACCTATATGTATTAGAGCTTGGAAACTTCCCACACACTATCCTTGTTTTTGCCTAATGGTATTCCAGTGGAGTTACTAATACATTTGAATATATGGTTTTCCTTAAGGACTAAAATAAGTGTCGTGTATCTGTTGTCACGGTACCCTTGAGTCTCTGGGATATTTAGAGAGGCGGGCAGTGGCTTTATCTTTTTTTTAATAACTGAGCCCGTCTAGTCAAGGCTATGGTTTTTCCAGTGGTCATCTATGGATGTGAGAGTTGGACTGTGAAGAAGGCTGATTGCCGAAGAACTGATGCTTTTGAACTGTGGTGCTGGAGAAGACTCTTGAGAGTCCCTTGGACTGCAAGGAGATCCAACCAGTCCATTCTAAAGGAGATCAATCCTGGGTGTTCATTGGAAGGACTGATGCTAAAGCTGAAACTCCAATACTTTGGCCACCTCATGCGATGAGTTGATTCACTGGAAAAGACTCTGATGCTGGGAGGGATTGGGGGCAGGAGGAGAAGGGGACGACAGAGAATGAGATGGCTGGATGGCATCACCAACTCGATGGGCATGAGTTTGGGTGAACTCCGGGAGCTGGTGATGGACAGGGAGGCCTGGCGTGCTGTGATTCATGGGGTCGCAGAGAGTCAGACACGACTGAGCGACTGAACTGAACTGAGCAAACAAAATCTCAGAAAAGCGTGGGGTTGAAAAATTAGAGAATGTCAAGTGTGACCTGGAAGGGAAATCAGAGCCTCATGTTCCAAGCTCTCATTTTACAGATGGCTCGGAGAAGTCCAACAACTTGCTCAAGGATAGGTAGCTACCGAATGGCAGAGCAGGTCATTGACCCTGCTCATTTGGGGATTGCTTATTTGATGTGTTAGAATCCTTTGGGTTGATGGAGCTGGGACCAGAAGCCAGCTGTGCTCTGTTCAGTTTGGTTCTTTAGGGTCCCCTCAGCCGGTAGGCAAGAGGATCAGTAGAGAGTTTAGGCCCAGAGTGGCCCCAACCCACCAGCAAGAGTGTCAAGCTCTCCTTTGGTCTTTGGACACCTGCAGGATATAGACAGAAGAATCCTGTATTCAGAATAAAAAAAAAACCTGGCCTTACCTCTGGCTCCGTTTTTCTGTCCCAGGTTTACTGAGGTAATTTACATAACAGTAATCTTTTTTTCTTTTAGCTTACAGTTCTTTGAGTTTCGAAAAATGCATAGAGTCATGCATTGTCACACAATCAAGATAGCGAACAGCCCAGTCACCCCAAATCCCTTTGTACGCCTTGTATTCAGTTTCCCCCCACCAGACCTGACACCCAGCTTCTGGCAACCACTAATCTAGTCTATCTCTATTGATTTGTTTCTTCTAGAATGTCACATAAATGAAATTAGACCAGATGTGGCCTTTGAATCTTTTTTTTTTCCATGTAGCACAACACATTTAAGATTTGTCCCGGCTGCATTCTGCAGGTCCTCGAGTAAGTTGCTTAACTTTCAGCTTCAGTGTTCTCATCGGTAAAATGGGCATAGCACTTGCCTTGCATTTTTGTTGTGGTTAGGAAGAAAGAATGCACACCAGCGTGCACCAGTTCAAAGGAAAAGCAAATATATACAAGTGTACTTGTTGTTCTTGTTATGAGGTTGCCTCTTGAAGAGGCTCCAGGTACAAAGGAAACTCTAATTGAAGCAGAAACCCTGCAGAGCCTTTGTTTTTCTGATGAGCAGGGCAAGGTCTAGCATCTCTGCTAAACGTTTTCCCTGCCAAAGGGCTGCGCAAACTGGCTCCAAGATTTAAAATGTGGCCGGCAACACTTCCCCAACAGGGACTATCACCAGGGGAAATAGATCTCTGGCTTGTTACCTCCATCAGGCAGTTCTCACGGGTTGGGAAGTCTAACCTGTGGATGAACTACTCTGATCTCTTTGGATGAAGCCACTTTGCAAGGCATTACCACTCACATGGATAATAAAATGGCAATAGCATTGTGGAAAAGAGATATGATTATCTAGCATTCGGAGCAACAAACAGACAAAAAGATAGGGGCCTCTCTTGGCTTAAAATGTACAGGGGGAAGGTTGAAATTCAGATCTGCACTTTCTTCTGCATGTGATTCTGAGTTACAGAACACATGTGACCCACATACATTCCTTGGGCATTGCTGCCTGAGTGTGGAATGGGAGGGGCCCGCCTTCGATATTATCCTCCCATCCAATGAGCATGTGGGTGGCCGACAGCAAGACAGGTGCATACCAGAGGAGGGAAAACCTGGCCAGGGATTCAGGAGCCCTGGTACCCTATCTGGCCCTGCCCATTAATTGTGTGCCTTCACTCTTGTTCCTCACCCATGGAAAAGGGGGCTATGAAAAGTCGCCCTGAAGGGATCTCAAGTGACCCCCATGAATGATAGAGTAGCTGACCCCCAGCTGTGTGTATGGAAAGGGGTGTACACGTATGCATGCATGCTCAGCTGTGTCTGACTCTTTGCAGCACTGTGGACTGTAGCCCGCCAGATTCTTCTGTCTATAGAATTTTCCAGGCAAAGAATACTGGAGTGGGTTGCTATTTCCTCCTCCAGAGGATCTTCCCAACCCAGGGATTGAACCCACATCTCCTGTCTCCTGCACTGGCAGGCAGATTCTTTACCACTGAAGCCACCTGGGAAGCCCGTATGGAAGGGGGTGGATGCAGAAAGCAACAACCCTGAGCCTTTAAGTGCAATCCTTCGGAAAAGCTCACTCTTTCCAGCACGAGCTGAATAAGATTCCAATAAACATATTGCTGAAATGTTTGTTTCCGGGTGTCATTTCAGACTTCAAGTAGCTAAAACAGATCCGGTTCCTATATATAGATACTGCATTTGGTTGTGTTCTGGGAGGTTTTTATTACTACGCTCCCTGGCTGGCTCCCAGCTGAGCTTTTCCCTCAAGAGATCAGATTTTGGAATCAGAAAGTCAGAAAGGATCAGTGACCATATTAAGGGGTCTCTTTCCCTCCTTCTCTCTCTCCCCACTGTGGCTCTATAGTGCAGGTGGACGCCAGCGTGGACTGGCTCCTCCCTTTTGCTCAAAGACTCTTAATAATAATGATGACAATGCTGATGGAAACTGACCAGCCCCACTATGGCAGCAAAGACAAGCAAAACAGCCCTGACGGTGCTGGGCTTAAAGGAAACATAGTGTAATTTGGGTTGAAATGAAGTGCAGATTGTGAAAAACAGCTCAGTCTTTAGATAACAGGACCCAGGACTCTCTGAGGATAGAAGCAAAGAAAGGGGATAGTAAGGGTGGGTTTTTCGGGGGGTGGGTGAATAGGTGGGTGGGTGAGTTCTGAATTTTACCCCTGAATTCTCCAGAGGAGGAACACTGGGAATGAAAAGGTTCATGAAGGAAGGTGGAGCTGGGGATTGGAGGAAGAGATGTAGGCAGGGAAGGAGGAAGGGGTAAGGGGTTTACTTAAAGAAATAAGGTTGAACCCTGGCAGTCTGATTTTTTTCAATGTGTCCGATCACTAACAGCGAAGCCCTCCACTGTATGCCCTTTGTTTTCTGTTCAGAAAGCCGAACCTCTGCCCCATTTTGCAGTGTCTGCCTTCACCTGCCTCTCTGAGTCCTTATGTTTAACTGTCATGGGTCTGACTGCCTCCCTGGTCTCCATATTTTATGTGCTCACCACCCCTTCTCTCTTTTTCTCCCTGTCTGCCTCTCTCTTCCCTCCTCTCTTCGCTGCTGCTTTTCTTCTTCAGTCCTTTCTCCTCCCAGGCTCTTGCCTTTGCCCTTCGTGCCCCTCCCCTCCCCCTCCTTCCCCTTTTCCTCCTTCCTCTTCTCCCCTCGCCCCTTCTGCCCTTCTCCCCTTCCCTCCTGTCTCACGTCCCCATCTCCCCATCCCTTCTCCCTCTCCCCTCTCTCCCCTGCTTCCCCTTTCCCTCCCTCTCCCTCTCGATCCTTGTTTATCTGTAAGCTCCAATTTCTTGCCTTATAGATTTACCTGCAGAACAAGACACCGCTCCTCTTGCAGAAACTGTTTAAGAAATCCATATCCTCTCCCCTTCATTCCTTGGGCATTTCAGAAATGATATTCCTCCCCCAACTACCCCCGTCAAAATAAAATAAATTCAGCCAGCTCCTGCTGTGTGTCCTTAAATCCATTCCTTCTAGCTTCGCTGGTTTGAAAGCCTGTACCCTAGAAGGGGCCTCCTGCATTTGCTGGCAACCCTGCTCCAGTCTGATCGCCACAGATAGTGCTTTGCAGTGAAAAAAAGGGGGAAAAACCCTCTCGTTGGAGATTTCAAAACAGATCCTACCAGCTTTCAAATCTGTGCACTTGTGGAGTGGCAGGGCTTGGGGAAGAGGCGTAGGAGACTTGGGGTGCGGGTGTTTGTCATAAACAAATAAGCCACAGGATTTATACATATATATAAATGTGCGTTTCCCTTGGCGTGTTTGGTGTCTTTCTCCCTGGCATCCAGGGTGGATGGTGTGCAAGTCTGACTTCTCTCACACTTTGACTGGGGTCTGGCGAGTGAGCGTGTGTGATGGAATTGAGGAGGGGGTTGCTGGGTTTTTGATCTGATTCACTTGACAGATTATTTGAATCCAGCCCACCTTTCCGCACATGTCAAACAGATGGGATCATTGTTAAAGCCTTGGGAGAGCCGTGGCTGAGCGGTGGGTAAGGCAGGGAGGGGAAGGGAGGAGGGGGACCGTGCAGAGGGGGTCCCTTCCAGTAGCTTTGTGTTTTCACACGTTGGAACTGACAGGAGCCCTTCTTCTCCGTGGGGGGTGTTTTGGGGGGCATGGAGCTGATGAGGGGTGGGATGGAAAGGAGAGAGAGAGGTGGGGTGTTGGTGGGCAGGGTTATGATGTCACAGCAAAAGTTACAACAGGAGGAAAACACAGAAATGGTTCAACATTTTTTTTTTAAACTTTGGACTGCCAAGAGCTGAAGGAGAGTGGTGAGCAAAGGAATGAAGGGGAGAGAGAGAGAAACTAAACTGGAAGCTTGAGTTTTGTGTAGCTTCTTGAAACCTTATGAATGGATTACTAGCAGCTGAGAACCAGGAGAGACCTATAGGGGATGCAAGATCATTCACACACTAGAAGGGGGAGAAACAAACGCACGGCGGAATTCTTCCTTGCTGTGTATCCCTCCCTCCTGAAATGAATGGTATGAAACCTTTTTCTGAGGGTCGTGGGGGTGGCACAAGGGAGGGGGAAGTTTACTTCTCCTTTTCTTACCTGGGAATCTTCCCTTCACTTAAACTAAGGCTCCTCTCCTTCCTTCCCTTCCTTCTGCCCTGCTTTCTCTGTCTCCTCTGCTTTCTGTCTTCCTCTGTGACCCCCCTACCCCTTTCCAAAGTCCCAGTTTCTATTGAGCTGCTTTGGTGGGAGGTGGGAGGTGGAGGAAAGGACGGAGACAGAAAAGCTAAGGAAGGCAGGGAGACGCTAAGGGGAAAAGGCACAGTCTAGGATTGAGGGGTTTCTGTTTAGTGATATCCACGTGCCTGAATTGATATCTCCTTTAGGGACTTGCCTTGAAGCTTCAGTGGGTGCTGCATAGGGAGACAGGGCACACCAGCGATGGGGGCTTTAGGATACAGCATTTGTAAAGCACATCAATCAGTGATGAGCTAGGGTAGAGGAATTTAGAAGATCATGAGGGGACCCGAGGCAGAAGAGGCAAAGTGATCTTACTCCAAAGTAATGTGGGCTGCATGTTTTACATGTGGGCAACACAAGCAGTGATTTTAGAACTGTAAGTGATTTTTCTTCTTATTGAACGAAGGACCCAATATATTTCTCTACCTGTTTTGAACTCACCCGCGGTCCAACACCCTTACCTGTATTGAGAATTCAGAACCATGCTCAGCGCGTGTGCATGTGTGTGTGTATGTGTGTGTGTACGCACATGCTTTTAGGGGGTAGGACTCCTTGAGATAGATTACATCTAGGCAAACAGAATTTTGGAGGTTAAATACACATTATTTATTTCCCCATTCTATCCATTCATTTCAAATCAATGAAAAAAAAAATAGTTGTTTGGGTCTAGCTGCTGATATTTGTAATTTACTTATTGTGAGCATCGCATTTGTTTATTTGCTCACCCCGCATATGGTGACTTTTAGTAACTTCAGAGTGAGAAACTTGAGCGAGAATAAGACCTATATCGTGCAAATCCGTGGCATTTCCTCTGAATGCTTCCTACAGCAGGATAAGTGATTTCTCCTTTCTCCCAATGACTAACATGAAGTGAATTTGGGGTATTGTCCTTTCAAATCCCAAACGATTGAAATCAGAAAAGAATACAGGATATGTGTGGCAAAACAAACAAACCAAAAAAGCGAGGCCAGTGGTCCCTAAAAGAGTGGTGTGGGTTTCTGAGGCAGTAAGCAAGTCTGTTCACAACACATGTGTGAGTATGTGTGTGAGTGTGTGTGTGTGAGAGAGAATACATACAGAAGGGAGTGCTCCAAAACACTATTGATTGTTGGCTATTGATTGTGTAGGCTGCGGCTGCTGGAAGAGAAAGCGGGAGATGTTTCCTGGGGAAACCGAGAGTAGCCTGTCCCCTGTGCCACAGTGAGGTGGGGAGGCTTTCAGGAGGGAGGAGGGGGCAGGCAGTAGGTGGAGAGATGCACCGAACTTATTAGCTTTGACATCATCATTGTCTTTAAATGAAACAAACAAGAAGATAATTACAGGCAGAGAGAAAGGGAGAGAAGGGGAGCAGGAGGGACTGGCGAGCACAGGTCCCCTGAAGGATATGCTCTTCTTCTCGTTCTCTTTCCCATCTTCCCAGGGACCCACAAGGCTCCCAGAAGGTGAAGTCAAGGGCTCTCAGACTCATAAGGTTATTAGGACACCAGACTGGCACCCCAGAGGAGAACTTTACGGAGACTTGCAACACACCAACAAGTTGGAAGGGGATTAAAAACAACCTTCAACACTCACCAACCCCAGAGCTGAGGGAAACATTCTGACCTGCACAGGCAGACTGGAGGCTGGATGGGGAACTGGCTGAGGAGGACATCTGGAAGTGAAGGCTAAGTACCAGCTGGCATTTTTGTGCCCCCCTAGATTCTAATTTTTTTTTTTGCCTTTTTAGATAATAAGCATCAAATTCTGTGTCTCTGTATACCAGTTTTTCTAGCAATTTGTTGGAGGGTGAATGTATTTGAGGTTAAAGACGACAAAGAAAAGGTAACTCCTAGGGAAGGAAGGAGGATAAAGAAAAGAATATTGGAGGCTAAGATTATTTTTAATGACTTCAGATAGTGAGTGGTACGTGTATGCGCAAGTGTGAATTTGAGAAGATTTGGCTCCTGCCCACGTGTCCCCCTTCTAGTATCAACGTGGGGAGGAGTTATTGAAGAAGGGGAAAAAAAAAGTAAGAGAAAGAAACCTGAGCTCTCTGGAAGAAATTCAAAGGAACCCAGAGAAATGGACTTCATTCTTCAAGGACTGAACTAGAGCAAGGAGAGAAAGAGGTCAAGGGAGAGGTTGAGGGATATACATAGGGGAGGTGAGGGACGGCAGCTCCGCGGTCACAGCACCCAGGGCAGGTGGCCAGGAGAGGTGCTCTTTGGGGACTGCTTGAAAAAGTTTGGTCCCTGAACAAAACAGTTTGCCAGGGGACAGCGAATCCACAGCCTGCTGTCTCTTCCTCTTATCCCCATCACCCCGGTGTGGTACCCAGAAGCTGACTTCTGGTTCTGCGTAAAGAGCCGGGGGGAGGTATGATGTGCTTCAAGATTCTGAGGGTAAGCCTGGTAGTTCTGGCTGGGTGGGCGCTCAGTACTGTCAGCTCGGAGCTGGGCTGGACGCGCAAGAGATCCTTGGCCCAAAGAGAACACCTGAACCAGGTGTTGCTGGAAGAAGAGCACTGTTGGCTGGGGGCCAAGGTTCGAAGACCCAGAGCTGCTCCTCAGCATCACCTCTTTGGGGTCTATCCCAGCCAGCCTGGGGACTACCTGAGGCCCTACCCTGCAGGAGATCAGGGAAGGCACCATGCAGGACGCAGTAAGCCGGATGCCAAGGGAATGGCTGTGAGCTCTGTCCCCCCAGACCCAACTGCAAGTGCAAGAGTGAAGAGTGAGGCTGAGCGGCCAGCCGCTCCTTGGGGAGGGGACAGTCCTATTGGGCAGTTGGAGCTACTGGGAGATGATGACACTTATCTTGGCGATGGAGGATCCAAGGAGCCTCTAGGTGAGGCTGGGACGCCAGAAGGCACAGCCTCAGCTGCCACCGTGATCACCACCTCCCCAGGCCCAAAGGAATCCGGACCAGAGACCCAAAGGAAGGGCCGGAGCAAGACCAGGCATCGGCGCCAGGTGGTGAAGGGACAGGCAGGAGGCCTGTGGGGAGACCCCAAGTTTGCACCCCAGCACTTCCAGCCTTGGCCTAAGCATCCCCTCACGCCTAGGGTCCAAACCAGCCCAGCAGAGGGTGGCATCTGGAATGGTGGAGGGGACCCCGCCTGGGAAGCAGAGACCGTGAGCCCCCAAGGAGGACTGCCTGTCTTGTACTTCTCTGGGAGGCGGGAGCCGCTGCTGCTGCGTCCAGAAGTGCTGGCTGACATTCCCCGGGAGGCGTTCACAGTGGAAGCCTGGGTGAAACCGGAGGGAGGACAGAACAGCCCAGCCATCATCGCAGGTAATCACCCACTCCTGGGCTTTCCGTAGTCTGTAGGGCAGGGTTGGTTTCTGGTTTTGGTGAGGTTAGACATTGGGGGCAAGGAGGGGAAAGGGGCAGAGCAGAAGAGCCAGGGAGGGCTGGCTGGGCAGATGGGGGAAGGGCCTCTATTCATCTGCGCAGCAGAATCCCAGACATCATCTGCATTAGTGACTGTCTAACCACAAGAGCATTTGTCCCTTGTATTGATCTCATGTGCCTCTATACATTGTGCTGGCACTCAGGAGACCTCCAGCTCACTCTCTCATCCCTCTTTAAAGGGGAAGATCTCTGGTTCTTTGTCAGTGGGGAAGAGGCGTCACACTCCATTTCTCATAGTCCAGTGTGAGAAACCCAGGCAACTTGGAAACTACATGAAAGTGTACAGACCTGGGCAGTGAGTCATGCCTGGGCTGGACTAGGTAGTGAGGAAGCAAGGCTGCCGGGTACATAGCCAGTGGGTCCTGGTTGATTTCCTTTTCTTCGAGTAGCCGTGGAATGTAGCAGAAAGTTACTACCTTGACCAGGTCCTGGAGTCCCCTTTGTTTTGTCCTAAAAATCATGTGTCCAGCCTGGGATTAGCAAGGTCTACTGGAAAAGGTGGGCACTCACGAGCCAGGACCCTGGTTTCTAACCTGGGCTGTTGTAAAAGGGACCAGAAATGCCCCTTGTATAATTCTATGGTCTTAATCATAAACAATGTTTGGGAACACTCTCCACATTCATTTTACAGTATACCCAGATCTTGGCTTTCATAGAAAGTCACCCAGAAGGACAAAGAAAAGAGTGTGATTAGGAATAACTGTCTCCCTTGCCTTAATGGGGGTGGGGGGCAGTTGGGGGCGATTGGTTTCAAGCGCTGAGTGGGTAAGGGATTAGAAGTGATACTTGATCATTCCGTGTCTCTTTATCCCTTCAGAGCCCCCACCCCACGACAGAACGTCACATAAAGCTAGGTACATAGTAGAACCATTTTCATCTTATTAATCTGGATTGTGCACAACACCCTTTGATGCTTGCCAGTCCCATGACATGGATGGGGAAACCAAAGTCGTGAGAGGTGTGCCTGGGGCAGATGGGGAGCGGAACTCCAGAACCCCTGAAGGGCTTGACAGCTCCCCATATTAAAGACTTCTCAGGCTGCTGGGTGCCTGCAAATAAGTTTTAGAGCAGAGATAGAAATCTGGAAGGAGGGAGCCCCTTGCGATGGTGTGTTGCTGGAACATCCCTTCCGGACACGCTGTCTTCCCCCCTCTTTGGCTGTAATTTCTCTTTTGGAAGCTGGGATTCCCAGACACTGAGCACTCTAGACTCTTGTGGTTTTGCTTGATTTTATTTTGGGGTGGGAAAGGGGGTGAAGGGAGAGAATAGGGAAGGGGCTGGGCTGGATGATAGGTTGGGGCAGAGAAAGAGTAGAAGGAAATCCTTATCCTGAGGCCAAATGGAAGAAATAATGAGATGATTATCTGATCGGAGTTGGCAGCTTCACAGTTTTTCCCAGATGACATCTTCTTGCTGCTTAATCTCGCTTCCTAGTACCCATCTGCCAGGGAAACTGTGTGCTTGCTGTCTAGACCACGACTCCACTTACCCCTCCTCTGGCAGTAGCAGCACAGGGACCTGGGATCAGTTCCTTGGCTCTGAAGAATCACAGAAAGATCCAACAGGCATATAGGAGGGAGGCTGTAAGAAACCAGTGGTCTCAGTTGTTAAAATTCAGACCTGAGGGAACAGTTTCTGGACAGTGGGCACCTGACCCCTGTTCCCGAACCTTCTGCATCCTTCTGTTCTCATTCTCTGAAGAGAGGAGAACAGGGTCAGGATTTGGTTCCAGTTATAGGGCTTCCTAAGTGGCTCAGTGGGTAAAAGAATCTGCCTGCAATGCTGGAGACTCAGGAGACACGTGTTCAATCCTTGGGTTGGGAAGATCCCTTGGAGGAGGGCATGGCAACCCACTCCAGTATTCTTGCCTGGAGAATCCCATGAACCGAGAAACCTGGCAGGCTATAGTCCACAGGGTCATAAAGAATCAGACAAGACTGAAGCGACTGAGCACGCATGCACATAGCTTTCCTTAATGTACCACCCCTCCCCCGCCAGCCCATCCATCTTCCTCCCATGCCCACCTCCACTGCCGCCCCCCGCCCCCCACCTTGCCACAGTGCATACTCAACTCCTTCTCCAAGGTGCCCATCTGAGCCCTTGCCACCTCCCTAAGCATGTAAAATTAGGCAGGAAATCTTTCACAGACAGTCTAGCCTCTGAGGGTTCTTTCTGCTCAAATCAAAGCACTCCCGGAGCTGTGCTGGCACGTCCCCTGTTGGTCCACGATGGAGGGCAGAGAACACTCCGGTCTGTCCTCCCACCCTGTGTCTTTGTTCAGATTTGTGCACCTCAGAAAAGATTCAGAAAAGATTTAGGGTAAAAGTCTGGGAGAGATGGGGGCTGAGAATCCAGCCTTCGTTCTTCAGGATTCTAGCAACTGGGTTCCCAGGACATAGGCATCCTTGTCGACTCTCTGCATATGCTTTTCCTGGGGCCCCTGGGCTGAGAACCATGGAGGGCCAAGGGTAGTCACCCCCTGGAATAAAGGTCTCCGACTAGCTCATCCACTCATTCCTACCAGCAGATCAGCCCATCTTCCCTCTCTGACCCTAGCCCTGGTCCTTTTAGCCGGTACCTGCCTGTTCTTGCGGAGAAGGCAATGGCAAGCCACTCCAGTACTATTGCCTAGAAAATCCCATGGATGGAGGAGCCTGGTAGGCTGCAGTCCGTGGGGTCGCTAAGGGTCGGACACGACTGAGCGACTTCACTTTCACTTTTCACTTTCCACTTTCACACATTGGAGAAGGAAATGGCAACCCACTCCAGTGTTCTTGCCTGGAGAATCCCAGGGACGGGGGAGCCTGGTGGGCTTCTGTCTATGGGGTCACACAGAGTCGGACACGACTGAAGTGACTTAGCAGCAGCAGCAGCAGCCTGTTCTTGGGACGGTTGGCCTTCAGCTGTTGCAGAATGACCACAGCTGAACTGTGCTCCTCACAGGCAAATACAATTTAACCACGGGAGTTCTGCTGCCCCACTGAGGATAACCCAAGAAGCTACAACACTTGGCTCACACACTCTTTTCTAACAGCTCTCAAACCTCAGGTTCTGCCTACTTAACCTAGGCCCAGTTTTCTCCATTCTCCATCTACCAAACTCGGGGTATTTTCTCCTCGACAGCTATTGATTCAGTTGCGCTAGCCGTGGTAGAGGAACCATCCCCCACCCGTACCCCCCCAACACCCCCCCCAAAAGGAGGCCTCGGGGAATACTTCCTACACAGAACACTAGGTGGCAGTGTTGCTTCGTGCAGAGGAAGGCAGGCGGCGCCTTGGAAGCCAGCAGTGGGGAATGCAGTCTGGTTTCTTGGAGGACTGTCCCTTCCCGGGCCTCTGGGAGGTATTTGATCATCCCCTCCCAGAGCGTTGTTGGTAGGCATCTCTGAGGGTCGGCTGCATACAAGTCTCTTTGCAGGGCCCGTGTGAAAGGGCTCAAGTGGCACTCTTTGGGTTGCGACTACCCAGCACTTGCAGCAACTGTAAAGAAAACAAAATGGACTCGAGTTACCCCCCCACCCCCACCCCTAACTCCCACATGCTTCCAAAATAGGAAGTTTTTGGATTCTGGGTTGATTGCTGGAATACTTTCATTTAGGGCTGAGAGGACAATGTGGGCCTCACAGGCCGTAGGTGTTTAGCTTCTCTCTGGCCCCTGGAGGGGGAGCGATGATGCTGGCCCCCCCCCCGCAGCTTAGATCTTCTGAAGTTGCCAGTCTCCTGTAGCTCTGACACCCAGCAAGTGGGAAAAGACTGTGTGTGGCTGCTCAATGTCAGGGCCTCCATAAAGGTCACGGCTCAGGGGCCTGGCAATTCAGGGATTTGTGGCCACCAGGGAGTAGCCTGGGGTCAGGAGCCTATTTGGACGGGCTGTTGGAATTCAGCTGTGGACATAAGTCAAACGCCGTCCCATCCTGGCGTGAAATCTTTAAGCTCCAGCACCCAACCCTGAAACCATCCTGTTTCCCTCCTTCTCAACTTCTTTCCTCTCCTTCCACCCCAACACACACAGAAGAGGAACTTATAATAGGTTCCTCCTCACCCGTAATTGATTTCAAATGTTCCCTGAAGTTGCCCAGCTGACTAACCACCTGCAACTCCAAGTGGCCGGAACTGAGTCAGTCAGTCCATGGCAAGTTTGGAGCCGAAGCCCACGCTTCTTCATTCAACAAATATTTATTGAGTGCCTTGCCATGCAAAGCAGGGCAAGGCTCTGTGGGGGAATACAAAGATGTCTAAGAAACTGTCCCTGACTTGAAGATGAGTTTTCCTTCTCCGAGGATCCAGGTTTCAGAGGAGATCCCAGAGCAGAATTTGGGAGTCAGACCTGGAATCAGATTCCATCTGACGTTTATCAGCGCTGTGACCCGTGGCAATCCACTCAACTTTTCTGAGCTTTGATTTCCTCACATGGATAAATAAGAAAATGTCTCAAAGAGTTGTTACAGTGTTTAAAGAAGTCATGTATGTAAAGTGCCCAACACAGACTTGACTGTAAAATTCCTTTGTGAAGTGGTATTAACAGTAGGAGGTGATCATTGCTAAGAGCAGTGTATTAGCCTACTCATCTTTGAGCTAACCTGCCAACCGGTAATCTTTTCTTAGGTAGGATATTAATTTCTTAAGAATTTAGCTTGCTCATCTGTCCAGTAGGAATGGTGGTAAATAGGGTTTTGTTTTGTTTTTTTTTTGCAAGATGGTCTCAAGATGATTGAGAACACTGTTGAATCAGTGGCTTGAAAAGAGCATTTTTTTTTGATCATTTTTTTAAGCCTGGGCTATACTATTTAATACATTGGACAATGGTCCAAGGCTTTTTTGGGGTCATGCACCCTTTTGGGAATATGATGGAAGCTCTGCTTACTTTTTAGCAATATGCGCATGTCACATACTTCATGTAAGTTTCAAGGTCTCTGGATTTCCTGGTAGGAAGGTCAGCATTTGCTGACCTTGTTTAAGGCATATGGATAGCTTTTTTGTTTTGAATGACCCCAGAGAAATGAGATTTCACAGGACACTGTAACATCCCCTTCTCTCAGTAAGGGAGTAGCAGCCCCAGGGTGAGAAGTTTTGTTGATGTGGGATGTGGAGCTTCACAGAAGGCAGATTGACACACGGAAGTATCCACAGAGATGTAAAGAGAATTTAAAAGGAAGGCCATGTGTGCTGCCTCCCCCAGTATCCAGCAGGACTCAGTAACATGTGAAGTGCCACATCCATACCTTTCCCAGGGCTCCTGTGAAGATAAGGTTTCCATGACCCTCCTCCTCAGCTGCCTCTTTCTATACTGCAGTGGTGGTCAAGGTCAGAGTGTTTGCCCTCGTGGGACTCTGAGGAATTGCCCGTTTTATTCTCACTTAGTTCTGCTCCTTGATCTTGCCCCAGACATGCGGTGAAGTCATAGTAACTCTGCGTGAAGGAACTGTGGCTGTGAGGTCATTGGTCTCTGGAGGTGGGTATGCCCACTGTGATGGGAATGAGATCCGTGAGTCTGCTTGTGTGGGCAAGCCATGTGCCCTGATGGTTGTAAGTTAGCATCTGTGTACAGAAGAGTCTGTCCCATGGAGGTGTGGTCCTCCAGAAGAGAGGCATTGTCTGGTTTTAGAAGGAAAACAGATGGTCAGTCTGCCCCTTCCTTTCACAGCTCGCTGACCCTTGTCCATGGAATTGTCCGGTTTCCCTGTGTGGAAATGCTCTCCACTTCTCAGCTTCCACAGTCCTTGACCTGTGACTTCCTGGGGTACACATTGCTCCTGCTGCCGTAGTTCTATACAGGTCTTGTTTTTATTTCCTGAAAGTTCCCCAGGAGCCAAACGAGTGTCTGATCCACTTTCGTCATCCCTAAGCACCTCGCACAGTGTTAGACTGTCACCTGTGTTTGTGGAATGGATAAAGTGGAAAATTAGGTTGCTGATGCCCACTCCGAATCAGAAAAGAGTGAGAGAAACTTTCTGTAACTCGAGGCTCTTTGTGGGGAACCAGGGCAATGACTTTCAGATTCTGCTTTTGTTGCCTGCAGAGGTGTCTCAGTGGTTTTTGAGGGGAACTGTTGGACACGGGCCTTCCTGCCCACCATCAAGAGGGGCAACCCCTCTCTTATCTGTCTCATATGAAAAAAGAGTTTGTGCTGTGCTTAGCCACTCAGTCGTGTCTGACTCTGCGACCCTGCGTGGACCATAGCCTGCCAGGCTCCTCTGTCCATGGGGATTCTCCAGGCAAGAACACTGGAGTGGGTTGCCATGCCCTCCTCCAGGGGATCTTCCCAATCCAGGGATCGAAGCTAGGTCTCTCTCATTGCAGGCAGATTCTTTACCGTCTGAGCCACCAGGGAAGCCTGCCCCCCGCCCCCACCTCCCAAAGCGTTTAGTTGCTTCTAAAAAGTTTAAACTCTAGAGCAGAGGTTGGTGTACTCTGGCCCATGAGTCACATCTTGTCCAAGGCAAAAGTCTGTTTTTATAAAGAAAGTTTTATTAGAACCCAGCCACACCCAATTGGTTATGTGTTCTCTGTGGCTGCTCCTACTTTGAATGGCAGAGTTGAGTAGTTGCAACAGAGAAGGTATGGCCCACAGAGCCTAAAATATATACTGTGTGGCCCTTTGTAGAAAGTTTGCTAACTCCTGCCCTCGAGTATTGCTTCTCAAACTTAAATGTGCATAGAGATCCCCTGCAATTCTTCTCAAAATGATGTCACTGCTATGGGAATACACCTTGCAGCAGGTGCAACGAGAATGCCACGTACAGGACATTTCCTTTCTGAAGGACCAGAGGTGCTGCGCTCTGAATTCGTCACTGCGTGTGCTCTAAGGCCGCATGCCTTGGTGCAGCAGGGATAGAGGAAAACTGGTTTCTGAGAGATTCAGGACTCCTCTGACAGCTGACTCTGTATTGAGGATTCATGAGGGCCTTGCAGATCATGCTTTAGACTATACAGCAGTTTACAATGCTACCACCCAATCTTTCTCCTCTCTTTCCTTCCCTCGAGGTCAGACCTGCATCATGGACTGATGGCTCTCCTGGCCTTTTCGGGCTCCCTCCCTGTTTTCTCTACTCGTCATCTCTCCTAATAAAGTCCATGTATATTGAACTCCATCTTGACATCTGCTTCTTTAACTAATGCAATTAACTCACACAAGGTCTGGGGAAACATGAGATTCTGCATTTCTAACAGGCTCCTGGGTGCTGCTGCTATTAGTGTGTGGACCACGACTTAAGACTTAAGTGGACACATGAGTCTCAAGACGTGTTAGCAAAAAAGTGCCTTTTTCTTTAAGAATTTAGTAAATAATTTAAACTTTGCAGGTTGCACAGTCCCCATTGAAACTATTCTGTTCCTAGAATGTGCAAGCAGCTATAAACAATATGTAAATGAATGACCAGAGCTGTGTTTCAATAAAACTTTATTTACAAAGACAAGTGGCAGATTTGATTTTGGCTGTGGGCCATAGTTGGCCAGCCCCTGGTATCCAGGACTCTTCCTGCATGCTATGAGTCCTCCATAATCCTCTTTTGCTTTGCTTCCTAGTTCTATACTATCCAGGGTAATACCTACAGAGAGACTGACAGTATCAGTAGTAGGGAAACTTCTTTTATTCAAGTAAACACAAAACTTCCCAGAAATTTCCTGCAAAAAAATCCTGATGGTTTCTTGGTATAAACATTCCAAATGGAGTTTATATTTATTTACAGCTGACCCTTGAACAACGTGAGTTTGAGCTGTTGAATCTGAGGATGTGGACCCAGATATGGAGGAGATGGGAATACAGAGGGCTGACTATAAGTTGCACATGGATTTTTGAATGCATGGAGTGTTGGTGACCCTAACCCTTGCATTGTGCAAGGTCAACTATATTTTCTTTTTTTTTCTTTTAATGGAGTTTTGAGATAAAACTTTTATACCATAAATTTCACCTGTTCAAACTCTACAATTTATGTTTTTTAGAATATTTACAGAGTTGTGCAACTGTCACTACGATTTAATTTTAGAACATTTTCATTCTACCCAAAAGAAACACCTTACTCATTAGTAGTCACTCCCCATTTCCTTCCTCTTCCTCCCAAATACATAAATGGAGACAACCACTATTTTCTGTCTCTGTAGATTTGGCTACTCTGGTCATTCCATGTAATACAGTAAGTCCCCTACATATGAACCTTTAACTTGAGAACTTTCAAAGATGCGAACTTGTGTTTGTATGTCTAATCACGTAAGTTAGTTCACATGCCTGGCATATTTTTCAAGGTATTGTACTGTGAGATTAAATATGTTCTATTTTTTGTGTGTTTGTTTTTTATGTATTATTTGTTTGAAAAGTATTACAAATCTATACAGTACAGTACTATACAGCTGATTGTATTAGGTACATAGGTTAACTTGTTAGACTTATATGAACAAATTGAATTTGTGAACTCTCAGAAGGGAACTCGTTCTTATGTAGCGGGCTTAACTCTGTGTGGTCTTTTGAATCTGGTTTCTTTCACTTGAGGTTTGCTTTGTTTCAGTATGTATCAGAGCTTCATTCCTTTTTATTGCTGAATACTATTCCTTATATATGTCCTATTTTGTTTATTCATTCTGCAGTTGATGGACATTTTAGCGGCTTCCACTTTTGGGCTATTACAAATAGCACTGCTATGAACATTGCACAAGCAGACTTATATTTTTATTTCTGCTGGGTAGGCACCTAAGAGTGGAATTGTATATGGTAACTCTGTGTTAAACATTTTGAAGCACTGACAGACTGTTTTCCAAAGTGGCTATACCATTTTGCACTCCTAAGCAATGCATGAGAGTTTGGTTTTTTATTTTTGACCCACTGAAATGAAAAGGGCTTCTGTGGGCTCATTGAAGGCTAGGACTTGGCCACTGCTTACATCTGGGAGCACTTGGGTAGTCTTTGAGGAATGTGCTGATGTTTTCTACAATGGATAAACACACGGACCTCTGCACTGAGACCTCTGCAATCACAAGAAGGTCTTACTGGTTGAGAAGGAAGTTATCATCAAGCTCCTTCTTTCAGCCACTTAAGGGCATCCTAAGATGGCCCTTTCTTCCCTGAACCTAAGTCTGCATTGCGGGAGTTTTCCATTAGCCTGAACTGCATTCCTTTCTATGGCTTTCCACCCGCATAAGCCCAGAATGACATGCTCCTGGGGAACACTCAGGCCCTCGAAAGTCACAGCGCCTCAGATTCTGATGCAGCGGCACCTTCAGGAAGCAAAGAACAGCAACAGAGGCGAGGAGGGAAAAGAAAGGCCATAGAGCTCTGCTAACACGACCTGAACTTTTCCCTGGATTCCAGGCTGGATGCTGAGGCATCGCCATCTCCCTGTGGCCACTCTGTTCAGGGCCTGCGTCTGACTCCCAAGGGATTGGGATGCTGAAGTCATCCAGGTGTCGGGGGCACAGGTCAGGAAAGGAGACTCCCTTCCGTGTGGTAGCGCAGAGGGGCTTCCTCTGAGCATGCCTGTGTGGTCGTCCGCATCACATTGCAGCTGTGCTGCCTGGCACTGCCCCCTGCCCTTCCTGTCTTCACCCCCTTCTTCAGTACTGCCTCCCTTCGTGGCATCCACAATCTCAGGGTGACAGTGTAGTCAGAAGGAGCCTTGGTCAATCCTCGTGCCACCATCTGCTTCTCTCTTCTCATCGTCTGTTGAGTGTATATTCTCTCCATCCTCAGAGATGAGATGGAAATCCACAGGCACTAGCAGTGTAGTTCTTGGGTGGAGCACAGGTTGTCAGGTGGAAATATTCGGGAGTGACAGGGGTGCAGCTGGAAAGTAGGCATCACCTTTGGCAGCCCAAGTAAACTCGCCAGTTTGCCCTTCACTGGCAGCGCTTTGCCCTTCCTCACCTCCTGCTCCCTCCTCCGTGCTCTGCTTTATTGTTCCCCTGGGGCTGCCCATCTGAGTCATTTGGGATGTGTGTGCCAGGTGGCTTGGCTTCTTCTTGTTCCCTCCTAGCCCATGCCTTGAGAAGGCAAAATAAATAGGAGTGGAAGGCGGCACGTTAGTTTGGATTCTGAGCCTGTATACCCTGACTGTCCCTTAGCTTCGGTTCCTGCTGCCATAAACAAGTGCATCAATTCCATGATTCTGTGTTCTGAGGGTTAGTTACTCTGGGTGCTCATCAGATTCCTTCCTGCTCACATCATACACCCCATGACCCTGGCACCTTCTAGAAAACACATCTCTATGTTAAGTTTGTGTCCCAAAAATAACATCCCCTCCTTCTCATGTTCATTACCTGCCTTAAAATAATCCCATGCTTTGAATTTTTTTAAAAAAGAGAGCATCCAGGAAATAAAGCCCAGTGGGCAAACAAAAACATCCCAATTCTCTTTATGAGTCAGAAGTGAGTCGTGGAGAAAAGTGGTCCTGCCCAAATATACAATACAGTCATTGGAACCCAACGTTTCAGAGCATTTTGAAGTTGAAGCATTGCCATGGCAATGCTTGGGATATCAAGACCAGTAATCGTGGCTCATTTCTGGATTAGAAGTCCAGTGGCTGACCAGAGGGGAAGTTACAGAGCTTAAAAGTTAATCAATCAGTTAGTGAGTCATCATTCAAGCAGTGACTCAGCATTTGCTGACTTTCATACAACTTGTTGCAGTGCATTTTGGACAGGTTAGAAAAGAAATATACTTAATTTTGGTTCTATTTATTATTTTATCCATTCATCCAACATTTATTGAGTTCCTCTTAGGTAAAGTATTAGGCATTTAGTCATGTGTTGGGGGATTCAAGAGAGCAAAGCAGAGGCCATACCTGGAAGGTTTTCTCTGTCTGGTGGGAGCTGACCTGCAATTAGACCATTGCAGCTCGGCCTCTGGGAGATCCCAGTCCTATCTCGATGAGACCGAGAATTGTAGAAAAGGAGAGCCAGTAACTGGCGAGACTGAAGGAGGCCTGAAGGCAGCAGAATTGGGGAAAAGAGAAAAGGATGGATTTACCAAAGTGTCAGATGGTACAGAGTCACCCAATATGACATTAGGCCTGAACTAGGCTCATTGGATGCAGCTGTTAGAAAATCATCAGGGACTTTAGAGAGAGCAGTTTCACTCTGGAGTTGGGGGTTCGGAGGGGACTCCATGTTACAGCAGGTGGAGTTGTGAGTGAGATGTGAGACTGTGAAGACCCAGAACAGGGTCCAGCACAGTCTGCTCAGAAACTGGCCATGAGGGGAAGGGACAGAAGTCAGAAGCAGAAACCGGGGGGTAGAGGGAATTTTTTAAGGTAAGAGAGAGCCAACGTCCTGTAATAAAGCACTAGTCATATAAAACAGAAGACAGCATAACATACAGGGAGGTGATACAAGAGGGATACCAGAAATGGAGAGCGTGCCCATGCAAGCTCCATTGTTTCAAGAAATTATGGAAAAGATTTTTATTGGACAAATACTTATGTAGTATTTACTCAACAGCACATGTAACTGTGGTCACTTTGAAAATGTTAACTCATGAACTCCTCAGAACAACTCAAGGAAGTGGATGGAGAAGCTGCAGCTCAGAGAGGAATAGGATGTTGCCCAATGACACAGAGATGCTCATGCAGCATTGAGATTTGAACCTGAGCGCTCTGCCCCTAGGATGAAAGTGGAGGTGAAAGGCTTAGTTGCTCAGTCATGTCCAACTCTTTGCAACCTCTTGGACTGTAGATCACCAGGTTCCTCTGCCCATGAGATTCTCCAGGCAAAAATAGTGGAGTGGGTTGCCATGCCCTTCTCCAAGGGATCTTCCTGCCCCAGGGATCAGACCCAGGTCTCCCAAATTGCAGGCTGATTCTTTACCGTCTGAGCTACCAGGGAAGCCCAAGAAACTACTCCCCAAACCCACGCTCACCAAACCTACTTCAAGTCACTCCCTGGGACTTTAGTTAATATGACAGCTTTCCTAGAAAACCTTCTTTGGCCTCACTGATATAGATTTGTTCTCCAATGAATTCTACTGATATCCTGTTGTTGTTATTGTAGTTTAGTTGCTAAGTCGTGTCTGACTCTTTTGCGACCCCATGGACCCTGTCAGGTTCCTCTGTCTGTAGGATTCTTCAGGCCAGCATCCTGGAGTGGGTTGTCATCTCCTTCTCCAGGCGATCTTCCTGATCCAGGGATTGAACACATGTCTCCTCTGTTGCAGGTGGATTCTTTACTATTAAGTCACCTGGGAAGCCCCTGATATCCTGTACTAAGCCTTATCAAAACACTGAGGTCAACTTACTGTAATTTCCATCTTATGTTTTAATCATTAAACTGATACTCTTTGAGTTCCTACTATATGCCAGGCACTGTGCTGCGGACAGACATGGCCCTACTGCCATATTTCTTTTTTAGGCTAGCTCTGCCCCTGGGCTACTGGAGGTCAGGGCTGTGCTTTGTTCATTGCACCTAGTGCAGCGATAGCAAATGAAACTCATCCAATAAACATTTGATACGAGGATGAAAGAATGAGTGAACAAACAGAGGGCAGAATTAGTCTTACAAACTGAATTTTTATACTTGGAAGTAGGCACAGGTAACCTTTACATCCTATTGATTTGGAAAGTGACTAATGTGTCTGAAATTCACTCAAAAATAACTAGAGGGGATGGTTACCCTTATCTTCCACCTCAAATTCCTTTTCCTCAGCCCCCTTCAATACATCTTTATTTGATAAATATTGACTGGAAACTAGTCTCTTAGAAGAATTGGATATAGTTAAAACTTGATTTAACTATGATCATTTTTGAGCTTTCAGATATTATCTGTTCTATTTATTTGCTTCTTCTGGTTTGTGTGCATTATCTCTTTTATGCTCACATAATTCCTTGTGGAAGAGGGAGAAGGCAGTGTTTGTAGGAAAAAATCTTGCCAATCCAGAAGAAAAGGTCCACAGTGGTCCAGAAACTTTCCTTAGTTTCCAAGTCTTTCCTGTCTTTGCTTCTGTGGTCTTATCAAAACCTGGAGTTATTACAAAGTTTGGGGTCGAGGAGGGAAGGTGAAATTCTTTTAACATAAGATGCTTACAGGTCTGAACACAACTGATCTTGTCTGATAAAACACTTAGAGGAAGTACATAGCTCAAGTAGCTTTTAATCCATTAACTCACCTACTAATTTATTTATTCAACAGAATTCTACTGAGCACAGATTGTATGACAGGACTATCTGCTCTTAAGGAGTTTATAATACAGTTGAAGCCATAAGCCCTATTAAAATGATAATATTAACTATGAGCAACTTCCCTGGTGGTCCAGGAGCTAAGGCACCTTGCTGTCAATTCAGGGAGCCTGGGTTTGATCCCTGGTAAGGAAATGGCAACCCACTCCAGTGTTCTTGCCTGGAGAATCCCAGGGACGGGGGACCCTGGTGGGCTTCTGTCTATGGGGTCACACAGAGTCGGACACGACTGAAGTGATGCAGCAGCAGCAAGGGATCTAGATCCTACATGCCACAACTGCAGGCACAATAAAGATCAAAGATCCTGCATGACCCAGCTAAGACCTAGCACAGTGCAAGTAAATAAATAAATAATAAAATAGTATTTAACAAAGCAATGGATAATAATATTGAGTGCTTATTGTGTGTTAAGCACTGTTTTCATTATTTTATATGTGTGAATTAATTTAATCCTCCCTCAAACCCTGTAAATTAGGTATCACTATCATCTCCATTTCATGGATGAGGAAAATGGGAGAGGATTGCTCAAGGCTGTAGAGTTATTAAGTTTGGTTGGTCTGGTGGGTCTCACTCCACAGTCTGTTCTATTAACTTCAGTTGAGTTCAGTTACTCGGTCACATCCAACTCTTTGAGAACCTATGGACTGCAGCGTGCCAGGCCTCCCTGTCCATCACCAACTCCCGGAGCTTGCTCAAACTCATTCCATCGAGTCAGTGATGCCATCCAACCATCTCATCCTCTGTCATCCCCTTCTCCTCCTGCCTTCAATCTTTCCCAGTGTCAGGATCTTATCCAGTGAGTCAGCCTTTGCAACAGGTAGCCAAAGTTTGGAGTTTCAGCTTCAGCATCAGTCCTTCCAATGAATATTCAGGACTGATTTCCTTTAGGATGGACTGGTTGGATCTCCTTGCAGTCCAAGGGACTCTCAAGTCTTCTCCAACACCACAGTTCAAAAGCATCAATTCTTCGGTGCTCAGCTTTCTTTATCGTCCAACTCTCACATCCATACACAACTACTGGACAAACTATAGGTTTGACTAGATGGACCTTTGGCAGTAAAGTAATGTCTCTGCTTTTTAATATGCTGTCTAGGTTGGTCATAGCTTTTCTTCCAAAGAGCAAGCGTCTTTTAATTTCATGGCTGCAGTCACCATCTGCAGTGATTTTGGAACCCAAGAATATAAAATCTGTCACTGTTTCCACTTTTTCCCCATCTATTTGCCATGAAACAATGGGACCGGATGTCATGATTTTCATTTTCTTGAATGTTGAGTTTTAAGTCAGCTTTTTCACTCTCCTCTTTCATCAAGAGGCTCTTCAGTCCCTCTTCATTTTCTGCCATAAGGACAGTGTCCTCTGCATATCTGAGATTATTTATATTTCTCCCAGCAATCTTGATTTCAGCTTGTGCTTCATCCAGCCCAGCATTTTGTATGATGTACTCTGCATATAAGTTAAATAAGCAGGGTGGCAATATACAGCCTTGACGTTCAGTTCAGTCACTCAGTTTTGTCCGACTCTTTGCGAACCCATGGACTGCAGCACGCCAGGCCTCCCTGTCCATCGCCAACTCCTGGAGTTTACCCAAACTCATGTCCATTGAGATGGTGATGCCATCCAACCATCTCATCCTCTGTCATCCCCTTCTTCCCCTAACTTTACTGTTTCCCAGCATAAGGGTGTTTTCAAATGAGTCAGTTCTTCACATCAGGTGGCCCAATTTTGTAACAGTCCATTGTTCCATGTCTGATTCTAACTGCTGCTTCTTGACCTGAATACAGGTTTCTCAGGAGGCAGGTAAGGTGATCTGGTATTCCCATCTCTTGAAGAATTTTCCACAGTTTGTTGTGATTTACACAGTCAAAGACTTAAGCGTAGTTAATGAAGCAGAAGTAGTTGATTTTCTGGAGCTCTCTAGCTTTTTCTATGATCCAATGATATTGGCAATTCGAGCTCTGGTTCCTCTGCCTTTTCTAAATCCAACTTGAACATTTGGAATTTCATGGTTCACGTACTATTGAAGGCTAGCTTGGAGAATTTTGAGCATTACTTTGCTAGCATGTGAGATGAGTGCAATTGTGTGGTAGTTTGAACATTCTTTGGCATTGCCTTTCTTTGGGATTGGAATGAAAACTGACCTTTTTCAGTCAGTTTAAGCACCTTTTTCAGTCACCTTTCAGCAGTGGCCACTGCTGAGTTTTTCAAATTTGCTGGCATATTGTGTGCAGCACTTTGACAGCATCATCTTTTAAGATTTTAAATAGCTCAGGTGGAATTCCATCACCTCCACTAACTTTGTTTGTAGTGATGCTTCCTAAGGCCCACTTGACTTCCCACTCCAGGATGTCTGGCTCTAGGTGAGTGATTACACCATTGTGTTATCTGGGTCATGAAGATCTTTTTTGTATAGTTCTTTTGTGTATTCTTGCCACTTCTTCTTAGTATCTTCTGCTTCTGTTAGGTCCCTACCATTTCTGTCCTTTATTGTGCCCATCTTTACATGAAATGTTCCCTGGGGTCTCTAATTTTCTTGAAGATATCTCTAGTCTTTCCCATTCTATTGTTTTCCTCTATTTCTTTGCGTTGATCACTTAGCATGTCTTTCTTATCTCTCCTTGCTATTCTTTGGAACTCTGCATTCAGATGCTTATATCTTTCCTTTTCTCCTTTGCCTTTTGTGACTCTTCTTTCCTCAGCTATTTTTAAGGCCTCCTCAGACAACCATTTTGCCTTTTTGCATTTCTTTTTCTTGGGGATGATTTTGATCACTACCTCCTGTACAATGTCATGAACCTCCATCCATAGTTCTTCAGGCACTCTATCAAATCTAATCCCTTGAACCTATTTTTCACCTTCACTGTATAATTGTAAGGGATTTGATTTAGGTCATACCTGAATGGTCTAGCAGTTTTCCCTACTTTATTTAATCTAAATCTGAATTTGGCAATAAGGAGTTGATGATCTGAGCCAGAGTCAACTCCCAGTCTTGTTTTTCCTGACTGTATAGAGCTTCTCCATCTTCAAATGCAAAGACTGTAATCTATCTGGTTTCAGTATTGACCATCTGGTGATGTCCATGTGTAGAGCCATCTCTTGTGTTTTTGGAATAGAGTGTTTGCTATGACTAGTATGTTCTCATGGCAAAACTCTTGTTAGTTTTGCCCTGCTTTATTTTGTACTCCAACGCCAAACCTGCCCGTTACAACAGGTATCTCTTGACTTCCAACTTTTGCATTCCAGTCCCCTATGATGAAAAAGACATCTTTTTCTGGAGTTAGTTCTAGAAGGTCTTGTAGGTCATCATAGAACTGTTCAACTTCAGCTTCTTTGCCATTAGTGGTGGGGGCATAGATTTGGATTACTGTGATATTGAATGATTTGCCTTGGAAACGAACAAAGATCATTCTGTTGTTTTTGAGACTGCACCTAAATACTGCATTTCAGACTCTTCTGTTGATTATGAGGGCTACTCCATTTCTTCTAAGGGATTCTTGCCCACAGTAGTAGATATAATGGTCATCTGAGTTAAGTTCACCCTTTCCAGTCCATTTTAGTTCACTGATTCCTAAAATGTCGAGGTTCACTGTTGCCATCTCCTGTTTGACCACTTCCAATTTGCCTTGATTCATGGACCTAACATTCCAGGTTCCTGTGCAATACTGCTCTTTACAGCACCGGACTTTACTTCCATCACCAGTCACATTCACAGCTGGGCTTTGGTTTTGCTTTGGCTCAGTCTCTTCATTCTTTCTGTAGCTATTTCTCCACTCTTCTCCAGTAGCATACTGGGCACCTAACAACCCGAGGATTCATCTCTCAGTGTCATATCTTTTTGCCTTTAGATTAACCCACTACCTTTACGATATATTTACCTTCCCAGTTTGACTTATTCTTCCGTATATGTTCTTATTATTAATTAGCATCATTTCTTTTCAGCTTGAAGAAGTCCTTTTAACGTTTCTTGTAAGCCTTGTTTAGTGGTGATGAACTCTTTTATCATTTGCTTTTCTGAAAAGCAATTTATTCTTTCCTTCTTAGTATTAATTTTGCTGATAATATTAACTTTGGATGTTCTTCATACACACACTAAGATCTGAGCAGCTCTGGTCTAGAGCTGGCCTTGCAGAAGGCCTTTGTGCACTTTTAGCCTGGTTCAGCAAGTAGAAAATAATACCTCTTTTAAAGGCAGAAAGTAGCAGTGCTTTTCATTTAATTCCCCATGTTCACTCTCACCCTCATCCACAACGATAATAATAACTTTGAGATTAGCTAACGTTTAGTGATGCTTTGATTGAAGGCGGGAGGAGAAGGGGACAACAGAGGATGAGATGGCTGGATGGCATCACCAACTCAATGGACATGAGTTTGGGTAAACTCCAGCAGTTGGTGATGGACAGGGAGGCCTGGCGTGCTGCAGTCCATGGGGTTGCAAAGAGTTGGACATGACTGAGCGACTAAACTGAACTGAGTGATGCTTTGTGTCAGGCAACTTGTTAACTACTTTCCATGGATGCTATGTGTAGGTCACCTCTTCTGAGGTTGTGCATGCCTTTGAATTTTTGTCCTCATCTCATCATTCTGTGCTTCTCTGCTCTCTTTTCCCTGCCAATCTGCCTCATTCACTCTCACGCTATGCATGAATGGCCTACAGAAAGCCTGGGACATTCTCATTCTGGTTGCTATCATCGTAAGGCATGCCTAAAATGAAAAGTGAACTGTAAAGAGGTTTAAATTTTTTTCTGGGAAGATGCTAGTGAAATATTCTCAGGAGAGTTTTTTTTCCCCCCACTCTGTAAAAGCTTGAACTCATAGTTAAAAAGTGAGCCTAATCCTGTCTTGAAGGAAAGTCGTCTAAAACAGCTGAAAAACACCTCCCTGGGCTTTTTTGCACTTTCTCCTGCTGACACAATCCTGCTGTCTGCCAGGTTGCACGGCTTTTTGATGGATGGCCTATCCCCTCCTCCCCTTTGTTCCTTTTTGTTCCCCACAAGCTCCCCCTGGGTGGGTAGGGTATTGGGTAAGTAGTTCTGCAGAAGGCAGCAGATAGATGTGCAGATAGGCCATAGGCATAACTTCCTGAGAAAGAAGCTTGCCTTGTATCAGGTTGATTTATAATCATGACCTAACCTGACCCTATTTTTTGCTCATTTTCCTCCTGAAAACAAACTTGCACCACACAGCATGTTTTTCCAGTTACCAGAACTGATGACACTGTGCGTGACTTCTTTCTTCTATTGAACCTCACCTTCCTGGAAGCCATTGGGCTTTCCAAGAGAAGCATAACTCACTCCTGACTTTAACCCTCCCAGAAATACAGAGGAGAACTCGGCTGTGGTAGTTACTGGAACTGAGATTCTACAGCCATTTTTGTGCCAAGGACAGCATTTTTACCTGGACGTTTTCTTCTTCCACCTTGACCTGTAGTTAAATGATCTCTTCTATGAGACTGTCATAGGTAAATGACAGAGTAGGGCTTTGCCTGAGAAAATCTTCCCATAACTTTTGCCACATGTGCTGTAATCCAATTTTGTAGGACTTGGAAGATAGCAGCTTATTGTGTAATGGCTAGGGAAAGCATATGTAACATCAGGAGAAATTCTGAGTGCCTATAGCTGCACAGTGGAAGGAACAGTTAGTTCCCTTTGCATCATTCCTCTAGGTCAGATGCAATTGCAGGGTGAGTGGGCAGCCCTACCCCCTACCCAACCATTGCCCTGTCCCTAAGAATGGTGGGATATCTTCCTTCTCCGAGTCAAGATTCTAATGACTTAGTTTGACTTTCAGAGAAGATAGAAGGTAGGAAGTAAAACTTGTTCCTCCCTTGACCCTTTGCAAATTCACAGGTGTCTAAGACAGGATCTTCTTCTCAAGCAACGTTCAAATTTCTTGGTTGAATAAAGAAAATGTAGTAGCTGCAGTACTATGAGGGTCAGCAAGCTGCAACAGAAAACTGCTTCGATTAAAGTATGGCCAAGCAAGGATTCATGTAAAGTGAGGTTTAGGTTAATTTTGAAGGGCACATCCGTAGATGGGACCCACTTCAGACAAAGGGAGCTCTCTAGCATTATTTAGGGAATTGAGACTGTAGTTGATGTTGGATTTAGGAAAGTGGCATGTTGACTTGAGAGCAGGATTTTAATTGGGGAGTGTACAAGAATGAAGTCTAAATGCATCTTTCTCAGCATTGTGCCTACATAGCCTCTAAGACAGGGACAATTTTTTGGCTTTGCCTTTATTTCAACACTCTGAAACTGAAGTTCACATAATGTTCTTGAAACACAGACACTTCTCTGCTTTGAGGAAGAAAAGGGTATGAACTGCTCCTTTCCCCCTTTTGTTATTTTCATAAAATCAGAATGCCAAGGACAGGTTGATTCCTGACAGTTCTCAGAGATTTGTTTTGCTCTCACTTTATATTGACTATTCTAAGTGCTGGGTGGATACATTCCTCCTCATTATGATGCCAAGAGCACTGTTGGAGCGTAGCTTCCTCTATCTGGTCTTGTGTTAAGGGGAGTCTGTTCTGGCAAAACCACCTGACAGAAGCTTCTAGTTAGGGGAGCAGGGCGAGATTTCTGATGGAAAAGTAGGTGAGCAGTCAGAACAGTGTGATTGCATTGTTTGAGAGCAGCTCTTACCTGGACCATCTCATTTCCCATCTTTGTTGCTCTCTCTTCCTCCACCAGCTACAAACCTGGTGGGGAAACCAAGAAAAAGGAAGAAATGCAGATGGAAGCCACAGGTTTGAAGGAGAGTTTTCAGTTGAGTACTCACATTAGCTCCCTTCCCACTTTCTCCAGCCTTTAGTCACTGTCCTGGCTTTGGGATACGAAGCTCCCCCTTTCTCTCAGCGTCCTCTAGAATTCATTACTGAGTGTCATGTATCACAGAAAACCCTGAAGGGTCACCCAGATGTTTTATCAAATGTCAGCAAGGCAGCCTATCAGTTTAGATATTGGCCAACCTGGAGATATTAACTGCTATGCTAACCAGGCTGTTCTCACCTCCAAACTATTTCCAGGTGTAAATGTCGGCCTATAATTTTTTTTTGTTTAGTTTTTGTTTTTTGAGGATCAGATCCCAGACAGTTTTAAAGAAATGGTCTGAAAATTTGTTAATGTTATACTCACCAATTTTTTTGCTCTCCCTGCTCCAAAAGAGCAACTAACCACTTATTTTTTTTTTTGCAGTATTTGGAATGTTTTAGTGCAGCGGAAAGAGCATGGGCTTTTGGGTCAAAGAGATCTGGTTTTGATCCCTGTCACTGGTTCTTCCTAAATGTAAGACTGCAGAAAACTTTCTTAACTTCTATGATCTTCAGTTTTTTGGTTTTTAAGTGAAGATAATAAAATTTAGTTCATACATTTGTGGTAGATTTTAAAAGGGCTGGCGCATGTCCAGTGTCTGGAGTATAGTAGATACTTAATAAAAGATAGTGTGTCTTTTTATTTCTTCTTGGCATGAGCGGATCTTCTGAGTGCAGAGAAAGAAGCCCAGGATGGAAAGAAGCAGGCTTACTCCTCTACCAGAGTTACATTTAAAAATTTCCACATTAAATAGTTGTCTGTATCTCTCTGGCTTTGATGTTCACTACTATTAGAATTTTTATCACCAGGGAAAATAATTGATTCTATTAACTCTAAATTCTGGAAATTAATAATAGTAGAGAACTAAATGTAAATGATTTTTCCTGAAGACCCACATGAGTGTATATGCATCTCTGTTAAAGTAACCATAGTCTCTAAATACAAATTTTGGAGTTGAGAGCAGGAATAAAATGAAAAAGGTATGCTCTCTCAATTTACTTCCCTTTCAAAACTTAAGTACAGGGTGAAGTATTTGAATAATTTTAAATTTAGTCAACATTAAATTTAGTAAACATTGATAAATAATGGAAGCCAGTTCCAAGGAAGAGCTGAAAGATTTTATTTTAATTGAGGTATAACTGATTTAACATTAATTTCAGGTATATAACTTATGTTGTGATATTTGTATATACTACAAAATGATCACCACGATGTCTAGTTATCATCCATCACCATACAAAATTTATATATATATGTTTTGTGATGAGAACTTGTAAGATTTACTATTTTGACAACTTTCAGGTATGTACTATAATATTATTGATTATAGTCACTATCCTCTACATTACATACCCATGACTTACTTATTTTATTGCTGGAAGTTTGTACGTCTTGAACCCCTATACCCATTATACAAATCTCCCGCTCTTTTGGTGACCACCATTCTGTTCTCTGTATCTATGAGTTTTATTTTGTTGCTTTGTTTTGTTTTTTAGATTCCACGTGTAAGTGAAATCATACAGTATTTGTTTCTCTCTGTATGACTTGAAAATGTCTTTTATGAGAATGTGATTGATTTACAATGTTATGTTAGTTTCTGGTATATAGCAAAACGATTCAGAGAACATATATATATATATACATATATAAAACTTTTCCATTATGATTTATTACAGTATTGACTTATTTGACTTAGCATAGTATCCTCAAGGTATGTCTATGTCATCACAAATGGCAAGATTTTATTCTGTTTTATGGATGAATAGTATTCTATTGAGTATATTTACCACATCTTTTGATCCATTCATCCACTGATGAACACTTAGGTTGTTTACATATCTTGACGATTATAAATAATGCTGCAATGAACATGGAGGTGCACATATCTTTGCTAATTACTGTTTTCATTTTCTTCAGATAAACACCCAGAAGTAGAATTGTTGGTTCATATGTTAGTTCTGGTTTTGATATTTTGAGGAAACTCCCTACTTGTTTTTCATAGTGGGCGCAACAATTTTTGTGCACACTAACTGCAGAGGGATTCCCTTTTCTCCACATCCTCACCAACATTTGTTATTTCTTATCTTCTTGTTAATAGCCATTCTGACAGATGGGAGGTGATATCTCTTTGTAATTTTGGTTTGCATTTCCCTGACGATGATTGATGTAGAACATGTACCTGTTGGTAATCAGTATGTCTTCATTGTTGGAAATATGTGTGTTCACATCTTCTATCACTTTTGAAACCAGATTTTTTGGGGGGGCTTTTGTTTTGTTATTGTTCAAGTTCTTTATACATTTTGGGTATTAGATCCTTATCACATGTAAGATTTACACGTATTTTCACTATTTGGTAGGTTGCCTTTTCATTTTATTATTGGTTTCCTTTGCTGTGCAGAAGATTTCTGCTTGTTTGATATAATCCCATTTATTTTTGCTTGTATTGCCTTTGCTTTTGGAGTCAGATCCAAAAAATCACGGCCAAGAGTAAGGTTGAGGAGCTTGTATTCTGTTTTTCTTTTAGGAGTTTTATGGTTGTAGGTCTTACATTCTAGTCTTTAATCCATTTTGAGGTAATTTTTGTGTGTAAGATAGTTGTTCAGTTTCATCCTTTACAAGTGGCTATCCAGAATTCCAAAGAGCATGTTTTGAAAAGAAGATTTCTCTTGTGGCTCAGCGATAAATAATCTGCCTGACAATGCAGGAAATGTGGGTTTGATCCCTGGGTCAGAAAGATCCTCTGGAGAAGGAAATGGCAACCCACTCCAGTATTCTTGCCTGGGAAACCCTATGGACAGAGAGCCTGGCAGGTTGCAATCCATGGAGTGTGCAAAGGAATCAGACACAATTTACTGACTAAACAGCAATACTTTTTTTTTAAGAGACAGTCCTTTTCCCATTGTGTTCTTGATTCTTGTGTCATAAATGAATTGATCGTATACAAGCAGATTTATTTCTGGACTCTCTAGTCTGTTCCAGTAATCCATATGTCTACTTTTATAACAATTCTCTTTTGATTACTATAGCTTTGTAGATAGTTTGAAATTGGGGAGCATGAAGCCTCCAGTTTTTTTCTCAAGATTACTTTGGCTATTTGGAGTCTTTTGTGGCTTAGGACTTCTAAACCATACAAATTTTAGGGTTGTATGTCCTATTTCTGTGAAAAATGCCCAACAGTTTTGATAGGAGTCACACTGAATCTGTAGATTGCTTTGACTAATACATACATTTTAGCAATATTAATTCTTTCAACCCATAAGCGTGAACTATATTGCCATTTATATGTGTCCTATTCAATTTCTTTCATCAGTCAATCTCTCACCTCCTTGGCTAAATTTATTTCTAGGTATTTTATTTTTCTTGATGCTATTCTAAATGCATTGTTGTCTTAATTTCTCTTTCTGATAGTGTGTATAAACACAAGACATTTTTGCATATTGGTATTGTATCCTGCAACTTTACTGAATTTGTTTACTAGTCCTAACAATTTTTTGGTGTGATCTTTAGGATTTTTCTGTATGTAAAATAATGTCATTCACAAATAGTGACAGTTTACTTCTTCCTTCCCAGTTTGGATGCCTCTTATTTCATTTTCCTTCCTAATTGCTCTGGCTAGAACTTCCAATACTATGTTAAATAAAAGTGAAATAGTGAACAATCTCGTCTTGTTTTTGATATTTGAGGAAAAGTTGTTAGCCTTTCACCCTTGAATATGATTGGTGAAAAGTATGGACTTGTTATATATGAACTTTATTGTGTTGAAGTATATTCCCTCTATATTGACTTTACTGAATGTTTTTATTGTAGATGGAGGTCGAATTTGTCAAATGCTTTTTTGCATCTGTCGAGATGATCATGTGATTTTCAGCCTTCATTTTGTTAATGTGGTGTATCACATTCATTGATTTGCAGATGTTGAATCATTCTTGTATCTCTGGAATAAATCCCACTTGATCATGGTGTATGATTTTTTTTTTTTAAGTTAGAAAATTCATAAACGTACATTTATTCAGGAAATACAATTACTAGAGTCCTTGATGTTTCAACAATCATTCCACATAATAAAATATTCACAACACATAGTCTCGTAAGTCTACACACAATGTACTGTTAAATTTGTTTTGCTAATGTTTTGTTGAGAATTATTGCCTCTATCTACATCAGGGGTATTGTCCTGTAATCTTCTTTTTTGTGGTATTCTTGGTATGAGAAGCTCTATACAGTTAGCAAAAACAAGACCAGGAGCTGACTGTGGCTCAGATCATGAACTCCTTATTGCCAAATTCAGTCTTAAATTGAAGAAAGTAGGGAAAACCACTAGACCATTCAGATATGACCTAAATCAAATCCCTTATGATTATACAGTGGAAGTAAGAAATAGATTTAAGGGTCTAGATCTGATAGAGTGCCTGATGAACTCTGGACGGAGGTTCGTGACACTGTACAGGAGACATGGACCAAGACCATCCCCATGGAAAAGAAATGCAAAAAAGCAAAATGGCTGTCTGAGGAGGCCTTACAAATAGCTGTGAAAAGAAGAGAAGCGAAAAGCAAAGGAGAAAAGGAAAGATATAAGCATCTGAATGCAGAGTTCCAAAGAATAGCAAGGAGAGATAAGAAAGCCTTCCTCAGCGATCAATGCAAAGAAATAGAGGAAAACAACAGAATAGGAAAAACAAGAGATCTCTTCAAGAAAATTAGAGATTACAAGGGAACATTTCATGCAAAGATTGGCTCGATAAAGGACAGAAATGGTATGGACTGAACAGAAGCAGAAGATATTAAGAAGAGGTGGCAAGAATACACAGAAGAACTGTACAAAAAAGATCTTCATGATGAAGATAATCACAATGGCGTGATTGCTCACCTGGAGCCAGACATTGTGGAATGTGAAGTCAAGTGGGCCTTAGATAGCATCACTACGAACAAAGCTAGTGGAGGTGATAGGATTCCAATTGAGCTATTTCAAATCCTGAAAGATGATGCTGTTAAAGTGCTGCACTCAATATGCCAACAAATTTGAAAAACTCAGCAATGGCCACAGGACTGGAAAAGGTCAGTCTTCATTCCAATCCCAAAGAAAGGCAATGCCAAAGAATGCTCAAACTACCACACAATTGCACTCATCTCACACGCTAGTAAAGTCATGCTCAAAATTCTCCAAGCCAGGCTTCAGCAATATGTGAACCGTGAACTCCCAGATGTTCAAGCAGGTTTTAGAAAAGGCAGTGGCGCCAGAGATCCAATTGCCAACATCCGCTGGTTCATGGAGAAAGCAAGAGTGTTCCAGAAAAACATCTATTTCTGTTTCATTGACTATGCCAAAGCCTTTGACTGTGTGGATCACAATAAACTGTGGAACATTCTGAAAGAGATGGGAATACCAGACCACCTGACCTGCCTCTTGAGAAACCTGTATGCAGGTCAGGAAGCAACAGTTAGAACTGGACATGGAACAACAGACTGGTTCCAAATAGGAAAAGGAGTACGTCAAGGTTGTATATTGTCACCCTGCTTATTTAACTTATATGCAGAGTACATCATGAGGAACGCTGGGCTGGAAGAAGCACAAGCTGGAATCAAGATTGCCGGGAGAAATAACAATAACCTCAGATATGCAGATGACACCACCCTTATGGGAGAAAGTGAAGAGGAACTCACAAGCCTCTTGATGAAAGTGAAAGAGAAGAGTGAAAAGGTTGGCTTGAAGCTCAGCATTCAGAAAACGAAGATCATGGCATCTGGTCCCATCACTTCATGGGAAATAGATGGCGAAACAGTGGAAACAGTGTCAGAGTTTATTTTTGGGGGGCTCCAAAATCACTGCAGATGCTGATTTCAGCCAAGAAATTAAAAGACGCTTACTCCTTGAAAGGAAAGTTATGACCAACCTAGATAGCATATTAAAAAGCAGAGACATTACTTTGTCAAACAAGGTCCGTCTAGTCAAGGCTATGGTTTTTCCCGTGGTCATGTATGGATGTGAGAGTTGGACTGTGAAGAAAGCTGATTGCCGAAGAATTGATGCTTTTGGACTGTGGTGCTGCAGAAGACTCTTGAGAGTACCTTGGACTGCAAGGAGATCCAACCAGTCCATTCTAAAGGAGATCAATCCTAGGTGTTCATTGAAAGGACTGATGCTAAAGCTGAAATTCCAATACTTTGGGCACCTCATGCGACAAGTTGACTCACTGGAAAAGAGTCTGATGCTAGGAAGGATTGGGGGTGGGAGGAGACGGGGACAACAGAGAATGAAATGGCTGGATGGCATCACCGACTCAATGGATATGAGTTTGAGTGAACTCCGGGAGTTGGTGATGGACAGGGAGGCCTGGCATGCTGTGATTCATGGGGTCGCAAAGAGTCGGACTTGACTGAGCGACTGAACTGTAGTGAACTGATTGTTGGCTTTATTAAATGAGTTTGGAAGTATCTCCTCCTCTTCAATTTTGTGGAAGAGTTTGAGAATATTTGTATTAAATTTTTTTTTAATATGTGGTATAATTAATCAGAGAAGCCATCTTGTCCTGGGCTTTTGTTTGTTGAAGTTTCTGATTTTGATTCAATATCCTTGCTAGTAGTTTGTCTACTCAAAACTACTATTTCTTTATGAAATTTCTTCTACTTGGAAGATCATTTGTTTCTGGGAGCTTATCCATTACTTCTAGGTTGTCCAATGTGTTGGTGTATAATTGTTAATAATAGTGTGTTACCACCCTTTGTATTTCTGTGCTATCAGTTGTAGCTTCTTATTTTTTCATTTCTGATTTTAATTGAGCCTTCTCTCTCTCTCTCTTTGCTGAGTGTAGATAAAGGTTTGTCATATTTGTTTATCTTTTCAAAGAAATTGCCCTTAGTTTCACTGATATTTTCTACTGGCTTTTAGCTTCTATTTCATTTACTTCCTTATTTCCTTCCTCTTACTAACTCTGGGCTTGCTTTATTATTTTTTAATTTGTTAGTTCCTTTAGGTGTCAGGGTATGTTGTTTATTTGGGAATTTTTCCTGTTTCTTGAGGCATTTATTACTATGAACATCTTTTTTAGTATTTCTTTTGCTTCATGTTTTAGGTTTTGGTGTGTTGTATTTCCATTTTCACTTGTCATAAGATATTTTTAAAATTTCTCCTTTGATTTCTTTGTTTAGCCATTGATTATTCAGTAGAATGTTGTTCAGTCCCCACATATTTGTGAAGAAAAAAAATTTTTTTCTTCTTGTAATTGATACCTAGTTTTATATCATTGTGGTCAGAAAAGATGCATAATATGATTTCAGTATTAAATTTATTGAGACTTATTTCATAGCCATAAGATTCACCCTGAAGAATGCTTCATGAGCACTTAAGAATGTGTATTCTGCTGCATTTGAATGGAATGTTTTATATATAATGATTAAATATATCTGGCTTAATGTGTCATTTAAAGCTAATGTTTCAACATTGATTTTCTCTCTGGGTGATCTATCCATTGATGTAAGTGGGGTATTAAGTCTTCTACTATTATTGTATTACTGCCTATTTCTCCCTTTAGGTCTACTATTATTTGCTTTATATATTTGGGTGCTCCTATGTTGATTGCGTAAATATTTACAAATATAATATCCTCTTGTTGAATTGACCCCTTTACTATTATGTAATACTCTTCTTTGTCTTTTATTCAAGTGTTTGTTTTAGAGTTTCTTTTGTTTGATAACAGTATATCTGCTTCAACTTTCTTTTGGTTTTCATTTGAATGGAATATCTTTTTGCATCCCTTCACTTTTAGGCTATGTGTATCTTTATATCTGAAGTGAGTCTTTGTTGGCAGTGTATAGAAGAGTCCTTTTGTTTTTTTATTTCATTCAGCTCTCTATTAAAGAATGATTCTTAAAGTTTAAAGACGACATGACCCACATGTTTGGCTTTAGTACCACCATCATTTTTTGAGTTACGTCACTTGATCTGATTTTTCTAACTCATGTGCTTTCGTAGTTCAATTTGGTGCTGAGTGATTTTATAAATTATGTTGATGATCTGGTCCCTCTGTTCCTCCCAAGAATGTGGTTTTGATGAGGAAACAACAGTTATAACATGTTTGCTTCTATCACATGTACATCCAAAGTTATAAAATCTCAATATTGCATAAGCTCAGAATTTCATCACGTATATTGTGTTGGCTTAGCCTGTGTTGGCTTTGTAAGCCTTTACTCTGCTAGACTGAGAAATCTACTAAATGTGGAGATTGGTAATTTTTCTTTTTTATCGGAGTCCATCTTGCTTCTACTCGGTAGAATTAAGGAAGCAGGACTGAGGATCACTCCTGAGGGCATGTGGATGAGCTGTGCAGGTTTATCTGTGATCCTAGTTCGTGGTTGAAGGATATGAAGAGCAGCCCTGGTATGGGCAGATTTTATTTTATAGGCACAGTTGGTTGCTGTGTGCTCTGGTAATTTTAAGGCTCAAAACCCAGAGTGAAAGTATTATTTACCTTTCCCCCTACCCAGTGTCTTTTAAAAATACTTACACTTTTTTAAAATAGCAGTTTTAGATGTGCAATAAAATTGGAAGGAAGACACATAGATTTCCCATGTATTCCTTGCCCATACACATGCTTCGCCTCCTCCATTATCAACATCACTTACTAAAATAATATATTTTTTTTAATTTCCAAGGATGAATCTATACTGATGCATCATAATCACCCAAAGACCATAGTTTACAGTTTAATCTTGGTTCTGTACATTCTATGGGTTTGGACAAAAGTATAATGATGTATATCTGTTATTATAATATCATACAGATTATTTTCACTGTCTGAAAGATCCTCTTTGCTCTGCCTATTCATATCTCTCCCCTCACCCCTGGCAACCACTAATCTTTTAATTGTCTTCATAGTTTTGCCCTTTCTAGAATACCATATAGTTGGTATCATATAGTATTTAGCTCTTTTAGATTGGCTTCTTTCCCTTAATTAAATGCATTGACATTTCCTTCATGCTTTTCATGGGTTGGTAGCTCATTTAATTTTAGCACTGAATAATATTGTATTGTCGGGATGGATCATAGTTAATGTAGCCATTCAATTACCGTAGAATGTGTTGGTTGCTTTCGAGATTTGGCAATTATAATAAAATTGCTGTGAATATCCATGTGCAGGCTTTTGTGTGGATAGCATTTCAGTTTTCTTCTGGGAGAATGAAGGAGAATGATTGCTGGATCATATGGTAAAAGTATGTCTAGTTTCTTAAGAAAATGGCAAATCATTTTCCAAAGAGGCTATGTTATTTTGTATTCCGCCAGCAATGTATGAGAGTTTTTGTTGCTCCACATCTTCAAAAGTATTTGATGTTGCCAGTGTTCTGTATTTTGACCGTCCTACTTGGTGTATGAAAGTGACAGTGTTAGTCAATCAGTCGTGTCCTACTCTTTGCAACCCAATTGACGGTAGCCTTCCAGGTTCCTCTGTCCCTGGAATTTTCCTGGCAAGAATATTGGAGTGGGTAGCCATTCCCTTCTCCAGGGGATCTTCTCAACCCAGGGACTGAACCCGAGTCTCCTGCATTGCAGGCAGATTCTTTACCATTATTGGTTTCTTATTGTTGTTTTAATTTGGATTTCCCTGATGACATGTGACTTGGCACATTTTTTCATATGTTTTTTTGCCATCTGTGTACCTTATTTAGTGAGGTATCTGTTACAGTCTTGGGCTCGTTTTAAAAATGGACCATTTCTCTCTTATTGTTAAGTTTCAAGGGTTCTTTGTACATTTTGGATAACAATCCTTTGTTAGACGTATCTTTTTGCAAGTGTTTTCTCCCAGTGTGTAGCTTGTCTTCTAGTTCTCTGTGAGACAATAGCATGTCTTTAGAAGAAAAAATGGTATTTAATTTTAATGACATCCAGGTTATAAACTATTTCTTTTATGGATCATGTTTTGGTGTTGTATCTTAAAAGGAATCATCATACTGAAGGTCAGTTATGTTATCTTTTGTATGTTATCTTTTACAAGTTTTGCAGTTTTACATTTTACATAAGATCAATGACCCATTTTGAGTTAATTTTGGTGAAGAATATAAGGTCTGTTTCTAGATTCTTTTTTTCCCACCCATGGGAATATCTTGTTGTTCTAGCACCATTTGTCGAAGAGACTACTTTGCTACACTGTACTTATTTTGCTCCTGGTCAAAGATAAATTGGTTACATTTATGGGCTCTCTATTCTGTTCCATTGATCTATTTGTCTTCTCTTTAACCAGTACCACAGTATCTTGATTATTGTAGCTTTATAGTAAGTCTCAAAGTCACACTTACCCCTTTTTAATTATAAAAAATCAGATGACCTGCAAAGCAGCTACGTCTACTTTAATAGTCATGGGGTGAAGAGGACACATAGTGGCTTGCATCTGCTTTCCTTTTGAGTCTTTCTAGTGGTGGAACTGGCTTAGCCTAGCTCATCAGAGCCAACTCCCTACTCCATGTTCAGTGAAGTCAGTAAATTAGGATTGGCCATGATGGAAATATTTACACCATAGAAACTAGCAAATGTTACAAATCAGTATTCATTTGGTTTTCTTCAGAGAGCCAGTTGTTAAACATGTATCTGCAAAACACTAATTTTATATCTAATTTGTTCTTCCCTTTGATAGTTCATCATCAAACTCCTCTTAGTTATCACAGATGTGGTTTATTAATTGCTTTGTATGTGTTAGGCACTGTGCCAGGATCTATCACATGTGTCATTTAATTCTCACAACAATGTCTTGAAGTAGGTCTGTGATCTCAACTTGTAGTTGAATGCTGAAGAGAAGAGCAGTGGTAGACAGATTTTTATTTTACAGGTATAATTTGCAAATAAGTAAACTGAGGTTCAGCAAGAAGATGTAATTTTTCTGAGGTCATATAGCATAAGCTGGAGACTGAGACTCCATATTTAGACTGAAGACCTAAGCTTCTGACTGACTCATGCTTGTAATCACCATGCTCTATGGTCTTCCCCAGCATTGAAAACTGTTCTGGGCTCTGAATGATGACACCTTGCTTCTAGTGAACACTCTACACCCAGCCTGATAACCTGACCTCTCAGAACCTCAGTGTCCTCATCTATATAATAAGGCTGGTGATGATAATAATCCTGCCTAACTCACAGGAGGCTTTACCATTTAAATGATACTTGTACAAGATTGCTTTGGAAAGCTCAGGTACTCTATAAATGGGTGATATCATTACATGATAAGGGGTGAAGGGAAAAAAAATATTTACCAAAAGAACACCACATCACAGTTTAGAAGATTCAGCGAAAGTGGATATTCAATATAAATGTAGCTTCTTTGGAATTTTTTAGTGAATGTTTCTAAGTGAATTGGAAGGATGTTTGGCCTGGGAATGCCTGAACTTATCTCTTAGAATTCTTTGGTTTTGGGTCTCCCTAACCGGGAGTTGGTGATGGACAGGGAGGCCTGGCATGCTGTGATTCACGGGGTCGCAAAGAGTCGGACATGACTGAGCAACTGAACTGAACTGAACTGAACCTTCCCAGACCGGAGAAGGCAATGGCACCCCACTCCAGTACTCTTGCCTGGAAAATCCCATGGACAGAAAAGCCTGGTAGGCTGCGGTCCATGGGGTCGCTGAGGGTCAGACATGACTGAGCGACTTCGCTTTCACCTTTCACTTTCCTGCATTGGAGAAGGAAATGGCAACCCACTCCAGTGTTCTTGCCTGGAGAATCCCAGGGACAGGGGAGCCTGGTGGTCTGCCGTGTATGGGGTCGCACAGAGTCAGACACGACTGAAGCAACGCAGCAGCAGCAGCAGCAACAACCTTCCCAGGCAGTCTGATTGGTAATCAAGGTAACCTTAGTTTCATGGCAGGTTTGATTGAAATTAAGTTATTAACACAATAGGCCAGTGCTGGAAAGTTGACATTTAGTAACTTTAGGGAGAATTTTTGCCATATTATGTCCATGTTTTAATGAAGAATTTTCTTCACTCGCTGTTCACATAGCTATTTATACTTCCAACTGTCAGCATTATTCATTTTAGCTACTTATTTAAGGTTTATATTCTTCCCTATACCCAACTCCTCTTGATGTCAAGTAACCATTTGATCACTATAGACATCCCCAGCACTGAGTACTGACATTAGCAGCTAGTGTTGATTTTATAAATATTTATTCAATAAGTGCATGGGTGAATTAACTACATGCAACTCTTGTTGTGTTCATGTATTCCTTGTGCTGCAATTGTCCACGCGCAGGCTTTGGAAATTTTCTTAATTTAAGTTGGACCAGTGTACAAGGCAAGGTCAACCATGTGGTGTGTCACACTAGAGTTTATCTGTGTGTTCTTAGCATATCGGAGACAGTTGACAGCAATAGGAAAGCCCCTGGGTGCTCCCTAACTTATATGGCTCAAGCCCCTTGTTGTGTTTACAAGAACCACCGCGACATGTTTCACCTCTGGTGCTCTCCATCCTGCTGCTGTGTGAAATGATCTGCCATTCTTTCTCCTGGCCAATTCTTACACATTTTTCAAGAGTAGGTTTGGGTCTCATTCCCTCAGAAAATCACCTCTGAACTAGGGGTTGAAATTAGGTTCTGTTTTCACTCACTGATGTATTTTATTTATTTTTAATATTTTGTTATTTTTTTTGCTATACAACAATGTGAATCAGCTCTGTAAATGCATATATCCCCTCCCGCTAGAGCCTCCTCCACACCCCTCCCCCATCCCACCCCTCCAGGTCATCACAGAGCACTGAACTGAGCTCCCTGTGTTATACAGCAGCTTCCCAGTGGCTATCTGTTTTACATATGGTAGTATACATATATCAATGCTATTCTCTCAATTCGTTCTACCCTCTGTGTCTACAAGTCTATTCTCTACATCTGCATCTTTTCCTGTCCTGCAAATAGGTTCATCAGTATCATTTTTCTAGATTCCATATATATTTTCTAGAATCCATATATATATATATATATATATATATATGACATTTGTTGTTCTCTTTCTGACTTACTTCACTCTGTATGACAGACTCTAGGTTCACCAACATCACTACAAATGACCCATTTTGTTCCTTTTTATGACTGAGTAATATTCCATTGTATATATGTACAACATCTTCTTTATCCATTCATCTGCCAATGAACATCTAGGTTGCTTCCATGTCCTGGCTATTGTAAATAGTGCTGCAATGAGCATTGGGGTACATGTATCTTTTTGAATTATGGTTTTCTCAGGAAAATTCCCTGGTGGCTCAGACAGTAAAGCGTCTGCCTACAATGTTGGAGACCTAGGTTTGATCCCTGGGTCGGGAAGATCCCCTGGAGAAAGAAATGGCAACCCACTCCAGTACTCTTGCCTGGAAAATCCCATGGATGGAGGATCCTGGTAGGCTACAGTCCATGGGGTCACAAAGAATTGGACAGGACTGAGCGACTTCACTTTCACTTTTCACTTTTACTTTCAGGGTATTTGCCCAGAAGTAGGATTGCTGGGTCATATGACTTCCTTGATGGCTCAGACAATAAAGAATCTGCCTGCGATGTGGGAGACCTGGGTTCGATCCCTGAGTAGAGATGATCCCCTGGAGAATGGAATGGCTACCCACTCCAATATTCTTGCCTGGAGAATTACATAGACATAGGAGCCTGGCAAGCTACAGTCCATGGGGTTGCAAAGAGTTGGACATGATTGAGTGACTAACATTTTCAATATCTGTGGTAGTTTTATTCCTAGTTTCTTAAGGAACTTCCATACTGTTTTCCATTGTGGTTGTATCAATTTATATTCCCACTAACAGTGCATGAAGATTCCCTTTTCTCCCCACCCTCTCCAGCAGTTTTTGTCTGTAGATATTTTGATGATGGCCATTCTGACCGGTGTGAGGTGATACCTCATTATAGTTTTGATTTGCATTTTTCTAATAATGGGCAATGTTGAGCATCCTTTTATGTTTGTTGACCATCTGTTGCTTAGGTCGTCTGCCCAATTTTTGATTGAGCTGTTCATTTTTCTGATATTGATCTGCATGAGCTGCTTGTATATTTTGGAAATTAATCTTCTGTCAGTTGCTTCATTTGCAATTATATTCTCCCATTCTGAGGGCTGTCTTTTCATATTATTTCATCAGAGGGTTTTATGTATTTCTTGATCTTAGTTCTGACATTATATTAAAACTATCTCCTATGTTGCTCATTCTCCCATGAGACTATAACTCCTGAAGGGCAAAGACTATCTTTACTTCCAAACTAAGAAGAATGTATATGGCTGGCATGCATAAGATGCTCAGTAAATATATGAGGAGCCAAAAGGACTAATTCCAAGTGGAATTTCTTTTTCCAGAAGGAGCAGGATAGTGAGATTAAATGCAAATCCTTTGAGGCTTCATGGGGTGACAGCCGCAAGCAACAAAGCAGGATCCTCTTCCCACCAGCTACAGGGGGTGAAGCAGAGCACTTCCAGGTCAGAGTTTCACTGTTGGAGTAAATCTGCGTTTTTCTGAGCACAGACTACAATTCTGGTTAAACTGTAGTCTGGTTTACTCAGTCTCAAGGGAGTAGAGAACCAGATAATTTTCCATTCAATATCACACAGATTGGAGGAACAGATCTTCACCCCTACAGACTATGAGAATATAGAAAATTCAGGGGCTAGAAACATTTATCTACTTTGTCCTTGGAAATTTTGAAAATCCCCAGAAGGACACACTCGTGATCTCATGAAAGAGATTGGTGTGGCTGGCAGTGATTCTCAGAGAGATGTCAGCATACTGTTCTTCCGTGCCACACTTTCTTCTCTTAAAATAATAGATTTTTTAGTGAGAACAGGGGGCATTTATTTCCATTTCGGCAGTCTTAAGTATGAGTTGAATTATAGATAATAAAAACCCTAGTTAATTACCAGTCCTACACAATCAATTAACCATCTTCTCTAACAGCATTATATTGGTGCACTTTATAACAGGCACCTGTTTCTTTTAACTGCCTTTCATTACACTAGTTTCCTGAATTAATAAGCAAGAATGTACTATGGTTATGTAGAGACATCAGACAAACCTAAAATACTTGATCTGATATTATTCCTTAAATAAATGGTTTAAAAGAATTTCAGATGCTATTTCTACTTTCATGTCTGACTTAACTTATTAATAACAAATTTTCTAATGCTTTTCCACTGGTGGAAACTCTAAGACCCCCAGCTTCTGTCTTTTGCATTTCTACCTACTGAGCATCAGTGAAAAGCTTGACTTGTTTTGTAAATATAGAATATCAGCAGCTCTCAACATGGTTTCACAAGAATCTGTATTTGTGAAAGTGCCACATGTGATTCTGATCCACAGCTGGTGTTGAGGATAGTGACGTCTTTGTTTAGGCTGCTATAACAAATATACCATAAACTGGATGTCTTCTTTTTTTTTTTTAAATCAGAGGATAATTGCTTTACAAGGGCTTCCCAGGTGGCGCTAGTAGTGAAGAACCTGCTTGCCAGTGCAGGAGACATTAAAAGACACAGGTTCGATCCCTGGGTCAGGAAGATCCCCTGGAGGAGGAAATGGCTGCCTACTCCAGTATCCTTGCCTAGAGATTTCCCTATGGACAGAGGAGCCTGTCAGCCTACAGTCCATAGGGTCGCAGAGTCAGACATGAGTGAAGCAATTTAGCATGCATCCACATGCTTTACAATATTGTCTTGGTTCCTGCCAAACAATAAGGTGAATCAGTCATAATTATATATATACTCCCTCCCTTTTGAGCCTCCCTTCTTCCTCCCATCCTACCCTTCTAGGTGAATGGGTGTCTTAAACAAAAGAAATTAATTTCTCACTGTTCTGGAGGCTAGGAAATCTAAGATGAAGGCACCAGATCTGGTGTCCAGTGAGAATCCTCTTTTTGGTTGGCAGATGTTTGTCTGTCTTCTTATATCCTCAGATAGTGGAGAGCAGAGAGAGGGACTAGCTCTGTCCTTCTTAAAAGGACACTAATCCCATCATGAGGGCCCCACCCTTATGACCTAATAACCTCCCAAAGGCCCTGTCTCCAGATATCATTACATGAGACAGTAGGGTTCCTATAAATGAATTTGGGGGTGGTGGGGAGTACACATGTTCAGTTCACAGTAATTGGATTAGAAAATTCTATTTGTTAAATATGCTTCTTTTATTTCCTGGAATGAGTGCAGGGCAATGCTTCACCAATTATTTACCCTCTTTCTATAGATGAAGTATGAAAAGTGGTAATACAGCAAATAAAATGCAGTTATCCAAGTACCTAGTGAGGTTTCACACATACTGCTTGGACATCTTATTAAATGAAAATAAAGAATCATTACTTTCATAATCATTTAAAAAGTAATACTTCTATATACTTCCTACAACTCCCAACTAGAACTATTTTAATACCCTTGGCCAATAAATCCTTTCTATTAATAATATGATTAATAAAATTTAGATTAATCAGAACTAATGTAATAAGAAAATTCCATCTTCTGTGTAGTATGTCAAGAAGTTAGAGATAAAATTTTAGACACACTGTAATTTTAATAATTTTAATAGCTTCCTTTGAGTTAAATAGACTTCCCAGGTGGCACAGTGGTAAAGAATCTGCCTGCCAATGCAGGAGATGTTGTTCAATCTCTGGGTCAGGAAGATCCCATGGAGAAGGAAATGGCAACCCACTCTAGTATTTTTGCCTGGGAAATCCCGTGGACAGAGAAGCCTGGTGGGGATATGTCCTACCTACCGGGTTACAAAAGAGTCAGATACAACTCAGTGACTAAACAACAAGATAACTAAATAGAAACAATTACATTGTTGCTACTAGAATATAAGTTCTAAGGACAATAAGTTAAAATGTTCAGAACTACAATTATAAGATTTTGGCAAGTGACAAGCTGATTATCTAGTAATTTAATGTCAAGCCTAATAATTTATACCCCAACTCATATATACCTATATATATGCAACAAATATGAAATAGTCTCCTCCTCAATTCTCCTCTCAAAAACCAGCAGATATTTACTGGTTGAGAGTCATTCCATGGTTCTGATATTAATCATTGCAGCACTTTTGTTCATAGGTCAGTAGATGGACATGATTAAGGCTAAATGCATTTTTGAAAATGAGTGAACCAAGCAGAAACTGTGAAGCAGGGAATTTTTTGTTGATCTCACTAGGTATGTCTGCTCTTTTGAAAATCCACCCACATAAGAATATGTAAAGCAGTAGTTCTTATACTCCTTTACCGTACAGACCTCATTGTGAAAACAAGCATACGGAAAACCCAATACTGATAGCTTATGGTGAATGGTGTCAGATTCGTGATCTCTGAAGAAGATTTAACTTTGGGACCAGGCACCAGTCTTGATCACTCAAGCGGTTTTGTATAGTTGAGTTTTATTAAAGTGGAAAGGGACAGAGAAATCTTCTGACATAGACATCAGAAGAGAGACTGAGAATGCCCCCCTCACTAGAGTTAGCAAGGGAGTTACATGCTTTTTAATTAATTATTCAGTTCAGTTCAGTTCAGTCGCTCAGTCATGTCCGACTCTTTGCGACCCCATGAATCACAGCACGCCAGGCCTCCCTGTCCATCACCAACTCCTGGAGTTCATCAAAAGAATGTCTCAAGTTTGTGAAAATTTTACCAGACCCACTCCCACAATTTACATTTTAGGATAACAGGCTTAGAACTTAACAATAGAAAGATCCTACCAGATCCACTCCCATAATATACATTCTAAGATATCAGGATTAGTCAAAAGGTTTTCAGGAAGGAGAAACTGTCCTCAAGCAGGGTACACTGTTGTTATATAGTCCCTAGTACAGAGTTTAAACTGAGTTGTTTGTTGTGTAATCATCAGTTCGAGGCTTAAAAAAAAAGTTTTACGTGACTAAGACTAAGGAATGTAGAGGAAAAAAAAAAATGTTTGTCCTTTCCTCCTCCTTGAGAACCCCAGATCCCTCTCTCCTCAGGGACCTCTGGACTTCTTATTAACCTGGCTAGGAATTGACTCTCTCAATATAAAAACAGAATATCACCATTTTATTATTCCTAGTCATCACTTGTAAGTATAGTTGATAGAATTACTAGATTGGGGAGGAGTTGCCTTTGTTAAAAAGAACATTTTATTTTTTAAATCACAAGTTATTGATTTACACTAGAGACAGAAGAGAAGATAATCTATCATTTTATGAAAGCATAGCTACTTTTGATACTTGCCTGTAATTCGAATGGGGCGACTCATGGCTTTAAAATTCAGCCTCTCCATAGAATAGTACCATTTGAGTGCATTATGTAGGAGTTCAGAGGAATAAGTAAAATTCTTGCCTGGGTGGTGGGTCGGGGGCTGGGGAAGAATGACTCTTGATGTTAGCCTCCTGTGTCTATCTAAAGGCCAGTCAACTTTTCTATTACCATTCATCCTTAAAGCAGTATTTACTAAGCATTTCCTGTGTGAATGTACTACTTCTACATAAATTACAAGACTGTGTAAATTACATAGACTCTGCCTATGTACTGGAAGAGGTACTGGGAGGAGTTGGGCTCATAACTGCAGATGGCTTTGCTGGGAACATTCGAGGCCTCCACATTCTCTTGAGGCTTCCTCTTTCATCTGTTACATCTGACTGCTCCTTCCTGCTGCCAAATTCTTAGTGATATAGTTATCTACAGGAATTCTCTGCTTTGTTTATGGGACTTAATAGTCCTGGGCCTGCAATGAATAAGATGCTAAAGCAGCATGTGGTAAGGAGCTTCATTTATCTGGGAAGGTTCCACTGCATTATGGGTCATAAGAACAATCATTCTTATAGTTTGACTAGGTTTTTATGGTCTAGGACCATGGGGCAATGCTCCTTTGCTTACTTTGCGGAACACCTGTTCACTTCAGATGGGTGTCCTTGCCCTTAAGCATCAGAGGGAATAACATGTCTAGAACGTTACAGCCTTCTTATTTTCCCCACAGGAATTGTCATTTCATTATTCAATAGAAAAAAAAAAAAGATCTTTTGAGGCGGGTAGGAGATTACTGTCTTTTGTAAAAACTACAAAGGCCCTTGTGAATTCTAAGGAAGTGGAAAGAGAAGAAGTCATGGATATGCAGTCAGCATGAGAAATGTTTGTGACAAAGTAGTGAGGATATTTGTCACTTGCACTGTGACAAATCCCCTTCCAGCTTCCATTCTGGTTATTTAAAAATACTGGAATGCGTTAAATTGGATGGAATCTCAAATTAAATTCCTTTGGGGAAAGATGTTGCCAGAACATCTAATGTGGGGTACTGGATAAGCATTTTAGGTGGGGACTCTGTATCAAGTTTTTTATTTTTCCCATTAAAAACCTACATTCTTGCTATTTATACGGGTTTTCTTCTCCCTTTCTCCATCCCTTTTGTATCTGGTATTTCTCCCTCGACTCTTCCTTCTTTCCCAGGTGTGTTTGATAACTGCTCCCACACAATCAGTGACAAGGGCTGGGCGCTGGGGATCCGCTCGGGGAAGGATGTGGGAAGGCGAGATGCTCGCTTCTTCTTCTCTCTTCGCACCGACCGAGTGAAGAAAGCCACCACTGTGATGGGCCACAGTCGCTACCAACCGGGCAAGTGGACGCACGTGGCAGCCACTTACGATGGACAGCGCATGGCCTTGTATGTGGATGGCACTCAGGTGGCTAGTAGTCCAGATCAGTCTGGTCCCCTGAACAGCCCCTTCATGGCGTCTTGTCGCTCTTTGCTCCTTGGGGGGGATAACTCGGAGGACGGGCACTCTTTCCGTGGACACTTGGGCACACTGGTCTTCTGGTCGACAGCCCTCCCACAAAGCCACCTTCAGCACAGTCCTCAGCAGCCAATGGAGGTGGAGAATTTGACCACCGTGATACTGACCGCCAGTTTTGAGCCCCTGGAACAACAGTGGACCCCCTTTAGAGACGGGAAGTACCCACGGCTTGAGGTTCTCCAGGGCTTTGAGTCACAGCCTGAGATTCTGTCCCCTCTGAAGCCCCCGCTCTGTGGGCAGACAGCGTGTGACAACGTGGAATTGATCTCTCAGTACAATGAGTACTGGCCCCTCCGGGGAGAGAAGGTGATCCGCTACCAGGTGGTGAACATCTGTGACGACGAGGGTCTGAACCCCATGGTGAGTGAGGAGCAGATCCGTCGACAGCATGAGGTGCTCAATGAAGCCTTCAGCCGCTACAACATCAGCTGGAAGCTGAGCGTCCACCACGTTCACAACTCCACCCTGCGCCACCGCGTTGTGCTGGTGAACTGTGAGCGCAGCAAAATCGGCAACGACCACTGTGACCCCGAGTGTGACCACCCACTCACGGGCTTTGACGGCGGTGACTGCCGCCTGCTGGGCAAGTGCTACTCCTGGAATCGCAGGGACGGGCGCTGCCATGTGGAGTGCAACAACATGCTGAACGACTTTGACGAAGGCGACTGCTGTGACCCAGATGTGGCCGAGGTGCGCAAGACCTGCTTCGACCCTGACTCACCCAGGAGGTAAGGGACCGGGGCAGGGGGTGTCCTGCTTGGAGGGTGCATTCCTGACATCATTTTATCTTTTTGGCTTCTGGAGACGGAAGAGTGTTCATGCAACCTCCAAATAAAACAATTATCTACTCCACCAGATATCAGTGAGCTTTCAACAAGTCCTAGATGTTGTGCTGGGTAATTAGGGACACACGGATGACTAAGATGAAAACACGGCCCTTACCAAACTCAGTTTCTTTGAAGCACACAACTGGGGATGTGGTGTGAACTGCACACGCCCCAGTTGCTTGAGATACAGGAAAGCTGAATGACTTTCTCTGTCCAAGGAAGCCAGGGCATCTTTGCAGAGAACAAACAAGGTATGCATTGATAGACACCACTCATACATGAGTCAGGAGACCCAGGTTCCATCCCTGGGTTGGGAAGAGCTGCTGGAGGAGGAAATGGCAACCCAGCTCCAGTACTCTTGCCTGGAGAATTCCACGGACAGGCTACAATCCATGGTATTGCAGAGTCGGACACGACTGAGTGACTAACACTTTCACTTCACTTTCATTCTTTTTACAGTCTTAGGTTTCCAGCAAAGTAGTACAAATTCATGAGGAGGCCCCATGTGTGCTTAGTCTCTGACACAGATGGAGCAGTTTAGCAGCTTTATGAACCTAGGGTGTTTCACATCTAAGCACAAGTGCAGTCTTCCTTTTTTGCTCCATTAAATTTCATTCTCCACACAGTATTTGGAACAATCCCACTAGAAAGGTAAATCAGATCCTGTCACTTCCCTCCTTACATGTTTTCCCACTACACTTAGAATAAAATTGGAGCCCCACTCCTGTCTCCTGGATCACAACCTGACCCCTGTCTACCTCTCCAGCCTCTCCCCCACCCCAACCTGATTCTCCACACCCACACTTCACAGCCTCACAGACTCGAGTCTGTTCCATTGAACACATTAAGCTTGTCCCTGCCCCCCATCTTTGCACTAACTGTTTCATTTTGGAATCTTCTTTTCCTTAATGTTCCCTTGGTGAGTTTTCTCTTGTCATTCCAAAATCTATTAAATGTCACCTCCTGGTGAGACCTTTCCTGATCGCCCAATCTAAGTTGACTAGTCAATCTCTATTATGTCAACTAATTTAAATTATCTCCAAAACACTTATCACCACTGGTGTTTTTCTTGTGCACTTGTTTATTTGTCTTTCCCTGGCCTGGAATATCAGTTCTTGTTACATTCCCAGTGCCTAGAGCAGCAACTGAAACATAGTTGTCTATTTTATGTTTATTTTAATGAATAAATGAATCTGATGTGTCATCTATTGTGAGACAGAAGTCAATAGGAGGATTTCTGCTTGATGGTTGATGTCGGGCTTGAGGAGTGTTAGAGGGAATTAAGAAAGGATAGAGGTGGTGTAAACTTGTTAATTTGTGCATATGGACAAGGATTCCCTACTTATAACTTGTACCTTTGTATGAAATATAAAATGCCTCACACATGAGCTAGGGTGCTGTGTTGGTGGGACGTGGGAGGATTGGATCTCAGTTTCCACCCAATACCTGAACGGCTGCCTTTGAATTTTTTGGACACAATTTGTGTGGCAATTCATGGTCTTGTGTGTGGGCAGTCCTCTTGATGCCCCTATGTGTGGGTGGTTAGAACCAGTTAATAGATTCTCCTATATCTCAGACATGTGATGTCAAAAATGGTAAGATTTGCAAAGAGGAAACAGAATTGAATTCCAAAGTCCTTGCTACTTAACCAGCTATGTAAATTGTACAAGTCACTTTTGGAAATCTAGATGTCTTGTCTGTAAAATGAGGGTGGTTTCAGTAATACTTGGCATTACCTGTATCTTTGGGTTATTTTGTGAAGCAAATGAAATAAGGTACAGGAAGTGTGTTAGTCACTCAGTCGTGTCTGACTCTTTGCAACACCATGGACTGTAGCCCATTCATGGAATTCTCCAGGCAAGATTATTGGAGTGGGTAGCCATTCCCTTCTCCAGGGAATCTCCCTGACCCAAAGATTGAACTTGGAGCTCCAGCATTGCAGGCAAATTCTTTGCCATCTGAGCCACCAGGGAAGAAAGGTACAGGAAAGTGCTTGGTAACTCTAAAGTTTTCAAAGTACAAAAATAGTTCTAAACTAACATTAGTTATTATCATTATTAGAACTGACAGATGGGAAGCCTTTGTTTACATAATAATACCCAGGGAACTGATCATATTACCAGAAATATTTGCATAAGAAAGATTCTGTTTGGGTTTGGTTTTTGGATTTTGATAACCTTAAGCAGAAGCTAAACCTCACTAACAACAGTGTTTGCCAATTCAGGATCTCCAGAGAGTTCTCCAGGCAAATCTGGCTTGTTCTCATTTGTCTACTAGCTCATTGCAACAACACACTGCCTTGACTGAGAGACATGTCTTTCATGGTACCCATGCATCTTTCTCCTTCCTTAGAGTGGCCCCTTATCTCTCTGAATCCTTACTGCCATTGCTCGTACCCAGGGGTTTATAACTTATTCCCCTTACTGCTTCAGAGCTGACATGGTAACTTATCCTTTTCTATCTGTGGACCCAGACGTGTTTCAAACTTTCTTACCCTTACATGCAAAACTTGCTTTGTGGAATAAAAGGAACTATTCACACATTTTTGGTTGTTGTTATTGTTTAGTTGTTAAGTTGTATCTGACTCTTTTGTGACCCCATGGACTGTAGCCCACCTGGTTCCAATGTTCATGGGGTTTCCTAGGCAAGAATACTGGAATGGGTTGCCATTTCCTTCTCCAGGGGATGTTCCTGACCCAGGGGTCAATCCTGAGTCTCCTGCATTGGCAGTCAGATTCTTTATCACTGAACCACAGGGAAGCCCAAATAAATGCCCCTGGTTAAAATATCAAATGTACCAAAGACAACTGTACCAAAAAATAAGGAATGGCAATCCTCTGCCTAACTCTTCCTCATCCTTCTCTACTCTCTAGCCTTACTCCCATCTTTAATTATTTTACTTGCCTTTTTGGTAATAACCTCCATATACATATATCCAAACATTATATTTATATTACTTGATTCATCTATTTTATTTAAAAATTTTGGGGACGGGGAACATGCACATGGCTCGCGTTAGTTCCCTGACCAGGGATCAAACTGACGCCTTTGGCAGTGAAAGTACAGAGTCTGAACCACTGGATCAACTTATTTTCATCAATTTTAAACATTATGTTTAAACATTAATTTTAAATATTGTGACTTGCTTTTATTATAAAGATTAGAGTTTTACTTTTCTCAAACATTGCATCTGCATTTTTTAATACAGTAATTTTACTGTTTTTAGTTGACTCAGTTATATATATTTATAGTATTGTGACTGTAAAATATTTTTCTTTTGGTTGCAGAACAAGGTTCTGTTCTATTACTATATTTTCTTTCTGGCATAGCTCTTCCACTTTCCCATACACCTGTACCCTATCCCTTGAGTCTCTATTTCCTCCTTCTCTTCTATCTTCCTTCTTTTTTGACATCTTCATTTTCAAATGCTTTATCATATCTATAGAATAGATAAATAGATCGATAGAAAGTATCTTTTAATTTTTTTAACACTCCTCTGGACTCTCCCTGTAGTTCATTCCATTTTCTCTCCTCTTCCAACTTCACCACTTATATTTAGTTCTGCTGCATAGTTGTTATCCTGAAATTTCTCATCACTGATTTTTTTGGGGGGAGTGGAGTCACTGTGTCCCGAATTGCATGAATATCTCTTAATTTACAGCTTAATTTTTTACTGGAAAAACTCCTTACGTAACTTTCTAAGAAAGGATGTTTCAGGTAACTTTTCCAGAAAAGCATTTCTCAAAATGCTTTTATTTTGCCTTTACCCAAAACTGATAGTTTATCCTGGTGTAAAATTTTGAGTTGGGAAATGTTTTCTCTTAAACTTTTGAAGAAATTCATCAATTGTCTCTAGCTTCTGTTCTGATAACTATGTGTTTTAGAGGTGAGTTTTTTCCCTATTAAAAATCGTTTTGGATCTTTAGCCGTGTTACTTTAGGGATTCTGTGATGATCTTTTTGAGCTGACCTTTTATTCTTCTTTTGTTGGTACTCGATGATCCTTTCAATTTGGACAGATGCCCCTTGTTGTTGGTGTTCAGTTGTTCGGTTGCTCAGTCGTGTCGGACTCTTTGCGACCCCATGGACCGCAGCACGCCAGGCTTCCCTGTCCTCCACCATCTCCCAGGGCTTGCTCAGTATCACGTCCTTTGAGTCGGTCATGCCATCCTTATCTCTGGCAAATTTTCTGAAATTATCAGTTTGATATTTCTTAATTCTCTGATCTCTTTTTCCCCTCTGAAACTTCTGAGGATTGATCTTCTGAATTTATTCTGCCCTTTTTGTCTCATATGTTCTATCTCATTGCTATTTAGTTCTATTTTTTGGAGATTTCCTTCAGTTTTATCTTCTAAATCTTCTGCTGAAGTTTTTTTTTAATCTTAGCAATCATATATTTAAGATTTTACTCTGATTTTTCTATATTAGTCTGTTTTTAAGGATGCAGCCATTTTCTGAGGCTAAAAGTAAGATGAATTCTGAATTTTTTTCCCGGTGCAGTATATCTGATTCATCTGTGCTGCTGCTGCTGCTGCTAAGTCACTTCAGTCATGTCCGATTCTGTGCTACCCCATAGACGGCAGCCCACCAGGCTCCCACATCCCTGGGATTCTCCAGGCAAGAACACTGGAGTGGGTTGCCATTTCCTTCTCCAATGTGTGAAAGTGAAAAGTGAAAGTGAAGTTGCTCAGTCGTGTGTGACTCGTAGTGACCCCATGGACTGCAGCCTACCAGGCTCCTCCATCCATGGGATTTTCTAGGCAAGAGTACTGGAGTGGCTTGCCATTGCCTTCTCCAGATTCATCTGTAGTCAACTTTTCTTTTTTCTTTTTTTTCCCCCTCTTAATTCTGATCTGTCTTTCATGCTGGTGGATTTTCTCAAGTGTATAGTGCTTATTCACAATAAGAAACACTTTTATAGCCCTATTATTATGATTTAAAAAAGGATACTAATTTGTGAATTTCTTCTTTTAGGGGGAGAAACCTGAAGACAGTGGAGATGATAGGTTTTCTTTTTCTCAGTTCCCTTGTACTTATTTCATGTACAGACCTTTTATTCATACTCTATCTGCTCTGCCTTGTATTTCTTGTGTTGAATTTTTATTATTAAAAACATTAAATGATTTTCATAACTCTTATTGGCAGGAACCATATTTTGAAAAACAATTATTTATCAAGTTTCTCTGATGTGCCAGGCACAGTAAGACAAGCAAAGGGACAAATATAAAGAATACATAGAGTAATGTTCACATCTTTGTGGAGGGGTTTAATAATTTTATCTAAATACCCGGGTTTAAATCCAGTCTGAGCCACTAAAAGCAGAACATAGAGTGTAGACTGCTTTTCTGTGCCACAGCTTAGATTGTTTGAAAGGACTTTGGTTTCACAGAGATGTAAATCTCTGGATTTCTATGAGGGCCTATGACTTAGTAGAGTTAGTGGTTGTCTCTGAACTAAATTACCAGTATCTAGCATCACTATAGAGAAGGCAATGGCACCCCACTCCAGTACTCTTGCCTAGAAAATCCCATGGATGGAGGAGCCTGGTAGGCTGCAGTCCATGGGATTGCTATGAGTCGGACATGACTGAGCGACTTCACTTTCACTTTTCACTTTCACACATTGGAGAAGGAAATGGCAACCTACTCCAGTGTTCTTGCCTGGAGAATCCCAGGGACAGGGGAGCCTGGTGGGCTGCCGTCTATGGGGTCGCAGAGTCGGACACGACTGAGGTGACTTAGCAGCAGCAGCATCACTATTCGGAGAAGGCAATGGCAAGCCACTCCAGTACTATTGCCTAGAAAATCCCATGGATGGAGGAGCCTGGTAGGCTGCAGTCCGTGGGGTTGCTAAGGGTCGGACACAACTGAGTGACTTCACTTTCACTTTTCACTTTCACACATTGGAGAAGGAAATGGCAACCCACTCCAATGTTCTTGCCTGGAGAATCCCAGGGATGGGGGAGCCTGGTGGGCTTCCGTTTATGGGGTCGCACAGAGTCGGACACGACTGAAGTGACTTAGCAGCAGCAGCAGCATCCCTATTGGGCTTCCCTGATGGCTCAGCAAGTAAAAATTCACCTTCAGTGCAGGAGACACAGGAGACATGGGTTTGATTCCTGGGTCGGGAAGATTCTCTGCAACCTGCTCCAGTATTCTTGCCTGGAAAAACCCCATGGACAGAGAAACCTGGTGGGTTGTAGTCTAAAGGGTTGCAGAGAGTCTGACGTGACTAAGCATTCAGGTACCACATGGCAAGCCAAGGCATAGCATCCGTATTGTTACAATTAAATCACAGTGCTCAAGTTCACAGTTCCTTTATTCTGTGACTCTGAAGAACCCAACTTCAACAAATGTTTTATCAGACATTTTTTGAGGAGCAGAGTGTGCCAGGCACAGAGTCCCTCTATTAAGGAGCTCACAGTTTAGTAGGCATTGGTTGGAAAGTGGGGGACACACCTACAGACAGATTACTAACATGCAAGTTCAGTGATGGCTCTATGAAAAATCCTCTTCATTTTCCCAATCCTACTTAATGTTCCCTCTTCCCCCATCCACAGCAAGAAACCAGAAATGTAGCCCAAAGGAGTTCCTTTCCCAAAGGCTCTGAGAGGAGGAGAGAGTCTGAGGAGTTCAGCACCAAACATCTGAAACCCAGATGCACATATCAAAGGGAGAACATTTATCAGACTTAGGACTGGTCAGAAGGAGATATGAATTATAGATAACATTACCCAGCCAGTTGAACAGAATTACCAAGATAGAGACACTTGGCTTGTGGAAAGCGAAGGCTACATAGGCCAGATGTCTATTTCTGCATTGTAGCTACCCTAAGAGTGGGTCTACAATTGCTGTGGGAAAGAAGGGCTTGAAAGTCCTCTTTAGTAAAATCCCAAATGTTGGCTACTCCCTATGATGCATCTTAGAAAGCCAAGCCAAGGGAATGTCTATGCCCTAAGGGAAACCCAGCTTCCCTGACCTTTGCAGTCTGCAGCTTCTTTTTTGGTCATGACTTATTTTTGTTGTTTTTCTCTCTAAAATTGTGTCCCAGAGATGAAGGGTGCTTTGCTGCTGAATCTACTTTCCATCCCTTGTTCTGCCTCTCCTTTTCACATGAGTTTAGTATCCAACCAAATCTAGAACACTGTGTGTACCTCCTGCTTTGGTTTCTGTCAGATTCCATCACTCTATTATCATGTGGAGGAAGACAGTCACCAAGTAAACATAAATGGCTGAGCATGGTTTAAGCGCGTCATCAGCCACCTAGTGTCACTGTGCTCTGAAGCAGACAGTGGGATGACGGTGGCCTGCACGTGTTTTCTGATGCCTGTGCTGGGCTGAGGTCTCTGTGTCTTCATGTCTCATTGTCCCTTCTCTGCCTTATTGCCTGAGTTTTGACGGTGAGGAGTTTGAGGGCAGAAAGACTGTTGTATATAGCAATGCTAGAGCATGGTCCATGCTTGCGTTTGTGCTAAGTTGCTTTAATCATGTCTTATTCTTTTGCAACTCCATAACCTGTAGCCCACCCATCTCCTCTGTCCATGGGGATTCTCCAGGCAAGAATACTGGAGTGGGTTGCCATGCCCTCCTCCAGGGTACCTTCCCGACCCAGGGATCGAGCCCACATCTCTTGTGTCTCCTGCATTTACAGACGGGTTCTTTACCACTAGTACCACCTGGGAAGCCCCAGAGCATCGTCCACTTCTTTCTAAACAGGTCCTCAAGAGGGTGGACTGGGAAGTGCCCTAAAGGAACGTGCCAGAGAATGGTGCCTGCAGTTGCACGCTCTTGGATGTGTATCAGGAAAGGAGGGCAGATGCACATGACATCCGAGGGAACAGGTGGAGAAATTGGTGCTGCACAGAGCTGGGTGCTCTGGTTTAGCTGTGCTTTGCTCACTCACTCTCTGCGGCTGTTGAGCCAAAGGAACGGTTGGACTGGGCCCCTGCAGCGCAGATCTGTTAAACATCAGCCAGGCTTCATTATAAGTTTCTTTTGAAGTTGGGATTCAAAGTTCCCTGCAGCCAAAGAAAACATGGATGGGGAAAATAAGTGTAAGGGGGTAGAAGAGGGCAGAGAGAAAAGAAATGAAGGAGAAACTTTAAAACCAAACAGCAAGAAAACCTCTGAACCCCTCCACTGCAATACGCACAGGCCACACAAACTCTAAAGAAACGAATCTCACCTTCTCATACACACTTGATCTGGCAAAGGGAATAGAAGGGAAGGAATAGGAGAATAACTTGCAGGTAAGCTCAGAAAGTGTTCTAACAAATAGAAATGTCTCTCAGTTTCTTTCCTACAGGCCAATTTCTCCATAGTTTCAATAGGCACTATTTCATGGAGTAAATCATATCCACAATTTTTCTGTTCACCTAGCTGGCTCAGTGAATCTTTCTCCCCAGGTGAGTGGGGAGAGGTTGTTTTTCTCCTTTTCGGGGCTATTTTCTAGCCAAATAGGCCGACTTGTGAGAGAGCCTTGTGGTATGTCTGGGTTAAAAATATTTCCTCTTAGAAAAATTTTAGGAGAGACCCTGGTCTCCAAACACATTCAGTTGTTCAAGATACTTGGGTATTTTCCTAGGAGCTGGGGTGCTGGCCCTAGTACCCTGGCCGGATGCCAGTCTGTCTCAGAGGATTTCACTTAAGGATCTTTTCTTAGAATTTAAGCCTAGGAAGAATCTGAAAGACAGCTGCCCACTTACACATGTTTTCCTTTTCTTTCCCTCTAGGAACTCTGTTTGCATTTTACTTTAGTGAGTGAATCGAAGTCACAGAGAAGTAGGTTGGGAAGTGGATGGAATATGTAGTTTGGCCATCATGGGTTTTTCTGAAGATTTGTTTCACCCTCAGGAGGAAGATGCTGACTCACTTATTTTCTGAACCCTCATGCATCTCTCACTTCTCATCAGGAGTTCTATCTGCAGCAGTAGACGTGATTCTCTTCATGCTTGGTTAATTCCTACTTTCAAGTCCAGTTCCCATGTCATTTTCTCTTTCCTAGGAATAGTCCTTTGTTCTCAAATAGAGATTGGTTTAGTCGCTAAGTCGTGTCCGACTCTTGTGACCCCATGGTCTATGGCCCTCCAGGTTCCTCTGTCCATGGGATTCTCCAGGCAAGAATACTGGAGTGGGTTGCCATTTTATCTCATTTGATCCCTCGTGGCTCAGATGGGCTTCCCTGATGGCTCAGTGTGTAAAGAATTTGTCTGCAATGCAGGAGAAACAGGAGGCATGGGTTCAATAGCTGGGTTGGGAAGATCCCTGGAGAAGGAAATGGCAGCCTGCTCCAATATTCTTGCCTGGGAGACCCCATGGACAGAGGAACCTGGTGGGTTACAGTCCATAGGGTCGCAAAGAGTTGGACACGACTGAGCGACTAACACGCATACACACACACCATGTCGTTTGTACCACTTTTCATCCCCTATTGCCTTCACTCTGCTCTAATCCCATTGTCTTTCACCTATGTTATGAGAATAGCCTCCTAAGAAGTCTCCCCACTTTGGCTCTTGCACCCCACCCCTGCCCCACCCAGGTCTGTTTTTAATATAGCAGCCAGAGTAACCCTAGTAGACTACACTTCTGAGCAGCTTCCCACCTCACTCAAAGTCAAGGCCAACAGCAGTGCGGGGCTCTCACTGGTCTGGCACCAGTTACTCTGTGGCCTTATCTCCCCCCCAGGCCTCCCTTGTTTACTCCATTCCAGCCACAGTGGCCTTCTCATTGTCCTTTGGCTTAACAGACACACTCCTGCTGCATAAACTTTTCAATGACTTTTCATTCTGCTGGAATGTTCATCCTCCAGATTCCTACATGGCTAGTGTTCCCACTTCCTTCTAGGCTTTTTTTCAAAGTCACCTTCTAGTGAATCCTTTCCTGGTGACCTCACTTAAAATCCCAATTCCTCTAACTCTTCATGATTTCTTCTCTGTTTTATGTTTCCTTTTAGAATCTGACACTAACAGGCTACATATTTTTAATTTTTGCTTAATGTCCATATTCTCCATTAGAATGCAAGTTCCATTAGAGAGAGAGTTTTTATACGTTTTTATTTCTTTTTTTTAAAATTCTTTTTATGTTTTCAAAAAAAATTTTAGGACTCTTTACTTAAAAACAACCTTATCTTAAAATGGAATAACTTTGGTTTTATGAGCAGCAAGCAAAGTACAGAAGCAAAAATGCATTACAGGAGCATTAAGTTCTACATTAGGTCACAGCATCTAATCTGAAATCACACCCATAATATCATTTTTCAGGATATCTGAGAAATAGTTATTTCCCAGGATGTCTGAACCATAGCTACTCTATTTTGACTTTTAATTGTAAAAAAAAAAACAAAACTTTTTTTTAATATCCAAAGCAGATTTCACCATTAATGACGTCAGTGTTTTTCTAGGTATGAGAAGATGCAAGAATTGGAACTCATAAAACCTTTTTCTGAAAAGAGCTAACTATCTGAAGGCCTGTTCTGCCAGTTTTTTGTTTTTTTTTTTCCCAGAGCACAGAGTGCCTCATTCCTGATTTTCACCCTGAACTTCTTTCAGGGAGTGTTGAAGGTCAGCAGCTTGCAATGGTCATGATGTAATCTTTGTAGAGGCAGTTGGCAAGTACCAACTTCCAGTCAGCAGGGTCCCTTCATAGCCACATATCTGACCATGTGACACCATCTCATGGCCATTGTGTCCCGCGGTGCTGGGAAGGCTCATTCCCAGGTCTAGGGAAGTGATGGGCCACTCAGTGTGCGAAAATTGGACCAGGCTTTGCAATAGCAAAAGTCTCTGGACCACTGTCTTACTAGCCTCCTGGTCCAGGAAAATATTTCCTCTTGTTGCTTTTTCCCATACCCAGAGTCACATTATTACAATTATTGATCTCATGTGGAACTGTCAGTTCAGCATTATATCACAGGCTCAGTGAAACAGTGTCATAGAAAATAATATAGCCATAGCTAGCAGTTATTAATTAAATAAGAATTATAAGTCAAGAACTTTCTTTAGATAAAGCCTGGTATACCCCGAATAACCTGACTTCATTCGTTAAATGATTATAGTCTGGTGTTAATCTCCTGGTTGTACATTATGGAGCATCCGACCTTTATCTGAAGATTGGTTACTGAGATAAGCCTTGGAAACTAACCTAGAGTGTCCTTTTTAATAACTTAATTAAATCTTTTAGCAGTATCACGTAACAAGAAACTGTCTCAGCAGTGAGTCTTAGTAAACACTAGACATTAACAAAACTAGAAACTTAATTTAACAATTTACAAAGCTTAATATTCTGTGATTTTTCATTATGGAGGCCCTGTAGCCAGGGAGGCTTTAACCTATCAAATAAAAAATGAAGTTTGTCAGGGAGCTGGGAAAAGCCAAGCAGCCATCTTGGATTTCCCATAGCCCTGACTCTGATTTCCAGCTATTGTTTTTAATTTTCCAATTTAGAAGCAGACTGTTGCCATGGTTTAAGGACATTAGGATGACACAAGTCTAACAGAGTTTTTGTATAAGCTGAATGAGCTTTTACATGTCTACAAACCCGACAATTGGATTAATTTCTAAAACTAGCATAGGATCAGGCCTATGGTAGAAAAGCATTTGATTTGTATGCAGAGGGCTAAGAAGTCAAGAAAACATAAATGATCATACGAATCAGGTCCAGCATCTTGGGCAAGCTGTCTACCTCCGATGTCGTCGTCTTCTCATCCTGGTGTAGTGTAGTTTCTTCTGAAAAAAGTCCTTCCATCCAGGTTGGACAGTCCTTTAAATTATGTCCTTTTTTTTTTAGTCCTGGTTGCAGGTCACGAGGCATCTGATCTTCATCCAAAGATAGATCACTGAGATAAACTTCAGAAACAAACTTAGGGTGTACTTTAAGAATTCAATTAAATTTTACATTAATGTCACATAACAGCAAGGAACTATTCAAGAAATGAGTCTTACTACCTCCATTGGTAGACCGCCATTAACAAACTGGGATTTAACATTTATTGAAACACCCTTTTCTCTCTAAAATTACCCTCATTTCTACCAAATATAACCAAATTAAGATGTGTTTAAAAAATAGATCTGTTCTCAATAAACTTGACCTGATTATTTATATAACCATAGACCCTTTTTTTGTTTTTGCTGAGACTTTTATTGAGTCTCACTTAACTTTATTTTTTTTTAAATCTTTTTATTGGAGGCTAATTATTTTACAATATTATATTGGTTGGTTTTGCCATACATAGACATGAATCCTCCCTGGGTGTACATGAGTTCCCCCTCCTGAACCCCTCCCACCTCCCTCCTCCCTTATCCTCCCTCTGGGTCATCCCCACACACCAGCCCCGAGCATCCTGTAACATGCATCGACCCTGAACTGGTGATTCGTTTCACATATGATAATATACATGTTTCAATGCCATTCTCCCAAATCATCCCACCCTCACCCTCTCCCACAGAGTCCCAAAGACTGTTCTATACACCTGTGTCTCTATTGCTGTCTCGTATACAGGGTTATCATTTGCATTTTGTTTGAGTTATTATTTTACCCTAGCACTTAGAAAAACAAATGCTATGAGTGTTCAACAAATAATTGTTGAATAAAAGAATATTCTTACCCTCATATAGTGGTTGGCAAACTATGTCCTGTGGACTAAATTTATCTAAGCATCTGTTTCTGTAAATTAATTTTTATCGGAATGAAGTCACATGAATTTATTCACATGTTGTCTATCATTGCTTTCATGTGGCAGAGTTGTGTAGTTACAATAGAAACTGTGTGGCTCACAAAACCTGAAATATTTACTATTTGGCCTTTTACAGAGAAAGTTTGCCAACTCCTTAAGTACGTATTTACCACACAATGTTATAATGATGTAAGCTTCCTAGGTGGCACTAGTGGTAAAAACCTGCCTGCTAATACAGGAGACTTAAGAGACTCAGGCTCAATCCCTTGGTCAGGAAGATCTCCTGGAGAAGGAAATGGCAACCCACTCCCATAGTCTTGCCTGGAGAATCCCATGGACAGAGGAGCCCAGCAAAATATGGTCCATAGGCTGGCAAAGATTGGGCACAACTGAAGGGACTTATGCACACATTCACGCATTATCATTGTCCATTGTTATTTGTCTCTTGTACGAAACTTTAGGCTATTTATTCATAGTTCTTGTAACATAGGAAGTGCTCAATTGATATTTTTTAAATGAATAAACATATATATGAATGGAAAATCAGTGACATGGGGAAATGACAGTGTTGGGCAAGGGTTTGGGAAGGGTAGAGTATGCTACTCTGTATTGAAGGAAAACGGGTATTCAGAATCTATATTCTAGCCATCCTTCCTACTGGCTCCCTTACTGTCGTAGGATTGCCATATTCAGAAGTAAGTAAAATAATTAAAGATACCCATGAAAGGTGACTGTGTTAGCTGAGGGAAAGGCTGTGAGCCATTTTAATAACAAATTTGCTTATTTATTTTATTTTTGGTTGCACAGTGTCTTTGCGGCTGTTTGTGGGCTTTTTCCTAGTTGCTGTGCACAGACTTCTCATTGCAGGGGCTTCTCTTGTTGCAGAGCAGGTTCTAGGCACGTGGAGTCAGTAGTTGTAGCTCACGGGCCCTAGAATGTGTGGGCTTCAGTAGTTGTGGCTCCTGGCTCTAGAGCACAGGCTCAGTAGTTGTGGTACTCAGGCTCAGTTGCCCTGCAGCATATGCAACCTTCCCGGACCAGGCATTGAACCCACGTCTTCTGCATTGGCAGGCAGATTCTTTACAACTGAGGCACCAGGAAAGACCTCTGGGTAAGCCATTTTACTCACTGTCTCATTATTTGAGTGACTGAGCTCCCAGATGGCTCTGAAACTATGAAACATGGAGTAAAGTTTATAATCAGAGAAATAGTCAATTACAGTAGCCAGGAAATAAGATGCATCCACATTAGCTGGAGAGACAGTGATTGAAAGAAAGGGCAGACTCCACAAAGGGGTGCAGGGCCCTTCAATGAGACATGGCCTCTTTGAGGGGATGTCAGAGATTAGCCAAATTCCTACCAAATATTTAGCTTTTGTGGTTGTAAAAAACAGAAATTCACTCAAGTTAACTAAGGAGGAAAAAAAAAAAGGATTTATTGTACAATTACAAATGGGCTGGAGCTACAGGTTGCTAGGGACTAAGGCGGGTTGTGCAGTTCGTTTCTCTGCAAGCTTCTTTACATCTCAGTGCATCTGCGCCATTCACACCTCGCTCCTTCTTTGCTAGGTTACTCATAGTTCCTATTCTCTTATGGCTTTGGTTTAAAACTAGACTCAGCTTTCGGTGGCTCCTGCTTTATCTCATTGAGTCTTCAGATTCACATTCAATTGCTAATTGCCTCAGCCTCTTGCAGAATTGTTGCTCAAATTCTGCAGATAATCAACAGTGACTTGGCCTAACTCATCTCTACACATCAGGCTAGAAATCACAGGTTTCTGGCCAGCTTTGAATTTAAGCAACTGTGGCCAAAAAACAGGATGACAGGGAGGGCTCCTCAGGGTTCCAAGGCAACATCACTCAACTGGTGCCAGCAATCTGGGGAGAGCAAGTTGGTTTTTCATCTTTACTTCTTGGAGACTCCTGACATGCATAATTTCTTAGACCTTGGTATTCCTAGTAATGTAATTCCCACAGAATTTTAATGCCAATTTTATTCTTAGGATTTTGTGATTTTCAATTCAAATCTCAAATATGTCATAATACAGGTAAATACACGTGTGTGTATCTTACTATGAATAGGCAATTTACCTGTATTATGACATATTTGAGATTTGAATTGAAAATCACAAAATCCTAAGAATAAAATTGGCATTAAAATTCTGTGGGAATTACATTACTAGGAATACCAAGGTCTAAGAAATTATGCATGTCAGGAGTCATCTACTGTGTATCTCGGAGAAGGCAATGGCAAGCCACTCCAGTACTCTTGCCTAGAAAATCCCATGGATGGAGGAGCCTGGTAGGCTGCAGTCCATGGGGTCGCTAAGGGTCAGACACGACTGAGCGACTTCACTTTCACTTTTCACTTTCACACATTGGAGAAGGAAATGGCAACCCACTCCAGTGTTCTTGCTTGGAGAATCCCAGGGACGGGGGAGCCTGATGGGCTTCCGTCTAAGGGGTCACACAGAGTCAGACACGACTGAAGTGACTCAGCAGCAGCAGCAGCAGCAGCAGCAACTGTGTATCTATCATCTGCCTGTTTACCAGTAAAATGAAACATTTGGCATAATTTATTTTATGTAATGCTCACTATAGCTCTAAGAAGCAGATATTTTGATTATCTCCATTTTATGTAAGAGAGAACTGAGATTGAGACAGTTAACAGTTATCACACAGTAACAGTACAGTGATTGAACTCTGACTCCAGAGCCTATGTTACTACCATTCTACACTGTGTGTCAGGTATAATAATTCTTTTCACTTTCATGCATTGGAGAAGGAAATGGCAACCCACTCCAGTGTTCTTCCCTGGAGAATCCCAGGAACAGGGGAGCCATGTGGGCTGCCGTCTGTGGGGTCACACAGAGTCGGACACGACTGAAGTGACTTAGCAGCAGCAGCAGCAGCAAAGTACTTAGCTCATAGTGAGTGCATAATAAATATTAGCTTGCTTTAATTTTAGAATGATTGCTCCAGAGGATGTATATCTCAAAGGATGAGAGAGAGAAAATGGAAATAACTGTGTGCTTACTACTTAAGAAGGATGTTATGTAAAAATGTGGATTCTTAAAACGTGAATAGTAAAGAGCCAGAGAAAAAGCTTATTAAGCAAGGACAAAGATATGACCCCAATACAAATAATCATATGCAAACATATTCAGGCCACTATGAGTATAATAATTTGAAAGGAAAGGAAATTTCCTAGAGAAAAATAAGGAAAAGAGAATATTGGAAAAGTGATATTAGTAAAGCCTTAGATGTTGGGCTAAGGGGGTTTGAACAGTAAGCAACTGGTAGCCTTGAGCTGTATATAGAGATGTCTACTGATTGTCTGATTGATCAATAAACAGACAATTTAAAAATATGTATCTGTTTTAATATCTACCAACCCTCTTAAATTTTGCATCTTTCTTCTGGAATCATTTTTCTTATCTCTGAAAGACCTATTTTTTGGGGGGGGGTTCCTTTATTAAATGTTTGTCATATGCCATCTTAATTTTAATTTCTACAAAAATGTTTTTATATTTTGTCAAACATTTTTTTGGGATTCCCTCGTGGTTCAGTTGGTGAAGAATCTGCCTGCAATGCAGGAGACCACTTGCGATAAGGAGACCTGGGTTCAATTCCTGGATCAGGAAGATTCCTGGAGAAAGAAATAGTGACCCACTCCAGTATTCTTGCTTGGGAAATCCCGTGGACAAAGGAGCCTGGTGGGCTATAGTCCACAGGGTCACAAGAGTTGGACATGACTTAGCAACAAAACCACCAGCACCACCAAACTTTCTTTGGGACAGTGTGTTTAATTTTTATTAGAATACAGTTGATTTACAATGTTGTGTTAGTTTCAAGTATACAGCAAAGTGAATCAGTTTTACATTTACATATATCTTCTCTTTTTAGATTGTTTTCCCATATAGGTCCTTACTGAGTATTTAATAGAGTTTCCCTGTATTATTAGTTATATACATATATTAGTTACTGTACTAGTTATATATTTTTTATATAAGTGTATATATGTCAATCCCAATGTCTCAATTTATGCCTACCTGCCTTCCCTGCCTAGTAACCAAACTTCTTAAAAAATAGCTTTTCTAGGCAGACTATTTTAGATTGGCTATTTGTTTCTCTTATCAAGACATTATACTACAGTCTCCTGCTGCTGCTGCTGCTGCTAAGTCACTTCAGTCGTATCCGACTCTGTGCGACCCCATAGATGGCAGCCAACCAGGCTCCCCTGGTTTCCATTAATACTACAGAAAGGTTAGCTATCTAACTGTCTTTCATTTGTATTGATATTTACATTGTCATTTCTCTTCAATATAGCTTTTTTCTAATTTTTCTATTATTGCCTTCTGAATTTCCTATGAAATATATATTACTCTTCCCGCTCTGTTTTTCATGTATCTTAATAGCACTTCAACTTTTTAATCTTTGCCTCTCTGTATTGCATTTTGAGTAACAATTTTTGGATTTATTTCCCAGTTGACTCTTTTTCAGGTTTGGCTAACTTGCTTTTAGAACCCACCAATAAATTTTTAATTATTATTAGTATACTTTTCATCTCCATAAGTTCTATTTAGCTCTTTATTATAATGGTCTAGTCATTTAAACAATCAATTTATGCTACTTATTCACATTTTAGATATGCGTTTTAGTTTTAAAAACAATTAAAGGCGATGGGTACATGAATTTACACATGTGATAAAATTTCATAGAACTAAAACCACACAAATTACTATGAGTAAAATGGGAAAATCTGAACAAAATTGGTGTATTGTATCAATTGTCAGTATCCTAGTTGTGATACTGTATTATATTTTTACAAGATGTTGTCATTGAGAGAAGCCACATAAAGGATATTCACTATTACTCTGTAATAGTTCTTATATGTGAATCAGCAGTTATCTCAAAATAAAAGTTTAATTGAGGGAGGTTCAAAAGGGAGGGGATATATGTATACCTATGGCTGATTCACGGAGAAGGCAATGGCAAACCACTCCAGTACTCTTGCCTAGAAAATCCCATGGATGGAGGAGCCTGGTAGGCTGCAGTCCATGGGGTCGCTAAGGGTCGGACTCGACTGAGCGACTTCACTTTCACTTTTCACACATTGGAGAAGGAAATGGCAACCCACTCCAGTGTTCTTGCCTGGAGAATCCCAGGGACGGGGGAGCCTGGTGGGCTTCCGTCTGTGGGGTCACACAGAGTCAGACACGACTGAAGTGACTTAGCAGCAGCAGCATGGCTGATTCATGTTGAGGTTTGACAGAAAACAACAAAATTCTGTAAAGCAATTATCCTTCAAAAAATATATTAATTAAAAAAATAAAAAGCTGGAGTAAAAGGAACATATTAAGCTAGATAACAAATAATAACCACTGTATAGCATGGGGGACAACACTGTAATGACCTGTTACCGTATTACAGTGAAAAGTATCTAAAAAAGAGTAGATATATGTATATGCATGACTGATTCACTTGGCTGTATAGCAGAAACTAACACAACTTTGTAAACCAGCTATACTCCAATAAAATTGATTTATAAAAATATAGGCATATTCTTTTATATCAGCTAGTCTGATTCTGTTGTTGTTTCTTCTGGTTATTGCTCATGGTGCCTTGCTCCCTCATGTGTGCTTTATGTAATTGGATTGTAAGCCTATGTTCCTTGCAATTTTACTATCAAGTGTCTTTCAGGCCTAGATTGAAGATATGCTTTTACTTAAGCCAGTTGACTGGGGCATTATGAGCACGAAACCACTTTATGTCTATAATTGGCAAAAGGTTTTTTAGACCATAGGGTATTATGAACTTGGAGGGCAAACTTGTGAAGGATGACTTGTGGCTATTTCCCAGAGGTGATATTCACCTTACTTATTGGGCTGAGATTGGGAAATGTAAGTTTCCTTGTTGCCCCCCTTGATGAAATGAGTTTTTAATTTTTTCTTTTGGTGATTTGGGGGTATAGTCTTTTCTTTATTGATGATATAGTCCTCCAGAGTCCTGGCTTTATGTGGAGCTCTTCCATAAAACTACTTATCTTGGCTAAGCTCCATAATTTTTTTCCTATCTAAGATGCTCATGATGGCCATCAAACTGAAGGTCAAGTGCCCCCAAAATGGGAAGAGACTTCAAGGTAGCCAGAGGATTCAGAGAATGTTTACTTTTCTGGATTCCTATTTTTACTTTGTTTGTGGGCTCTGGAGGTAACCTTTAACTTACTTGCATCTTTGTAACTATTTAATATTTATGTATTAAAAATAAATATTTAAATTTATTCTCATATTTTATTAAGAAGTTATAGTTGTTTTGACTGAAGGGGATGATCAAGGGTTCTAAACTCTTTATACCAGAAATAGAAATAATTCTCCAGAAAACTAATCTGGGGACAGCATGCAGAATCAGTATTATGAACCAGGGAAATTGGAGGCAGGAAGATTATAAACTCTTCTCGTAGTCTAAGCAGGAAAAGGTAACAGACGGAAAATGATTAGGGACATTATTGTGGCATGGTGAAAAGAACTGTAAAAATAAGAAAAACTGGATCCTAGCTCCAGCCTAGTCACATAATTTAACCATATGTTCATTCATATTCATTGTTATTCAACAAATGTTATTTGAGCATGTAATCTAGGCCAGGCACTCTTTTAGACACTGCAGGTGGTAAAGAAAATAATTCCTTCCCTCGTGGAGCTTATAGTCTAGTATGAGAAGACAGGCAATCAACAAATAACAAGTGAATACATGCTATGTCAGATGGTGATAAGTGCTGTGGAAAGAAATTCAGAAGAATGAGGGAGACAAGGAGTCATGCTTGCTGTGTAAGGTGTCCAGGGAATGTCTTACTGCAAAGATGGCCTTTGAGCAGATATTGGAAGGAAGTATAGGAGTGAGCCACATGGAAACCACCAGAGGAGTGCATAAACTGGAGGAGAATGAGCTAAACACAGATTAGTTGGACAGGGCCATGGTGTGGATTTTAGCTTTCAGGTGTGATGAGTTGGGAAACTTCAGTAGGCTAGTAGAATGACTTAATCAGTGAAACGATGCAAAGAAGAAGCGAAGAAGCACCTACTTGCTCTATCTCAAAGGAATACTGTGATTTTCCAATGAGGTGATACTTGTTAAAGATGCTTTTTCAGTTGAAAATACTTTATAACTGAAAGTGTTTGGTGAGACATGGCATGGGGTTCAGCAGTAAATTTGAAGAAACGGTGGACATCCTCATGGAGATGTTGAGCATGTGATTGAAAAAGAGATGTGAAGGAGGTATTCATCTCAGTGTGGCATTTACAGGGGCAAGATCGTGCCTTGTATAGTAAGCAGCATCATGAAATATAAACCATGAGACGTCATTGACCCGCAGAGAATGTATATCTCCCCTCCTAAGCCTCTTTCATCAGTGAGTATAAAAAGGCAAAGCTAAGTACAATGAGCATTTCCTCACTAATAAGTTCTCAAAAAGATTTATTGTTCAGGAAGGCCCGTGTCTACCATCTGTGTTCAGTATCCAATAGGGACTCATAATTGCCTGCTGGATGAGTGCTGCAAAGTTGGGAGGATGGTCAAAACACTGAATACTATGACAGAGTTTGGGATTCAAACTTATTGCAGGTAAGAATTGAAAGGATTGAATGGTGGTCTCAACACAACACCGTGAAAATGTACAGGGATGAACTTAAACTTTAGGATATAAAAGCTGTGTGAACCAAGCTGATGGGTACTTATGCTTACAGTAATCAATGTGAACATAATTGTTCATACAAAGCATAAGCTTTGCATGAATCAAAAGCGTGATGTGGCCATTAAAAATATGCCAACAACTTGGGGCGCTCTTAAAAAAGGATAAAGTGTTCAGATGACTGAAGAGATGCTCTGAGTCCTGATCAGGCTCTGTCTGGAGGCTCGGCTCTGTTCTGGGCGGCAGGTTTTATGGGGAACACCAGGAACCTGGAGGGCATCCAAAGTTTGGGGAAGAGGGTAGTGATGAGCAAGACTGTCAAATGGCCCTGTCTCCCTTCAGATGTGGAGTTTTAACTTCTCCTTACTTGATTAAGGAATGCGCCTAAACAGTCGTGTTTTTTTTAAGAAGTCACAATGGCCTCTTTTATATCTTATTCATTCTATTCATTCATTAATTCATTGTTTCTCAGTTCAGTTCAGTCGCTCAGTTGTGTCCGACTCTTTGCGACCCCATGAATCACAGCACACCAGGCCTCCCTGTCCATCACCAACTCCCAGAGTTCACTCAAACTCATGTCCATTGAGTCGGTGATGCCATCTAGCCATCTCATTCTCTGTCATCCCCTTCTCCTCCTGCCCCCAATCCCTCCCAGCATCAGAATCTTTTCCAGTGAGTCAACTCATCGCATGAGGTGGCCAAAGTATTGCAGTTTCAGCTTTAGCATCAGTCCTTCCAATGAACACCCAGGATTGATCTCCTTTAGAATGGACTGGTTGGATCTCCTTGCAGTATAAGGGACTCTCAAGAGTCTTCTCCAACACCACAGTTCAAAAGCATCAATTCTTCGGTGATCAGCTTTCTTCACAGTCCAACTCTCACATCCATACATGACCACTGGAGAAATCATAGCCTTGCCTAGACGGACCTTTGTTGGCAAAGTAATGTCTCTGCTTTTTAATATGCTGTTAAGGTTGGTCATAACTTTCCTTCCAAGGAGTAAGCGTCTTTTAATTTCATGGCTGCAATCACCACCTTCAATGATTTTGGAGCCCAAAAAAATAAAGGCTGACATTGTTTCCACTGTTTCCCCATCTATTTCCCATGAAGTGATGGGACCAGATGTCATTGTTTCTAACAAATGTTTATTAGGTGGCTACTGTGTTTTAGTGGAGAAGGAAATGGCAAACCTACTTCAGTATTCTTGATGAGAGAGCTCCATGGACAGAGGAGCCTGGCAGGCTGCAGTCCATGGGGTCACAAACAGTCAGACGCAACTTAGCGACTGAACAACTATGTTTGAGACACAGTAGCAGGCTCTAGGTATATGATTCTTGTCTGCAAATGAGTTCAGGTGGGGGAAACAAACATATATGATTATAACTGCAGTGCTGAGTAGAATATAGCTAAGTGCTGTCTCTAGTCATCTTTGGTCCCCCTAAAGCCAAACTTCTGCATCAACTAACTACTTGTCTTTCTATTTTCAGTCTTTCTCCATCCTAACCTAAAAATTAACTCTTGCATCAGAGTAATCATTCTAAAATCACTTATGTGGAAGCACTCAATTAGGTAATAGAGATCAGAAGGGGGAGTATGCTAAGCAGAGGCTCAAGGTAAACAGAGAATCAGCAACTATCATATAGTATAAAGGGATTTCCTGGTGATTCAGTGGGAAAGAATCTTCCTGCAATGCAGGAGACACAGAAGATACAGGTTCTATCCCTGGGTCAGGAAGATCCCCTGGAGGAGGGCACAGCAACCTACTCCAATATTCTTGCCAGGAAAATCCCATGGACAGCGGAGCCTGGTAGGCTACAGTCCACAGGGTCACCACGAGTCAGACATGACTGAGCTTGCACACACATGTATGAGAAGATTTAGGGTAACAACTGTAATAATTGTTGCTATTTATTCAATGACCTAGAAAGTGAAAGAGGAGAGTGAAAAGGTTGGCTTGAAGCTCAACATTCAGAAAACAAAGATCATGGCATCTGGTCCCATCACTTCATGGGAAATAGATGGAAAAACAGTGGAAACAGTGTCAGACCTTATTTTTTGGGCTCCAAAATCACTGCAGATGCTGATTGCAGCCAGGAAATTAAAAGACGCTTGCTCCTTGGAAGAAAAGTTATGACCAACCTTGATAGTATATTAAAAAGCAGAGACATTACTTTGCCAACCAAGGTCCGTCTAGTCAAGGCAATGGTTTTTCCCGTGGTCATGTATGGATGTGAGAGTTGGACTGTGAAGAAGGCTGATCGCCAAAGAATCGATGCTTTTGAACTGTGGTGTTAGAGAAGACTCTTGAGAGTCCCTTATACTGCAAGGAGATCCAACCAGTCCATTCTAAAGGAGATCAATCCTGGGTGTTCATTGGAGGGACTGATGCTAAAGCTGAAACTGCAATACTTTGGCCACCTCATGCGACAAGTTGACTCACTGGAAAAGACTCTGATGCTGGGAGGGATTGGGGGCAGGAGGAGAAGGGCACGACAGAGAATGAGATGGCTGGATGGCATCACCGACTCTGTGGACATGAGTTGAGTGTACTCCGGGAGTTGGTGATGGACAGGGAGGCCTGGCGTGCTGATTCATGGGGTCGCGGAGAGTCGGACACGACTGAGCGACTGATCTGATCTGATCTGAACCATTAATTATGAAAATGGGACATCATCATCATCAATTGGTATTCACAGTATAATACTGGGAGAACAGTTTTTCAGACTGATTCCATGTGGAGCATAATACTTTCACTTAAATACATTTTATAATTACATCTAAATCTAACTCTTTGTTCAATAGTTTGGTCTACTTCTTTTCCATAGATTTTAATATAACAGAAAAATTCATCATCCTTAATTGTCATTCTGGGGCCTTTTTGCATTATCATGGATCCTTTATCAGCAAACAGATAAAATCACATTTTTCCTTCCCTTGGTAGCCTAGTCTATCACATGTAGTTTTGGAAAGGACACATAGTGAAAATGGCCTATAGAGTTGTGGTCTGTTCTGTGTTTAGAGTTCTTAGAGAATTATGCAATTAATTTGAGTGGATCAAGTATTTTATTTTAAATTTAATTATTTTATTTTTAATTTAATAATTTTAATTATTTTCCCAACTGCAACTAACTACTCAAGCTGCTAGGTAGCAGATGACGGTGAATCTGCCTCAGTGTCTTCATTTTATTTCATGGTCTACTTCACCCCATAGTCTCAAAACTATCTGGGGGCTGAGAAGGGAAGATCTGAAGCCACAGATTCCTTACTGGATTCCCTTATCTATGTGGCCATGTGCTTATCTGGTCTAATAGTTTCATATAATACAATCATTGGTAGAATACATGATGACTGGGAAAGAGAAAAATAGGGAGACTGAGAAAAAGAAGACATGAAGTAAAGTTCAAAATAAGAATAAAGCCCAGAACTGCCGTGACTTTGGGTAATGTGACTCCCATGAAATTAGAATGGACTGAGTCTGTGGTGTCCATGGCTGGAAGCCCTGGCAGGCGCTGGCTTGGTGACCAAGTAGCTCTTCTCTTTGCAGTTGGCATGGAGAACAGCATGCAAATCCCAATTTAAAAGGACAAAGAGCAGTGTGTCCATGCTTTACTGCAGTTGCCACGGCAGAGGTTGGGAAATAAGGAAAAATTCCAATGATGAGTGGGCTGAGAAAGTCATATCATTTTTCCAGACCAGGCAGTATTCTTCTGCTTTGAAGAATGAGTAAATCATTAACCCAAGCCAGGGTGGGGTGCAGGGAGAAAGGGCAAGGGAGATAAAGAGGGTTGGATGGTGAAGGGAAAGAGGGGGATGAGTGGAGGAAGGAGAGAACTGGAGTATAGAGACCATTTTTGTTTTTCCTTTAGTTGTGAACTTGTGTCTTAATTTTTTAAAAAATGTTATGCTTCATTTATAGTTATTATAAAACATTGGCTATATCCCATGTGCTGTACAATATGTCCTTGTGACTTGCTTCTTAATTTACCAGGATTTAATAAGAGCTAAATGGAGATCAGTTAGTCCATTCATTGCCACATGAAGGGTCAACCATAGCCATTTCCCTAGAGATATGGAAGCTCCTTTAACTCGGCCACATGCTATACTGTAGCAGGATCTGGTATTAGGTTAAGCTCATCTGAATTTTGCTGAATAACCTCTGTTCTTACATATGAAAACTTGAAAGGTTGGCCAGAAACAAATATTTTGAGTTTTTATTTCCTTCTTAATTCACTCCCTGCCAAATGTATGTAAGGGCCTCCTCAGGCATCTAGAACCCTTACATTATGTCTAAGCAGGGTTTTAAGGAAATAATTAGTCCTACTTCTGAGTAAACTGTGGTGTGTGGAGAAGCCCCCTAGTCAAAGGGGGCTCTCCAGTGGAGATTGGACAGGCTTTCTTTCTTAGGGAATCAGGACATCTTATTGGTTATAATGATCTCCCTGAAAATCTGACAAGTGCTAAAGACCTATAAAGTACTCTTATAATTCTTCCTTTTATAGAATATTAAGACCTATAAGTACTGGCTTTGGAGCTGTGAAAACATAGTTGGATCACAAGCTAGAATTTAAGAAACATAATTAAGTTGTGTCATGAGAGACAATCCCTAGCATATTTCTAGTCCCAGTAAGTACTGATTTTTGTAGTCTCTTATCTCTAGCTCCTCCATTTGGAAATTTGAGATATTTTAATATCAAGTTAAACCTTGAACTCATGGCCACTATAGAATCAAGTTGATGACCTCTGTTCATGGATCCTATTCTGAGAACCATCTTGTTCAAGCTAACTTTTCCAAATGAGCCACCTGGATCATCAGATGTCATCAGATCCATGCCCTATCTTCAGAAATGGGCCAATATTTACTATTAGCCATACGAAAATACCTAGGCAAGGAGATGTTGTCATATTTCTATCAACCACTCAAATGCACCAGGAAATAAAAAAGGAATTCTGCCCTATGCCAACATGTTGCTTTTGATTTGTTATTGCTGTTCAGTCACCAAATCATATCCAACTCTTTGTGACCCCATGGGTATAGCATTCCAGGTTTCCCTGTCCTTCACTATCTCCCAGAGTTTTCTCAAATTCATGTACCTTGAGTCAGTGATTCTAACTATTTCATCCTTGGCTTCACTCTTCTCCTCTTGCCTTCAACCTTTCCCAGCATCAAGGTCTTTTCCAATGAGTTGACTCTTTGCATTAGGTGGCCAAAGTATTTGAAGGTTCAGCATCAGTATTAGTCTTTCCAATGAATATTCAGGGTTGATTTCCTTTAAGATCAACTGGTTTGATCTTGCAGTCCAAGGGACTCCCTAGAGTCTTATTCAGCACCACAGTTTGAAAGCATCAATTCTTCAGCACTCAGCCTTCTTTATGGTCCAGTTCTCACATTCATACATGACTACTGGAAAACCCATAGCTAATATCTCAGTTAATGAACTTTGGTTAGTATAATCTTCTATAGTGTTTTAAAAAACATAATGAGAAAGATTGAATAATGTGGCCAAGAAAGTTTCCTATGAGAATTCATTGGTTTATTCATTTACACAAACAACTTTTATGGGGCATACATGATGTTCAAAGTGCTATTTCTCTGTGAAGTTTACTATAAGGGGTAGCTTTAACAATTAGAACTCTTATGATCTTAAGAATTTGTTAATTCAACAAATGATTCTTTGTGTCTATTATGTGTGAGTCAGTAGGGATTAAAGATTAATTGAAATTTTGTTTGCTACATGTCTATTTTAGTACCCGTGTATAGTGAAACACAGCAGCCCTCAGAGTTCATGATCTAGACTGGGAAGTGGATTATGGAAGCATAAATAATAACTAAAATAATTATTATATGTTAAATAATTTGTCAACTACAAGCTATTAATTACTGAAGGAGTGTTAGGGAAAGGAGAGAGGTCTCTTCCAAATTGGATGATCAATCAGATGACTATATAACTTCTCATGCAGATTGGGACACCACTGAAAAAGAAAGGAGGTATGGTTAATAATAATGGTAGGATAAGAGGAACAAATTTTTCTGCAAGTCTAGGTTTCGGAAAACTTTTTTTCTATAAAGGATAGATAATAAGTAGTTTAGACTACAGTCTCTGGCTCAACAACTCCATGCTGTTGTAGTATAGGCACAGTCCAAGACTATATGAATGTATGGTTGTATTCCAGTAAAACTTTATTTACAAAAAGAGGCACTGGACTGTCTTGTACAAGGAGATGTCATCCAACATCTATTGCTGAATAACATGTTGGTAGCTTAAAATGATAAACCTTTGTGGTCTGACAGTTTCTGAGGACTGGGAGTCAGGAATGGCTTAGCTAGGTGTTTCTGGTGCTTGGTCTCTCAGGAGGCTGCAGTCAAGGTATTGCACTGGATTGTAATCACTGATGCTTGACTGAGTCAGTTTCTAAGCTCACTCATGTGGCTGTTGTGAAGAGATGTTCGTTCTTCATTGTGTGGTGCTCTCCATAAGGCTGCTCCACTACATGGCTTTCATCAGAGCATGTAAGTAAAAACAACAACAGTAAAAACAAAACAAACAAGAAGCCAAGATGGAATCTGCAGTCTTTTTATAGCCTAATCTTGGAAGTACACCCTATTCCTTCTGCCTTTATCCTGTTCTTTAGAAGTGAGTCATGAAGCCCAGTGCACACTCAAGCAAAGGAGATTATACAAGGTTGTGAATACCAGGAGACAAAAATCACTGATTCATGATGTCTATCACAGTCCATTAGGGTGACTCTCATTAGACAATTTTTTAGAAATTTATGAGAAATGAATTAATCATAAGGACTATTTGAGTTTAGCTCTATCTCATGTTCTGGTGACCTCAAGTAATGAAAATTAGTGTGAATATATAACTGTTGTTCCAGAAGTGGTACAGAAAATAGTACTAGAAGTGGCTCCAGGAATTCTGTTTCATGCTCTGCGTTCTCCACCTCCCCATACCTTCACCTTCCCCAAGCAGAGAAGATCTGATTGGGTCAATGAGTCACAACCCATTATAGAACATTGTTATTTGGTAGCGCTGAATTCACATACTAATTCCTGATCTAATCTGTTATGGCCAACAAAATAAAGCCTATTCAGTCTAAGCAGATGACTTTGCAATACATAAAAAATGGTGCACTTTCTCAGAAAAGAAAGATAAAACTAGCATACATTTAAGACTTTACTACCTTTCCCAGAAAGGGGCTATGTATATACAGCAATGTGTATAGAAGGCCAGTTCACTCAATGAAAATGCTTTCTGACAGCCATTGCAAAGTCACATGCTAGACATATGTTCTGGAAGATGTTTATTGACCTATTTCTGTTAATACATCTTTTGGTAAAGAAGTGGCTCATGCAAACATATTTACCCAATTAATTCTCAAGATGGCAGGTTACTGCCTGACACAGTCACATTTCTTTAGCAATGGAAGAAAAGGGGGCAACATTGCAAGGGAGACTTGATTTATAGAAATTCATTCTAGAAGCAAATACGCTCAGAAGGGATTGAATACAAAGAGTAAAAACGTTCCATTTGCATTATGTACACTGTCTCAAGATAGTCATTACTTAATATCTCTTTTCCCATAGTATAATACAAGTATAATAATATCCCTGTGCATGATAATTAAAGGCACACTCTGCCTTTAATTATAGAAATATAAACAAAGAGGCAAAGATTCCACATGGGCGATTGAGAGAGAGGAATTGGGGGTGGGGCAATGAAGTGGCTCCTAAGTGAGAGAAGACAATAGCAACAGAAAATCCCAGGCCAAGAGGATTGTTGAAAGACAGAAAAAGGCACGACCCTTTTTAAAATTGTATATATATTTATAAGAAGGGAAAGATGTTGCTTCATGAGTATGGTAATAATTCAATCTATTCTTTGGAGGCTGAGGACATCTGGTAAGTCATCAATCTGAAAGTTGCTTGGGGTCTTCTGGGATGTCCCCAGATTATCTTATTTTTTAAACTCAACAAACGTTCATTGCAATGGAAAAGTACAAGCCTAATATTAGGAAGAATATAATGGGTTCACCTAAAACACAAATGCCTTGGCTGCAGTCATGGACAAAGCAGGGGACCCCCTGCCTGGTGGTCAGAGCTGCTCTTCTTACGATCATCACCCTGGCTCCTTGACACAATGTCTGGAATGACCAATACCCTTAGTTTTTATTCACGTTTCCCAGTCAGACTTCACTTTTCTAAGTAATTTAGCACATGAAATCTTAATGTTAAAGAAAATGTGAAAGAGAAAAAAGTTACTTTTGACAAAGCCAGCTTCTCAGGAGTAAAGATTAAAATTCCACTCAAAACACCAGGAAAGACAAGTTGATAGCAGTGGTTTTTCTCTGGCATGAGTGACTCCCATGAGGCACCTGCTCTGTCAGTAAGGACTCAATGTTGGGATAAATGGCTTGTCTGTTGTAGTAACTTCATCTAGTGGACATAAGACCTCTTCATGCCAGGAAATATTGCTCTCTCTTCCTTTCCCTCCTCTTTTTTTTTTAAAAAAATAGCAGTTATGAACACTTTCAACAGGTTACAAAGTATCTTGGACAAGAGCTATTATTCAAGTCCATTGCCATTTGACGACACTCTGGTATGTCCTCACTAATCACTTATATTTAAACTTGAAAATATTCCATAGCTTTCTTTTAGTACCTAAAGGGGATGTAGAGTTAGGGTCTATAAGGCACACAGGAGGAAGCTCCATGGGGCTCTCAGCCCAGAAGACTCAACTTTAAGTTTGACCCAGCATGGCTTCTCAAAGAGCCCAGGAAAGATCAGGTGGTACTTCCAGGATGCAGGGTTGGTTTCAGGCTTGATCTATACTCTGAGTTCCTTGAAGGAAGAGAAGTGTGCCTATTTATCTTTGTACTGCCACAGTTGAAAGAAATGACTATTAAGCCTTGATTTTGTGTGGGCACTGCTGCTGCTGCTAAGTTGCTTCAGTTGTAGGCACTGCATGTATGCTAAGTTGCTTCAGTCATTTCTGACTCTGCGATCCCAAGGATGGTAGCCAGCCAGGCTCCTCTGTCCATGGGATTCTCCAGGCCAGAATACTGAAGAGGGTTGCCATTTCCTTCTCCAGGGGATCTTCCTGACCCAGGAATCAAACCCAAGTCTCTTATGTCTCCTACACTGGCAGGCAGATTCTTTACCACTAGGCCACCTGGGAAGCCCCAGGCACTGAGCTATTTTATATTCATTGCATCATTTAATTACCATTCTGAGAGATGAATACTATCCTCATTTTATAGATGAAACAATCAGTCTCTCACAGTTTGCTTTATATAATCTTGCATAGAGAATATGATCAGTTCTTTTTTTTTTTTTTTTTTTGGGAAACAATAAACTTTTAATAGGTGTCATTGAAAAAAAAAACAGAATCACTGGGGGAAAAAGATACAGTTGGGTCCATACTTCTTATCATAATCCAAGATAACACTCAAACGGGATCACAGATCTAAATGTTAAAAATCAAGCCATGCAAGTACTAGAAGAAAGCAAAAGGAAGATTTACTCTTTTAAAAATATCTAACAAACACCCATATCAAAGTTGCGCTTTTCACGATGGCCAAGAGATGGGAGCAACCCAAGTGTCTATGGACAGCCAGAGTCTTTCTCCTAAACCCTTTCCCATGCCAACCCTCACTGTGCTGTAAACCACTGTTCTCATTTTCACTGTGATGAGAATCCCCTTCTGGGTTTGTTACATGAAAATTAAACAAACCTCCACACAATATGTTGACTAAAATAAAATGCCTTTTACCCTGAAGATTAACCCATGACGAATACATCAATATTATATTGAAATAAAGGATTTCTGAAGTAATGTAATTTAAACCCAAGCTTTTAGCACCTTAAGGTAACTGTAGAGAATTAGCTAGGAGGTTCTACATCCACCAAAATGTTAACTATTCCTTGCAGTGTTACATTTCCCACCTGAATTCTTGGAGTTTCCATAATCTGAAATGGAATGATCCATACACATGTATCAAATCCAACTGGTTCTACACAGATATGCTTTGGCAAGTTTGTCCGGTATGATTATGGGTACTTCTTGTCAAAAAGTCATTTGCCTAAAGTTCAGTGTATGTTATTTTCCACAAAACTTTAACAATACATCTTTGACAACATTCAGTCATTTCCTCTAAATTTGATGCCACCTACCCATAGGAATGATCTCTTACTTATATGTTCTCAGGGATAACAGTCTCATTATTAAATGTCTGCATTGCCAGATGGAAAGAATACTTGATGGTGGGGCCAGGGGGGAGAGGAGAGAGCAGTGGAAGAGCACTTGTAAAGCCCTTCCTCTCTGTGACATTTACTTTGAGCCCCAGAGCTGAAGCTCCAATACTTTGGCCATCTGATGCAAGAGTTGACTCACTGGAAAAGACCCTGATGCTGGGAAAGATAGAAGGCAGGAGGAGAAGGGAACAAAAGAGGATGAGATGGTTGGATGGCATCACCGACTCAATGGACATGAGTCTGAGCAAGCTTCAGGAGGTGGTGAAGGACAGGGAAGCCTGGTGCGCTGCAGTCCATGGGGTCGCAAAGAGTTGGACACGACTGAGCGACTGGACAACCACCACCAGAGTACCACCTAGGTCAGGAGTGCCCAGGAAACTCCCAACAGACCCATCTCTCCTCCAAGCCTCTCCCTGCCAGTCTCCCTGATCAGTTCTTAATAAAATTGTGCTAAATAAATTTGCTGAAGGTATAAAAACACAAACTATGATATAGGGAGATCAAGGACAATCTCTGAAGATCTAACGAGCCCTACAATAACAACTTTAGACCAAGAACTATCCTTGGGGGCCATTTATCCATGAGTTTTCCTTTTGTTTGCTGTCAAGCTTTCCAAGTACTTTACTAGCAAACGTGAGCATAGTAAACTAACACTGCTAAGCGTCTTCTGAGGTGGGATTTTGAGTCTGAGCACACTTGAGATACAGAGTTGGTAAACCATGAAGGCAGGCTCTGATATAATGGAACTTCCAAAATCATCTGCTCTCGTCCAATCCAATTATGCCTGCCTAAGTCCGTGAGGAACAAAAATGGGGTAAAACAATAAGCAAAGTCATTGAGCAGATAAATAGCTGGAGATATTTAGTTCCTTTTATTCTTATTAGAACCATTTTATATCTGTCTCAAGCACTTCCATTTTGATTCCCACTTTCAGGCCTAATTTTTCCCTTTCTCATTCTGTTCTGAACAAAGTCCTCTTGGCTGGTTGAGTCACTGTGTCTCTAATTCAGAGAGGTGACCAGGTCTGTGTATGTTTTTGATGATTCACTATTGGCAGTGTAAATCACTGGGCAGTGAAGAGGTCCTGGCAGCCTGAAATGAATAGTGTAAACTCCAGCAGTGCCAGCAGGAGTTAGAGCCAGTCTTCATTTTGGTTGGGCCCAGAAAACAGCCAGTCCTCATTTCACCTGGGACTGTCCTTGTTGAAGACCTCCCTTCCTGAGCAACTACCTTTTCTACGTGGATCAGGAGAGAGAGCTATGCTGACATTCAAAGGAATAAAAATTAAGTGTATGGAACTCTGGGGAGATTTCCCAAAGGCTCAGGGTTTTATTTGCTTCAGTTTAAATGTATTCACTAACAGTTGGCTGAACACCTCTTGTTCTCCTTCTATCACCTTAAATAATTTCATTAAAATCACTGCGCCTCTGAGCAGATGCTGTACCAGCAGCTTCTTCTACTATCTCCTGACCAAGAAAATGGTGTGGATGTTTGAGGTTGTATTAAAAAAGCTCAGAGTTCCTTGAATGCTAAGCCTTATAAATTATGAGTGTGAGTAAGCCCACACTAATCTCCAAGTAACAGAATGTATTACTTTGGTTCAGGTCAGGTCACTTCATCATTTGTGACAGGAATGAATTAAATGTATGCCAAATAGGGCACAATTTTTATTAGCAAGGCTCTACAGAGCTTTCTTCATTTTCTTATCTACTGCTGTGTTCTCATATCTCATCATTCCTTGAATGCACAAAACTTCTCATCATTTTCCAAACGTGTCAGACTTCTACCCATATTTATGCCTTTGAAGAAGTTATTCCTTTTTGCTGGAATACTCCTCTGCTCCTTCATCTGGTACACTTCTTGTGACTCAGCTCAGTTGTTTCCTCCAATCCTATTCCCTTTCTCTGAGCTTGTGTATCACTCTATAGTACCTCTATTGCTTTATTTATTACATTGGCATCGTAGTTTCAAGGGGTTGGGAGCAATGCCTACTGAGACTGCTCTGGGAAAAGGCAGAGAGACTTAACTGGGCTGCATGACGGATCCCCAAGGGGGTCAGAAGGCAGGCAAAAGGGCGCTTGGTGGATATGAGCGCGTGGATACCAACAATAGGCAGCCCAGTCGTGAAGAATACTGCAGCCAAGGACGCTGAGCCTTTCAGGATACTACACAGGGAGGTGTCTGGAGGCCACATGTTGTTAGATCACTCAGATCAGTGGTCAGTGGCAACCCAGCCGACTGGAAGAGTTCAAAGACTGTGCTAGGAGGAGAAACTAGACAGTGGAGCTTATCAATGTCACAGGGGTAAGACACCTAAAACTCACTCTGCCCTGAGGATACTGAGTCTGACAACAGATCAGTTCCCGTACTTCACCAAGAAATGGTTCCTGAGACTGCTGGTGGAACTGTTGTCCAGGCAGTTAGTTGGCTTGGAAATTAGAGAATGAGACAACAGAAGAGCATGAAAACCTCCAGCTAGAAACAGTGGGAGGGTCAGGGGATGATTATCACTTTGAAAAATTGGAAAGGTGCTAGTCTTCTAGCAGTAGAGCGTATGCTCTTGAGAATAGGGTTCATATCTTATTCATTTTTTCTCTACTGCCTAACACTGTGCCTGACATGTATCAGGTTCTCAGTAGGTGTTGATTAAAGTAGTGAATTAATGAATAAATGAACAGTCCTCAGCTCCTATAAAATGCACACACGTACACACAATCTATTATCAGTTGTATGAGAATACGAAACAAATACATAGTTATATAATCCATAACTGTTTGAGTATGAGTGCCCTTTCCATGTTCTAATCCCATTGTTTTCCCAAACTAAAAAGTTCAAGAAGTCAAATTTACTTTAAAACAATGTTGGTGCTAATTTGTTCTTTTTAATAAAGATGTTATATTTAAAGAAGGGTTTGTAAGACATATGTACATGATTTTTAAAATAATTACAAAGTTAGCATCCACCACTCAAGTTGAGACATAGGTCACTAATGCCTTAGAAAATTTGTTTACCCTTTTGTCTCTGACTTCAGCCTTCCATTCCCTGATATCCTAATGTTTGTGATAATAATCTATTTACTTTTAGTTAGGGACTTCCCAAGTGGTGCTAGTGGTAAAGAACCTGCCTGCCAATGCAGGAGAAGTAGGAGACACAGGTTCAATCCCTAGGTCAGGGAGATCCCCTGGAGGAGGGCATAGCAATCCACTCTAGTATTCTTGCCTGGAAAATTCCATGGACAGAGAAGCCTGGCGGGCTACAGTCCATAGGGTCACAAAGAGTCAGACATGACTGAAATTACTTAGCGTGAACACATAGTTTTATCACATGCATGTATTCCTAAAATATATATTTAATTTGCCTGGTTTTGAATTTTATTTAAATAGAAGCTTCCTGCATACATTTGTGTCTGGCTTCTTCTGCTAAACCTTATTACTATATTCATTAATCTGTGTTAATTTGTGTTGAGATTTTATTTTTAACCTTTTTGTTGCTGAGATAACTGGAGAATATGCCTGCCTTCTACCCTTTGGTTAAATGTCTGAATGAGCTATAATGTACACCCAGGACCCTCTTTCAGGAAAGCCAAACTGAGGGTAGTTTGTTTTCTTTTCTTTCCTAAATGATTTATCATAGCGGCCGTTTAAAATTTAAAATACTATTGGATTAAAATTAAAACTTAGTGTTTTGGAAATTTCTATCAATACAGTTATACCTGAATTGATTTCACATGGAGAACACAAGTAAATGCATTTGAGGGTTGGAGAAAAGAAGAGTGTACAATTATAATAAGGATTAGGAAGGATGCTGAAAGCTTTATGTCCAGACACTAGAAGGTGATGAGAAATCTCACTACATTTCTGGGCCAGGTATGTGTCTTATTCTTCCTCAGAGAATAAAATGCTGTTTTTTGTTTTTTTTTCAGTGAGCTTAGATATATGGGTGGCCTGCAGAGCACACATTTTTTCCCCTTTTGTCTGAAGAGCTTCCTGTATTTCTTCCTATTTCTTTAATGATTCGGGCCAATACATCCAGACCCATGCTACTGGGAACCAAGAGAAAACAATTGGCACTGCTTTCTGAAGGATTTAGATACAAGGAAGGTGAATTTTCCTGTTAATTCATCAGCTAACTTCAGCTGTATGGATTTGCTATGATTTTGTCTATATGTGTTCTCTGGTTTGGGATCAAACCCAGTTTGTACCAAATACCCAGTTGTTCTGATTACAATTATTTGGATTAAGTCAGCAATTTGTTTTCCATAAATTGCACTGAAAAAAATGCAAGTGCTAGATGAGACATTAACACTTGGATGGGACATAAAGATCTTTAAGCCTAATCCTTTGAGACTGAGAGAATCTTAGTGAACTGTCCAAAGGACAGGGACTAGATCCTGGTCCAGGGTTCTTTCTCCAATCTCCAGTTCTGATTTAATTTGGTTCAGTTCAGTTCAGTTCAGTCGCTCAGTTGTGTCCGACTCTTTGTTACCCCATGAATCATAGCACACCAGGCCTCCCTGTCCATCATCAACTCCCGGAGATTATTCAAACTCATGTCCATCGAGTTGGTGATGCCATCCAGCCATCTCATTCTCTGTCCTCCCCTTCTCCTGTCCCCAATCCCTCCCAGCATCAGATTCTTTTCCAGTGAGTCAACTCTTCGCATGAGGTGGCCAAAGTACTGGTTAGGGTGTGTAAACTGAATTTTATTTCAATGTTGTTCTTTTCAACAAAATCTAGACACAGATGACATTTTCATTACTTTAAATAGCCAGTTTCATCCTTCCTTGTAGGGAAAACTTATGAAGAAGATACTCTTGGGAGCTAGAGAATGTCATTTTGAAATTTAATTCGTCTGGGGGAGAACTGCTGAGAGATATCCTAGAGAAGGTGAAGAAGGATTAAAATCTAGGGCACAATAGGAGGACTAGCTTTAGGCCAGAGCCTGCCTGATTCACTCACCTAACAGTAGGAAGAGGAGACATAGTGTCCAGGGGACAGGTAGGTTAAATGGCAGGAGTGAGTCTGAATGGTCGTCTCCATGAAGGAAGCATTAAGGTAACCAACTGAGAGTGAAGATTTGAAGAGGAAGGTATTGAAGGCTTGAAGGGAGAAAATATGTTGTGAAATAATTACTAGGTGAACAGGACAGTGAATGGACCAGGGAAGTGTGTTAGGATCTGGACAGCACAGGGGCCCAGATGAGGTTAAAGGCCATGCATTTAAATTGAAACCAGAAGCATGTTTGTGTGTTTTTCTTTGATGATCTTAAGCTACATGGATGCAAACAGCACCTGCAACAAGATTGATTTCACTAGGTTTGGTGTTTTGCCGAGGAAGTGCAGTGAAATAAGAGAAAGTCAAGGCAGAGGAGTTGAGAAGGTATGCAAGGGAGCAGTCTAATGATGAAAAATGGTGATGTCTGTGTATCAGAAGTCTTTGTTTCCTATAGAAACATTTGCCAAATTCAGAACTATCTTCAGACTGGGACATAGTGGGCACTTGGTATATATTTGCTGAAGTATGACTTTAAATTAATGAAATCATTATTAATCATAAGTTAGTACTACCATGCTAAATGCTCTGGGGACTACATAGATAAATATGCCATGATTTCCACCCTAAAGGGATTTATACCCTAATCAAAACAGAGAACATAATGTACAAAATGTAATAAAATATGAAATGAAACCTTTTAGAAGTGTTTATTTGGTTTATAACATTATTACCTGATCACTACTGGATATTTTTTTGAATAAATGCTATCTCTTGAATGTATTCAAGCACAGACTGATCTCTGGTTGATAAATGCAAGGAACGTAGGAGACACAATGAGTCTGTGTAGGCTGATTTTTCAAATTTCTTTTAAAAACATAATCTTGTATTTGCCTTTTCATTTAGTTTATCATATGGAATTGAAACACTCAGTGTTGAATAAGGATTTTCAGGCTCCTATGTTTAAATGACTTGCATGCAGATAAAATTCAATTTTTATTTCTGGTTCTGCTCTTCACAAGATGTATTACATTTGACATATCTTTTATGTTAAAAGCTGAATATGGAATCTTAGGCTGCAGTTGAGATTTACGTTTCCCATAAAACTTAAGACCTTCACCAACAATGGAAAAGCAATCAAGAAATGGTGTAAACAGGCCAACTTGACCCCTATCTGTTGTGGTTTATAGTATATTCCCAGCGAGAGACATTTACTCCAATAACTCCCTCTGATATTAATGGAAGGTTATACACAGTCAGAGTCAGGCTCCTTTTGGGTAGATGAATATAGGTAGACACACAAGTGGAATGAATTCAGAGTTTCTAGCAGGCCATTGTGGAGAAGGAAATGGCAACCCACTCCAGTGTTCTTGCCTGGAGAATCCCAGGGATGGGGGAGCCTGGTGGGCTTCCGTCTATGGGGTCACACAGAGTCGGACACAACTGAAGTGACTTAGCAGCAGCAGCAGCAGCAGGCCATTGATCCATTAGAAAGTGGTTCCTCCCACCAGCTGATAATACCCCAAATTCCATAAATAGAACATTATTTACAAGATTTCAATCAAATAAGAATTTGTTCCCTGTTAAAAGGAAATGTAACCTTATTTATCATTTAATGACAGATCAACATGTTAAACAATGGAGTATCCAAGTAAGTAATCACAGGGATAATGGATAATATATATACCTCCCTGAAAGTCCAGACATGCAGGTAGACAGTTGGGTAATGGTGCCAAATGAGGCTGTTAGAACCTCAGATATCAAGATGGAATTTAGAATTTCAGTCCCTGAAAGAGATCTGTGCAGGAATTAGGCTCAGGTTGGTATCCAATTCTGTGTGAGCTTAAGCTACTCAGCAAGTAATAAGGAAATGAACCCAGGGAGAGTGACAAAAGTACAAGTTCAATGGTTAGGAGTGGCAGACACTGGGTCATATGGTGAAGACTTTCATTCAAGCACTCATTTTCATTCACGTATTCCTTAATTGAGCAAGTACTTATTGAACATCTACTGTGTGCCAAGCACTGATGATGACACTGGGGTATGTAAAGGTAATAATTATCATACAATATGATAGATATTGTGACAGAGTGTATCAGTTAATATTCTAGAAGTACTTGGGTGAATCATGCAAAGAAGACTGGGGAGAAAGGGAAAGAAAGCTTCATGGAAAATGTAAGATACATTTTTGAACATTATTGAAGGTCAAATATATGCCAACCAAGGTACTAGGCACTCAAAGGACACAAAGTTAAATGGGAGGTAAGTTCTGCCTTCAAAAACTAGCAGTGTAATGTGATCAGTACTTAATTAGCACAAATGAGAGTATTTGCATCAGCCAGGAATGTGTTTTAGAGGAAACTTCCCTATGTGGTGAACTTTGAGTGATAAAAAAGAGTTATTTAGGTAAAGGTTATTAATACATTCATTAATATATTTATATCTATTGATCTTTACCTAGCTAAATATATTTCATATATTTATATAAAGTAAATGTTTGTTTTTATAAGTAAGTATATTCTAGGTAAAATGAGAAATTTGTCAAAAGCACACGAATGTGAAATTGCAATCAAGGAATGTCAACCTGGAGCAAAAAATATATTGGGGGAAAAAGCTCTTGATGCTAGAGAATTAGGCAAGGAGCAGATAACGAAGAACCTTGTGTGCTAAGCTTTGGGGGAACCATTGAAGATTATTTAAGTAGATTATGTGACAAGATTAGCATTTTGTAGAAATAAGGAGGATGGATTGGGGGGAAGATATTGTAAAGATTATTTTGGTAATACTCATAGGAAATGACAAAGGCTTAACCTAAAAGAAGGCAGTGACAGTAAAAGCTGAGAGAAAATGATGTCATGTATGAAGGGCATTCAGGCTTCCCTGGTGGCTCAGCAGTAAAGAATCCACCTGCACTGTAGAAGGTGTGGGTTGCTAGCCCAGGGTTGGGAAGATTCCCTGGCAAAGAAATGGCAGTCCATTCTAGTATTCTTGCCTAGGAAATCCCATGGACAGAGGAGCCTGTCAGGATATAACCATGGGGTTGCAAAAGAGTCAGGCACAACTCAGAGCCTAAACAACAACAGTGAGGGGCATTAGTGTCTATATGGGCTTTGGGAAATGATAAAAAATTAAGAGGAGCTTAGGGATGGGATGACTCATGTATTTATGGCAGAGATAAATAAGTGGTGGGCAATTTCACCATAGTGAAGAATTGATGAGAAATAGCTGGTTAGGGATTAAGAAGTGGAGGTAAGAAATAAATTCAACTTGGACTAACTGAATTTGAAACATTCAGAAATATACCCAGGTGAAAATGTCCAGTAGAAAATTGGCTACTCATTTTGAAACTTAGAGAATAGCCTGTAAGTCATAGGTATTGCTTTAACAGTCATCAACAAGTTGGTGGCAGCTGATGCCATAGATTTTGATGAATTCATCCATGGAAAGTCTGTAGAATGTAAGCACCAGACAGTTAAATTATGAGAAGTTGGAAGAAAAAGCCTTTGATGAAACTGGAGGGAAAAACAGGTAAAGGAAATCCAGGAGGGTATGTTGTCACAGAAATTAAGGAGGAGATAATTGCTTAAAGGACTGCAAAGTTGATAATAAAATATGGTATGTCCATGCAATGGAATATTATTCAATCATAAAAAGGAATGAAGTATTGGTATACATACCACAGCATAAATGAAACTTGGAATATTATATTAAGTGAAAAAAGCCAGTCACGAAAGATCACATATTCTATGATTCCATCTATAGAAAAGGTCCAGAATATACCAGTCTATAGAGACAGAAAGCAGATTAGTGGTTGCTTAGAGCTGGGGAAGGTGGGGGAAATAGGGAGATGGTAGCTAAGCAATACAAGGTTTCTCTTCATGATAATGAAAATATTCTAAGACTGCAGATAGATATTTATGAATATACTAAAAACGTTGAATTTCCCCTTCAAATGGATAAATTGTATATTATGTAAACTTTATTGCAATAAATCTGTTTAAAAGAAAAGAATATGGAGTAAAATCATCAAGTGTAGCATGGAGGTCTAACAAAATAAGCATAGAAAAATCTCAATTGAATTTGAGACTACAGAGAGAACATTGGCAGATTGAACGCTATGGGGGTGTAAAGTCCAGATGACAGTGGTAGCAGAGTGAATAGGAGGTGAAAGTGATGATCTTTTTGAAGAACCTTGACTGAGACAGGAGAAGAGAGTTGAATGCTAAGAGTAATGAACATGTTTCTCTAAAAATGGAGGCGAGCTAGGAGAACATGAATGTTTCAATATACAGGAGTGAGGAGGGGTGATTAATGAAAGGAATTATGAATAGGTAGAAAGTGATAGGATCTGTTGCCCAGGTAGAGGAGAAGTTGTCTGTAACTGAGAAGGAGGAAATTCAATCAAGCGTTGCCATGCAGGTTCTATATTTCCATTAAGTTGGGAAGCAAATCTTTAATGGTTGAGTGGCATTCAGCCTGGTCAATGGTTTAAGTGGGGAATAAGGATTTTCAGTAGTAAAGGAAATGGAGGAAGGAGCTTACTGAGACATGTTGGATTGCTAGACAGCAGTGAACATTCCACTGAGGCTGAAGACCAGAATTAGTAGTGTATGTACGTTTTAGTATCATCAGCTCTCAGAAACCTAGCGAGAAGAGCAAATACTGGAATTGATTCAACTTTGAACATTTATAGAGCACTGCATGCAAGGAGAAGCAGAGAATCAAATTTCAAGATAAATGACTAATTAACACGATGGGTAGGGAGAAAGAAAGTGACGTCAATGGATACTGATAGTGGTCTAGTGGTCTAAAAGTGTTGTTCAAGTCTTATTTTAGCAATGGAATTATTCTGTTTAGTGAAATCAATTAAAAAAAAAACCAGCCCCCAAAAGTATACACAGAGCTTTCTTATTAGTGACCTGGAGACACACCTCTCAGCATGTTCTTCCCTTCTTCAGCAGTCCCTGAGTAGCTTCTTGGGGGCCTAACAGAGTTTGAAAACCACTGGTCTATGGAGGACTTAATGAAGTGGAACATGGAAAGCAAGATATATGAGATTAATGACATTAACGAAAACAACAATAACCACTAACAAGGTGAAGATGGAAGAGGTGGAGGAGAAGGAAGTAGAAGAGAAGAGGAAGAATAAAAACACCTAATGAGAACTTACTTCTCACCAGTCTCCTGTCTAAGTGCTTTATATCTAATCTCCACAACAAGTAAATGAGTGGAGAAAAACTATTATCTCCATTTTCACAGATGAGGACATTGAAGCATAGGGAGGTAATCACTTGCTGAGGGGTAATTGGCTTAGCAGTAGCTGGAGCACTTCATAAGAGTGGCTTAATGCTTACCTCTGAGATGAATGATTTTCTGGTAAATTCTTCTACCTTGACTCTAGATGGGACTCAGTCTGAGAATCAAGTGACACCAGAAAGAAAGTGAAGTCAGTGGATATTGAGATCAATAGAGACAATAAGGGATGTAGAAGTTTGGAAATAAATTAGACCTGATAGGATCAATAGGACTTAGTAAATGATGTGGGATGAAGGGAGGGAAAGGAATCAAGAATTATTCCAATAATTCAAGTTCTGGAGAAATGTTGCATTTTGCAAAAATTTGGAAATTGATGAGGAATTTGGTTTGAGGGGGCAGGGAAATATTAGGTATTATGAAGCACATAATGTATCCAAAAAGCCATTATACTTAATATACATTATTATTTTTAATATAAGGAAATATTATTATCCATATTTGATAGATGAAGAAATTGAAGCTTTCAGAGATTTATTTCCCCAAAGTGACACAGTCAGTAGATGATAATATCAGACTTTGGATTCAGGTGATTTTATTTCTAGGTGCATTCATTTTGGGAATTGACAGGGGAGTGATATTCAATAGGTACCTGAGGCTAGATGGTTGTAATCTGGAAAGATACATTTGGGAGACAGAAATTTCCTATAGATCCTCTTGGAATTGGTAGATGTAGTTAAAATTTCCATGGGCACAGCATAACATAGCAGAGCAAAGAACTGAGGACTAAATTTTGGGGGACTGCTCATGTATCAGAAGAGAGGAGGGAAAATATGAGCTCTCTAAGAAAACAGAAAATGATTCAAGAAGTAGAACAATAGCTCCTATAGCATTATCTTTCATGTTTTTATCCTGACTCCCAGTTAGAAAAAACATTTTGCCTGGCAACCCAATATGTGTATATGTGTGTATTTATGTATATGTGTAAACCCAAAGTTTCCAAATGCAATACTCACTGTTAACAGTACTGATATTTTCCCTTCTATTCTTCTTTTTTTTTTTTAATAAAAAAATACTTGTTGATTAGCAACCCACTAAATTTGTTTCATAACTTAATAATGGTCCACAATCCAGTGTTTGAAAATACTGCCCTATAGCTACCCTCAAATATTCAGGGTACCATGATGACATGTGGGCACTGGGAATTCTCAAGTTTGGCTAGTCATCTTGGAATAATAGCAAATATTAATGACTCTCAATGACCACTTTCTGTAATTTATCATGGGGAATTGTGACAATTGACCCATCTCTAAGGCCCGTTCTCTTTCTGTTTCCCTGCCCCAGTGTTTGTTTTCCCCTCCTTTAATTTCCTGTTTTCCACTCAACTTTCCTTGGTCCCTTCGGTTTGGAAATTAATTCTTCCTGGGTTTGTTCTTCTTTTTATTGTTGTTTTTTCTAAATGAATTAAAATAATTCTAAGGCTGACCTTTCCATGTCATTTCCAATTGTCCCTTGTGGCCGTTTTATGCTTAAGTATACTGTACCACAGTAGGAGAATGAACATTTTATTGTGTGGTACATAGTTTTCATTATATAATAATTTAATTATATGACAAATGAGGTTGCAAAACTAATGTTACTCACAGCACCTCGTACAGTGTTGCCAAATGCCCTGAGTTAACCTGACATTACCAGGAATGAATCTTGGAGACCCAGAATTCATAGATCCAGGAATGCCAAGTGAAGTTTGTCATCAATTCTGAAACCAGGGAATCAGAGTAAATAACATGAAACAAGCTTTGCCTCAATATTCTTTCTTCCTCTGTGGTACCCATATAAATAGATTTCTTGTTGATGAAAGGGACTATGAAAGGGACTCTGACAACAAACACAATTGTAAAGTGACAGTTGTATAAATTAATGGAGAATTTCTTTGGGGGCTATCATGTTTTGGAGAGGTAACTGTAGAATTTTTAAGAGGTACTGATTTTGCTTATTTCTTTGTTTTTATACTTTGTCAGGGAAACCAAGGCTTGGGGTCCTTAGCAGCTTAAACTAAAGAATGCCCAGCTACGAGTTTAGACAACCTGAATTTAGAATTTAAGACTGGCAACTGGTTAAGCTCTAAATTTAAATAGCTAGCAAATCTCTCCAAACAGATACTTTCTCAGAAAGGTTGGCTATATACTTGTTAGTTACTTGGAGTAACCAATTAGATGAAAGGTCAAATACGGAATATTGGGCAAACAAATTAGATTTTGTAACATGGACTACAGATGGGAAAGTTGATAGAATCTGTAGGCTAATTTCAACTTCTGACTTGAACTTAAATATTTGGGATCACTGACTCACAATTTTTTCATCATTAAAATTTTATAGATTATGGCCTTGCAAGTTTTGTAGTACATCAGAATCATCAGGTTTTTAAAAATTCTCATGCCTACACTCTAACCAGATATATTTTAAAATAAATCTTAGAGGTGATAGTAGTGCATAGAAAAGTTTGAAAATTCTCAGTGACTCATTTTGGGCACATAAAGATCTGGATTCACTTATTTGTAAAATAAGTCAGTGCTGAATGTATTCAATGAGAACCTCAGTTCTTCATGGGAGAAAAAAGAAGTAAGACACATAGTCAATGAACTCACAATGTGGTAGGGGGCTAAGTACAAATATAAACATGAATTAAGGTAAAATGTGGTTACAAGTTAAAATAAGGTAAGGATAGCACAATAGGAGTGAAGAGGTGGGAATTGGGCTCTGGTGGTTCAGTGGTAAAAAACCCACCTGCCAATGCAGAAGACACAGTTTCGATCTCTGGGTCAGGAAGAACCCCTGAAGAGAGAAATGGCAACCCACTCCAGTATTCTTGCCTGGGAAATCCCATGGACAGAGGAGCCTGACTGGCTACAGTCCATGGGGTCACAGAGTCAGGCATGACTTAGCAACTTACAAAAAAGCAACAAAGCAATGAGGTTTCATTGTAGATATAGTATAACAGGAGTGAAGAGGAGGGAGTTAGGTCATATTTCTAAAGGAGGGCAAAAATTCATCTGGGTGTTGATGGATTGATAAGACTTGGTAGGTGAAGGTTTGGGATTTCTGGCAATGGACACAGCACAAGTGAAAGTTTGTAGATAATTTCCAGGTATATTTAGGGAGTAGGGAGCAATGTCATTCAACTGGATCAGGGTACTTACAGAAAGATAGAGAAAGAAGAGGCCAAAAGCAAGAGCATAAAAGATCTTCAACACAAAACTAAGGATTTTGAAACTAGTTACTAGAAAATGAAGAGCCACATTTGGTTTTCTGAGCAGAGACTGATATGATATGAGCAGCAGGAGGTAGGATGGCTTGGTAGGGTGACAACCTGGATTTCAACAGATAGGTTGCAAGACTCGTACATTGCTTCAGGCCAAAACTTCCCCATGGCTTGCTCAAAATCTCTCTTCTTATGTACATGTTATGTAAGCACCATTTTTGACTTGCTCCTTCTGTGATTTTTGAATTGCTGAATCAATGACAGATTCCTCCAGGTCTAAGTACCTGGATCTGAACCAGTGGAAGGTGATACCATAGTTTGTTTATATGTCACATGAATTATAATAAAAATAAGAGACTCTTGGGGTTTTAACAGAAACTGTATTGGATGAGAAAAGCTTAAGACATGTTCCAAATCGTAGTGACAGCATTACATTCTTTTGAAAGAATTTCATGACTTTCTCTTAATACTTTGAAGGTGAGAGAGCATGAGATCTAATTCCAACTGGTTTTAATTGCTTTTCTTATTCAAGGGTAGGGAAGATTGGTCTAATGTGCAACAGTGATTTAATGGCAAGTGGTCTTCCCTATTATGAACATCTTTATTTTCTCTTTCTTTACCTACTCTTTTGCTTATTTTCTTATTTTATATTCTGACCCTAACTTCTTTTACTTTTTCTCATTTTTCTTTCTTTCCTTATGACCAGCAACCTCTTCTTTTGGTCTGCCCCAAAGGGTCATCATGACCCTTTTCCTTGGGAGAAGAGGGGATGGGCGTTATTTGTTAATCATTGTCTAGGGTGGAGACCTTTTTTCTTAGTTAAATTATCTCAGTGTCATCCCGAGTGCCTTGCACAGTGCTAGGAAATGTTAAGTTCACAAAAAATGATTTTTGAAAGAAAATGCAACATATAACCTCAGACATGTTTTTGTCCTTAATAACGAAGGTTGCCTCCTTGAGTTTTTCAGGACGTTTGTGACTTCAACTATTCTATTCTATTGTTTTATAAAGTATACTTACACTATAAAACCACATCTTGATTTTTGGTTTGAAAATATGCTCACCCTTTCCATGAAAAGTAGACATTAATCTGTACCCCAAACATAATCCATATTAAAAAGAGAACATTCTTTGGGTATTTTACATGCTCCTCATGGAAAAGGCCAAAATGAAAAAAATATATAAATAAATGAAAGAAAGAAAAAAATTGAGTGGCAGGAAGGAGGAGGTGGTGGGTAGAGATGTGGTGGGTAGAGATTTGGCGGGTTTTGTTTAGCTCCAGTAGAAGGCTCTCTGGAACAATTTAGCCAGCATTTTCATTGGCAGGCCATAGTAGAGCCATTAAAGCTATTAAACGAATGTATTGTTTTGAATTTTCTTTGGCCCAAACTCCCCTATTATTTAGGGAAATGAAATTGCACATTTGCAGAGAAGAGAGGAGACTGAATGCCAGCTAACTCGAACCTTCCTTCATGGTGCGCTGTGGATGAACAGCCTGTAGAGCTGAGGATTGCTGAGAATTCCTATCCCCTACAGATTCCCATGTGCCAAGTGCAATACTGAATCTGATCAGGATTCTTGGATATTTTTTTCACTTTCTGGTTAAAAAGTAATCAGAGCTTTGTGAAAATTCCTTTAATAAATTATACAGGGGCCTTTTTATATCTGGCAAGGAAGCCCTTTTAGAATGTCTGTTCAGGAGCAGAGGGCCCTGATCTGGAACACCCAATCTCTCTAGCCTAAAAATAAACTTGGGTTTTAAGAAATTGCATGTGTGTGTGTGTGCGCGTGTGCTTGCCCCCGTATGTGTGTGCTTGCGCCTCTGTGTGTGTGAGTGTGTGAGGGGAGACAAATGGAGAACGCTGAAAGTAAAAAATACTTTGTTAGTAGATCTTGGAGTTGGAAATGCTGACTTTCTTCTTTTTAAGTGAAGGATGAGGCTTAACATCCATCCTTCTTCTCAGCTTGTCAAGAGTGTCTTCAGGATGTATGCCAAGTGAAAATAACTAGGATGAACCCAGTTGGTCCTTACTCTCTTATGTTTTTCTTTTCTCTGTTAGTCTCTTAGTTATTGTTGGTCGACCCTTTTTCTGGTTCCAAACACTGGACCAGAGTTAGAATAATAGACACTAAGTAACCCACACTCTGCCTAGGAAAGCTCTTATATAGGAAAGTGTTGCCTCACCTTATCTTCATTTGCAGAGCTTGAAGCACTAGCCTCTGGGTGCTGGCCTTTTAATTGTGAAGCAGCTTTTTTTTTTTCTAGCATATAAAATGGTGGTATAGTATAGGGTGAATAGTCTAACAAGGTCTAATTTGCCCTTCTTCCTATTTAGACATTGTTTCTCCTCTAGAATAATATATTCTCCTTGTAAATTTTCAAACAGTAAAGAAATAGTTACAAGTTCTGTTTTTGTTCTACTTTCCCCATGTATTTCTTTCCATCTTTCCACAACTTTTGAAAGCATGCCTAATTCTGAGTTTAGGTCAGTTTGTGAAAGTGTGTTCCATTGGTTTTTAATAAGCATTATTTGAAAAACAATAAAAAGTGTGTCATTTTCGCATATGATTGAGGAAGGCTAAGTTAAATCAGTCGCTTTTCTGCATCCTCTATGGTTTGCCTTGTACTTTACATACGATATTTCATTTAACCTGCATAGTCAGTCTTAAGAGTCAATCTTGTTTGTATACTCAGGCTATTATTATTCTAGCTTTCTAGGTTATTTTTAAGTTCATTTTTTAAATAATCACAATCATTTTTTCAAATTATGAAACCAAGTCTTAATGAAATTATATAATACTCCAAAACATTTAACAAGAAGATGGCAAAGCCCAAATTAACCCAGGTCACCTTAATTCAGAGCTACAATCTTTATTTACTTATGCCATCTTCTCGGAATTTAAACAGATTTTAGTTTTATTCAGTATAGAGTTCTCAGAACATTTAATAATTTGCATTTAGAGTAAAGAGGACAGTGTACTCCTTTCCTTTTTTTTACTGTGGTATTCTTTCTGTGAAACACATTTAAGGAGCCATTATTTCTCACAGAACAGAATCTAGTCTGAATCAGTTTCATTGATGATGAAATGTGATCTTAAGAGCTTCTTGGTGACAGTGATGTTACTGAGACTCATGCCAGTCTTTTCATGAACACTGAGATAAGTGAAGGAGATTTAAGTTAGTGTGTACAGTTTTATAGGCTTCCCAGATAGTGCTAATGGTTAAGAACCTGCGTGCCAATGCAGGAGACATAAAAGATGTGGGTTTGATCCCTGGGTTGAGAAGATCCTTTGGAAGGAGGATGGCAACCCACTCCAGTATTCTTGCCTGGAGGATCCCATGGACAGAGGAGTCTGGCAGGCTGCAGTCCATAGCGTTGCACAGAGTTGGACATGACCAAAGCGACTTAGCACACATGCACATACAATTTTACAGCAAAGTCAGTTCAAATATCCACATTACTCCCAGAAATGCCACTTAACTTTAACCAAATTGCAACTTGTCTCTATAACTAAACTTATCGTGAGGAGGAAAGATTTGATGCTCCCAGAATTTTCTTTTCATTCCATGCCCCAGTGAAAGATAATTGCTCCACTTTTCTGGGCAGTGCCCAAGGCATGCTTACTTTTACAGAAATTCCTCTGAATGAAATGAGAAAATCTGCTGCCCAAAAGAGTAAATGGTTGAGAAAACCACGACTGTCAATTTTCTATGGTTTATTACAGTTTAAATGACAACGATTGCAAAGGATAGCTTATTGCATATTTGGTTGAACAAGGTAAATTTGTGTTGATCAAAAAAATAATAACAGTGAAGTGCCAAGAGCTTAAGATTCAAAGAATATGCATGCCCCAATTCTATAAATTATTGTGTGTAAATGCATAACAATAGAAACAAATACATCAAAATATTAATAGCAATTATCTCTGAGGGATTAGAATTTGGGTACTATATAATTTTCTTTTAATTCTTTTTGCATTCTTAATTGTAAATTATAACCATGTAGTAGTTTTATTATTAAAAAAAGAAGGGTTTTGGTAGAAGGAATAACACAAACAAAGGATAATAGCACTGAACAGTATAGTTGGGTGTGGATGGGGAGCTGTAAATAGTTTGATGTTGTTGTGAGTAGAGCAATGAGCTGGACAGTGACAAGAGATGAGGTGGTTGTAAGGAAGGTCACAGGTTGGTGAGAATGGTGGCTTGGGTGGATAACTCCAGCAGCAATACGAGTAACAGTTTGGGGAAGGTAGGCAAGAAGATAGGCTTCCCTGGTGGCTCAGATGGTGAAGAATCCACCTGCGATGCGGGAGACCTGGGTTCAATCCCTGGGTTGGGAAGATCTCCTGGAGGAGGGCATGGCAACTCACTCCAGTATTCTTGCCTGGAAAATCCCATGGATGGAGGCACCTGGCGGGCCACAGTCTATGGGGTCACATAGAGTTGGATACGACTGAGCAACTAAGCACAGCACAGCACAGGCAAGAAGATAGAAGACCACTGTTTGGGCAACAGATAATGAGAGCCCATGGCAGTGACATTAGAGTGAAGGGGATAGATTTGAAAATAAGACATAGGTAAATTAGGTAAGCTTCAGTGATTGAATGGATATTAAGGTTGAGGATAAATATGGAGGAGAAAGGATTACTCTCAGATGCCTGCCTAGGGTGAAAAGAAGTGGAAAATATAACTCTGAGATCTTTTCCCATCGAAACAGTTTGGAGCCATATATGGAAGCATTTGTTCTTCTTTTTGAGAGTGAAGATATAGATCCAATCACAGATGAGTTACGAGATTTGGCGGTGGTGTAGGGATGAGCATAGCTGCCTTCCAAGCAGTTGACCCGGTTTTGATTCCCAGCCAACTCAGTGGGCCGACCTTAGGCTTCCCTTGTGGCTCAGCTGGTAGAGAATCTGCCTGCAATGTGGGAGATCTGGGTTTGCTCCCTGGGTTGGGAAGATCCCCTGGAGAGGGGAAAGGCTATTCACTCCAGTGTTTTGGCCTGGAGAGTTCCTTGGGGTTGCAAAGAGTCGGACACCACTGAGTGACTATCACATTTCACATTGGTCTGAAAGTGTGTTGCCTTTCCTGTGTGTCAGCTTTTCCTGTGTCAGCATACCAGGTGTATTAGACTTCCCCCACCAATCAAAAATAACAATAACAAAAATAGCTACTATTTATTCTGCTCTTCTTACTCATAGACACTATGATAAATACTTTATATAGCATGTCCTTGTTGCCTTCCCATCAGTCATTAGAGTTAATTTATGTTACAGATGAGAAAACTGAGGTTCAGCAAGGTTAAATACTGTGTCCAGGGTCACATACCTAGTAAGTGACAGAGCTTGACTATAAATTCATGTCTGTCTGATTGACTCATGGACTTCCCTGGTGGCTCAGATGGTAAAGAATCTGCCTGCAATGTGGGAGACCTGGGTTTGATCCCTGAGTTGGGAAGATCCCCTGGAGAAGGGAATGGCTACCCACTCCATTATTCTTACCTGGAGAATCCCATGGACGAGGAGCCTGGTGGGCTACAGTCCATGTGGTTGCAAAGAATTGGACACAACTGAGCGACTTTCACTTTAACTTAGAACCATACTTTAGTATAGAGTAGAAGTTCAGTTCAGTTCAGTCACTCAGTCGTGTCTGACTCTTTGCAATTCCATGGACTGCAGCACGCCAGGCCTCACTGTCCATCATCAGCTCCCAGAGTTTACTCAAACTCATGTCCATTGAGTTGGTGACGCCATCCAACCACCTCATCCTCTGTCATCCCCTTCTCCCGCCTTCAGTTTTTCCCAGTATCAAGGGCTTTTCCAGTGAGTCAGTTCTTTGCATCAGGTGATCAAAGTATTGGAGTTTCAGCTTCAGCATCAACCCTTCCAATGAATATTCAGGACTGATTTCCTTTCAGATGGACTGTTGGATCTCCTTGCCATCCAAGGGACCCTCAAGACTCTTCTCCAACACCGCAGTTCAAAAGCATCAATTCTTCAGTACTCTGCTTTCTTTATAGTCCACATCCATACATGACCACTGGAAAAACCATAGCTTTGACTAGATGGACCTTTGTCAGTGAAGTAACGTTTTTGCTTTTTAATATGCTGTTTAGGTTGGTCGTAAGTTTGCCTCCAAGGAGCAAGTGTCTTTTAATTTCATGGCTGCAGTCACCATCTGCAGTGATTTTGGAGCCCCCCAAAGATAAAGTCTGTCACTGTTTCCATTGTTTCCCCATCTATTTGTATTGAATTGATGGGACCAGATACCATGATCTTAGCTTTCTGAATATTGAGTTTTAAGAATAGAAGTTGGCAAACATTTTTTTTTTTTCCTGTAAATAGCCAGATAGTAAATATCTTTTATCTTTCAGGTCACATATGGTTTCTCTTGCATCCGCTTCTTCTGTTTTTTTTTTTTTAAACAACTTTTAAACATATAAACTTGATTCTTAGTTCATAAGTCATATAAAAACTAGCCACAGGCTGAATTTGCATATCCCTAGTTTACAGCACGCAAACACATGCATACACATGTACACCTTTTAGAGAATGTTGGTGATGAAAGGGTCATATGAAGCATGCTGGGGAAGAAGGAGAAAAATGGAGAAATCACTTAGCTCTACATTTCCTGGGGAAAGGGAAATCCAGCTGGAATAGAATATCCATGGTAAACACAGGGAGACCACAAGAGTGTGAGTCATCACTCGGCCGTAGTCTGAACGCGATCACTCAGCCAGCAAATGATCCTCAGATGGCTTCAAAGCATGAATGTCAGGGGCGGGTGAGGAGGAGAGACTGAGGAAAAGAAATATGTTCCTGAGGTAGAACACTGGCCCTGGCCTTCTGGAAACGGAAGCCCAGTACAGGGGCTGAAGAAGCGTGCCTTTCTGGGTCCCAACTCTCAGAGGAGAGAAGAGGGTGAGAGACAAGCCAGGAGATAGGAGTGAAGAAGGGAAGGTGAGGAGGTTGCCTCCATGTATATATACAGACCTCTCTTTCCTCAGCCACAACAACACTCGCAAATTTCAGATGGACAGGAATGGTCTGGCATCTTTCTGGAATCAAAGTCTACAAACGATAATTTTGGTTTGCAAAAGACAAACCGAAACTCTCCCATCAAAAGAGGAAACAGATGTACTGAATATCCGTATGGAGTCTGTGAAAGGATGGAATTAGGAGCAGAAGCATCTCTGTCCCTTGAGAGGTAATGACAAGTGAGCCTTGGCTACAGGTTCATGAGACTTCTGGAGAGGTTGTGAGCACCATCAGAAGGGCACAGAAAGCTTTGGTGGCTTGGATCTTCCCATGCTGTGTGTCCTTACAAACCAGTAATACTTGTCCTGGAGTCTATGAGTGACAGAATATTTTTTAAACATCTATTTTATTATCTAGTTATTCTTTGTACTTCATTGTTTCATCAAAAGGAGTTATATGGATACAGCAATGGCTGTTTTCTGCATTGCAATAAGTATGTCCCACAGTGGGATTTGCTTTCATTCCTTTTAGGGACTCAATATTGAGAAATATTTAGTCTATCATGAGAGGCAATACTGTGCCATAGAGAAATTGTTGTAGAATCAGAAGCATCTCAGTTACAGTTTCATCTCTCCACCAGTCAGCAGCATAATGGAATCAGCGCTATGTTGGAGGGGCACAGTTGAGCTAGGGTGGGTTTAGCTGTTGGGACAAATGTCAGGAAATCTTCCTAGGAGAGGTGACAGCTGTACAAATTTTGGCAATGGGTAGTTATTGCAAAAGTACACTGGCAAAGAGCATTCTAGGCTAAAGAAATACACATGAAATTTCATGGAACCAAGGGAGAGTTTAACAGAGGCACAGAACTGTAAGTAGTTTGGGGATTCAGAAAAAACAATGGAAGAGAAATAATGGTGAGAGATGAAGTTAGTTACATAGCAAGGGCCAGATCATGAAAGGTTTGAAAATGTATTAAGGCATTTGGGTTTTGTCTCAAATACACTGAACACCATTGATGTGTTTTAAACAGGAACATGGTTTGCTCAGATTTCCATAAGGGAGATGAAAGAAGATGGAGGAAGATGGGAGATAATCCAGGCAGTAAAGATTTTGCTCCATAAACATGAGAAAGTATGATAGTGTAAAGCAATACTAAACAGTGGAAGGGAGAGAGTTTATAGATATGCAGAATGTAGAACTTATTGGACCTGGTAAATGATTGGATATGGAAGTGAGAAAAAGAGAAGGATTTAGCGTAACTACGTGGAAAATTCTGAAAAGGATGGGAATACCAGACCACCTGAGCTGCCTCTTGAGAAACCTATATGTAGGTCAGGAAGCAACAGTTAGAACTGGACATGGAACAACAGACTGGTTCCAAAGAGAAAAACGAGTACGTCAAGGCTGTATATTGTCACCCTGCTTATTTAACTTATATGCAGAGTACATCATGAGGAATGCTGGTCTGGAAGAAGCACAAGCTGGAATCAAGATTGCCGGGAGAAATATCAATAATCTGAGATATGCAGATGACACCACCCTTATGGGAGAAAGTGAAGAGGAACTCAAAAGCCTCTTGATGAAAGTGAAAGAGGAGAGTGAAAAGTTTGGCTTGAAGCTCAACATTCAGAAGACAAAGATCATGGCATCTGGTCCCATTACTTCATGAGAAATAGATGGGGAAGCAGTGGAAACAGTGTCAGACTTTATTTTTTGGAGCTCCAAAATCACTGCAGATGCTGACTGCAGCCATGAAATTAAAAGACGCTTACTCCTTGGAAGCAAAGTTATGACCAAACTAGATAGTATATTAAAAAGCAGGTCCGTCTAGTCAAGGCTATGGTTTTTCCCATGGTCATGTATGGATGTGAGAGTTGGACTGTGAAGAAAGCTGATCGCCGAAAAATTGATGCTTTTGAATTGTGGTGCTGGAGAAGACTCAAGAGTCCCTTGGACTGCAAGGAGATCCAACCAGTCCATTCTAAAGGAGATCAGTCCTGGGTGTTCATTGGAAGGACTGATGCTAAAGCTGCAACTCCAATACTTTGGCCACCTCATGCAACAAGTTGACTCACTGGAAAAGACTCTGGTGCTGGGAGGGATTGGGGGTGGGAGGAGAAGGGGAGGACAGAGAATGAGATGGCTAGATGGCATCACCGACTCGACAGACATGAGTTTGAGTGAACTCCGGGAGTTGGTGATGGACAGGGAGGCCTGTCCTGCTGTGATTCATGGGGTCACAAAGAGTCTGACATGACTGAGTGACTGAACTGAACTGAATAAGGTTCTGGATTAGATACAAAGTATTGGTGAGGTCTGTCTCCATGATGCTGCTGCTGCTGCTAAGTCATTTCAGTCGTGTCCGACTCTGTGTGACCCCATAGACAGAAGCCCACCAGGCTCCCCCGTCCCTGGGATTCTCCAGGCAAGAACACTGGAGTGGGTTGCCATTTCCTTCTCCAATGTGTGAAAGTGAAAAGTGAAGTCGCTCAGTCGTGTCCGACCCTAGCGACCCCATGGACTGCAGCCTACCAGGCTCCTCCACCCATGGGATTTTCTAGGCAAGAGTACAGGAGTGGCTTGCCATTGCCTTCTCCGTGATAGGGAAATGCAAAAAGTGAAAACTGAATGGAAGGATGAGTTGAGTTTTAAACTTGCTGGGTTTGAGGTCTCTAAGGCTTTCCCAATGACTCAATGGTGAAGAATCTGCCTGCAATGCAGGAGACACAAGAGACACAGGTTCGATCCCTGGGTTAGGAAGATCCCCTGGAGTAGGAAATGGTAATCCACCTCTGTATTCTTGCCTGGAGAATCCCATGAACAGAGGAGCCTGGTGGCTAACAGTCCACAGGGTTACAAAGGGTCAGACATGGCTAAAGTGACTGAGCATGCACATAAGGCATGTTTAGGCGATGATATATATATATACACACCTGGAGGTCAGGAGACAAATCTAAGCTAGAGTACATTTTAGAGTGATCATTGCAAAAAAAAAATGCTGCCAAAGTGAATGATTTCACCCTAGGAGAGTATAGAGAGTGATAAGTCAGAAAGTGGAGGGTGGGCCCTGGGGGAGTACTGCTGAAGAGACGGGGAGAAAAAGAAAAAGAGGTGTATACATGAGAGTGTATATGAAGGAACGTCCTTAGAGATAGGAGGTAAAATAGGAATAAGATGACACACTAAAGCCAAGGGAAGAAGAAGTTTCAAGAAGAAAATGATCAACAATGTCAAATGCCCCAGAAAGATCAAGAAGATAAGGACAGAAGGTGTCCACCGTGTAGAAAACCTGGAACCTTATTGATGACCTGCAGAGGGAAATTTTACAGTCAATGTTGAAGATGAAAGCAGAAAATTTTTGAATTCAATTTATAATTAACAATTTTTCAATGTATAGTTTTTATAAATTCAAAATCTGAAAGTGTTAATTGCTCAGGTATGTCCGACCCTTTTGCAACCCCATGGACTGTAGCCCTCCAGTCTCCTCTGTCCATGGAATCCTCCAGGCAAGAATACAGGAGTGGGTTGCCATTTCCTTTTCCAGGGGATCTTCCTGATATAGATCGAACCTAGGTCTCCTGCATTGAAGACAGATTCTTTATCATCTAAGCTACCAGGGAAGCTCAAAATCTAGGAATGATTATATACTATGAAATCATTAACAGCAGAATTTCCTCTTCGTCCTACTCTCTAGTTTTTTCAAAATAGGAGTTTAACTAGATTTGGGAGAAGGTGGCATAAAGTATTTGTTACTGAACTTCATCTAATTAATCCTCCTACATCTCTCTGGTAAGTGGTTGGTTTCCTTTTCTGTCTCCTCCCACAATTAGTATCTCACACTTTCTGAGTCTTCTCAAGTTCCTATACTCATCTCCTAATGTCATGCTCATAGGAGATACCCCCACCTTCTCCTTTATTTCTAGAGCAGCATTATTTAGAGAAGCATTCCTCAATATAATGCCTGCCAACAACCCTAGAAACCTTGTGCATTCTTTCCTTCCTTCTCTCCTCCCTTTCTAATGCATCAGCAACTTTCTCTTGATATTCAAGGAGATTCCCAGGAAGTGATGCCAGAGACAGGAACTTTTGTAATTTACTGAGGGTTTCTTTTAGCAGAAAGGAATGAGGAAAACAAGATAAGGCAGAATGAGGGGCTAAGCAAGCATATGGTCTCACAGTCCAAGCCCACAGGGAACTCTGGAGCATAAATTGCATCATGGATTTGGTCCTATGCTGGGGCAAAGGCTGGCTTTTTGTAACTTTCTGTCAATTGGTCATTGTCTGCCAGCCTCCCTGGGAAGAAGCAGGCATACCATTATTTGAGGCAGCTCCTATTTGGAGAAAAGAGATTTTTCCAAAGAAAAGCACCAGCAGTAAGCTGTTAGCAGCCAGTACTCACAATAGCTAGGGGTTGGTGGTACCTGCTTGGGCGGAACACCAACAGTATCCACCATACTCCTATGCACGATGTACCTTTTCTGATGGGTTCTGCATTTAATTATACTAATTAAATCTTTTCTTTCCCTTTTATATTATCGCCCCTTATGGGTGTTTTCCTATTAAACTCTTTTAGTGATGCTTAAATCTCCTACCATAAACATTTTCCATCCTCCTCTACATCCTCACATTTTTTCCTTCACTGCCAAGATCCTTGTCTTTGCCTATTATCTTTTCTTCCTTAAGAGCCACTCATTCTCCAGCCCACTGCAGTCTGGTTTCTGCCTCTACTGTTTTTCTGAAATTGCTTTTGTCAAAGTTACTGACCTTCTTGTTTCTAGTTCTGGTGGAGCCTTTTCTGTTCTTCTGCTGTTTCAATAGCCAGGAACATTTGGATTGATCTTCTCCCTGGGCTTTGGAGATGCCAACTCTCCTGGATTTCTTCCTACCTCTTCATCACTGCTTCTCAGACCTCTTTGCCAATTTCCTTTCTTCTGCCTGTTCCTTAAAGTTACTATTCCTCAGTGTTTGATTTGGTACCTTCTCTTCTTACTCTGTATACCTTTTCCTGGACCAGTCTGAGCTTCTGAGACCATCAGAAAAGATTACCCTTTGCTGTTAAATGATATGTAATTCAAAAGTAAACACATACTTTTAAACAAAGGAGAAACAGTATGGTCTCTCTAGTCTTTTAAGTTGCACAGCTCTGGATATATTTTTGAAAATGAACTACCTAGCACACATGCTTTCTTTCTGTCTCTCCCTCTGCTGGTTCCCTAAGCATGTATTGTGTTGAGTAAACCTATTAGGAGGTCAGTAATGCATTGGCTCAAAGGTTAAAGCGTCTGCCTCCAATGCAGGAGACCTGGGTTCGATCCCTGGGTCGGGAAGATCCCCTGGAGAAGGAAATGGTAACCCACTCCAGTATTCTTGCCTGGAGAATCCCCTGGACGGAGAAGCCTCGTAGGCTACAGTCCACGGGGTCGCAGAGAGTCGGACACGACTGAGCGACTGAATGGATGGAATGGAATGCATTATCTCATTCATTCTACAGTTTTCATTATCACCAATTTCTGATTTTATATACTGCTCAGATCTAAAGAGCCATATATACAAGCGTCTAATAAGCATCTATAGTTTGATTATCACAATGACTTCAAACTGTCACTGAGATCTGTTCCTCCTTCTATTTCCCACTTCATTGAATTGTGTTAAGCAGCTACGCAATTTAAAAACCTAGGAGTCATTTTGGACTCTTCCTCTTGCTCACCCTAACCTCGTCCAGTTCACCACCAATTGCTATTGGTCCTTTTCCTAAATATCTCTCATATATATCCACAGACTCTGAATAGGCTTCTCTGCCTCCAGTTTTGTGCTCCTCAAATCCATAGATACTTTATGAATTGAGGAGTGTGTTATTCTACCTTACAAAGTCCAAGTATAAAGGATTTTCAATCATCAGCGTTCTTATAGAATTCATTCACCTGCCCCATGTCAATAGAACAGAAAGTTGAGAGTTCAGTTTGATGAATTGACTGAACTGTCAGTTCAGTTTGAATCGTCAAAAAGAATTGACTTCTGTGGTGTGTGTGTGTGTGTGCACATATGACATAATACGGAAAGAATGTTTTGCTTGAAAATATGGCTTGAAATAAACCTTTTAAAATAGTCTAAAGCAGTGAAAGAGAGAACTAAAAGAGAAAAGAAGAGAAACACACAAAAGATAAAATATGGGATGACTTCATGGGTCTTTACCCGTGAAGTTGAAACACATCATGTCTGTTCCAATCACCCACAAGGACCACTTCTCTTGGGAAAAGCTTCCTATTTTTAAACCTAGTGTAATGCCTGTGGAATTACATTGCCTATTCCCACCCAGGCCCCCAGAGTTTATCATTACACACTGTTTTTGCCAAGAACCTGCTCTGTCTTTAGTTATCAACAAAGAGATGTCAAAGAGCGTACACTTGGGGCTTTGGGTGTATTTTTGTCTCTTGCTCTCTACCAGAGGCAGCAGATCCTATGTGCTACCCTTTTAAGTCTAGTTCTTTTAGATGTAAACAGACCCTGTGGTTTAAGATAGTTCTGCAGCTGGGCAGTATTGGCAAACTTGGGAGGTGGGAAGAGTGGGGTATTCTCTGCCTCATCTTCAAGTTACAGCCCATCTGCACTGTTCATGTATTCAGCTAGTATTAAATGGGCACTTAATAATATGCAAGATGATGTGCTAAGTTGCTCTCACACTGATGTGGTACTTGACTTCTGGGAACTTTGTCCAGCTAATGAGATAAGGAATGCTCTATAATATTAAAATAAAGAATGCTTGGTATTATATATACATAAATATGTGCACACAGGTATATGTATCTGTATGTAAAGACCTATGCATGCCTATATGTGTAGGTTACACATATGCATACATATAAATAAATGTGTGTGTGTGTGTGTGTGTGTGTGTGTATGTGTAAAGACCAATACAGAAGAATACAAATAGGAAAAGAGAATTACTTCAAATTCCATGACCTGTTTCATCCCCTTCTAAATATCTAGATTGACATTTGATATGGTTTAAAATAAATAGAATTATACTTACTGTTGTACAGCCAGCTTTTTCACTCGTTAATATGTTGGGGACATTTTTCCATTTTAATAAAAAATCTGGATTATTGTTAATGATTTCATGTGACTATTATATATTCTTAATTTATCTTGCCAGATTCGTGCTAATGGAAGTTTGTACTATATTTTTTATGATTATACTCGTGCTTCCTATTATACTATTCTATGTTATTACACTATATTTTTTGCTATTATTCTATTATTTTTGGTGCATATATGAAACTCATACAAATATCTTCTTAAGTTAAATATACTAGAGGTAAAATTTCTACTGTTGGCAAATATTACCAAAGCAGGCTTACATATTGTAATTATCTATTCGAATCTATCTGTTATAGACTAGAGTGAATGACTTAGAAACTCAGATTTAGGGACTCCTTTCAGCCTGGGATGATCATTGTGGGATTCATGGGAAGGATGAGATAGCAAATGGGCCTTGAATATCAAATACATTTTTGATAATTATATATGTAAGAAAGTACACAAGCAGTGTACAGTGAGGCAGTGAGGCAAAAAATAAATAAATAACCAAACAAACAAAAATGACTCAAAACAAAAAACTCAGGAGCATGTTTGACATCAGTGAGTAAATCAGTTTTGCTCAGTTGATGGCATAGTGGAGTTGGGGCGATCCTGGAGGGTAGGCTGAGTGTCAGATGAAGGGTAACTTTGAGTGGCAACTTATAGGACACCTGCAGGACTATTGTGTAGGGCTCAGGGAACTAAGAGTGAACAGAACACCAGTTTGAATATCATATAGCGTGGGCTGGAGTGTGTATATTATTAGAGCGAGCAAAATAAGAAGACATCTCAGTACATGACAAACAAAGTAAAAATGCTCTATTCCAGACAGTGACAGTGGGAAAGGGAAAATAGGACTGTATTCTAGAGACTCTGTGAAAGAAGATTCTATAGAAGCTGGGACTAAATATCCCATTATCACCAGCTTCTATAGAATCTTCTTTGACAAAGTCTCTAAACCCCAGCTGCCATCACCAAGTCATGCCAAGTCTGCTAGATCCACTCCAGCAACGAGGGTTTGCCTCACAGCCTGCTTTTCCACACCCTCACTGCCAGTGGCTGGGCTGGGCACTGTGACAGCATGGTCCAGCCCTGCTTGGAGACAAAGAGAGAAGAAGCAGTCAGAAGTGAAGTCTTCATGTTAGCACCACCTGCCAACTACAGCCCTGCTGATTGGTAGACTCTAAATCACACCCAGATCCCTAGGTGCAAGGGAGCTGGACCAATGGAGAGTTCAACTTTTCTGTTCTCCAGAACAGGAAGACACCTAGAAGGAGGAAAGGCTTGGTGTGCACAAACCAATTGACAGTATCCACCACAAACTTCACAAAACCTTACTTGCGTCTGCTTCTCTAAGCTGATTTTTCACTCTGTCTCCCATTCTTGCATAGTTCTGGTCACCCTGCTACTATAATGCCTTGCACCTTGCATTATAATCATTTGTTTCCATGGTTGTTTTCTTCACTAGACTGAACTTCTTGAAAACAAGAGTCATGCCTTATGCATCTTTTCATTGCCAAGGCCCAACACAGTGACTCACAGATCCTAAGGAAACCAACTGAAGAACAGGGGAAAGAATGTGGGCTTTGGAGTTGAAGGAACTCAAGTTTAAAACTTGCCTCCAAAACTTACAAGCTGTGTGGTTTTGGTCAAGTGACTTTATCTCTGTAAGTTTTAATGAAATAATACTGACTTCATAGACTTGAGAGCTTACATGAGAAAATATATATGAAGCATCTGCCATATATTTGGGATTCAGTTCATTGTGATCACTATTATTATTAGGGGTACAGAAACTATCGCCAAGTTAATAGCTTATTAAGTGGGTTTCTTCATGATTATTTGTCTTGGCAGCAAGGCAGACTTTGAAGAGTTCAGTTTTTTCCCTTCTGTATTATTATACCCTATCTTGCTTACTATTCTGAACGTAAATTTTGTAAATTTTAAAATTTATCTTTCTTTGCATTTTTATGTTTATGCTGGCTTTATATTTATTTTTTTACCTTATTTTTTTTAATAGCTTGTGCTATTCCACTTTCCAAAATCTACATATATTCTGTTAAAATTTTAGCTCAGCAAGGAGTTCTTTTACCGAACCTGGTTCTTCCTATTACTTTCTGTCTCCTTTCTGCCTTATTGGTATAACCTAGAATTATGCTTATTTTCAAGGTTTATACCCTTTCACCTACAAAGGGCCATTTTCCCCTTGAGACTATACCATATTCTATATTAGAAATCTGTTTTCTTGAACTCTAGTCCCTGATGTTACCAGTCCTGGCCATTACAAGAACTAAAATAGAATTTCTTTCATTAAAAGAACTCTCCCGTTCCATGTCACCATCTAGTTCTTTCATATTAATATGAATTAAAATAAATTATCATAACTCTGCTTTTTTTCTTGAACATTTTTGAGAGATATTACTATCAAGTCATAAAAAGTATTTATCAGAAGTTCTGCCATTGCTATTAGCAGCACCTGTCTTCGGGCAGAAACTTTCACCTGAAGTTCTGGATCATCACTGCATTTTTATTCTGTGTCAGTTTTAGAAACTGCCTTTGGGATGTATCAAAACTATCCTTTGCCTGACCATGCCCAGCAGTAGTTTATGCCTAGAAAATTTTCATTGCTATTTTATTTTCACTGAATATTTTCTATTGTGGATTTACTTCAGGTGTCTTATTTCAGTTGCATTTCCTTCCTTTTTGCACTGTGGTATTACTTCTATTTCACTTAACTTCATTTCTGTCAAACCAGGTATGTCTGTCCTCAGACATAGTGGTCTGCAACAAGTGACTAGCTACCCATAGAGTCTTTAAGCTGATACTTTCTTTCCTGTATTATGATTTTTGAACTTTGTTGCTGAGTGTGTAGACATCTGAGACCTTAGATATTGTTATTAATAATAACATAATGCTTATTGACGATGTCTTATATGTGATTTTTCTTTCTAATGAGCATACACAGATTGTACTTACATTATTCTCATTTTACAGATAAAGAAACTGAGATGGATGATGACAGGTAGCTTGTCAGTGCCTCATGGCCATGGAGTGGTAGAGGTGGGACGAGAGACTAAGTCATTCTGGCTTAAGCACCTGTTCTCCTCGGGGTGCTGACTTGCTCCCTCTGACTTTCGGTTCAACCATTTTCTCTTGAAGTTCTACTGGGTACTTCTTCCCTCATGCTTTTCTTTTTTCTTATCCTGACCCAATAAGCTATATGGGTATTTTTATGCTACCCTTCCAAATAAATTTCAGGGCGCGACTCCCTTGGTCAGGTAAATAAACTACTGACAAGAACTGGAAAGTTGGAATTTACTCTCTTCTGCCTTTTGAGCCAGTTATCTAGGCAATCACACCTTCTTTTAAAGCAGGTTCTTTCCTTTGAAACCTTCTTTTGAAGCCAGAGTTTCATTCTCTGTGTGCTCTTTTATTTTCCAAAGATATTATATTTAAGTGAAAGAAGATTTATTCATTTTCTATTCCTGCTGCAACAACTGACCACAAGCTTAATGGCTGAAAATGACATATTGATTACCTTATAACCCTGTAGGTCAGAAGTTTGACATGGGTCTCACCAAGCTAATATCAAGGTGTTAGGGCTGCGTATCTTTCTGGAGGATGTGCAGGAGAAACCACTTCTTTGCCTTTTCCAGCTTCTAAAGGCTGCCCACATTCTTTGGCTTGCAATCCCCTTCCCTTCAGCTTCAAAGCCAGCAATGTAATATTTCTCTGACTCTGCTTCCATGGCCACCTCTTTCTGTGATCACAGATGGGAAATGTTCTCATCTTTTTTTTTTTTTAGTTGGAGGCTGATTATTTTACATTATTATATTAGTTGGTTTTGCCATACATTGACATGAATCCTCCCCGGGTGTACATGAGTTCCCCTTCCTGAACCCCCCTCCCACCTCCCTCCTCCCCTTATCTTCCCTCTGGGTCATCCCCATGCACCAGACCAGTCTTTTGGACTCTGTGGGAGAGGGCGAGGGAGGCATGATTTGGGAGAATGGCATTGAAACATGTATATTATCATATGTGAAACAAAGCATCAGTCCAGGTTCGACGCAAATGTTCTCATCTAATTGGATTGGACCCACTTAGAAAATCCTGAATAGTCTCTCCATCTCAAAGTCTGCACTCCTAAGCATCACTGCAAAGTCCCCTTTTCCATGTAAAGTAACATAGTGCCAGATTGCAGGGGTTAGAACATGGACAACTTTGGGAGCATTATTCTGCCTAGCACAGAAGACATTATGACATTAGACTTCAAATCGTTTAAATTTCCAGTTAACTCTTATATTCCAAACTCAAGTTCTTATAACACATAAACATTTCAGGAGAATAATTCCATTTTATTTCCAGTAGTACTACTCACTCCCATATGCATTAGCAGAAGTGAGTTAGTATTTTGGGTGTAATAAGTTTTTTCAAGTTCTCCATATTTGAATTTCAAGAAAAAAAAATGTTGTTCCCAGTTGATTATGTCTGAGAGGTGATGATATCTTGGCTCTTTTGTGGCATGTAGAAGAGAAACAGTCATCATTTTGAGGTCTTTTCTTCCTGGGGTTATTCAGTTCAGTTCAGTTCTGTCACTCAGTCGTGTCCAACTCTTTGCGACCCCATGAATCACAGCACGCCAGGCCTCCCTGTCCATCACCAACTCCCAGAGTTACTCCAACTCATGTCCATCGAGTCGGTGATGCCATCCAGCCATCTCATTCTCTGTCGTCCCCTTCTCCTCCTGCCCACAATCCCTCCCAGCACCAGAGTCTTTTCCAGTGAGTCAACTTGTTGCATGAGGTGGCCAAAGTATTGGAGTTTCAGCTTCAGCATCAGTCCTTCCAATGAACACCCAGGACTGATCTCTAGAATGGACTGGTTGGATCTTCTTGCAGTGCAAGGGACTCTCAAGAGTCTTCTCCAGCACCACAGTTCAAAAGCATCAATCCTTCGGTGATCAGCTTTCTTCACAGTCCAACTTTGGCATTAGTGGGTGGTTATTGAGAGAACTGAAGTGAAGGGTGAGGGAAGGGAGTATTGAGGAGGAATCCTGGCTTTTCTTCTTGTGTCGTAGAGAGGGTAATAGAGGTGGCAGCAATTCAGAGAGAGGCAGTGGAGGAGAAGATAGTGTGGGGAAGAAGACTATGAGTTCAGTGTTAGAGACAAACTGAATATCCTCCAGTCCACATGCCCCCTGGGAACGAATGATGTCGCACTGCTATTGACAATCAAATTACACAAGTAGAATGTATAACTATAAAATCTTATCTTCATACATTGCCCCTTTCTTTAGTGTTTCTCGGAGTCTTCAGACGGGTGTGCCGCAAAAATCCATGCCCACTGGCATCTATGATTCTGTTGCTGTTTGCTGTTGCATGCTGGCAACGGTATTTACCTTGTCTACTGACACTCAACATTTGCTGCTGATGCTCTGCCCTCACTGTTTCTCTAGGGAAAAGCTGGCCTTATTAGTGAGCTGGCTTCTAATGCAACCCAAGGCTGTAAAACTCTCAAGTGTTAGAATGGTGCTGACATCCCTTAATTCTTTCCAGAAATGGAGAAAGTGTCTTTTATCCTCAATTGGTGCTTCATTTTGTTATTAGACTTTAAAATATTGCTTATGTATCCTGGGTTGTACCAGTTTTCTTATGAAAAGAATTCTTTTTGTTTCTTACTAAAGAACTCGAAATCCAGTCTCTAAAATCAAGTAATGGACAGAATATCATTGAGGTTCTTTCCCTTGTTTTTGCCTTTTTGTTTTTCTATGGACACTGGTACATACTGCTTCTGCCTTTGGCCAAAATTCAAGCCCTTCTTGCAAATATATCCATGGAAAAATATCCACAGATTCATCAATTAGACCACTATTTCAGATGAATTAAAATTTGGTGTCTGAAATTTGTTTCTGCTCAGGTAGAACACCCATAACATTGACATGTTGACTTCAAGATGTCTGTGGGGGATCCAGATATACACACACACACACACTCTCACACTCACACACACATCAAAGTTCAAGAGTAGAAAATTTCCCAGTGGGTGAACAAGGTGAATGACAAAACAATGGATTGCAGTCATGATCCAGGCGAATAACATAAGAATCAGAAAGGGAAAGAGAAACCCACAGTGGAGACTGAGAATCTGTGATCACAAAAGCAAGGGAAGAATTGGGAAAGAACACTGCAATAAGAGCACAGAACTTCAAGAATCAGGAACTAACTAACAATATAAACATGAAAGTGGTTCTCTTGAAAACTAGGTTACAGTGGGATTGGGGGGTATGTGATGAAAACAGAAACAAATGGGAGATGAAGAAATGATCCTTTCAAGAGATGGAAGAACCCTTCTTTCTTCCTAGCTATGGTTTTCTCAGAAGCCTCATCCTGTAGGCCAAGAAGAAAGGTAATAAAAATAAGTAAAGAAATAAATGTTTGAGTGTGTTTGTGTATTAGGGAGTGATGAGTTCAGTTCAGTCACTCAGTCGTGTCTGACTCTTTGCAACCCCATGAACTGCAGCAAGCCAGGCTTCCCTGTTCTTCACCAACTTCTGGGGCTTGCTCAAACTCATGTTCATTGAGTCGGTGATGCCATCCAACCACCTCATCCTCTGTCACCCGTTTCTCCTCCTTCCTTTAATCTTTCCCAGCATCAGCAACTTTTTCTAGGAGTCTATTCTATACATCAGGTAACCAAAGTATTGGAGCTTCAACTTCAGCATCAGTCCTTCCAATGTCTATTCAGGACTGACTTCCTGTAGGATTGACTGATTTGATCTCCTTGCAGTCGAAGGGACTCTGGACTCTTGAGAGTCTTCTTCAACACCACAGTTCAAAAGCATCAATTCTTTGGTGCTAAGCTTTCTTTATAGTCCAACTCTCACATTCATACATGACTAATGGAAAAACAATAGCTTTGACTAGATGGACCTTTGAGGGTAGAGTGATGCCTCTGCTTTTTAATATTCTATCTAGATTGGTCATAGCTTTTCTTCCAAGGAGCAAGTGTGTTTTAATTTCATGGGTGCAGTCACCGTCTGCAGGATTTTGGAGCCCCCCAAAATAAAGTCTCTCATTGTTTCCATTGTTTCCCCATCTATTTGCCATGAACTGATGGGACCAGATGCCATGATCTTAGTTTTCTGAATGTTGAGCCAACATTTTCTGAATGTTAAGCCAACTTTTTCACTCTCCTCTTTCACTTTCATCAAGAGGTTCTTTAGTTCTTCTTTGCTTTTTGCCATAAGGGTGGTGTCATCTGCATATCTGAGGTGATTGATACTTCTCCCGGCAATCTTGATTTCTGCTTGTGCTTCATCCAGCCTGATATTTCACATGATGTACTCTGCATATCAGTTAAATAAGCAGGGTGACAATATACAGCCTTGGCGTACTCTTTTCCCGATTTGGAACCAGTCTGTTGTTCCATGTCTGGTTTTTACTGTTGCTTCTTGACCTGTATACAGATTTCTCAGGAGGCAGGTAAGGTGATCTGTATTCTCATCTCTAAGAATTTTCCAGTTTGTTGTGATCCACACTGTCAAAAACTTTGGTGTAGTCAATAAAGCAAAAGTAGATGTTTGTCTGGAACTCTCTTGCTTTTTTGATGATCCAACGGATGTTGGCAATTTGATCTCTGGTTCCTCTGCCTTTCGTAAATCCAGCTTGAACATCTGGAAGTTCACAGTTCATGTACTGTTGAAGCCTGGCTTGGAGAATTTTGAGCATTACTTTGATAGTGTGTGAAATCAGTTCAATTGTATGATAGTTTGAACATTCTTTGGCAATGTCTTTCTTTGGGATTGGAATGAAAACTAACCTTTTCCAGTCCTGTGGCCACTGCTGAATTTTCCAAATTTGCTGGCATATTGAGTGCAGCACTTTAACAGCATCACCTTTTAGGAATTGAAATAGCTCAGCTGGAATTCCATCACCTCCGCTGACTTTGTTCAAGGGAGTGATAGAGCTCATGATAAATGACCTCCATTTTATTCATCAAAGAAAGAGGCATACTTGTCTAAGATTCAGAGGAGATTGAGATTGGTGAGGGAGAAGGGGCAAGAAAGAATGGTGAAGATTTTGAATAATTCCTAAAGAGATGACCATAAACAATCTAGACAAGTGCCACTAAAGATCCACATTAGATCAGAAATAAAAAATCAATCTGAGTAAGGGTGACATTGAGAATGGTGTACAAATGTCATTGGAAGTAAGGGAGTGAAAAATAAGACTATTTTCAGTGGATGTTTCACACCAGTGTTGACATTTATTCAATTGACTCTAGGAGCTGGGTAAAGGGAAAGACTGTGAGTTAGACTGTGAAGCCCTTGATGTGTATGGGACAACTGGGGGATGGGAAAATGAAAGAAAATAGAAAGCACATAGTAACATATTAGAGTGCCATGTGCACAGTAGCAGGAGTACTTTGACAGAGGGAGAAAAAACTTAGTTTTTAAAGTTGCCTTAAGCAGCTAGGAGAATACTAGTTAGTACTCTGGGGACCTGTAAGCCTTATGGTGTGAGAACAGCCCAAGGACTGGGGGAGCAGGTCAAAGGGGATAGTCACTCAGAGGAAGAAGCAGAACTGGCAGAGTGGTTAGCAGGTGAAGGTGGCAGAGGGAAATCATTCTGTGTGTTTCGCGTTGAGAAGCAACCAATGGACAATAATGACAGAAAGATTTAGATTTAACCAAACCCAAATATCCAAGATTTGGCCCAGGTTGTTTCTGTGAGGGGAATTGGCTGAGGGTCCTTGGGAGCATCTGGTTTTGTTCTCCTGGACACTGCCTGACCACCTGTGGAGTGCAGTCAGCATCTTCCTCTGGAGGGGGCTTGTTCTGCCTGTGAGGAACAGTGCCCTGGGTCCCAGTCTTAGGGCACACATGCGTGCATCTTTTTACGTCTCATTTTTTAACAACAGTGCCCTGGGTCCCAGTCTTAGGGCACATATGCATGCATCTTTTTATGTCTCATTTTTTAACAACAGTGCCCTGGGTCCCAGTCTTACGGCACACATGCATGCATCTTTTTATGTCTCATTTTTTAACAAGAGAATTTTTGATACTCATTCAACTTCCTTCAGACAGCTCAGGATCTTTTTCTTCTTTCTGGCCTGAATTACTTCTCTCAGTTTATAAGGGAGCTGTTTGACTGTTAAACTAGAACAAGAGAGGCATTATTGTTACATTCTTTCACTTTTACTTAGTCGGAAACTAAGCACGAGTTGGGATTTGCGTGGACAGTTAGATACTAGAGTGTGGCTAGGGGTCAGCAGTTATGGAGTCCAACAAAGGAATGTGGTGGGCTGGACCCTGGACAATGGTTAACCTCAAATCAGTAGGTGACACTGATAAAATAGTGAAACAAGTGTGCATTCTTCCAGGAGGTATGCCAGAAATAATAGACTCAAGCTATGGCAGAACAGCTTGCTATGTCAGCCACAAGGAAATCTTGGTTTTGAGACACTGTTTATGAAGATCAAGGTGAAACTTCACTTTGCTCTGTCTGAGCCCTCAGAGAGAAGTTCACATCAAGTATTTCAATCTAGAGTGTGGAGAAGATGAGTAAAGGGAGCTCTTGGCAGAAATTAAGTAGATTAATACAGCTCATCTCTCTTTTAAGGCCTCCTAGGTGGCATGGTCGGAGAAGGCAATGGCAAACCACTCCAGTACTCTTGCCTAGAAAATCCCATGGATGGAGGAGCCTGGTGGGCTGCAGTCCATGGGGTCGCTAAGGGTCAGATATGACTGAGCGACTTCACTTTCACTTTTCAATTTCACACATTGGAGAAGGAGGTGGCAACCCACTCCGGTGTTCTTGCCTGGAGAATCCCAGGGACGGGGGAGCCTGGTGGGCCTCCGTCTATGGGGTCACACAGAGTCGGACACGACTGAGGTGACTTAGCAGCAGCAGCAGCAGCAGGCATGGTGGTAAAGAATCTGCCTGCCAATGCAGGAGATGCAAGAGTGGAAGGGTTGATTCCAGGGCCAGGAAGATCACCTGGAGGAGGAAATGGCAACCCACTCCAGTATTCTTGCCTGGGAAATCCCATGGACAGAGGAACCTGGTTGGCTATAATCCATGGGCTAGCAAAGAGTCCGGCACAACTGAGTGAATGAACACATCTTTCTTGTCATACATAGTTCTAGTCAGTTCATGATCCTGTGCATTTTGTGACACTTATGTGTGTCATTTCTTCTTTGAATATTAAGGTATTTTGGATGACCAAGTATATCTCTTAATAAATTATTTCTGAAGCAAGGTGTTAAGGTTTGAATTTTTGAATAATGTCCATTCTCTGCACTGTAGGTCTGAGCCAGGCTCTGGTCATATTAGTGGACAGGCTAGTTCAGTTCAGTTCAGTTCAGTTCAGTTCAGTCGCTCAGTCGTGTCCGACTCTCCGCGACCCCATGAATCACAGCACGCCAGGCCTCCCTGTCCATCACCAACTCCCGAAGTACACTCAAACTCATGTCCACAGAGTCGGTGATGCCATCCAGCCATCTCATTCTCCGTCGTCCCCTTCTCCTCCCGCCCCCAACCTTTCCCAGCATCAGAGTCTTTTCCAGTGAGTCAACTCGTCGCATGAGGTGGCCAAAGTATTGCAGTTTCAGCTTTAGCATCAGTCCCTCCAATGAACATCCAGGATTGATCTCCTTTAGAATGGACTGGTTGGATCTCCTTGCAGTATAAGGGACTCTCAAGAGTCTTCTCCAACACCACAGTTCAAAAGCATCGATTCTTCGGCAATCAGCCTTCTTCACAGTCCAACTCTCACATCCATACATGACCACGGGAAAAACCATTGCCTTGACTAGACGGACCTTGGTTGGCAAAGTAATGTCTCTGCTTTTTAATATACTATCAAGGTTGGTCATAACTTTCCTTCCAAGGAGCAAGCGTCTTTTAATTTCATGGCTACAATCAGCATCTGCAGTGATTTTGGAGCCCAAAAAAACAAAGTTTGACACTGTTTCCACTGTTTTTCCATCTATTTCCCATGAAGTGATGGGACCAGATGCCATGATCTTTGTGTATGTTATTAGCTCAGATTAGATTCTGAAATGGCATACATGTTTTATAATAGCAGTCTACATGCAAGGTGAACACCCTTATGTACACTTTTACCCTTTTTTGGTTTAGGGAATAATCTGGACAAAAATGTTTGTCTCCAACAAAATAAGACTCTCCTCTATTGTTTTCATTAATGACTGTTTCCTACTATCTCTAGTTTTTGAAAATGTATTTTCCCCTTATACTTGCCAATTTCTACCTATGTCTTTTTGGAGTGCAGGAGTTAGAGCAACTGTAATTTATGGCTGGAGAGAGGGATGGGCAAGGAAGAAAAGGGAAATAAGTAGACCCAACTGATGGGTTGGTGGTGGAGGAGGAGGCCTCTTGGAGAATGGCTCAAAGGAAATTCTTGGAACTTCTGGGTTGAGGGAGAACAGAGGATGGTGGCCAGGACTGGTCAGTGGCAGACAGAGAAGTCAGGAACACACAGGTAGTCCAAGTAAACCATGCCAGGAACAGGGGGATTTGGGGAAAGTGAGGGAGGAGAAAAGAGAGAAAACTGTCAAGTTCCCAATTCCTAATGTTAGTGGGCTCTCTGAAAAGGAACAGAGGGTGCAGTTTTTCTTCCTTTGGTACCTATGTGAAGGCTCAGTCACTGGTCCCTCTTCTTTCTTTTCTAATCGTTTCTTTTTTCCTTTTCTTTCTTCTCTCTTTCCTCCTATCCACCCTGCCTCTTCTTTCATCTGACCGATTAGAACATCTCCATGTTGAAGAGTTACTTGATGTCATCATAGCTCCAAGCCATCGATTTGTCAATACAGGAAATTGTAATTGTTTTTAATAAAGGAGAAAAGGAAAGGGAATGTGACTAATGTCTGTGGAAAACCAGGCGACAATTCAAAAACCACTGAGTCTCCAGCAAAGCAGAAGAAGGAATAGCCCTCTGATCACATCTGACATCACTTCATGGAATCTGGATGGTTTCTTGGGGGAGGAGAACTATTTTGCCAAGATATTATAAGTCAGTAAGAAAGGATATTTTAATATCTCCTTTCTCCCAAGCACTTCTGGTTTTAAAGCAAAGTCTTTTTGTGGTTCTTTATTCCTCTTTTTGGTTCTGTGCCAAAGAACACAAATACAGTCTTCTTTGGGATCTCTATTTCTTGGATACTCCTTGTCAATATATCTTACATCTGGATTAAATAGACGGCATCAACAATGTAGTTGGGAGGCAGAGCAAGCAAGAGAAGAGGGTCGTGCTGTTCTCACATGAGCTTTGGGGTTGAGTGATTTCAGTGTCTGCAGCTTGTCTACCAGAGTAGTAAGCATAAAGCATCAATCTATAAAGGATATTTTCAACTATGTTGAGAGAGCTGTCTGCATAGTTGAAGCTGTGATAGGATCATTGCTATTTTTGGAGCGGTATTTCCAGTGAATCCAAGGGGCGACTCCGTTTTGGTTTAGTTGTTCTTTCTTAAAATAGCTCTCCATTGAGAATGATGAGGCTCTGTTTGCTCATGGTGAAGTTTTAAGTTTCACTCATGTCAGGAAAATGAAGGTCTTTGACTATATATGAGCTTTAAAAGAGATCGAATGCTTGTTTCCCCCTTTTTTATGGGCCATGGGGCATGTGTTTTTAATAGACCTTTAAGTCTGCAAATAAGTACAAACATAATGTTACCTAGTGCTTTGAAGGCCACCAATAGAGATACTCAGTGAGTATGAAGTAGTCAGAGGAGGGTCAGAAAGTCTATGGATTAAGGTACTAGAAAGAGAAAAAAATATATAAAACTAATATTTTCTGCAGTGGCTTTATGTTATCCTTTCCTTCCTATAACTCATCTCTTTTTCCTCTTTAACTCTGTGTCTCCTGGTTACTATTTACCTTTTTAAAAAATGCCCAAAGCAAGCATATACTGAAATAGAGATTCAGTCAATCTTCTTATAGTAACATTGTGCAGTGTGATGGAAAGAACCAGAGATTGAGAGTTGGAAGGCCTTATTCACCACGGACTGGAGAGTAATTCTCAGAGCATAGAATTAAGAGTATTATTGGGTTTATCTTGAAGAAATAATCTAGGTGTTAAGTGGGGAACTGAGTATGATGTCAAATACTGAGTATTCATATAAATACAAAAAAGGTAGGATATTATTTATCTTGGAATAAATATTCTAAATGAGTATTAGTGTCTTTTTTGAGAGCACCATGATACCTGGTCTCAGCCTCTTTGCCCTTCTCCGCTAAAAGGCAATGATGGTTGGGAAGCCAGAGTCTGATTAGATCTGGCTCTGTTCTTTTCTATGTACTGATCCTTTGGTGTGACATTCCCTCTCTTATGTGCTCCCCAGGGCATACATGAGTGTGAAGGAGCTGAAGGAGGCACTGCAGCTCAACAGCACTCACTTCCTCAATGTCTACTTTGCCAGCTCAGTACGAGAAGCCCTTGCAGGTGCTGCCACCTGGCCTTGGGACAAGGAAGCCATCAGTCACCTGGGTAAGTAAAGTTGAAGAACAAATACAGTTGGAGAAATGAAGAGGTTGGGAGGGAATCTGTGAAAGTTATTTTGGGGGGAAATGGGGAGAAAAATAAATTTAGTTAATAAATTAGCTTCTTCGGGCTGATAATATCTTTGAGGAGAATTTTTCAAAATGTTTTAATGAAGACAGGTAAGTTGTATTAGGGCTTACTTCAGTCTGTATAAAAGGCTCCAGTTTCATCCACCTCATTAGAACTGATTCAAATGTATTCTTCTTATACAGAGTGAAGTAAGCCAGAAAGAAAAACACCAATACAGTATACTAAAGCATATATATGAAATTTAGAAAGATGATAACGATAACTTTGTATACGAGACAGATGTATAGAACAGTCTTTTGTACTCTGTGGGAAAGGGCAAGGGTGGGATGATTTGGAAGAATAGCATTGAAACATGTATGTTATCATAAGTGAAACAAATCGCCAGTCCAGTTTCGATGCATGATACAGGATGTTCGGGGCTGGTGTACTGGGATGAACCAGAGGGATGGGATGGGGAGGGAGGTGGGAGGGGGGTTCAAGATGGGGAACACATGTACACCCAGGGCAGATTCATGTCAATGTATGGCAAAACCAATGCAATAATGTAAAGTAATTAGCCTCCAATTAAATAAATTAAAAAGAAAGATGTATTAGGGCAACAGTGACAAATACTCAGAATGTTCTAGACCAAATATTCAGAAGGTTCTAGACCAAATAATCTAGATGCAAATAAATTGCTGACATGACATGGGATAAGATCCATTCTGTATCTTGATTAATCTCAAGAGGGAACCAAGCAAAAAGGTGGCTAGACTATGAAATCTGGTTTGCAGTAATCGCTGTGCCAGAAGATCGCTGGTCATCTTGAATGGATTGGAATCCTGAGGAGATTCTGGGAAATACAAGCAAGTAGGGCTTGCCTGATTACCTGGGAAAAGGGTGGCACCTTAATCTAAATGGAAGTACTGCATACTTGAGACAGATGATTCCTTTTACAATATCATTATTATAAAGGAAATTTTACTAACAAATCAATAGAATAATTAAATCAGTTTATGTGGATAAACAGTAATTATTCAATATAATTTGAATGTATTTTCAAAGAGTCTTGAGTAGGATTTATCAAAATTTACTTTAAAACTGAATTACCATAATTAGGAGGAATTTTTCATGTTGGAAAGAGAATTCTTGAAGGAGACCACAAACCACTGTATGAATGATTTAAAAGAGATTATGCAAAAATAATCTTCTTAGGAGTCAAATATGAAGCAGAGAGAAATAAATTGAATAAAGATCTCATAATACTGTGTATGTCAAATCCATGTGTGGCAGGGTCATTATGAAGTAGAGTCCAGAATATTGAAATGATAATCAGAGAATATATGAGCAAGTGTCCGAAAGATTGGGGAAGAAATAACATAAGCAATAGGCTAACAATAGATGAAAAGATATTGTTCCTGTTCAAGAGGAAACCAGAACATAAAAATCCCTGTAGTGAATTAGGTCAGCATCCAGAAGGGCTATATATCTCAAGCAAAGGAAGAGATAATAAAAAGTTAAACCTGTGGTGATCCAAACTGAATGCTTTGTTTATCCTGGGTTTCATTGGCTCTGTAGTCACCTGATACAGTTTTAGGGCTCTCCTTTTATCATCAAATTTTGTATTTTCAGTTATCAGTATATGATAAGTCAGAAATTTGTGAGGTGAGTGGTGCTTTCCAAAGCAAAACTAATATGAGTCATTCTAGTCTTCATGGTTGTAAGAGGCAAGCTAGAAGGTTATATGCTAATAAATCATTTAGTAGTGAGTTTGAGTATCTTGAATTACCCTCATGATAAACAGTGGTAACAGAGGAGCATGCAAAACTCTAAGAAAGTACCTCCAAATTGGCTCACATCTGATTCACCAAATGTTACCTTTCAGTACATATGACAGCAAGGTTTATCAATAATGGTTTCTAAGAATCCTAGGTCAGTCATTGGGAATTGAATCTACTTGTTCAAAAAACCTTCAAAAAAAAAAAAAAAAAAAGGTTTGCCTAGCCATTATGGAGACAAATCTTGGCCCCTTAATAAGAATTGTTGAGCTGGGAGCAGAGCCTTGAGTATTTTCTAACTTTTCTGGCACTAGGCCATTGATAAAATTCATTTAAATAAAAAAAATGGACAAAATACTAAAAAATTAGCTACTTGAAAACATCAGACATCAGCCAAGACAATGAGGATTTGGGAGACCCAATCCCCAATTAGAAGAAAGCTACACTAACGTGAGCTCTACATATAGCTCAGTTTCTTGTTTTTTAATTTTTTTTCTCTTTCTCCCTGAGGGAAATTGCCAATTCTCAGTAAAAGTAATAGAAGCAAAGCAGAGAGCAGCAGTCCAGAGCATGTTTCAGTCTCACTACTGAGGAGACAAAAACTATAAGTCAAAACTTCTAAGGTACCCAGACTAGAGGGACCAAGTTCCCCGAGAAATAGAAACCATGGAAAAAGTAAATGTGATATTCTACTCATAATTTTAAGGTATTTTCTGATTTCTGAACAATGCATTCTCCAAGTCAGTGACCAAGAAAAAAAGTATTGATATAAAATAGCTGCTATTAAATAAAAAAGCTGAAAAGTAATTTCAGGAGTCTTACTGTGGAGGAGACAAAAAAAACGGAATTGAGATCCTGTCAAGGAGGGGCATTGAGACACTCTATGAAATACTCTTCATAGACATTCTATGAAGGAAAACATAAATAGTTTAGCTTACACAAAGCATAACATTCAGCCTGAAACACTCTTAAATACCTGTTTGTAGGAAGGTCATCTTGCCTGGAGGATCCCATGGACAGAGGAGCCTGGCAGAATACAGTCTATAGAGTCACAAAGTCAGACATGACTGAAGTGACCTAGCAGCAGCAGTAGCAGCATCTGCCTATATTTAACTGCCTAACAAAAGAAAGTTAAATATGCTCTGAAGGAAGACAATATCACCAAAAACCTCTACACATTTTCATGCACAATGTCCAGAAATCAGTAAAAAAAAAAATTTACAGTTATGCCAAGAGACAGGATCAAATGATGGTAAACTAAACTAAACAAAGAAATAAACAATCACTCCATAAATGCAGGTCCACAGATTATCCAGATATTGGAGTTATGGAATATTGGCTTAAGATAATTATTATTAATATGTTCAAGATAGATAAAAAGTTGTAAGTGTCCTCAGAGAATTAGATTCTATATTAGTGAATCAAAGGGAAATTTTAGGACATAAATACAGTAACTGAAATTAAGAAATTAATAGATTAGTTTGTGAGCAGGAGAAAAGATTTAGAAAACTGTAGAACACATACATATTGAAGCTCAAGGAGGAAAAGTGATGTAAAAATATAGAAAACAACATGAGGCATTTGAGACCTGATGAAAAATTCCTACTGTAAATTGGAGTTCTAGAAAAAGAAGAGAAAGATTTTGAGGCAGAAACAATATCAAAGAGATAGCAGCTGAGAATTTTGCAAGGTGACAAAAAAAATCAAACTACAGACTCAAAATGTTTTTCAAACCCTGAGAAGGATAAATAGAAAGAAAATCACAACTTGATTCATTATAGCAAAAATGCTGAAAATCAAAGGCAAAGAGAAAATACTCAAAAGTAACCAGAGAAAAATTGTTACTTTAAAAGAAGCAACAGTAAGATTGGCATGCTGATTTTTCAACAGAAACTATGGAAGTCAGAAAACAACAGATTGATGCATTTTTTAAAATGCTAAAAGAATAATCACCAATTTATAATTCTATATTCAGCAAAAAATCTTTTAAAGAAAAATTAAACATATTTTCAGACAAAAATAGATAATACCAGCAGTAAATATTGAAGAAAGCTATACAAATAGAAAGAAAATGACTCCAAATGGAAACAGAGACATACAGAAAGAAATGAACCACACTGGAAGGGATAAAAATATTAAAGTAAATAAAATATTAAAAATATTAAAAGTAATAAAAATGTGGTTTTTTGCTTTAAAATATATGTGGTTAAAACATGACAACAATGGCATGAAAGACAAAAAAAAGTAAATTAAATGATTTAAGGCCCCTTCTATACCAATATCTAGAAAAATTACTGATTTATTCATTTTAGACAGCTTATTCATACCTTATATAAGAATTAGCTCAAAATAGATCATAGGCTTAACTATAAAAAGTAAAACTGTATAACTTCAAAAAGAAAACATAAGAGAAAATCTTCAGGGCAAGGTTAGGTGAAGAGTGCTTATATATGACACCCAAAGCATAGTCCATAGAAATAAAAATGGATAAATTGAACTTCAGTTCAGTCAGTTCAGTTCAGTTGCTCAGTCGTGTCCGACTCTTTGCAACTCCATGAATCACAGCACGCCAGGCCTCCTGTCTATCACCAACTCCCGGAGTTCACTCAAACTCATGTCCATCGAGTCGGTGATGCCATCCAGCCATCTCATTCTCTGTCGTCCCCGTCTCCTCCCACCTCCAATCCCTCCTAGCATCAGAGTCTTTTCCAGTGAGTCAACTCGTCACGTGAGGTGGCCAAAGTATTGGAGTTTCAGCTTTAGCATCAGTCCTTCCAATGAACACCCAGGATTATCTCCTTTAGAATGGACTGGTTGGATCTCCTTGCAGTCCAAGGGACTCTCAAGAGTCTTCTCCAACACCACAGTTCAAAAGCATCAATTCTTCGGCGATCAGCTTTCTTCACAGTCCAACTCTCACATCCATACATGACCGTGGGAAAAACCATAGCCTTGACTAGACGGACCTTGGTTGGCAAAGTAATGTCTCTGCTTTTTAATATGCTAACTTAATCAAAATTAAAACTTTTTCTCTGAGAAACACTCTATGAAGATGAACAAAGCAATGGCAGACTTGGCAGAAGCATTTGCAAACCATACATCTCACAAAGTATTTGTGTCTACAATATATAAAGAACTTTGAAAACAAGAGGAAACAAATATTCCAGTTAGAAAATGGGCCAAAGCACGGACATTTTGCCGAAGAAGGTATACAGATGGAAAGTAAGCACATGAAAAGATATTTAATATTGTTAGGGAAAAACAAATTAAAGCCACAATGAGTTTACACTTATTAGAAGACCTGAAAGGTTATAATAACAATACTAAATGCTAGTGAGAATGCAGAGAACTGGATATTGCATATATTGCTGATGAAAAAGTAAAACGGCGCAGCCAGTTTGGAGAATACTTTGGCAGTTTCTTGTAAAATTAAATGTACACTTACCATATGATCCAGTAACTGGACTACTGAAGATTTATCCCAGAAAAGTGAAAATATATATCTACTCCAAAACCTGTGTATTGATCTTCATAGTAGCTCTATCTGCAATAGAGCAAAACTGGAAATGACAAAAGTATTTTTTAGTGATAACTCTTTAAGCAAACTGTGATACATCCATACAATGCAATGTGCATGTGTGCCTGCTGGCCTCAGTGGCTCAGTTGTGTCTGACTCTGCAACCCCATGGATTGTAGCCCACCAGGCACCTCTGTCCATGGGATTTTCCAGGCAAGAATACTGGAGTGGGTTGCCATTTCCTACTCAAGAGGATCTTCCTGACCCAGGAATGGAACCTGCATCTCCTGCTTGGCAGGTGGGTTCTTTTCCGCTGAGCTACCTGGGAAGCCAACAATACTACACAGTAATAAAAAAAGAACAGAGTATTGATACATGCAACAATTTACATGGATCTCAAGGGTATTATGGGGAGTGAAAAAAACCTCACAAGTTACATGCTTATGATTTATATAATATTCTCAAAAAATTTATGTGGTATTCTCAAAGTTAAAAAAGAAAATTAGAGAGAGAGAACAAGGTAGTAGTTGTCCGGGGTTAGGAATAGTAGAGGATTGAGGAGACAGGTATGTGTGAGGTGGGCAGGAAGGATAATAGAGGAGCAATCTTCATGGTGATTGAATGTTTTGGTGTCTTGATTGTGGTGGCAGTACACCAAGGTATACAAACGTGTGATAAAATTTCATAGAACTACACACACACACGCAAGACTGCATGTAGAAATTGGCGAACTCTAAATAAGGTCAGTGGTCTCTAGGCATAAACAGAACATATCACATACAGCTCTTTGAAAGCTCACTGAATGAAGGCATTAAATTTAAATGGCTTCAAGAAATGTTCATTCAAACTAGGGTTCTGTAAAGGCCTTAGGGGTGGGAGGGGGTGTCAAGAGGGAGAGGACACAGTGTACTTATGACTGATTCATGTTGATATACGGCAGAAACCAACACAATCTTGTAAAGCAATGATCCTTCCATTAAAAATAAATATTTTTTTAAAAAAGAGAAAAAAAGAAATATTTAAATTATGTCATTGGTCACTGACTCATAATGAATTGAAAAAGAAGCTAGGGATTTTAAATTTTATTCTGAAACCTTTTAAGAATAACTAGTTCCCCACCACGTTTCCTAATTTGTTTTTAAGAAGTTGAAGGCTAGACTGAACAGCTGAAATGTCTGACTCGATATGAAATTTCTCATGTTCTTATTTACTTTTTCTTGTTCAATCGTAACTGTGATTGAATAAAGGAACTATATTGACCTAAATCAGGTGCAGAGTAGTACAGACAGCTGAAATAACATGATAGAGGAAGACGTTTATGATTTTCTAAACAGTCTTTACAAAACTCAAGATTATCTGTGTCAACATTCAAGACTCTGTATTTTGAGGGTCACTTGAGTGACCTGGCAGATAAGTACACTAGTCTGAAAGTTTGAAGATTAAGGCCAATTTCTGACTACAAATGGCTTGTCACTATGTGGAAAAACCAAGGTAATCTGTGGTCAACCCAATTCTGACCTTAGCGTGATTTTGTACTTTCAATGCTGGGGTAATGCAGGGCAGAATTTTTTTAATAAGTAAATGAATAAGTGAGATCCCCTTGAGCTCAGTGGTTTGAATATTTTTTACTTTAGTGTACAACACTTAAACTGAAAACATGTCTTCAAAGGCAGAAGTCTTCAGTTCAGTTCAGTTCAGTTCAGTTCAGTCGCTCAGTTCTGTCCGACTCTTTGCGACCCCATGAATCACAGCACTCCAGGCCTCCCTGTCCATCACCAACTCCCGGAGTTCACTCAAACTCGTGTCCATCAAGTCAGTGATGATATCCAGCCATCTCATTCTCTGTCGTCCCCTTCTCCTCCCGCCCCCAACCTTTCCCAGCATCAGACTCTTTTCCAGTGAGTCAACTCGTCACATGAGGTGGCCAAAGTATTGCAGTTTCAACTTTAGCATCAGTCCTTCCAATGAACACCCTGAATTGATTTCCTTTAGAATGGACTGGTTGGATCTCCTTGCAGTCCAAGGGACTCTCAAGAGTCTTCTCCAGCACCACAGTACAAAAGCATCAATTCTTCGGCGATCAGCTTTCTTCACAGTCCAACTCTCACATCCATACATGACCACGGGAAAATCCATAGCCTTGACTAGACGGACCTTGGTTGGCAAAGTAATGTCTCTGCTTTTTAATATGCTATCTAGGTTGGTCATAACTTTCCTTCCAAGGAGTAAGCGTCTTTTAATTTCATGGCTGCAATCAGCATCTGCAGTGATTTTGGAGCCCCAAAAAACAAAGTCTGACACTGTCTCCACTGTTTTTCCATCTATTTCCCATGAAGTGATGGGACCAGATACCATGATCTTTGTTTTCTGAATGTTGAGCTTCAAGCCAACCTTTTCACTCTCCTCTTTCATTTTCATCAAGAGGCTTTTGAGTTCCTCTTCACTTTCTGCCATAAGGGTGGTGTCATCTGCATATCTGAGGTTATTGATTTCTCCCAACAATCTTGATTCCAGCTTGTGCTTCTTCCAGCCCAGCGTTCCTCATGATGTACTCTGCATATAAGATAAATAAGCAGGGTGACAATATACAGCCTTGACGTACTCCTTTTTCTACTTGGAACCAGTCTGTTGTTCCATGTCCAGTTCTACCTGTTGCTTCCTGACCTGCATACAGGTTTCTCAGGAGGCAGGTCAGGTGGTCTGGGATTCCCATCTCTTTCAGAATGTTCCACAGTTTACTGTGATCCACACAGTCAAAGGCTTTGGCATAGTCAATGAAGCAGAAATAGATGTTTTTCTGGAACTCTCTTGCTTTCTCCATGATCCAGCGGATGTTGGCAATTTGATCTCTGGTTCCTCTGCCTTTTCTAAAACCTGCTTGAACATCTGGAAGTTCACGGTTCACATACTGCTGAAGCCTGGCTTGGAGAATTTTGAGCATGACTTTACTATCGAGTGAGATGAGTGCAATGGTGCGGTAGTTTGAGCATTCTTTGGCATTGCCTTTCTTTGGGATTGGAGTGAAGACTGGCCTTTTCCAGTCCTGTGGCCACTGCTGAGTTTTCCAAATTTGCTGGCATGTTGAGTGCAGCACTTTCACAGCATCTTTTCCAGGATTTGAAATAGCTCAACTGGAATTCCATCACCCCCACTAGCTTTGTTCATGTGATGTTCTCTAAGGCCCACTTGACTTCACATTCCAAGATGTCTGGCTCCAGGTGAGTGATCACGCCAACGTGATTATCTTCATCGTGAAGCTCTTTTTGTACAGTTCTTCTGTGTATTCTTGCTACCTCTTTTTAATATCTTCTGCTTCTTTTAGGTCCATACCATTTCTGTCCTTTATCGAGCCTATCTTTTCATGAAATGTTCCCTTGGAATCTCTAATTTTCTTGAAAAGATCTGTTGTTTTTCCTATTCTGTTGTTTTCCTCTATTTCTTTGCATTAATCGCTGAGGAAGGCTTTCTCATCTCTCCTTGCTATTCTTTGGAACTCTGCATTCAGATGCTTATGTCTTTCCTTTTCTCCTTTGCCTTTCACTTCTCTTCTTTTCACAGCTATTTGTAAGGCCTCCTCAGACAGACATTTTGCTTTTTTGCATTTCTTTTCCATGGGGATGGTCTTGGTCCCTGTCTCCTGTACAATGTCATGAACCTCTGTCCAGAGTTCATCAGGCACTCTATCTATCAGATCTAGACCCTTAAATCTATTTCTCACTTCCACTGTATAATCATAAGGGATTTGATTTAGGTTATATCTGAATGGTCTAGTGGTTTTCCCTACTTTCTTCAATTTAAGTCTTAATTTGGCAATAAGGAGTTCATGATCTGAGCCACAGTCAGCGCCTGGTCTTGTTTTTGCTAACTGTATACAGCTTCTCCATCTTTGGCTGCAAAGAATATAATCAATCTGGTTTCGGTGTTGACCATCTGGTGATGTCCATGTATAGAGTCTTCCCTTGTGTTGTTGGAAGAGGGTGTTTGCTATGACCAGTGTGTTCTCTTGGCAAAACTCTATTAGCCTTTGCCCTGCTTCATTCCGTGCGCCAAGGCCAAATTTGCCTGTTACTCCAGGTGTTTCTTGACTTCCTACTTTTGCATTCCAGTCCCCTATAATGAAAAGGACATCTTTTTGGGGTGTTAGTTCTAAAAGGTCCTGTAGGTCTTCATAGAACCGTTCAACTTCAGTTTCTTCAGCGTTACTGGTTGGGGCATAGACTTGGATTACTGTAATATTGAATGGTTTGCCTTGCAAACGAACAGAAATCATTCTGTCGCTTTTAAGATTGCATCCAAGTACTGCATTTTGGACTCTTTTGTTGACCATGATGGCTACTCCATTTCTTCTAAGGGATTCCTGCCCACAGTAGTAGATATAATGGTCATCTGAGTTAAATTCACCCATTCCAGTCCATTTTAGTTCACTGATTCCTAGAATGTCGACGTTCACTCTTGTCATCTCCTGTTTGACCACTTCCAATTTGCCTTGATTCATGGACCTAACATTCCAGGTTCCTATGCAATATTGCTCTTTACAGCATCGGACCTTGCTTCTGTTACCAGTCACATCCACAACTGGGTATTGGTTTCGCTTTGGCTCCATCCCTTCATTCTTTCTGGAGTTATTTCTCCACTGATCTCCAGTAGCATACTGGGCACCTACCGACCTGGGGAATTCCTCATTCAGTATCCTGTCATTTTGCCTTTTCATACTGTTCATGGGTTAGTGGATGTTATTGTTGTTCAGTTGCTAAGTCCAACTCTTTACACCCCATGAACTGCAGCATGCCAGGCTTCCCTGTCCTTCACTATTTCCTGGAGTTTGCTCAAATTCATGTCCATTGAGTCACTGATGCCATTCAACCATCTCATCCTCGGCCACCCCTTCTCCTCCTGCCTTCAATCTTTCCCAGCTTCAGGGTCTTTTCCAATGAGTTTGCTCTTCACATCAGGTGGCCAAAGTATTGGGGCTTCAGCTTCAGCATCAGTCCTTCCAACAATCTTGAGGGTTGATTTCTTCTAGAATTGACTGGTTTGATCTCTTTACTGTCCAAGGGACTCTCAGGAGTCTTCTGCAGCACCACAGTTTGAAAGCATCAATTCTTCAGTGCTCAGCCTTCTGTAGAGTCCAACTCTCGCATCCACACATGACAAATGGAAAATTGAACTGAATGTATTTCATGGCAGTGTCAGAGGTAGAATAATTAGAAGAAGTTCACTGTAGAGTTTTGCACAGCAAATGGGGAGACAGACAGGCAGATACAAACTTATAGTAACACTACGTGATGCTGCCACACATGAGGTTAAGTAGGAACACGACAAGAAAGTGCTTGGTTATGCCAAAAATATCGGAGAAGAAGGGGAGAGTTTGCTGAGGGGCTGAAGCTTGAGGAGAGAGTTAAAAGATAAGCAGAAGTTTGCATGGCAGACAATGACAGGGCATTCCAGAGCGAAACAAAAGGTAAATGCCAATGTTGACACTGTTAAAAACCTAGTTCAGTTCAGTGACTCAGTCGTGTCGGACTCTCTGCGACCCCATGAATCACAGCACGCTAGGCCTCCCTGTCCATCACCAACTCCCAGAGTACACTCAACTCATGTCCATAGAGTCGGTGATGCCATCCAGCCATCTCATTCTCGGTCGTCCCCTTCTCCTCCCGCCCCCAACCTTTCCCAGCATCAGACTCTTTTCCAGTGAGTCAACTCGTCGCATGAGGTGGCCAAAGTATTATAGTTTCAGCTTTAGCATCAGTCCTTCCAATGAACAACCAGGATCGATCTCCCTTAGAATGGACTGGTTGGATCTCCTTGCGGTACAAGGGACTCTCAAGAGTCTTCTCCAACACCACAGTTCAAAAGCATCCATTCTTCGGTGCTCAGCTTTCTTCACAGTCCAACTCTCACATCCATACATGACCACGGGAAAACCATAGTCTTGACTAGACAGACCTTTGTTGGCAAAGTAATGTCTCTGCTTTTTAATATATTATCAAGGTTGGTCATAACTTTCCTTCCAAGGACTAAGCGTCTTTTAATTTCATGGCTGCAATCAGCATCTGCAGTGATTTTGGAGCCCCAAAAAATAAAGTCTGACACTGTTTCCACTGTTTTTCCATCTATTTCCCATGAAGTGATGGGACCAGATGCCATGATCTTTGTTTTCTGAATGTTGAGCTTCAAGCCAACCTTTTCACTCTCCTCTTTTACTTTCATCAAGAGGCTTTTGAACCTAGACTTGCTTAGAAATGGAATGTCCTTGGAATGGCTAGAACAGAGCTCTTCAAACTCATTTTTGCTTTCTTGTAACTCCTAAAAGACTTTTGTAAAACCCCTTTACCCTTTCATAGATTTTAAAAGTGAAAGAAGAACATCAATACTGTATATTAACGCATATATATGGAATTTAGAAAAATGGTAACCTGAACCCTGTATAAGAGACTGCAAAAGAGACATAGGCATTTAGAACAGTCTTTGGGACTCTGTGGGAGAGGGTGAAGGTGGAATGATTGGGGAGAATGGAATTGTAGCATGTATATTATCATAAGTGACCAGTCCAGGTTCGATGCATAAATTTTCCTCTGTTCATTTCTTTGCATTTGTGCTTTTATAATAAAAATACTTTTAACTGTAAAGAAAAAAAAATTATAAAAAAAATAAATAAATAAATAAATTTTGAGGGAAAAAAAAAAAAAAAGTAACATCTAACAATTTAGCCATAAGTTTAAATTATAGCAAAGAATATTACCTCTGGTGTATTATCTAAACTATTGACATTAAAAATGCTTTTTAAATCTTCTCTTCTAAATGTATCCTCACTAACATAACAATTTGATAATTACTGTCATTCATTTAAACATGTAAGGCCATGCACTGTTTTAACACTGAGAAATTACTCATTGCTCCTTTTTCTCTGTGGATTTGTGTTTCCATTTCATTGCTCCTATAGAACTTTGTGGGCTTCCCTGGTGTCTCAACGGTAAAGAATCTGTCTACAATGCAGGAGACATAAGAGATGCGGGTTTGATCCCTGGGTTGAGAAGATCCCTGGAGGAGGAAATGGCAACCCACTCCAGTATTCTTGTCTGGAGAATCCTAGGGACAGAGGAGCCTGGAGGGTGACAGTCCATAAGGTTGCAAAGAGTTGGACATGACTGAAGTGACTGAGTGTGCATGCCCGCGTGCACACACACACACACACACAGAGAACTTTGCACTTAATGTAACAATGAAAGAAAGTGAAAGTGAAGTTGCTCAATCATGTCTGACTCTTTGTGACCCCATGGACTGTAGCCCACCAGGTTCCTCCATCCATGGGATTTTCCAGGCAAGAATACTAGAGTGGGTTTAGTAAGTCACCTATTTATTTTTAAAAACAGATTTTGAGTAAAACAACTGTTTGCGATATCTTTTCATTAAAGTTTTTATTTTGAGATAATTATATATTCACATGTTGTTGTAAGAAATAGTACAAAGAGATTCCACATATCCTTTATCCATTTTCCTTCAAGGGAAGCATCTTGCAAAACTATAATACAATATCACAAACAGGATATTAATGTTGATACTGATCATAAGTTATAATGAGTTAAAATTTTCTTCTCAATTGAGTTAGCTTTTGAAATGTTTCCTTGTCCAAAACTGATCAAAACAATAGTTTAAAATGCTGATTGATGACTAGCAAACAAAGTAGAAAATGTGCATTTAATGAGTTGAGAATGGCTTTTCTCTCCCAGCTTAGTTCTTGTGTCGGTGGCTGAAAAGTAACTACTGCTATAATAAGACAGGATTTAGCATCAGTTATATTGCTTTTTATTTTCTTTTTTAGCTCTAAGTGCTGAGAAACTTTTTTCACATAAATAAGTAGGTGAGGGAAATAGAGTTGTGTTTGATTGAGTGGATGGTGGTGCCAAGGTAGAAAATAGAGAAAAAAAGAGGCAGAAAGAGCGAGGCAGTTTGATTTTGGAGGTGTTAAATTTGGGGTCTCTACTAATTTGACCATGCAGAGGATTTCCACAAAAGCAGAGGATGAGCAGGATTCAGAAGTGTACCAGACACCAAAGGAAAGAGGGGTTTGAGAGAGTCCCTTGTGGCCCACAAATACGCCTGCTTCAGAAAGGTGAAGTAAGTATAGGGCATCTTGGATAGGTTAGAAAGGACAGTCGGTCACTCTCTGGCATGGAAGTTGAACACTTCAGAGTGTTCTGAGCCAACCATCTTTCTAATTGTCCTAGGGAATGTTGTACTGCCAAGAACATTCAGAGATACTGATCAGATCACAAGCAACATGCCCCAATGCATGGGGCCTAAGAACTGTGTGGGAGGGAACTTGAGCCTGGCTTACAATGGGGCTTTAGACATATAGGATCTTCTAAGGAGTCCAGGTAATACGACCCTTGTAGGAAAAAATATCTTTGAGTGACAGAGTGGGCTATGGCGTCCAAAAAATAGGAAGAAATATATGTTGAGCAAGTCACCTAATATATAAAATGAGAATAAAGGAAGAGTGCCTGGCACATGGACTTCCCTGGTGGTCCAGTGGCTAAGACTCTGCACTTCCAATCCTGGGGGGCCCAGGTTCAATCCCTGGTCAGGGAACTAGATCCCACATGCTGCAACTAAGACATGGCACAGCCAAATTAATGAATTGATTAATTTTAAATGTACCTGGCGCATAGTAGGGCTTCAGTAAATATTAGCTCCACTGGTACTAGTAGTAGTAGCAACAGCAATAGAAGTTCCACATACCATCTGTCTGTGGCTGACATTCTTGGTTGTGCCCTTTGCCTCTCACCGACCTCATCTCCATCCTAGAGAATTTTAGTGCCCTAGAAAGATGTTCACTCCTTTGTAAAAGAGTAAACAATGTGTTTTAAGGGTCAAACTGTTTTCAGAGGCAAAGCAACTTATAAGAAGCAAAGAGATTCCATATATATGTGTAATATGCAATATTTATTTTTCTCTTTCTCACTTGACTCTGTAAAACAGGCTCTAGGTTAATTCACCTTAGTTCAACTGACTCCCATTCTTTCTTTTTTATGGCTGACTAATATTCCTTTGTATATATGTACCACAACTTCTTTATCCATTCATCTGTCAGAGGACATCTAGGTTGCTTAGGGGAAGGAGAGGGTGGGACTAACTGAGAGGCCTAATTGAGAAGGTAGCCTGGACATATACATAGTACCAAATGTGTAATCTGGATAGTTAATATATATAACTCAGGGAGCCTGAGGAAGCTGCTCTAGAACACAAGGAGCCCAGCCTAGCACTCTGTGACCACCCAGAAGGGAGAGATAGGGGATGGGGTTGGAGGGAGGCTCAAGAGGGAGGGAATATATATATATATTCTGTCCATATATATATGTTTCCCTAGTAGCTCAGTGGTAAAGAATCTGCTTGCAATACAGGAGCCATAGGAGACATGGGTTTAATCCCTGGATCCAGAAGATCTCTGGAGGAGGGCATGGCAACCCACTTCCATATTCTTGCCTGAGAATTCCATGGACAGAGGAGCCTGGTGGGCTATAGTCCATAGGATTGCAAAGAGTTGGACACGGTGACTGAAGTGACTTAGCAAGCACACGTATATATATATATATATATATATATATATTTAGTTTTAGCTGATTCATATTGTTATACAGCAGGAATCAGCACAGCATTGTAAAGCAATTGTTGTTCTTCAGTTGCTAATTCGTGTCTGATTCTTTGCGACCCCATGGATTGCAGCATGCCAGGCTTCACTGTCCTTCACCATCTCCTGGAGTTTGCTCAGATTCATGTCCATTGAGTTGGTAAAGCCATTATCCTACAATAGAAAAAAAAAAAAACACAGAAAAATTAAAAGAAGCAAAAGTAGTCTCCTTATGAGTCACAGAAGGAAAGAATAAGTGATTGTCGGCAGTTTGGGGGTGGTGGGGGGTACCTAGTCAGGGACTGTGGTTACCACAGGGCCAGATGGACTGGAGGAGAGGAACTGCCCCAGAGGTGGCATGGTGTGGCATATATCTGGTGGAAGGCAAAGCAGGAGCTGCATGGCCGGGTAAGGGAAGATGGGAGCAGCAGATGTGAGTTCACAGGGATATAACCTTCCCTCACCTAGAATTTTCATAGGGGATCTCCATCCCCCCCAAGACAAAGCTTGACTTCCTCCTAACCAAACAGTTGACATTGAGATCGGACTCTGACATCAGTTGTGACACATTCATGCACAATGTGAGTGAGAAATAGCCATGGATTTGGCAAGTGGGAAGTCTTTGGTAATCTCAGCCCGATTGTCTCTGTGGAGTGTGGATGGAGGAACCAGAGTGGGAGGGGTCGAAGGGTCTGCAGGAGGTGAAGAGGGGCACCCTGGTGCAACAAACCACTAAATGATGGGGCTAGAGCAAAACAATTTCATTCTTCTCCACTGTCTCCTCTTCACTATGCCAAAGGGGAGTGATTCTTATGTGAGATGAGGAGTAAACAAGACGTGCAAACTGGAGCACACCATGTTCATATGAGGACTTATAGAATCATTAATGAGAAAAGCTACAGGGCATGAATAGGATAAGGGCTTTTACTGGCCATTACCCACTGGCTGCTTCTGTAGATTACTTAATTATCAGAAGATGACATTCTGTAAATGGTGTTATTTTAGATTGCTTGGGGTTTCAAACATAGTGGGCACTCTTAGACATTGAAACCCTGAAAAAATTATCCTCTGGTATGAACTACATATCCTGAAATTGGTGTGGCCCAAAGATAGGCTTGAAGAAGTGGCAGGAATACACAGAAAAGCTATACAAAAAAGATCATAATGTCCCAGATAACAATGGTGGTGTGATTGCTCACCTAAAGCTAGACATCCTGAGCTTCAAGTCAAGGGGGGCCTTAGGAAGCATCACTACAAACAAAGCTAGTGGAGGCAATGGAATTCCAACTGAGCTATTTCAAATCCTAAAAGATGATGCTGTTAAAGTGCTGCATTCAATATGCCAGCAAATTTGGAAAACTCAGCAGTGGCCACAGAATTGGAAAATGTCACTTTTCATTCCAATCCCAAAGAAAGGCAATGCCAAAGAATGTTCAAACTACCACACAATAGTACTCATTTCATGCGCTAGCAAAGTAATGCCCCAAATTCTCCAAGCTAAGCTTCAACAGTATGTGAACTGAGAACTTCCAGAAATTCAAACTGGATTTAGAAAAGGCAAAGGAACCACAGGTCAAATTGCCAACATCTGTTGGATCTTAGGAAAAACAAGAGAATTCCAGAGAAATATTTACTTCTGCTTCATTGACTACACTAAAGCCTTTGACTGTTTGGATCACAACAAACTGTAGAAAATTCTTAAAGAAATGGGAATGCCAAACCACCTTACCTGTCTTCTGAGAAGCCTGTATACAGGTCAAGAAGCAGCAGATAGAACTGGACATGAAACAACTGACTGGTTCAAAATTAGGAAAGGAGTGCGTCAAGGCTGCATATTGTCAACCTGCTTATTTAACTGATATGCAGAGTACATCATGCAAAATGCCGAGCTGAATAAACACAAGCTGCAGTCAAGATTGCTGGGAGAAATATCAATAACCTCAAACATGCGGAAGACACCACTCTTATGGCAGAAAGGGAAAAGGAACTAAAGAGCCTCTTGATGAAGGTGAAAGAGGAGAGTAAAAAAGCTGGCTTAAAACTCAGCATTCAGAAAACTAAGATCTTGGCATCCAGTCCCATAACTTCATGGCAAATAGATGGGGATACGATAGAAACAGTGACAGGCTTTTTTTTTCTTGGGCTCCAAAGATGGTGACTGGAGCCACAAAATTAAAAGATACTTTCTCCTTGAAAGAAAAGCTATGACAAACCTAGACAGTGTACTAAAAAGCAGAGAGATTACTTCACTGACAAAGGTCTATTTAGTCAAAGCTATGGTTTTCCAGTAGTCATGTATGGATGTGAGAGTTGAGCTATAAAGAAAGCTGAGTGCTGAAGAATTGATGCTTTTGAACTGTGATGTTGGAGAAGACTCTTGAGAGACTCTTGAACTGCAAGGAGATCAAACCAGCCAATCCTAAAAGAAATAAATCCTGAATATTCATTGGAAGGGGTGAAGCTGAAGCTCCAATAGTTTGGCCAAAGAGCCGACTGGTGCAGAGAGTCAACTTATTGAAAAAGAATCTGATACTGAAAAAGACTGAAGGCAGGAGAAGGGGATGGAGTATGAGATGGTTGGATGGCATCACCGACTCAATGGACATGAGTTTGAGTAAGCTCTGGGAGTTGGTGAAGAACAGGGAAGCCTGGTGTGCTGCAGTCTATGGGGTCACAAAAAGTCCGACACAACCAAGCAACTGAGTAACTAAAGACACGTTTGAGGAGGGCATGGCAACCCACTCTAGTATTCTTGCCTGGAAAATCCCATGGAAAGAGGAGCCTGGCAGGCTGCAGTCCATAGGGTCGCACAGAGTTGGACACGACTGAAGTGACTTAGCATGCATGCATGCAAAGATAGTTTTATCCATTTGTGAGTAGGTGGAATATTAATAAATAATCACCTTTATATGTGATACCTTGAAAGATCTCTACTAGAACGTATCCTAGTAATCACTCAATCCTTTGTTTCCAGAACAGTGTTGTTGATCACTAAGTCACGCCCCTTTCTTTTGCAGTCCCATGCAATATAGCCCACGAGGCTCCTTTGTCTATGGGATTTCCCAGGCAAGAATACTGGAGTGAGTTGCCATTTCCTCCTCCAGGGAATCATCCCTCCCCAGGGACTGAACCTGTGTTTCCCACATTGATTGTCAGATTCTTTACTGTTGATTCACCAGGGAAGCCCTGGAACAGGACCTGACACTGTAAAGATGCACAATAAAGGCTGAATTGATAAATCAGTGATAGAAAATATCTTTCTGGTTCATACTCTGTAGTGCCTAAGATTTTGGCGTGAGGCTGTGTGTCTGTGTGTGTGTGTGTGTGAAGCACCAGCCTCATCCAATAGCAAGGAAAAGATTACATCATAGGTCTCCAAAGCCTCAGTAATAACATCTTCAGTTTTCATTAATCAAATTACTTTTCTCCCATGTTATGGGAGTGGTTAGAAAGCCTGGAGTGCTTGAGAGTTGGGGGGTAGAATGGCTTAAAGAGTATAAAAGGAGACAAGAAACAACATCAAGCTTTGCAAAATCTTTACCCTCTGCACATTCTACTCTTACTTCAGTCTTGCCCAGAACGAGGACTTCTTTCTCATGAGACCACAGGCTGTAAAGCCAAGAAGCCAATACAGGGCTTGGAGATGAATGATGCTTGGATTGGTCCCATTAAAAATTTGCTTCATTTTCTAAGTGTTAGTGGCGTTTTAGAATATTTTCCATTTCTTTCTCTCCCTTTGTCTGTCAGTCCACCTCTGCCACTTTTCTCTCTTGCCCTGCCCACAAGTGCTGCTTCCTCGGACCCACACACATCCTGATGGCTTTGTCCCTTCCTTGCAGAGAATGTGTTTGAAGGAGTGTGTCTCAGCCAGTAACTGGAAGTAATCACAAGGCACCTGCAGACCAGCTCTCAACCTCCTTGTTTTATGGGCATATAACATTCAGCCCTAAAAGTTTTACAGAACAGTTTTAAAGTCATTTCAACTCATGTCCTTTTCCTCAAGCTGCCAGAGTTTTTTTTTTTTTTTTTTTTTTTAGTCAGAAGTGACTTTGGGAATCATTTCCTTCCCGCACATCACTCTGGCGGTCTTGTGTTGAAGCAGGGAAAAGTTGGAACTTGGGAATACAGCATCACTTTGGGAGCTTGGCTGTCTGCTACTGAGATTTCATCTTTTAATCAGCAACTTCTCTTGCTTTTCTTCCTCTGCACCCTCCTCCAGACCACACAACAACCCTGTCTTATTGTTTTAGTTCGTCTCTTATAATCAAAGCTGAAAGGTCTTCTAAGAAGGCATGTGTGTTCCCCGCCAGTCCATTAAGCAACAGCTGTGCCACATATGGCCACCAGTTGCTAAATCCAGGGAGCCTCATTCATATTGTGTTCTGTGTATAAGTCAGTGGTACTGGTATGTATCGAGTTCAAGTTCCAGTACCACATTCAGATATGCAAGAAATGTAATCTTCATTTGTTCTTCTATAATTGAGTTTTATTTCTATTTTGAGCCTCTCTGTTGCTGGGTAGTAGAAATTTACTCTCAACGTAATTTCCTTTGCTTGGGACTGTATCTAACTGCAGATCTGGCTTATAAATGCCAAGGTCATAGAGGGAAGGTTCATAACATCAGGAGATGCTGATCATCTGAAATGACCCTTGTTCCCATCACAGAGTCCTCCACCTTCAGGGGTTCTCTGGAAGGCCCTCTGTTACCCTTCCCTCTTAGCGTCACTGGGAAGCCATTCTTTAGAACTCATTAAGGAACCCATCACTGGAATGAGACAAGACCCCTCCTGCTGTCAGATCATATGCACATATTTTGAATCTTTATCCCTCGATGCTTTTGAACTGTGGTGTTGGAGAAGACTCTTGAGAGTCCCTTATACTGCAAGGAGATTCAACCAGTCCATTCTAAAGGAGATCAATCCTGGATGTTCATTGGAGGGACTGACGCTAAAGCTGAAACTACAATACTTTGGCCACCTCATGCGACGAGTTGACTCACTGGAAAGGACTCTGATGCTGGGAAGGGTTGGGGGCGGGAGGAGAAGGGGACGACCGAGAATGAGATGGCTGGATGGCATCACCAACTCTGTGGACATGAGTTTGAGTGTACTCCGGGAGTTGGTGATGGACAGGGAGGCCTGGCGTGCTGTAGTTCATGGGGTCGCGGAGAGTTGGACACGACTGAGCGACTGAACTGAACTGAACTGAACTGATCCCTCTATTGGGGTCTCAAAAGATGGACTGCAGTCCATTTTATCTGGACCCACCATCATCTGTACTTTCCCATTATGTCCTTTTTATCTCTCCTTTCTTCCTCCAACTTAAGAGAATCTTTCCAAGGCTAAGAGGATGGTGGTGGTGTTGGTAACGTGAGGCAAGGATTACTTTCCGGCATTTATCCGCCATGCTAACTAGACCATAGAGTCCTCTCAGTGTCTCAGTGGCACAGGCTTTGGAAATCTCACAGCCACAAAAGGACTGCTTCTTTCCTTCTTTCCTCTTTCATACACCTCCTAGTAAGGTAATAAATGAATGCAGGAGTCTGGCAGTAGGGTAAGAGGGAAGGAGGCAAGGAACCACTTGGGTGAAATGTTAGTATTTCCAAAATGTTGCTGAAAGTCTCCCCTGCATAGGCACTCCTGTTCTGGTCATCAGTTCCTAGAAGCCCTTTGTGGGACAGGTACTGGAAGGTGAGTGAGAGTAGAGAAAGTCTGATAGTGTCTTAAAGTGAAGACTGAGGGGCCAAGGTATGGTTAAAACAAATATTGGTATGTCTTTCTACTTCCTGTTTCAATGTGGCAGGTGACAGCAGAGAACACAAAAGAAGGAACTCTATTGTAGAGGAAATCCCATCCCTCCCAGTCTACCACCAGACTTATCTATCAGCTGTGTTTTATTTTTATCCTCCCAGATGAGGAAAGACAAACATGAACAGTGGTTTCGATATAGGAAATGATAATTGAACTTTTGAAATTAGAGAAGTGGTAAGGAAAAGGATTGACACTACAGAAAAAGGGTGTCTTGTACAAATCTAACCTACCAGTAAGGTCTATGAAGCATTTAGCTTAATTTCCCAATCCCTTAAAATTTCCTTTCCTCTTACAATCCCTAATTTTTGGCCACTGCAAATCAGTGTTTTTTTTCATTTTTTCTTTATTTATTTTTTATTGGAGGCTAATTACTTTACAATATTATATTGGTTGGTTTTGCCATGCATTGACATAAATCCGCCCCGGGTGTACATGTGTTCCCCTTCTTGAACCCTCCTCCCCATGTCCTCCCTCTGGGTCATCCCCGTGCACCAGCCCTGAGCATGCCAATATATTGTCTCTGAAGAGACTGAGCACTTGTCTATTTGCAACTCTGTTCAATTCATTTCTGTCCCTGGGTGCCCATGGTCTCAAGATTAGAACAACCTGGAAGCAAAGTATGAGCATCTTAGATGCAAATCAGAGCTCCTTATGTGAGGGTGTTTGCCTGCCTTGCTTGGTGATGTCTGCTATCACTCTGGGAGGTTTGCCCTGTTTGTGGCCAGACCTTAGCTTTCATTTTCTCTTTGAATGAAGATGGTTAAGTGAGAGCCAGCGAGGGGTGGGGGCAAATGAGTGCATGTGGCCAGGATGCATTATATAATTATAATAATACAGACAAATAGTCTAATACACATTTTCAGTTACTTTGTTCTGGAAGATAAGTTAAATGTTTATTAATCTACATTACTACTTCAATCTTCATAACAACCCTTTAAGGTAGGAACTCTTGTTGTGACCACTGAACAGATCCGCACAGAGCCTAGCACTTTGAGCAATGTCCCTCTAAATAAAGACCAATACATTCCCAGTGAATGTCCACAGCCAGAGAAGGCGCCCTGGTCACTCCAAAGGCCATCGAGTGTGACAGAGGCTTCTGTGCAGTGGTGTAAGGCCCCGCTTATAACCACTCAGAGTTGGACCCACAGGTGGTGCTGATAAACGAAAATGGAGGAAACTGCGGGGCCCAGGGATCTGCTTCAGAGAATGGTGCTGATCTGTCTGAATATTAGTGCAAAATGGTCCTGGAAAGCAGCATTTTGTACCATCTTTTCCTTGTTTCTACTAAGTTTCTCCTGGAAAAGCACTGCTCATTTCCTTGAGAGGGTGAGAATTTACAGCTCCTTGGATCCTTTCCGGTCAGACCCAAATGGCCGAGAAGGCAGAAAGGAGTCTGGACTTAGTTTTTACTTATTATATTTCATGTCTTGTTCCTTCTTTTTAAAAAAGTGAAGCATAGTGATTTACAATGTTGTATTAGTTTCTGGTGTATATATGTGTGTGTGTGTTTGTGTGTGCATGTGTGTGCTAAGTCACTTCAGTCGCATCTGACTTTTTGCGACTCTATGGACTGTAGCCTGCCAGGTTCCTCTGTCCATGGGATTCTCCAGGCAAGAATACTGGAGTGGTTTGTTGTGTCCTTCTCCAGGGCATCTTCCCAACCCAGGGATCAAACCTGCATCTCCTGAAGCTCCTGCATTGCAGGTGGATTCTTTACCGCTGAGCAACTGGGGAAGCCCATATGTGTGTGTGTGTACACTTTTTCAGATTCCTTTCTGTAATAGGTTATTACAAGACACTGAATGTAGTTCCCTGTGCTATGCAGTGGGTCCCTGTTGGTTATCTGTTTTGTATATAGTAGTGTGTATCTGTCAATCACCAACTCCTATTTTATCCCTCCCCTACCTTTCCCCTTTGGTCACCATAAGTTTGTTTTCTATGTTTGTGAATCTATTTCTGTTTTGTAAATAAGCTCATGTATATCTTTATAAAAGTAATATTCCACATATAAGTAATATCATATAATATTTGGTTTTCTTTGTCTGACTTACTTCACTCAGCCTGACAATCTCTAGGTCCATCCATGTTGCTATAAATGGCATTATTTTGTTCTTTTTATGGCTGAGTAACTATACATATATATACACCACATTTTCTTTATCGATTCCACTGTCAATGGACATTTAGGTTGCTTCCATGTCTTGGCTATTATAAATAGTGCTGTTATGAACATTGGGATGCATATATCTTTTTGACTGAGTTTTTGTTTCTTCTGGATATATGCCTAGGAGTGGGATTGCTGGATCACATGGTAACTCTATTTTTAGTTTTTTAAGGAACCTCCATACTGTTCTCTATAGTGGCTGCACCAATTTCATTCCCACCATTCCCAGTGTAAGAGGGTTCCCTTTTATTACACCCTCTTCCATTTCCTTCTTAATGAAAAAAAGTTGTCACCTTTTTTTTTCTTCAGATTTAGGATGATATTTCTCTTTAGATTCTGAATTTTTATGCCTCCCTTAGGCTTTGGCATGAGCCTCTGGGTGTGTGTGTGTATATATGTAATTATTATTAAAATGTGGAAGAACTTTAATAAACTAAACCATGAAATAAATTAATGTCTTTCACCCCTATATGGGTGTATCTGTGTGTGTGTCTCCGAGTAACTAAAATGCACTCCTCTAATAACTTAACCAGTTTGTTGTGGCTGGGATAAAGAGAGAATGAGAACAGCGTGGGGCCCCAGGGCACAGGGAGGAGGAAGGAGAGCACACAGGGGCAGAAAGGGTGTGAGGATGAGCAGGCAGTGGTTGGACCACTTGAATGTCTGGAGCAGAGCAAGGTGTATTGTCTGTAGCTGCTCATTCCCAGCCTTTCCCCTTCCCCTCAGGCTGCTTAGAGATGGGAACACAGCTTAGCAAGCTGGGGTGGTGACAGTCCATAACATGAATTATCCACGTGGTGTCTATGATTGTCTCACTCAACTCTGCGTGTGAGCTCTCAGAGGCCCAGGAGGAGAACAGGAAGAACTCTCAACCATAAGCCCGTGTAGACTCCTCACTTTAGAGATGAGGAGGCCTAGGGAAAAATTAAAAGAGCAGGGCCAACGTCACATAGCTAGTCAGGGTCACATTTCAAGGTCCTTAAGTTCTGCTGCATAACCTTGAAGTCTACTGGGCAGAATTACCATAAGAGGTCCAGGGTCTTGTACTTTTTCCTTAATAGGTATTGGTGTGCATAGCACTCACTCCTCAATGAGAATATACACTATGCTATTTAACTCACATATAGTAACTAAGGGGCTTCCCTGTTGGCTCAGACAGTAAAGAATCTTTGTGCAATGCAGGAGACCTGGGTTCTATCCCTGGGTTGGGAAGATAGAAGAGAATGTCTACCTACTCCAGTATTCTTGCCTGAAGAATTCCATGGACAGAGGAGCCTGGGAGGCTGCAGTCCATGGGGTTGCAAAGAATCAGAAATGACTGAGTGACTAATAACTAAACTCATTACAAGGCATTCCAGACGGATACTTTGGGGCTGGAATTCTCTGGAATCAAAAACGTCAGTTCAGTTCAGTTCAGTCGCTTAGTCGTGTCCGACTCTTTGCGACCCCATGAACCACAGCATGCCAGGCCTCCCTGTCCATCACCAACTCCCGGAGTTCACTCAAACTCATGTCCATCGAGTCGGTGATGCCATACAGCCATCTCATTCTCTGTCGTCCCCGTCTCCTCCTACCCACAATCCCTCCTAGCATCAGAGTCTTTTCCAGGGAGTCAACTCGTCTCATGAGGTGGCCAAAGTATTGGAGTTTCAGCTTTAGCATAAGTCCTTCCAATGAACACTCAGGATTGATCTCTTTTAGAATGGACTGGTTGGATTTCCTTGCAGTCCAAGGGACTCTCAAGAGTCTTCTCCAGCACCACAGTTCAAAAGCATCAATTCTTCGGCGATCAGCCTTCTTCACAGTCCAACTCTCACATCCATACATGACCACAGGAAAAACCATAGCCTTGACTAGATGGACCTTGGTTGGCAAAGTAATGTCTCTGCTTTTTAATATGCTATCTAGGCTGGTCATAACTTTCCTTCCAAGGAGCAAGTGTCTTTTAATTTCATGGCTGCAATCAGCATCTGCAGTGATTTTGGAGCCCCAAAAAATAAAGTCTGACACTGTTTCCACTGTTTCCCCATCTATTTCCCATGAAGTGATGGGACCAGATGCCATGATCTTCGTTTTCTGAATGTTGAGCTTCAAGCCAACCTTTTCACTCTCCTCTTTCACTTTCATCAAAAGGCCTTTGAGTTCCTCTTCACTTTCTGCCATAAGGGTGGTGTCATCTGCATATCTGAGCTTATTGATATTTCTCC